>NC_086449.1:710433114-711169663 GCF_028390025.1 Pseudophryne corroboree | reverse complement strand
AATACTGAATGCTTATGTCTTATAAATTTAGTAGGAAAGTATTCTAATGACTTGCTTATGACACCCCATAGAATATATTATGTTTAGTACCTTGGACACTGTAGCTTATTCACTTAAATCTCAGATAAATTGTGTGTCTGGTATGCGCAGTCTGGTTAGCACAGTTAGTAAGGTGTTGGGATTGCACTATCAAATTAAGACTGTCATTGGTTCGAATCCCATGTTATCATGTTTTTATTTTACTAGTGTGGTTTGTGGCTCTATAATATGAATGCCTATGTCTTTTAACAACAATAGTCAAGTCTTCCAATGGACTTTTTAGTGAAACCCAATAGATAGCTTTATTTTCTCTTTGTTTACTCAAATATTGAATGCTTATGTCTTATAAATTTAGTAGGAAAGTATTCTAATGACTTGCTTATGACACCCCATAGAATATATTATGTTTAGTACCTTGGACACTGTAGCTTATTCACTTAAATCTCTGATAAATTGTGTGCTTGGTATGCACAGTCTGGATAGCACAGTTGGTAAGGTGTTGGGTTTGCACTATCAAATTAAGACTGTCATTGGTTCGAATCCCATGTTATCATGTTTTTATTTTACTAGTGTGGTTTGTGGCTCTATAATATGAATGCCTATGTCTTTTAACAACAATAGTCAAGTCTTCCAATGGACTTTTTAGTGAAACCCAATAGATAGCTTTATTTTCTCTTTGTTTACTCAAATATTGAATGCTTATGTCTTATAAATTTAGTAGGAAAGTATTCTAATGATTTGCTTGTGACACCCCATAGAATATATTATGTTTAGTACCTTGGACACTGTAGCTTATTCACTTAAATCTCTGATAAATTGTGTGTCTGGTATGCACAGTCTGGTTAGCACAGTAAGTAAGGTGTTGGGTTTGCACTATCAAATTAAGACTGTCATTGGTTCGAATCCCATGTTATCATGTTTTTATTTTACTAGTGTGGTTTGTGGCTCTATAATATGAATGCCTATGTCTTTTAACAACAATAGTCAAGTCTTCCAATGGACTTTTTTGTGAAACCCAATAGGTAGCTTTATTTTCTTTTTGTTTTCTCAAATACTAAATGCTTATGTCTTATAAATTTAGTAGGAAAGTATTCTAATGACTTGCTTATGACACCCCATAGAATATATTATGTTTAGTACCTTGGACACTGTAGCTTATTCACTTAAATCTCTGATAAATTGTGTGTCTGGTATGCACAGTCTGGTTAGCACAGTTAGTAAGGTGTTGGGATTGCACTATCAAATTAAGACTGTCATTGGTTCGAATCCCATGTTATCATGTTTTTATTTTACTAGTGTGGTTTGTGGCTCTATAATATGAATGCCTATGTCTTTTAACAACAATAGTCAAGTCTTCCAATGGACTTTTTAGTGAAACCCAATAGATAGCTTTATTTTCTCTTTGTTTACTCAAATATTGAATGCTTATGTCTTATAAATTTAGTAGGAAAGTATTCTAATGACTTGCTTATAACACCCCATAGAATATATTATGTTTAGTACCTTGGACACTGTAGCTTATTCACTTAAATCTCTGATAAATTGTGTGCTTGGTATGCACAGTCTGGATAGCACAGTTGGTAAGGTGTTGGGTTTGCACTATCAAATTAAGACTGTCATTGGTTCGAATCCCATGTTATCATGTTTTTATTTTACTAGTGTGGTTTGTGGCTCTATAATATGAATGCCTATGTCTTTTAACAACAATAGTCAAGTCTTCCAATGGACTTTTTAGTGAAACCCAATAGATAGCTTTATTTTCTCTTTGTTTACTCAAATATTGTATGCTTATGTCTTATAAATTTAGTAGGAAAGTATTCTAATGACTTGCTTATGACACCCCATAGAATATATTATGTTTAGTACCTTGGACACTGTAGCTTATTCACTCAAATCTCTGATAAATTGTGTGCCTGGTATGCACAGTCTGGATAGCACAGTTAGTAAAGTGTTGGGTTTGCACTATCAAATTAAGACTGTCATTGGTTCGAATCCCATGTTATCATGTTTTTATTTTACTAGTGTGGTTTATGGCTCTATAATATGAATGCCTATGTATTTTAACAACAATAGTCAAGTCTTCCAATGGACTTTTTAGTGAAACCCAATAGATAGCTTTATTTTCTTTTTGTTTACTCAAATACTGAATGCTTATGTCTTATAAATTTAGTAGGAAAGTTTTCTAATGACTTGCTTATGACACCCCATAGAATATATCATGTTTAGTACCTTGGACACTGTAGCTTATTCACTTAAATCTCTGATAAATTGTGGTTTGGTATGCACAGTCTGGTTAGCACAGATAGTAAGGTGTTGGGTTCGCACTATCAAATTAAGACTGTCATTGGTTCAAATCCCATGTTATCATGTTTTTTTTTTACCAGTGTGGTTTGTGGCTCTATAATATGAATGCCTATGTCTTTTAACAACAATAGTCAAGTCTTCCAATGGACTTTTTAGTGAAACCCAATAGATAGCTTTATTTTCTTTTTGTTTTCTCAAATACTGAATGCTTATGTCTTGTAAATTTAGTAGGAAAGTATTCTAATGACTTGCTTATGACACCCCATAGAATATATTATGTTTAGTACCTTGGACACTGTAGCTTATTCACTTAAATCTCTGATAAATTGTGTGTCTGGTATGCACAGTCTGGTTAGCACAGTTAGTAAGGTGTTGGGTTTGCACTATCAAATTAAGACTGTCATTGGTTCGAATCCCATGCAATCATGTTTTTTTTTTACTAGTGTGGTTTGTGGCTCTATAATATGAATGCCTATGTCTTTTAACAACAATAGTCAAGTCTTCCAATGGACTTTTTAGTGAAACCCAATAGATAGCTTTATTTTCTCTTTGTTTACTCAAATATTGAATGCTTATGTCTTATAAATTTAGAAGGAAAGTATTCTAATGACTTGCTTATGACACCCCATAGAATATATTATGTTTAGTACCTTGGACACTGTAGCTTATTCACTTAAATCTCTGATAAATTGTGATTTGGTATGCAAAGTCTGGTTAGCACAGTTAGTAAGGTGTTGGGTTTGCACTATCAAATTAAGACTGTCATTGGTTCGAATCCCATGTTATCATGTTTTTTTTTTACCAGTGTTGTTTGTGGCTCTATAATATGAATGCCTATGTCTTTTAACAACAATAGTCAAGTCTTCCAATGGACTTTTTAGTGAAACCCAATAGATAGCTTTATTTTCTTTTTGTTTTCTCAAATACTGAATGCTTATGTCTTATAAATTTAGTAGGAAAGTATTCTAATGACTTGCTTATGACACCCCATAGAATATATTATGTTTAGTACCTTGGACACTGTAGCTTATTCACTTAAATCTCTGATAAATTGTATGCCTGGTATGCACAATCTGGTTAGCACAGTTAGTAAGGTGTTGGGTTTGCACTATCAAATTAAGACTGTCATTGGTTCGAATCCCATGTTATCATGTTTTTATTTTACTATTGTGGTTTGTGGCTCTATAATATGAATGCCTATGTCTTTTAACAACAATAGTCAAGTCTTCCAATGGACTTTTTAGTGAAACCCAATAGATAGCTTTATTTTCTTTTTGTTTACTCAAATACTGAATGCTTATGTCTTATAAATTTAGTAAGAAAGTATTCTAATGACTTGCTTATGACACCCCATAGAATATATTATGTTTAGTACCTTGGACACTGTAGCTTATTCACTTAAATCTCTGATAAATTGTGTGTCTGGTATGTACAGTCTGGTTAGCGCAGTTAGTAAGGTGTTGGGTTTGCACTATCAAATTAATACTGTCATTGGTTCGAATCCCATGTTATCATGTTTTTATTTTACTAGTGTGGTTTGTGGCTCTATAATATGAATGCCTATGTCTTTTAACAACAATAGTCAAGTCTTCCAATGGACTTTTTAGTGAAACCCAATAGATAGCTTTATTTTCTCTTTGTTTACTCAAATATTGAATGCTTATGTCTTATAAATTTAGTAGGAAAGTATTCTAATGACTTGCTTGTGACACCCCATAGAATATATTATGTTTAGTACCTTGGACACTGTAGCTTATTCACTTAAATCTCTGATAAATTGTGTGTCTCGTATGCACAGTCTGGTTAGCACAGTAAGTAAGGTGTTGGGTTTGCACTATCAAATTAAGACTGTCATTGGTTCGAATCCCATGTTATCATGTTTTTATTTTACTAGTGTGGTTTGTGGCTCTATAATATGAATGCCTATGTCTTTTAACAACAATAGTCAAGTCTTCCAATGGACTTTTTAGTGAAACCCAATAGATAGCTTTATTTTCTCTTTGTTTACTCAAATATTGTATGCTTATGTCTTATAAATTTAGTAGGAAAGTATTCTAATGACTTGCTTATGACACCCCATAGAATATATTATGTTTAGTACCTTGGACACTGTAGCTTATTCACTTAAATCTCTAATAAATTGTGTGTCTGGTATGCACAGTCTGGTTAGCACAGTAAGTAAGGTGTTGGGTTTGCACTATCAAATTAAGACTGTCATTGGTTCGAATCCCATGTTATCATGTTTTTATTTTACTAGTGTGGTTTGTGGCTCTATAATATGAATGCCTATGTCTTTTAACAACAATAGTCAAGTCTTCCAATGGACTTTTTAGTGAAACCCAATGGATAGCTTTATTTTCTCTTTGTTTACTCAAATATTGTATGCTTATGTCTTATAAATTTAGTAGGAAAGTATTCTAATGACTTGCTTATGACACCCCATAGAATATATTATGTTTAGTACCTTGGACACTGTTGCTTATTCACTCAAATCTCTGATAAATTGTGTGCCTGGTATGCACAATCTGGATAGCACAGTTAGTAAAGTGTTGGGTTTGCACTATCAAATTAAGACTGTCATTGGTTCGAATCCCATGTTATCATGTTTTTATTTTACTAGTGTGGTTTATGGCTCTATAATATGAATGCCTATGTCTTTTAACAACAATAGTCAAGTCTTCCAATGGACTTTTTAGTGAAACCCAATAGATAGCTTTATTTTCTTTTTGTTTACTCAAATACTGAATGCTTATGTCTTATAAATTTAGTAGGAAAGTATTCTAATGACTTGCTTATGACACCCCATAGAATATATCATGTTTAGTACCTTGGACACTGTAGCTTATTCACTTAAATCTCTGATAAATTGTGATTTGGTATGCACAGTCTGGTTAGCACAGTTAGTAAGGTGTTGGGTTTGCACTATCAAATTAAGACTGTCATTGGTTCGAATCCCATGTTATCATGTTTTTTTTTTACCAGTGTGGTTTGTGGCTCTATAATATGAATGCCTATGTCTTTTAACAACAATAGTCAAGTCTTCCAATGGACTTTTTAGTGAAACCCAATAGATAGCTTTATTTTCTTTTTGTTTTCTCAAATACTGAATGCTTATGTCTTATAAATTTAGTAGGAAAGTATTCTAATGACTTGCTTATGACACCCCATAGAATATATTATGTTTAGTACCTTGGACACTGTAGCTTATTCACTTAAATCTCTGATAAATTGTGTGCCTGGTATGCACAGTTTGTTAGCACAGTTAGTAAGTAGTTGGGTTTGCACTATCAAATTAAGACTGTCATTGGTTCGAATCCCATGTTATTATGTTTTTATTTTACTAGTGTGGTTTGTGGCTCTATAATATGAATGCCTATGTCTTTTAACAACAATAGTCAAGTCTTCCAATGGACTTTTTAGTGAAACCCAATAGATAGCTTTATTTTCTCTTTGTTTACTCAAATATTGAATGCTTATGTCTTATAAATTTAGTAGGAAAGTATTCTAATGACTTGCTTATGACACCCCATAGAATATATTATGTTTAGTACCTTGGACACTGTAGCTTATTCACTTAAATCTCTGATAAATTGTGTGTCTGGTATGCACAGTCTGGTTAGCACAGTTAGTAAGGTGTTGGGTTTGCACTATCAAATTAAGACTGTCATTGGTTCGAATCCCATGCTATCATGTTTTTTTTTACTAGTGTGGTTTGTGGCTCTATAATATGAATGCCTATGTCTTTTTACAACAATAGTCAAGTCTTCCAATGGACTTTTTAGTGAAACCCAATAGATAGCTTTATTTTCTTTTTGTTTACTCAAATACTGAATGCTTATGTCTTATAAATTTAGTAGGAAAGTATTCTAATGACTTGCTTATGACACCCCATAGAATATATTATGTTTAGTACCTTGGACACTGTAGCTTATTCACTTAAATCTCTGATAAATTGTGTGTCTGGTATGCACAGTCTGGTTAGCGCAGTTAGTAAGGTGTTGGGTTTGCACTATCAAATTAAGACTGTCATTGGTTCGAATCCCATGTTATCATGTTTTTATTTTACTAGTGTGGTTTGTAGCTCTATAATATGAATGCCTATGTCTTTTAACAACAATAGTCAAGTCTTCCAATGGACTTTTTAGTGAAACCCAATGGATAGCTTTATTTTCTCTTTGTTTACTCAAATATTGTATGCTTATGTCTTATAAATTTAGTAGGAAAGTATTCTAATGACTTGCTTATGACACCCCATAGAATATATTATGTTTAGTACCTTGGACACTGTTGCTTATTCACTCAAATCTCTGATAAATTGTGTGCCTGGTATGCACAATCTGGATAGCACAGTTAGTAAAGTGTTGGGTTTGCACTATCAAATTAAGACTGTCATTGGTTCGAATCCCATGTTATCATGTTTTTATTTTACTAGTGTGGTTTATGGCTCTATAATATGAATGCCTATGTCTTTTAACAACAATAGTCAAGTCTTCCAATGGACTTTTTAGTGAAACCCAATAGATAGCTTTATTTTCTTTTTGTTTACTCAAATACTGAATGCTTATGTCTTATAAATTTAGTAGGAAAGTATTCTAATGACTTGCTTATGACACCCCATAGAATATATCATGTTTAGTACCTTGGACACTGTAGCTTATTCACTTAAATCTCTGATAAATTGTGATTTGGTATGCACAGTCTGGTTAGCACAGTTAGTAAGGTGTTGGGTTTGCACTATCAAATTAAGACTGTCATTGGTTCGAATCCCATGTTATCATGTTTTTATTTTACTAGTGTGGTTTGTGGCTCTATAATATGAATGCCTATGTCTTTTTACAACAATAGTCAAGTCTTCCAATGGACTTTTTAGTGAAACCCAATAGATAGCTTTATTTTCTTTTTGTTTACTCAAATACTGAATGCTTATGTCTTATAAATTTAGTAGGAAAGTATTCTAATGACTTGCTTATGACACCCCATAGAATATATTATGTTTAGTACCTTGGACACTGTAGCTTATTCACTTAAATCTCTGATAAATTGTGTGTCTGGTATGCACAGTCTGGTTAGCGCAGTTAGTAAGGTGTTGGGTTTGCACTATCAAATTAAGACTGTCATTGGTTCGAATCCCATGTTATCATGTTTTTATTTTACTAGTGTGGTTTGTAGCTCTATAATATGAATGCCTATGTCTTTTAACAACAATAGTCAAGTCTTCCAATGGACTTTTTAGTGAAACCCAATGGATAGCTTTATTTTCTCTTTGTTTACTCAAATATTGTATGCTTATGTCTTATAAATTTAGTAGGAAAGTATTCTAATGACTTGCTTATGACACCCCATAGAATATATTATGTTTAGTACCTTGGACACTGTTGCTTATTCACTCAAATCTCTGATAAATTGTGTGCCTGGTATGCACAATCTGGATAGCACAGTTAGTAAAGTGTTGGGTTTGCACTATCAAATTAAGACTGTCATTGGTTCGAATCCCATGTTATCATGTTTTTATTTTACTAGTGTGGTTTATGGCTCTATAATATGAATGCCTATGTCTTTTAACAACAATAGTCAAGTCTTCCAATGGACTTTTTAGTGAAACCCAATAGATAGCTTTATTTTCTTTTTGTTTACTCAAATACTGAATGCTTATGTATTATAAATTTAGTAGGAAAGTATTCTAATGACTTGCTTATGACACCCCATAGAATATATCATGTTTAGTACCTTGGACACTGTAGCTTATTCACTTAAATCTCTGATAAATTGTGATTTGGTATGCACAGTCTGGTTAGCACAGTTAGTAAGGTGTTGGGTTTGCACTATCAAATTAAGACTGTCATTGGTTCGAATCCCATGTTATCATGTTTTTTTTTTTACCAGTGTGGTTTGTGGCTCTATAATATGAATGCCTATGTCTTTTAACAACAATAGTCAAGTCTTCCAATGGACTTTTTAGTGAAACCCAATAGATAGCTTTATTTTCTTTTTGTTTTCTCAAATACTGAATGCTTATGTCTTATAAATTTAGTAGGAAAGTATTCTAATGACTTGCTTATGACACCCCATAGAATATATTATGTTTAGTACCTTGGACACTGTAGCTTATTCACTTAAATCTCTGATAAATTGTGTGCCTGGTATGCACAGTTTGTTAGCACAGTTAGTAAGTAGTTGGGTTTGCACTATCAAATTAAGACTGTCATTGGTTCGAATCCCATGTTATTATGTTTTTATTTTACTAGTGTGGTTTGTGGCTCTATAATATGAATGCCTATGTCTTTTAACAACAATAGTCAAGTCTTCCAATGGACTTTTTAGTGAAACCCAATAGATAGCTTTATTTTCTCTTTGTTTACTCAAATATTGAATGCTTATGTCTTATAAATTTAGTAGGAAAGTATTCTAATGACTTGCTTATGACACCCCATAGAATATATTATGTTTAGTACCTTGGACACTGTAGCTTATTCACTTAAATCTCTGATAAATTGTGTGTCTGGTATGCACAGTCTGGTTAGCACAGTTAGTAAGGTGTTGGGTTTGCACTATCAAATTAAGACTGTCATTGGTTCGAATCCCATGCTATCATGGTTTTTTTTACTAGTGTGGTTTGTGGCTCTATAATATGAATGCCTATGTCTTTTAACAACAATAGTCAAGTCTTCCAATGGACTTTTTATTGAAACCCAATAGATAGCTTTATTTTCTCTTTGTTTACTCAAATATTGAATGCTTATGTCTTATAAATTTAGAAGGAAAGTATTCTAATGACTTGCTTATGACACCCCATAGAATATATTATGTTTAGTACCTTGGACACTGTAGCTTATTCACTTAAATCTCTGATAAATTGTGATTTGGTATGCACAGTCTGGTTAGCACAGTTAGTAAGGTGTTGGGTTTGCACTATCAAATTAAGACTGTCATTGGTTCGAATCCCATGTTATCATGTTTTTTTTTTTACCAGTGTTGTTTGTGGCTCTATAATATGAATGCCTATGTCTTTTAACAACAATAGTCAAGTCTTCCAATGGACTTTTTAGTGAAACCCAAAAGATAGCTTTATTTTCTTTTTGTTTTCTCAAATACTGAATGCTTATGTCTTATAAATTTAGTAGGAAAGTATTCTAATGACTTGCTTATGACACCCCATAGAATATATTATGTTTAGTACCTTGGACACTGTAGCTTATTCACTTAAATCTCTGATAAATTGTATGCCTGGTATGCACAGTCTGGTTAGCACAGTTAGTAAGGTGTTGGGTTTGCACTATCAAATTAAGACTGTCATTGGTTCGAATCCCATGTTATCATGTTTTTATTTTACTAGTGTGGTTTGTGGCTCTATAATATGAATGCCTATGTCTTTTTACAACAATAGTCAAGTCTTCCAATGGACTTTTTAGTGAAACCCAATAGATAGCTTTATTTTCTTTTTGTTTACTCAAATACTGAATGCTTATGTCTTATAAATTTAGTAGGAAAGTATTCTAATGACTTGCTTATGACACCCCATAGAATATATTATGTTTAGTACCTTGGACACTGTAGCTTATTCACTTAAATCTCTGATAAATTGTGTGTCTGGTATGCACAGTCTGGTTAGCGCAGTTAGTAAGGTGTTGGGTTTGCACTATCAAATTAAGACTGTCATTGGTTCGAATCCCATGTTATCATGTTTTTATTTTACTAGTGTGGTTTGTAGCTCTATAATATGAATGCCTATGTCTTTTAACAACAATAGTCAAGTCTTCCAATGGACTTTTTAGTGAAACCCAATAGATAGCTTTATTTTCTTTTTGTTTTCTCAAATACTGAATGCTTATGTCTTATAAATTTAGTAGGACAGTATTCTAATGACTTGCTTATGACACCCCATAGAATATATTATGTTTAGTACCTTGGACACTGTAGCTTATTCACTTAAATCTCTGATAAATTGTGTGTCTGGTATGTACAGTCTGGTTAGCACAGTTAGTAAGGTGTTGGGTTTGCACTATCAAATTAAGACTGTCATTGGTTCGAATCCCATGTTATCATGTTTTTATTTTACTAGTGTGGTTTGTGGCTCTATAATATGAATGCCTATGTCTTTTAACAACAATAGTCAAGTCTTCCAATGGACTTTTTAGTGAAACCCAATAGATAGCTTTATTTTCTTTTTGTTTACTCAAATACTGAATGCTTATGTCTTATAAATTTAGTAGGAAAGTATTCTAATGACTTGCTTATGACACCCCATAGAATATATTATGTTTAGTACCTTGGACACTGTAGCTTATTCACTTAAATCTCTGATAAATTGTGTGTCTGGTATGCACAGTCTGGTTAGCGCAGTTAGTAAGGTGTTGGGTTTGCACTATCAAATTAAGACTGTCATTGGTTCGAATCCCATGTTATCATGTTTTTATTTTACTAGTGTGGTTTATGGCTCTATAATATGAATGCCTATGTCTTTTAACAACAATAGTCAAGTCTTCCAATGGACTTTTTAGTGAAACCCAATAGATAGCTTTATTTTCTTTTTGTTTACTCAAATACTGAATGCTTGTCTTATAAATTTAGTAGGAAAGTATTCTAATGACTTGCTTATGACACCCCATAGAATATATTATGTTTAGTACCTTGGATACTGTAGCTTATTCACTTAAATCTCTGATAAATTGTGTGTCTGGTATGTACAGTCTGGTTAGCACAGTTAGTACGGTGTTATGTTTGCACTATCAAATTAAGACTGTCATTGGTTCGAATCCCATGTTATCATGTTTTTATTTTACTAGTGTGGTTTGTGGCTCTATAATATGAATGCCTATGTCTTTTAACAACAATAGTCAAGTCTTCCAATGGACTTTTTAGTGAAACCCAATAGATAGCTTTATTTTCTCTTTGTTTACTCAAATATTGAATGCTTATGTCTTATAAATTTAGTAGGAAAGTATTCTAATGACTTGCTTATGACACCCCATAGAATATATTATGTTTAGTACCTTGGACACTGTAGCTTATTCACTTAAATCTCTGATAAATTGTGTGCTTGGTATGCACAGTCTGGATAGCACAGTTGGTAAGGTGTTGGGTTTGCACTATCAAATTAAGACTGTCATTGGTTCGAATCCCATGTTATCATGTTTTTATTTTACTAGTGTGGTTTGTGGCTCTATAATATGAATGCCTATGTCTTTTAACAACAATAGTCAAGTCTTCCAATGGACTTTTTAGTGAAACCCAATAGATAGCTTTATTTTCTCTTTGTTTACTCAAATATTGAATGCTTATGTCTTATAAATTTAGTAGGAAAGTATTCTAATGATTTGCTTGTGACACCCCATAGAATATATTATGTTTAGTACCTTGGACACTGTAGCTTATTCACTTAAATCTCTGATAAATTGTGTGTCTGGTATGCACAGTCTGGTTAGCACAGTAAGTAAGGTGTTGGGTTTGCACTATCAAATTAAGACTGTCATTGGTTCGAATCCCATGTTATCATGTTTTTATTTTACTAGTGTGGTTTGTGGCTCTATAATATGAATGCCTATGTCTTTTAACAACAATAGTCAAGTCTTCCAATGGACTTTTTAGTGAAACCCAATAGATAGCTTTATTTTCTCTTTGTTAACTCAAATATTGTATGCTTATGTCTTATAAATTTAGTAGGAAAGTATTCTAATGACTTGCTTATGAAACCCTATAGAATATATTATGTTTAGTACCTTGGACACTGTAGCTTGTTCACTTAAATCTCGGATAAATTGTGTGTCTGGTATGCACAGTCTGGTTAGCACAGTAAGTAAGGTGTTGGGTTTGCACTATCAAATTAAGACTGTCATTGGTTCGAATCCCATGTTATCATGTTTTTATTTTACTAGTGTGGTTTGTGGCTCTATAATATGAATGCCTATGTCTTTTAACAACAATAGTCAAGTCTTCCAATGGACTTTTTAGTGAAACCCAATGGATAGCTTTATTTTCTCTTTGTTTACTCAAATATTGTATGCTTATGTCTTATAAATTTAGTAGGAAAGTATTCTAATGACTTGCTTATGACACCCCATAGAATATATTATGTTTAGTACCTTGGACACTGTAGCTTATTCACTCAAATCTCTGATAAATTGTGTGCCTGGTATGCACAGTCTGGATAGCACAGTTAGTAAAGTGTTGGGTTTGCACTATCAAATTAAGACTGTCATTGGTTCGAATCCCATGTTATCATGTTTTTATTTTACTAGTGTGGTTTATGGCTCTATAATATGAATGCCTATGTATTTTAACAACAATAGTCAAGTCTTCCAATGGACTTTTTAGTGAAACCCAATAGATAGCTTTATTTTCTTTTTGTTTACTCAAATACTGAATGCTTATGTCTTATAAATTTAGTAGGAAAGTTTTCTAATGACTTGCTTATGACACCCCATAGAATATATCATGTTTAGTACCTTGGACACTGTAGCTTATTCACTTAAATCTCTGATAAATTGTGATTTGGTATGCACAGTCTGGTTAGCACAGATAGTAAGGTGTTGGGTTCGCACTATCAAATTAAGACTGTCATTGGTTCGAATCCCATGTTATCATGTTTTTTTTTTACCAGTGTGGTTTGTGGCTCTATAATATGAATGCCTATGTCTTTTAACAACAATAGTCAAGTCTTCCAATGGACTTTTTAGTGAAACCCAATAGATAGCTTTATTTTCTTTTTGTTTTCTCAAATACTGAATGCTTATGTCTTGTAAATTTAGTAGGAAAGTATTCTAATGACTTGCTTATGACACCCCATAGAATATATTATGTTTAGTACCTTGGACACTGTAGCTTATTCACTTAAATCTCTGATAAATTGCGTGTCTGGTATGCACAGTCTGGTTAGCACAGTTAGTAAGGTGTTGGGTTTGCACTATCAAATTAAGACTGTCATTGGTTCGAATCCCATGTTATCATGTTTTTATTTTACTAGTGTGGTTTGTGGCTCTATAATATGAATGCCTATGTCTTTTAACAACAATAGTCAAGTCTTCCAATGGACTTTTTAGTGAAACCCAATAGATAGCTTTATTTTCTCTTTGTTTACTCAAATATTGAATGCTTATGTCTTATAAATTTAGTAGGAAAGTATTCTAATGACTTGCTTATGACACCCCATAGAATATATTATGTTTAGTACCTTGGACACTGTAGCTTATTCACTTAAATCTCTGATAAATTGTGTGTCTGGTATGCACAGTCTGGTTAGCACAGTTAGTAAGGTGTTGGGTTTGCACTATCAAATTAAGACTGTCATTGGTTCGAATCCCATGCTATCATGTTTTTTTTTTACTAGTGTGGTTTGTGGCTCTATAATATGAATGCCTATGTCTTTTAACAACAATAGTCAAGTCTTCCAATGGACTTTTTAGTGAAACCCAATAGATAGCTTTATTTTCTCTTTGTTTACTCAAATATTGAATGCTTATGTCTTATAAATTTAGAAGGAAAGTATTCTAATGACTTGCTTATGACACCCCATAGAATATATTATGTTTAGTACCTTGGACACTGTAGCTTATTCACTTAAATCTCTGATAAATTGTGATTTGGTATGCACAGTCTGGTTAGCACAGTTAGTAAGGTGTTGGGTTTGCACTATCAAATTAAGACTGTCATTGGTTCGAATCCCATGTTATCATGTTTTTTTTTTACCAGTGTTGTTTGTGGCTCTATAATATGAATGCCTATGTCTTTTAACAACAATAGTCAAGTCTTCCAATGGACTTTTTAGTGAAACCCAATAGATAGCTTTATTTTCTTTTTGTTTTCTCAAATACTGAATGCTTATGTCTTATAAATTTAGTAGGAAAGTATTCTAATGACTTGCTTATGACACCCCATAGAATATATTATGTTTAGTACCTTGGACACTGTAGCTTATTCACTTAAATCTCTGATAAATTGTGTGCTTGGTATGCACAGTCTGGATAGCACAGTTGGTAAGGTGTTGGGTTTGCACTATCAAATTAAGACTGTCATTGGTTCGAATCCCATGTTATCATGTTTTTATTTTACTAGTGTGGTTTGTGGCTCTATAATATGAATGCCTATGTCTTTTAACAACAATAGTCAAGTCTTCCAATGGACTTTTTAGTGAAACCCAATAGATAGCTTTATTTTCTCTTTGTTTACTCAAATATTGAATGCTTATGTCTTATAAATTTAGTAGGAAAGTATTCTAATGATTTGCTTGTGACACCCCTTAGAATATATTATGTTTAGTACCTTGGACACTGTAGCTTATTCACTTAAATCTCTGATAAATTGTGTGTCTGGTATGCACAGTCTGGTTAGCACAGTAAGTAAGGTGTTGGGTTTGCACTATCAAATTAAGACTGTCATTGGTTCGAATCCCATGTTATCATGTTTTTATTTTACTAGTGTGGTTTGTGGCTCTATAATATGAATGCCTATGTCTTTTAACAACAATAGTCAAGTCTTCCAATGGACTTTTTAGTGAAACCCAATAGATAGCTTTATTTTCTCTTTGTTAACTCAAATATTGTATGCTTATGTCTTATAAATTTAGTAGGAAAGTATTCTAATGACTTGCTTATGAAACCCTATAGAATATATTATGTTTAGTACCTTGGACACTGTAGCTTGTTCACTTAAATCTCGGATAAATTGTGTGTCTGGTATGCACAGTCTGGTTAGCACAGTAAGTAAGGTGTTGGGTTTGCACTATCAAATTAAGACTGTCATTGGTTCGAATCCCATGTTATCATGTTTTTATTTTACTAGTGTGGTTTGTGGCTCTATAATATGAATGCCTATGTCTTTTAACAACAATAGTCAAGTCTTCCAATGGACTTTTTAGTGAAACCCAATGGATAGCTTTATTTTCTCTTTGTTTACTCAAATATTGTATGCTTATGTCTTATAAATTTAGTAGGAAAGTATTCTAATGACTTGCTTATGACACCCCATAGAATATATTATGTTTAGTACCTTGGACACTGTAGCTTATTCACTCAAATCTCTGATAAATTGTGTGCCTGGTATGCACAGTCTGGATAGCACAGTTAGTAAAGTGTTGGGTTTGCACTATCAAATTAAGACTGTCATTGGTTCGAATCCCATGTTATCATGTTTTTATTTTACTAGTGTGGTTTATGGCTCTATAATATGAATGCCTATGTATTTTAACAACAATAGTCAAGTCTTCCAATGGACTTTTTAGTGAAACCCAATAGATAGCTTTATTTTCTTTTTGTTTACTCAAATACTGAATGCTTATGTCTTATAAATTTAGTAGGAAAGTTTTCTAATGACTTGCTTATGACACCCCATAGAATATATCATGTTTAGTACCTTGGACACTGTAGCTTATTCACTTAAATCTCTGATAAATTGTGATTTGGTATGCACAGTCTGGTTAGCACAGATAGTAAGGTGTTGGGTTCGCACTATCAAATTAAGACTGTCATTGGTTCGAATCCCATGTTATCATGTTTTTTTTTTACCAGTGTGGTTTGTGGCTCTATAATATGAATGCCTATGTCTTTTAACAACAATAGTCAAGTCTTCCAATGGACTTTTTAGTGAAACCCAATAGATAGCTTTATTTTCTTTTTGTTTTCTCAAATACTGAATGCTTATGTCTTGTAAATTTAGTAGGAAAGTATTCTAATGACTTGCTTATGACACCCCATAGAATATATTATGTTTAGTACCTTGGACACTGTAGCTTATTCACTTAAATCTCTGATAAATTGTGTGTCTGGTATGCACAGTCTGGTTAGCACAGTTAGTAAGGTGTTGGGTTTGCACTATCAAATTAAGACTGTCATTGGTTCGAATCCCATGTTATCATGTTTTTATTTTACTAGTGTGGTTTGTGGCTCTATAATATGAATGCCTATGTCTTTTAACAACAATAGTCAAGTCTTCCAATGGACTTTTTAGTGAAACCCAATAGATAGCTTTATTTTCTCTTTGTTTACTCAAATATTGAATGCTTATGTCTTATAAATTTAGTAGGAAAGTATTCTAATGACTTGCTTATGACACCCCATAGAATATATTATGTTTAGTACCTTGGACACTGTAGCTTATTCACTTAAATCTCTGATAAATTGTGTGTCTGGTATGCACAGTCTGGTTAGCACAGTTAGTAAGGTGTTGGGTTTGCACTATCAAATTAAGACTGTCATTGGTTCGAATCCCATGCTATCATGTTTTTTTTTTACTAGTGTGGTTTGTGGCTCTATAATATGAATGCCTATGTCTTTTAACAACAATAGTCAAGTCTTCCAATGGACTTTTTAGTGAAACCCAATAGATAGCTTTATTTTCTCTTTGTTTACTCAAATATTGAATGCTTATGTCTTATAAATTTAGAAGGAAAGTATTCTAATGACTTGCTTATGACACCCCATAGAATATATTATGTTTAGTACCTTGGACACTGTAGCTTATTCACTTAAATCTCTGATAAATTGTGATTTGGTATGCACAGTCTGGTTAGCACAGTTAGTAAGGTGTTGGGTTTGCACTATCAAATTAAGACTGTCATTGGTTCGAATCCCATGTTATCATGTTTTTTTTTTACCAGTGTTGTTTGTGGCTCTATAATATGAATGCCTATGTCTTTTAACAACAATAGTCAAGTCTTCCAATGGACTTTTTAGTGAAACCCAATAGATAGCTTTATTTTCTTTTTGTTTTCTCAAATACTGAATGCTTATGTCTTATAAATTTAGTAGGAAAGTATTCTAATGACTTGCTTATGACACCCCATAGAATATATTATGTTTAGTACCTTGGACACTGTAGCTTATTCACTTAAATCTCTGATAAATTGTATGCCTGGTATGCACAGTCTGGTTAGCACAGTTAGTAAGGTGTTGGGTTTGCACTATCAAATTAAGACTGTCATTGGTTCGAATCCCATGTTATCATGTTTTTATTTTACTATTGTGGTTTGTGGCTCTATAATATGAATGCCTATGTCTTTTAACAACAATAGTCAAGTCTTCCAATGGACTTTTTAGTGAAACCCAATAGATAGCTTTATTTTCTTTTTGTTTACTCAAATACTGATTGCTTATGTCTTATAAATTTAGTAAGAAAGTATTCTAATGACTTGCTTATGACACCCCATAGAATATATTATGTTTATTCCCTTTACACTGTAGCTTATTCACTTAAATCTCTGATAAATTGTGTGTCTGGTATGCACAGTCTGGTTAGCGCAGTTAGTAAGGTGTTGGGTTTGCACTATCAAATTAATACTGTCATTGGTTCGAATCCCATGTTATCATGTTTTTATTTTACTAGTGTGGTTTGTGGCTCTATAATATGAATGCCTATGTCTTTTAACAACAATAGTCAAGTCTTCCAATGGACTTTTTAGTGAAACCCAATAGATAGCTTTATTTTCTCTTTGTTTACTCAAATATTGAATGCTTATGTCTTATAAATTTAGTAGGAAAGTATTCTAATGACTTGCTTGTGACACCCCATAGAATATATTATGTTTAGTACCTTGGACACTGTAGCTTATTCACTTAAATCTCTGATAAATTGTGTGTCTCGTATGCACAGTCTGGTTAGCACAGTAAGTAAGGTGTTGGGTTTGCACTATCAAATTAAGACTGTCATTGGTTCGAATCCCATGTTATCATGTTTTTATTTTACTAGTGTGGTTTGTGGCTCTATAATATGAATGCCTATGTATTTTAACAACAATAGTCAAGTCTTCCAATGGACTTTTTAGTGAAACCCAATAGATAGCTTTATTTTCTCTTTGTTTACTCAAATATTGAATGCTTATGTCTTATAAATTTAGTAGGAAAGTATTCTAATGACTTGCTTATGACACCCCATAGAATATATTATGTTTAGTACCTTGGACACTGTAGCTTATTCACTTAAATCTCTGATAAATTGTGTGTCTGGTATGCACAGTCTGGTTAGCACAGTTAGTAAGGTGTTGGGTTTGCACTATCAAATTAAGACTGTCATTGGTTCGAATCCCATGTTATCATGTTTTTTTTTTACCAGTGTTGTTTGTGGCTCTATAATATGAATGCCTATGTCTTTTAACAACAATAGTCAAGTCTTCCAATGGACTTTTTAGTGAAACCCAAAAGATAGCTTTATTTTCTTTTTGTTTTCTCAAATACTGAATGCTTATGTCTTATAAATTTAGTAGGAAAGTATTCTAATGACTTGATTATGACACCCCATAGAATATATTATGTTTAGTACCTTGGACACTGTAGCTTATTCACTTAAATCTCTGATAAATTGTATGCCTGATATGCACAGTCTGGTTAGCACAGTTAGTAAGGTGTTGGGTTTGCACTATCAAATTAAGACTGTCATTGGTTCGAATCCCATGTTATCATGTTTTTATTTTACTAGTGTGGTTTGTGGCTCTATAATATGAATGCCTATGTCTTTTTACAACAATAGTCAAGTCTTCCATTGGACTTTTTAGTGAAACCCAATAGATAGCTTTATTTTCTTTTTGTTTACTCAAATACTGAATGCTTATGTCTTATAAATTTAGTAGGAAAGTATTCTAATGACTTGCTTATGACACCCCATAGAATATATTATGTTTAGTACCTTGGACACTGTAGCTTATTCACTTAAATCTCTGATAAATTGTGTGTCTGGTATGCACAGTCTGGTTAGCGCAGTTAGTAAGGTGTTGGGTTTGCACTATCAAATTAAGACTGTCATTGGTTCGAATCCCATGTTATCATGTTTATATTTTACTAG
Source organism: Pseudophryne corroboree (assembly GCF_028390025.1). NCBI lineage: Eukaryota > Metazoa > Chordata > Amphibia > Anura > Myobatrachidae > Pseudophryne > Pseudophryne corroboree. Next base: position 711,150,556 of record NC_086449.1, on the reverse strand, counting down.
TGTGGTTTGTAGCTCTATAATATGAATGCCTATGTCTTTTAACAACAATAGTCAAGTCTTCCAATGGACTTTTTAGTGAAACCCAATAGATAGCTTTATTTTCTTTTTGTTTTCTCAAATACTGAATGCTTATGTCTTATAAATTTAGTAGGAAAGTATTCTAATGACTTGCTTATGACACCCCATAGAATATATTATGTTTAGTACCTTGGACACTGTAGCTTATTCACTTAAATCTCTGATAAATTGTGTGTCTGGTATGTACAGTCTGGTTAGCACAGTTAGTAAGGTGTTGGGTTTGCACTATCAAATTAAGACTGTCATTGGTTCGAATCCCATGTTATCATGTTTTTATTTTACTAGTGTGGTTTGTGGCTCTATAATATGAATACCTATGTCTTTTAACAACAATAGTCAAGTCTTCCAATGGACTTTTTAGTGAAACCCAATAGATAGCTTTATTTTCTTTTTGTTTACTCAAATACTGAATGCTTATGTCTTATAAATTTAGTAGGAAAGTATTCTAATGACTTGCTTATGACACCCCATAGAATATATTATGTTTAGTACCTTGGACACTGTAGCTTATTCACTTAAATCTCTGATAAATTGTGTGTCTGGTATGTACAGTCTGGTTAGCACAGTTAGTAAGGTGTTATGTTTGCACTATCAAATTAAGACTGTCATTGGTTTTAATCCCATGTTATCATGTTTTTATTTTACTAGTGTGGTTTGTGGCTCTATAATATGAATGCCTATGTCTTTTAACAACAATAGTCAAGTCTTCCAATGGACTTTTTAGTGAAACCCAATAGATAGCTTTATTTTCTCTATGTTTACTCAAATATTGAATGCTTATGTCTTATAAATTTAGTAGGAAAGTATTCTAATGACTTGCTTATGACACCCCATAGAATATATGTTTAGTACCTTGGACACTGTAGCTTATTCACTTAAATCTCTGATAAATTGTGTGTCTGGTATGCACAGTCTGGTTAGCACAGTTAGTAAGGTGTTGGGATTGCACTATCAAATTAAGACTGTCATTGGTTCGAATCCCATGTTATCATGTTTTTATTTTACTAGTGTGGTTTATGGCTCTATAATATGAATGCCTATGTCTTTTAACAACAATAGTCAAGTCTTCCAATGGACTTTTTAGTGAAACCCAATAGATAGCTTTATTTTCTTTTTGTTTACTCAAATACTGAATGCTTATGTCTTATAAATTTAGAAGGAAAGTATTCTAATGACTTGCTTATGACACCCTATAGAATATATTATGTTTAGTGCCTTGGACACTGTAGCTTATTCACTTAAATCTCTGATAAATTGTGTGTCTGGTATGCACAGTCTGGTTAGCACAGTTAGTAAGGTGTTGGGTTTGCACTATCAAATTAAGACTGTCATTGGTTCGAATCCCATGTTATCATGTTTTTATTTTACTAGTGTGGTTTGTGGCTCTATAATATGAATGCCTATGTCTTTTAACAACAATAGTCAAGTCTTCCAATGGACTTTTTAGTGAAACCCAATAGATAGCTTTATTTTCTCTTTGTTTACTCAAATATTGAATGCTTATGTCTTATAAATTTAGTAAGAAAGTATTCTAATGACTTGCTTATGACACCCCATAGAATATATTATGTTTAGTACCTTGGACACTGTAGCTTATTCACTTAAATCTCTGATAAATTGTGGTTTGGTATGCACAGTCTGGTTAGCACAGTTAGTAAGGTGTTGGGTTTGCACTATCAAATTAAGACTGTCATTGGTTTTAATCCCATGTTATCATGTTTTTATTTTACTAGTGTGGTTTGTGGCTCTATAATATGAATGCCTATGTCTTTTAACAACAATAGTCAAGTCTTCCAATGGACTTTTTAGTGAAACCCAATAGATAGCTTTATTTTCTTTTTGTTTTCTCAAATACTGAATGCTTATGTCTTATAAATTTAGTAGGAAAGTATTCTAATGACTTGCTTATGACACCCCATAGAATATATGTTTAGTACCTTGGACACTGTAGCTTATTCACTTAAATCTCTGATAAATTGTGTGTCTGATATGCACAGTCTGGTTAGCACAGTTAGTAAGGTGTTGGGTTTGCACTATCAAATTAAGACTGTCATTGGTTCGAATCCCATGTTATCATGTTTTTATTTTACTAGTGTGGTTTGTGGCTCTATAATATGAATGCCTATGTCTTTTAACAACAATAGTCAAGTCTTCCAATGGACTTTTTAGTGAAACCCAATAGATAGCTTTATTTTCTCTTTGTTTACTCAAATATTGAATGCTTATGTCTTATAAATTTAGTAGGAAAGTATTCTAATGACTTGCTTATGACACCCCATAGAATATATTATGTTTAGTACCTTGGACACTGTAGCTTATTCACTTAAATCTCTGATAAATTGTGTGTCTGGTATGCACAGTCTGGTTAGCACAGTTAGTAAGGTGTTGGGTTTGCACTATCAAATTAAGACTGTCATTGGTTCGAATCCCATGCTATCATGTTTTTTTTTACTAGTGTGGTTTGTGGCTCTATAATATGAATGCCTATGTCTTTTAACAACAATAGTCAAGTCTTCCAATGGACTTTTTAGTGAAACCCAATAGATAGCTTTATTTTCTCTTTGTTTACTCAAATATTGAATGCTTATGTCTTATAAATTTAGAAGGAAAGTATTCTAATGACTTGCTTATGACACCCCATAGAATATATTATGTTTAGTACCTTGGACACTGTAGCTTATTCACTTAAATCTCTGATAAATTGTATGCCTGGTATGCACAGTCTGGTTAACACAGTTAGTAAGGTGTTGGGTTTGCACTATCAAATTAAGACTGTCATTGGTTCGAATCCCATGTTATCATGTTTTTATTTTACTAGTGTGGTTTGTGGCTCTATAATATGAATGCCTATGTCTTTTAACAACAATAGTCAAGTCTTCCAATGGACTTTTTAGTGAAACCCAATAGATAGCTTTATTTTCTTTTTGTTTACTCAAATACTGAATGCTTATGTCTTATAAATTTAGTAGGAAAGAATTCTAATGACTTGCTTATGACACCCCATAGAATATATTATGTTTAGTACCTTGGACACTGTAGCTTATTCACTTAAATCTCTGATAAATTGTGTGTCTGGTATGCACAGTCTGGTAAGCGCAGTTAGTAAGGTGTTGGGTTTGCACTATCAAATTAAGACTGTCATTGGTTCGTATCCCATGTTATCATGTTTTTATTTTACTAGTGTGGTTTGTAGCTCTATAATATGAATGCCTATGTCTTTTAACAACAATAGTCAAGTCTTCCAATGGACTTTTTAGTGAAACCCAATAGATAGCTTTATTTTCTTTTTGTTTTCTCAAATACTGAATGCTTATGTCTTATAAATTTAGTAGGAAAGTATTCTAATGACTTGCTTATGACACCCCATAGAATATATTATGTTTAGTACCTTGGACACTGTAGCTTATTCACTTAAATCTCTGATAAATTGTGTGTCTGGTATGCACAGTCTGGTTAGCACAGTTAGTAAGGTGTTGGGTTTGCACTATCAAATTAAGACTGTCATTGGTTCGAATCCCATGTTATCATGTTTTTATTTTACTAGTGTGGTTTATGGCTCTATAATATGAATGCCTATGTCTTTTAACAACAATAGTCAAGTCTTCCAATGGACTTTTTAGTGAAACCCAATAGATAGCTTTATTTTCTTTTTGTTTACTCAAATACTGAATGCTTATGTCTTATAAATTTAGTAGGAAAGTATTCTAATGACTTGCTTATGACACCCCATAGAATATATTATGTTTAGTACCTTGGACACTGTAGCTTATTCACTTAAATCTCTGATAAATTGTGTGTCTGGTATGTACAGTCTGGTTAGCACAGTTAGTAAGGTGTTGGGTTTGCACTATCAAATTAAGACTGTCATTGGTTTTAATCCCATGTTATCATGTTTTTATTTTACTAGTGTGGTTTGTGGCTCTATAATATGAATGCCTATGTCTTTTAACAACAATAGTCAAGTCTTCCAATGGACTTTTTAGTGAAACCCAATAGATAGCTTTATTTTCTCTATGTTTACTCAAATATTGAATGCTTATGTCTTATAAATTTAGTAGGAAAGTATTCTAATGACTTGCTTATGATACCCCATAGAATATATGTTTAGTACCTTGGACACTGTAGCTTATTCACTTAAATCTCTGATAAATTGTGTGTCTGGTATGCACAGTCTGGTTAGCACAGTTAGTAAGGTGTTGGGATTGCACTATCAAATTAAGACTGTCATTGGTTCGAATCCCATGTTATCATGTTTTTATTTTACTAGTGTGGTTTATGGCTCTATAATATGAATGCCTATGTCTTTTAACAACAATAGTCAAGTCTTCCAATGGACTTTTTAGTGAAACCCAATAGATAGCTTTATTTTCTTTTTGTTTACTCAAATACTGAATGCTTATGTCTTATAAATTTAGTAGGAAAGTATTCTAATGACTTGCTTATGACACCCTATAGAATATATTATGTTTAGTACCTTGGACACTGTAGCTTAGTCACTTAAATCTCTGATAAATTGTGTGTCTGGTATGCACAGTCTGGTTAGCACAGTTAGTAAGGTGTTGGGTTTGCACTATCAAATTAAGACTGTCATTGGTTCGAATCCCATGTTATCATGTTTTTATTTTACTAGTGTGGTTTGTGGCTCTATAATATGAATGCCTATGTCTTTTAACAACAATAGTCAAGTCTTCCAATGGACTTTTTAGTGAAACCCAATAGATAGCTTTATTTTATCTTTGTTTACTCAAATATTGAATGCTTATGTCTTATAAATTTAGTAGGAAAGTATTCTAATGACTTGCTTATGACACCCCATAGAATATATTATGTTTAGTACCTTGGACACTGTAGCTTATTCACTTAAATCTCTGATAAATTGTCTGTCTGGTATGCACAATCTGGTTAGCACAGTTAGTAAGGTGTTGGGTTTGCACTATCAAATTAAGACTGTCATTGGTTCGAATCCAATGTTATCATGTTTTTATTTTACTAGTGTGGTTTGTGGCTCTATAATATGAATGCCTATGTCTTTTAACAACAATAGTCAAGTCTTCAAATGGACTTTTTAGTGAAACCCAATAGATAGCTTTATTTTCTTTTTGTTTTCTCAAATACTGAATGCTTATGTCTTATAAATTTAGTAAGAAAGTATTCTAATGACTTGCTTATGACACCCCATAGAATATATTATGTTTAGTACCTTGGACACTGTAGCTTATTCACTTAAATCTCTGATAAATTGTGATTTGGTATGTACAGTCTGGTTAGCACAGTTAGTAAGGTGTTGGGTTTGCACTATCAAATTAAGACTGTCATTGGTTCGAATCCCATGTTTTTATTTTACTAGTGTGGTTTGTGGCTCTATAATATGAATGCCTATGTCTTTTAACAACAATAGTCAAGTCTTCCAATGGACTTTTTAGTGAAACCCAATAGATAGCTTTATTTTCTCTTTGTTTACTCAAATATTGAATGCTTATGTCTTATAAATTTAGTAGGAAAGTATTCTAATGACTTGCTTATGACACCCCATAGAATATATTATGTTTAGTACCTTGGACACTGTAGCTTATTCACTTAAATCTCTGATAAATTGTGTGTCTGGTATGCACAGTCTGGATAGCACAGTTAGTGAGGTGTTGGGTTTGCACTATCAAATTAAGACTGCCATTGGTTCGAATCCCATGTTATCATTTTTTTATTTTACTAGTGTGGTTTATGGCTCTATAATATGAATGCCTATGTCTTTTAACAACAATAGTCAAGTCTTCCAATGGACTTTTTATTGAAACCCAATAGATAGCTTTATTTAATTTTTGTTTTCTCAAATACTGAATGCTTATGTCTTATAAATTTAGTAGGAAAGTATTCTAATGACTTGCTTATGACACCCCATAGAATATATGTTTAGTACCTTGGACACTGTAGCTTATTCACTTAAATCTCTGATAAATTGTGTGTCTGGTATGCACAGTTAGTAAGGTGTTGGGTTTGCACTATCAAATTAAGACTGTCATTGGTTCGAATCCCATGTTATCATGTTTTTATTTTACTAGTGTGGTTTGTGGCTCTATAATATGAATGCCTATGTCTTTTAACAACAATAGTCAAGTCTTCCAATGGACTTTTTAGTGAAACCCAATAGATAGCTTTATTTTCTCTTTGTTTACTCAAATATTGAATGCTTATGTCTTATAAATTTAGTAGGAAAGTATTCTAATGACTTGCTTATGACACCCCATAGAATATATTATGTTTAGTACCTTGGACACTGTAGCTTATTCACTTAAATCTCTGATAAATTGTGTGTCTGGTATGCACTGTCTGGTTAGCACAGTTAGTAAGGTGTTGGGTTTGCACTATCAAATTAAGACTGTCATTGGTTCGAATCCAATGTTATCATGTTTTTATTTTACTAGTGTGGTTTGTGGCTCTATAATATGAATGCCTATGTCTTTTAACAACAATAGTCAAGTCTTCAAATGGACTTTTTAGTGAAACCCAATAGATAGCTTTATTTTCTTTTTGTTTTCTCAAATACTGAATGCTTATGTCTTATAAATTTAGTAGGAAAGTATTCTAATGACTTGCTTATGACACCCCATAGAATATATGTTTAGTACCTTGGACACTGTAGCTTATTCACTTAAATCTCTGATAAATTGTGTGTCTGGTTAGCACAGTTAGTAAGGTGTTGGGTTTTCACTATCAAATTAAGACTGTCATTGGTTCCAATCCAATGTTATCATGTTTTTATTTTACTAGTGTGGTTTGTGGCTCTATAATATGAATGCCTATGTCTTTTAACAACAATAGTCAAGTCTTCCAATGGACTTTTTAGTGAAACCCAATAGATAGCTTTATTTTCTCTTTGTTTACTCAAATATTTAATGCTTATGTCTTATAAATTTAGTAAGAAAGTATTCTAATGACTTGCTTATGACACCCCATAGAATATATTATGTTTAGTACCTTGGACACTGTAGCTTATTCACTTAAATCTCTGATAAATTGTGATTTGGTATGCACAGTCTGGTTAGCACAGTTAGTAAGGTGTTGGGTTTGCACTATCAAATTAAGACTGTCATTGGTTCAAATCCCATGTTATCATGTTTTTATTTTACTAGTGTGGTTTGTGGCTCTATAATGTGAATGCCTGTGTCTTTTAACAACAATAGTCAAGTCTTCCAATGGACTTTTTAGTGAAACCCAATAGATAGCTTTATTTTCTTTTTGTTTTCTCAAATACTGAATGCTTATGTCTTATAAATTTAGTAGGAAAGTATTCTAATGACTTGCTTATGACACCCCATAGAATATATGTTTAGTACCTTGGACACTGTAGCTTATTCACTTAAATCTCTGATAAATTGTGTGTCTGGTATGCACAGTTAGTAAGGTGTTGGGTTTGCACTATCAAATTAAGACTGTCATTGGTTCGAATCCCATGTTATCATGTTTTTATTTTACTAGTGTGGTTTGTGGCTCTATAATATGAATGCCTATGTCTTTTAACAACAATATTCAAGTCTTCCAATGGACTTTTTAGTGAAACCCAAGAGATAGCTTTATTTTCTCTTTGTTTACTCAAATATTGAATGATTATGTCTTATAAATTTAGTAGGAAAGTATTCTAATGACTTGCTTATGACACCCCATAGAATATATGTTTAGTACCTTGGACACTGTAGCTTATTCACTTAAATCTCTGATAAATTGTGATTTGGTATGCACAGTCTGGTTAGCACAGTTAGTAAGGTGTTGGGTTTGCACTATCAAATTAAGACTGTCATTGGTTCAAATCCCATGTTATAATGTTTTTATTTTACTAGTGTGGTTTGTGGCTCTATAATATGAATGCCTATGTCTTTTAACAACAATAGTCAAGTCTTCCAATGGACTTTTTAGTGAAACCCAATAGATAGCTTTATTTTCTTTTTGTTTTCTCAAATACTGAATGCTTATGTCTTATAAATTTAGTAGGAAAGTATTCTAATGACTTGCTTATGACACCCAATAGAATATATGTTTAGTACCTTGGACACTGTAGCTTATTCACTTAAATCTCTGATAAATTGTGTGTATGGTATGTACAGTCTGGTTAGCACAGTTAGTAAGGTGTTGGGTTTGAACTATCAAATTAAGATTGTCATTGGTTCCAATCCCATGTTATCATGTTTTTATTTTACTAGTGTGGTTTGTGGCTCTATAATATGAATGCCTATGTTTTTTAACAACAATAGTCAAGTCTTCCAATGGACTTTTTAGTGAAACCCAATAGATAGCTTTATTTTATTTTTGTTTTCTCAAATACTGAATGCTTATGTCTTATAAATTTAGTAGGAAAGTATTCTAATGACTTGCTTATGACACCCCATAGAATATATGTTTAGTACCTTGGACACTGTAGCTTATTCACTTAAATCTCTGATAAATTGTGTGTCTGATATGCACAGTCTGGTTAGCACAGTTAGTAAGGTGTTGGGTTTGCACTATCAAATTAAGACTGTCATTGGTTCGAATCCCATGTTATCATGTTTTTATTTTACTAGTGTGGTTTGTGGCTCTATAATATGAATGCCTATGTCTTTTAACAACAATAGTCAAGTCTTCCAATGGACTTTTTAGTGAAACCCAATAGATAGCTTTATTTTCTCTTTGTTTACTCAAATATTGAATGCTTATGTCTTATAAATTTAGTAGGAAAGTATTCTAATGACTTGCTTATGACACCCCATAGAATATATTATGTTTAGTACCTTGGACACTGTAGCTTATTCACTTAAATCTCTGATAAATTGTGTGTCTGGTATGCACAGTCTGGTTAGCACAGTTAGTAAGGTGTTGGGTTTGCACTATCAAATTAAGACTTTCATTGGTTCGAATCCCATGCTATCATGTTTTTTTTTTACTAGTGTGGTTTGTGGCTCTATAATATGAATGCCTATGTCTTTTCACAACAATAGTCAAGTCTTCCAATGGACTTTTTAGTGAAACCCAATAGATAGCTTTATTTTCTCTTTGTTTACTCAAATATTGAATGCTTATGTCTTATAAATTTAGAAGGAAAGTATTCTAATGACTTGCTTATGACACCCCATAGAATATATTATGTTTAGTACCTTGGACACTGTAGCTTATTCACTTAAATCTCTGATAAATTGTATGCCTGGTATGCACAGTCTGGTTAACACAGTTAGTAAGGTGTTGGGTTTGCACTATCAAATTAAGACTGTCATTGGTTCGAATCCCATGTTATCATGTTTTTATTTTACTAGTGTGGTTTGTGGCTCTATAATATGAATGCCTATGTCTTTTAACAACAATAGTCAAGTCTTCCAATGGACTTTTTAGTGAAACCCAATAGATAGCTTTATTTTCTTTTTGTTTACTCAAATACTGAATGCTTATGTCTTATAAATTTAGTAGGAAAGAATTCTAATGACTTGCTTATGACACCCCATAGAATATATTATGTTTAGTACCTTGGACACTGTAGCTTATTCACTTAAATCTCTGATAAATTGTGTGTCTGGTATGCACAGTCTGGTAAGCGCAGTTAGTAAGGTGTTGGGTTTGCACTATCAAATTAAGACTGTCATTGGTTCGTATCCCATGTTATCATGTTTTTATTTTACTAGTGTGGTTTGTAGCTCTATAATATGAATGCCTATGTCTTTTAACAACAATAGTCAAGTCTTCCAATGGACTTTTTAGTGAAACCCAATAGATAGCTTTATTTTCTTTTTGTTTTCTCAAATACTGAATGCTTATGTCTTATAAATTTAGTAGGAAAGTATTCTAATGACTTGCTTATGACACCCCATAGAATATATTATGTTTAGTACCTTGGACACTGTAGCTTATTCACTTAAATCTCTGATAAATTGTGTGTCTGGTATGCACAGTCTGGTTAGCACAGTTAGTAAGGTGTTGGGTTTGCACTATCAAATTAAGACTGTCATTGGTTCGAATCCCATGTTATCATGTTTTTATTTTACTAGTGTGGTTTATGGCTCTATAATATGAATGCCTATGTCTTTTAACAACAATAGTCAAGTCTTCCAATGGACTTTTTAGTGAAACCCAATAGATAGCTTTATTTTCTTTTTGTTTACTCAAATACTGAATGCTTATGTCTTATAAATTTAGTAGGAAAGTATTCTAATGACTTGCTTATGACACCCCATAGAATATATTATGTTTAGTACCTTGGACACTGTAGCTTATTCACTTAAATCTCTGATAAATTGTGTGTCTGGTATGTACAGTCTGGTTAGCACAGTTAGTAAGGTGTTGGGTTTGCACTATCAAATTAAGACTGTCATTGGTTTTAATCCCATGTTATCATGTTTTTATTTTACTAGTGTGGTTTGTGGCTCTATAATATGAATGCCTATGTCTTTTAACAACAATAGTCAAGTCTTCCAATGGACTTTTTAGTGAAACCCAATAGATAGCTTTATTTTCTCTATGTTTACTCAAATATTGAATGCTTATGTCTTATAAATTTAGTAGGAAAGTATTCTAATGACTTGCTTATGATACCCCATAGAATATATGTTTAGTACCTTGGACACTGTAGCTTATTCACTTAAATCTCTGATAAATTGTGTGTCTGGTATGCACAGTCTGGTTAGCACAGTTAGTAAGGTGTTGGGATTGCACTATCAAATTAAGACTGTCATTGGTTCGAATCCCATGTTATCATGTTTTTATTTTACTAGTGTGGTTTATGGCTCTATAATATGAATGCCTATGTCTTTTAACAACAATAGTCAAGTCTTCCAATGGACTTTTTAGTGAAACCCAATAGATAGCTTTATTTTCTTTTTGTTTACTCAAATACTGAATGCTTATGTCTTATAAATTTAGTAGGAAAGTATTCTAATGACTTGCTTATGACACCCTATAGAATATATTATGTTTAGTACCTTGGACACTGTAGCTTAGTCACTTAAATCTCTGATAAATTGTGTGTCTGGTATGCACAGTCTGGTTAGCACAGTTAGTAAGGTGTTGGGTTTGCACTATCAAATTAAGACTGTCATTGGTTCGAATCCCATGTTATCATGTTTTTATTTTACTAGTGTGGTTTGTGGCTCTATAATATGAATGCCTATGTCTTTTAACAACAATAGTCAAGTCTTCCAATGGACTTTTTAGTGAAACCCAATAGATAGCTTTATTTTCTCTTTGTTTACTCAAATATTGAATGCTTATGTCTTATAAATTTAGTAGGAAAGTATTCTAATGACTTGCTTATGACACCCCATAGAATATATTATGTTTAGTACCTTGGACACTGTAGCTTATTCACTTAAATCTCTGATAAATTGTCTGTCTGGTATGCACAATCTGGTTAGCACAGTTAGTAAGGTGTTGGGTTTGCACTATCAAATTAAGACTGTCATTGGTTCGAATCCAATGTTATCATGTTTTTATTTTACTAGTGTGGTTTGTGGCTCTATAATATGAATGCCTATGTCTTTTAACAACAATAGTCAAGTCTTCAAATGGACTTTTTAGTGAAACCCAATAGATAGCTTTATTTTCTTTTTGTTTTCTCAAATACTGAATGCTTATGTCTTATAAATTTAGTAAGAAAGTATTCTAATGACTTGCTTATGACACCCCATAGAATATATTATGTTTAGTACCTTGGACACTGTAGCTTATTCACTTAAATCTCTGATAAATTGTGATTTGGTATGTACAGTCTGGTTAGCACAGTTAGTAAGGTGTTGGGTTTGCACTATCAAATTAAGACTGTCATTGGTTCGAATCCCATGTTTTTATTTTACTAGTGTGGTTTGTGGCTCTATAATATGAATGCCTATGTCTTTTAACAACAATAGTCAAGTCTTCCAATGGACTTTTTAGTGAAACCCAATAGATAGCTTTATTTTCTCTTTGTTTACTCAAATATTGAATGCTTATGTCTTATAAATTTAGTAGGAAAGTATTCTAATGACTTGCTTATGACACCCCATAGAATATATTATGTTTAGTACCTTGGACACTGTAGCTTATTCACTTAAATCTCTGATAAATTGTGTGTCTGGTATGCACAGTCTGGATAGCACAGTTAGTGAGGTGTTGGGTTTGCACTATCAAATTAAGACTGCCATTGGTTCGAATCCCATGTTATCATTTTTTTATTTTACTAGTGTGGTTTATGGCTCTATAATATGAATGCCTATGTCTTTTAACAACAATAGTCAAGTCTTCCAATGGACTTTTTATTGAAACCCAATAGATAGCTTTATTTAATTTTTGTTTTCTCAAATACTGAATGCTTATGTCTTATAAATTTAGTAGGAAAGTATTCTAATGACTTGCTTATGACACCCCATAGAATATATGTTTAGTACCTTGGACACTGTAGCTTATTCACTTAAATCTCTGATAAATTGTGTGTCTGGTATGCACAGTTAGTAAGGTGTTGGGTTTGCACTATCAAATTAAGACTGTCATTGGTTCGAATCCCATGTTATCATGTTTTTATTTTACTAGTGTGGTTTGTGGCTCTATAATATGAATGCCTATGTCTTTTAACAACAATAGTCAAGTCTTCCAATGGACTTTTTAGTGAAACCCAATAGATAGCTTTATTTTCTCTTTGTTTACTCAAATATTGAATGCTTATGTCTTATAAATTTAGTAGGAAAGTATTCTAATGACTTGCTTATGACACCCCATAGAATATATTATGTTTAGTACCTTGGACACTGTAGCTTATTCACTTAAATCTCTGATAAATTGTGTGTCTGGTATGCACTGTCTGGTTAGCACAGTTAGTAAGGTGTTGGGTTTGCACTATCAAATTAAGACTGTCATTGGTTCGAATCCAATGTTATCATGTTTTTATTTTACTAGTGTGGTTTGTGGCTCTATAATATGAATGCCTATGTCTTTTAACAACAATAGTCAAGTCTTCAAATGGACTTTTTAGTGAAACCCAATAGATAGCTTTATTTTCTTTTTGTTTTCTCAAATACTGAATGCTTATGTCTTATAAATTTAGTAGGAAAGTATTCTAATGACTTGCTTATGACACCCCATAGAATATATGTTTAGTACCTTGGACACTGTAGCTTATTCACTTAAATCTCTGATAAATTGTGTGTCTGGTTAGCACAGTTAGTAAGGTGTTGGGTTTTCACTATCAAATTAAGACTGTCATTGGTTCCAATCCAATGTTATCATGTTTTTATTTTACTAGTGTGGTTTGTGGCTCTATAATATGAATGCCTATGTCTTTTAACAACAATAGTCAAGTCTTCCAATGGACTTTTTAGTGAAACCCAATAGATAGCTTTATTTTCTCTTTGTTTACTCAAATATTTAATGCTTATGTCTTATAAATTTAGTAAGAAAGTATTCTAATGACTTGCTTATGACACCCCATAGAATATATTATGTTTAGTACCTTGGACACTGTAGCTTATTCACTTAAATCTCTGATAAATTGTGATTTGGTATGCACAGTCTGGTTAGCACAGTTAGTAAGGTGTTGGGTTTGCACTATCAAATTAAGACTGTCATTGGTTCAAATCCCATGTTATCATGTTTTTATTTTACTAGTGTGGTTTGTGGCTCTATAATGTGAATGCCTGTGTCTTTTAACAACAATAGTCAAGTCTTCCAATGGACTTTTTAGTGAAACCCAATAGATAGCTTTATTTTCTTTTTGTTTTCTCAAATACTGAATGCTTATGTCTTATAAATTTAGTAGGAAAGTATTCTAATGACTTGCTTATGACACCCCATAGAATATATGTTTAGTACCTTGGACACTGTAGCTTATTCACTTAAATCTCTGATAAATTGTGTGTCTGGTATGCACAGTTAGTAAGGTGTTGGGTTTGCACTATCAAATTAAGACTGTCATTGGTTCGAATCCCATGTTATCATGTTTTTATTTTACTAGTGTGGTTTGTGGCTCTATAATATGAATGCCTATGTCTTTTAACAACAATAGTCAAGTCTTCCAATGGACTTTTTAGTGAAACCCAATAGATAGCTTTATTTTCTCTTTGTTTACTCAAATATTGAATGATTATGTCTTATAAATTTAGTAGGAAAGTATTCTAATGACTTGCTTATGACACCCCATAGAATATATGTTTAGTACCTTGGACACTGTAGCTTATTCACTTAAATCTCTGATAAATTGTGATTTGGTATGCACAGTCTGGTTAGCACAGTTAGTAAGGTGTTGGGTTTGCACTATCAAATTAAGACTGTCATTGGTTCAAATCCCATGTTATAATGTTTTTATTTTACTAGTGTGGTTTGTGGCTCTATAATATGAATGCCTATGTCTTTTAACAACAATAGTCAAGTCTTCCAATGGACTTTTTAGTGAAACCCAATAGATAGCTTTATTTTCTTTTTGTTTTCTCAAATACTGAATGCTTATGTCTTATAAATTTAGTAGGAAAGTATTCTAATGACTTGCTTATGACACCCAATAGAATATATGTTTAGTACCTTGGACACTGTAGCTTATTCACTTAAATCTCTGATAAATTGTGTGTATGGTATGTACAGTCTGGTTAGCACAGTTAGTAAGGTGTTGGGTTTGAACTATCAAATTAAGACTGTCATTGGTTCCAATCCCATGTTATCATGTTTTTATTTTACTAGTGTGGTTTGTGGCTCTATAATATGAATGCCTATGTTTTTTAACAACAATAGTCAAGTCTTCCAATGGACTTTTTAGTGAAACCCAATAGATAGCTTTATTTTATTTTTGTTTTCTCAAATACTGAATGCTTATGTCTTATAAATTTAGTAGGAAAGTATTTTAATGACTTGCTTATGACACCCCATAGAATATATGTTTAGTACCTTGGACACTGTAGCTTATTCACTTAAATCTCTGATAAATTGTGTGTCCGGTATGTACAGTCTGGTTAGCACAGTTAGTAAGGTGTTGGGTTTGCACTACCAAATTAAGACTGTCATTGGTTCAAATCCCATGTTATAA
Organism: Pseudophryne corroboree; assembly: GCF_028390025.1. Classification (NCBI taxonomy): domain Eukaryota; kingdom Metazoa; phylum Chordata; class Amphibia; order Anura; family Myobatrachidae; genus Pseudophryne; species Pseudophryne corroboree. Next base: position 711,135,483 of record NC_086449.1, on the reverse strand, counting down.
TGTTTTTATTTTACTAGTGTGGTTTGTGGCTCTATAATATGAATGCCTATGTCTTTTAACAACAATAGTCAAGTCTTCCAATTGACTTTTTAGTGAAACCCAATAGATAGCTTTATTTTCTCTTTGTTTACTCAAATATGGAATGCTTATGTCTTATAAATTTAGTAGGAATGTATTCTAATGACTTGCTTATGACACCCCATAGAATATATTATGTTTAGTACCTTGGACACTGTAGCTTATTCACTTAAATCTCTGATAAATTGTGTATCTGGTATGTACAGTCTGGTTAGCACAGTTAGTAAGGTGTTGGGTTTGCACTACCAAATTAAGACTGTCATTGGTTCGAATCCCATGTTATCATGTTTTTATTTTACTAGTGTGGTTTATGGCTCTATAATATGAATGCCTATGTCTTTTAACAACAATAGTCAAGTCTTCCAATGGACTTTTTAGTGAAACCCAATAGATAGCTTTATTTTCTCTTTGTTTACTCAAATATTGAATGCTTATGTCTTATAAATTTAGTAAGAAAGTATTCTAATGACTTGCTTATGACACCCCATAGAATATATTATGTTTAGTACCTTGGACACTGTAGCTTATTCACTTAAATCTCTGATAAATTGTGATTTGGTATGCACAGTCTGGTTAGCACAGTTAGTAAGGTGTTGGGTTTGCACTATCAAATTAAGACTGTCATTGGTTCGAATCCCATGTTTTTATTTTACTAGTGTGGTTTGTGGCTCTATAATATGAATGCCTATGTCTTTTAACAACAATAGTCAAGTCTTCCAATGGACTTTTTAGTGAAACCCAATAGATAGCTTTATTTTCTCTTTGTTTACTCAACTATTGAATGCTTATGTCTTATAAATTTAGTAGGAAAGTATTCTAATGACTTGCTTATGACACCCCATAGAATATATTATGTTTAGTACCTTGGACACTGTAGCTTATTCACTTAAATCTCTGATAAATTGTGTGTCTGGTATGCACAGTCTGGATAGCACAGTTAGTGAGGTGTTGGGTTTGCACTATCAAATTAAGACTGCCATTGGTTCGAATCCCATGTTATCATTTTTTTATTTTACTAGTGTGGTTTATGGCTCTATAATATGAATGCCTATGTCTTTTAACAACAATAGTCAAGTCTTCCAATGGACTTTTTATTGAAACCCAATAGATAGCTTTATTTAATTTTTGTTTTCTCAAATACTGAATGCTTATGTCTTATAAATTTAGTAGGAAAGTATTCTAATGACTTGCTTATGACACCCCATAGAATATATGTTTAGTACCTTGGACACTGTAGCTTATTCACTTAAATCTCTGATAAATTGTGTGTCTGGTATGCACAGTTAGTAAGGTGTTGGGTTTGCACTATCAAATTAAGACTGTCATTGGTTCGAATCCCATGTTATCATGTTTTTATTTTACTAGTGTGGTTTGTGGCTCTATAATATGAATGCCTATGTCTTTTAACAACAATAGTCAAGTCTTCCAATGGACTTTTTAGTGAAACCCAATAGATAGCTTTATTTTCTCTTTGTTTACTCAAATATTTAATGCTTATGTCTTATAAATTTAGTAAGAAAGTATTCTAATGACTTGCTTATGACACCCCATAGAATATATTATGTTTAGTACCTTGGACACTGTAGCTTATTCACTTAAATCTCTGATAAATTGTGATTTGGTATGCACAGTCTGGTTAGCACAGTTAGTAAGGTGTTGGGTTTGCACTATCAAATTAAGACTGTCATTGGTTCAAATCCCATGTTATCATGTTTTTATTTTACTAGTGTGGTTTGTGGCTCTATAATGTGAATGCCTGTGTCTTTTAACAACAATAGTCAAGTCTTCCAATGGACTTTTTAGTGAAACCCAATAGATAGCTTTATTTTCTTTTTGTTTTCTCAAATACTGAATGCTTATGTCTTATAAATTTAGTAGGAAAGTATTCTAATGACTTGCTTATGACACCCCATAGAATATATGTTTAGTACCTTGGACACTGTAGCTTATTCACTTAAATCTCTGATAAATTGTGTGTCTGGTATGCACAGTTAGTAAGGTGTTGGGTTTGCACTATCAAATTAAGACTGTCATTGGTTCGAATCCCATGTTATCATGTTTTTATTTTACTAGTGTGGTTTGTGGCTCTATAATATGAATGCCTATGTCTTTTAACAACAATAGTCAAGTCTTCCAATGGACTTTTTAGTGAAACCCAATAGATAGCTTTATTTTCTCTTTGTTTACTCAAATATTGAATGCTTATGTCTTTTAAATTTAGTAGGAAAGTATTCTAATGACTTGCTTATGACACCCCATAGAATATATTATGTTTAGTACCTTGGACACTGTAGCTTATTCACTTAAATCTCTGATAAATTGTGTGTCTGGTATGCACTGTCTGGTTAGCACAGTTAGTAAGGTGTTGGGTTTGCACTATCAAATTAAGACTGTCATTGGTTCGAATCCAATGTTATCATGTTTTTATTTTACTAGTGTGGTTTGTGGCTCTATAATATGAATGCCTATGTCTTTTAACAACAATAGTCAAGTCTTCAAATGGACTTTTTAGTGAAACCCAATAGATAGCTTTATTTTCTTTTTGTTTTCTCAAATACTGAATGCTTATGTCTTATAAATTTAGTAGGAAAGTATTCTAATGACTTGCTTATGACACCCCATAGAATATATGTTTAGTACCTTGGACACTGTAGCTTATTCACTTAAATCTCTGATAAATTGTGTGTCTGGTTAGCACAGTTAGTAAGGTGTTGGGTTTTCACTATCAAATTAAGACTGTCATTGGTTCCAATCCAATGTTATCATGTTTTTATTTTACTAGTGTGGTTTGTGGCTCTATAATATGAATGCCTATGTCTTTTAACAACAATAGTCAAGTCTTCCAATGGACTTTTTAGTGAAACCCAATAGATAGCTTTATTTTCTCTTTGTTTACTCAAATATTTAATGCTTATGTCTTATAAATTTAGTAAGAAAGTATTCTAATGACTTGCTTATGACACCCCATAGAATATATTATGTTTAGTACCTTGGACACTGTAGCTTATTCACTTAAATCTCTGATAAATTGTGATTTGGTATGCACAGTCTGGTTAGCACAGTTAGTAAGGTGTTGGGTTTGCACTATCAAATTAAGACTGTCATTGGTTCAAATCCCATGTTATCATGTTTTTATTTTACTAGTGTGGTTTGTGGCTCTATAATGTGAATGCCTGTGTCTTTTAACAACAATAGTCAAGTCTTCCAATGGACTTTTTAGTGAAACCCAATATATAGCTTTATTTTCTTTTTGTTTTCTCAAATACTGAATGCTTATGTCTTATAAATTTAGTAGGAAAGTATTCTAATGACTTGCTTATGACACCCAATAGAATATATGTTTAGTACCTTGGACACTGTAGCTTATTCACTTAAATCTCTGATAAATTGTGTGTCTGGTATGTACAGTCTGGTTAGCACAGTTAGTAAGGTGTTGGGTTTGCACTATCAAATTAAGACTGTCATTGGTTCGAATCCCATGTTATCATGTTTTTATTTTACTAGTGTGGTTTGTGGCTCTATAATATGAATGCCTATGTCTTTTAACAACAATAGTCAAGTCTTCCAATGGACTTTTTAGTGAAACCCAATAGATAGCTTTATTTTCTCTTTGTTTACTCAAATATTGAATGATTATGTCTTATAAATTTAGTAGGAAAGTATTCTAATGACTTGCTTATGACACCCCATAGAATATATGTTTAGTACCTTGGACACTGTAGCTTATTCACTTAAATCTCTGATAAATTGTGATTTGGTATGCACAGTCTGGTTAGCACAGTTAGTAAGGTGTTGGGTTTGCACTATCAAATTAAGACTGTCATTGGTTCAAATCCCATGTTATAATGTTTTTATTTTACTAGTGTGGTTTGTGGCTCTATAATATGAATGCCTATGTCTTTTAACAACAATAGTCAAGTCTTCCAATGGACTTTTTAGTGAAACCCAATAGATAGCTTTATTTTCTTTTTGTTTTCTCAAATACTGAATGCTTATGTCTTATAAATTTAGTAGGAAAGTATTCTAATGACTTGCTTATGACACCCAATAGAATATATGTTTAGTACCTTGGACACTGTAGCTTATTCACTTAAATCTCTGATAAATTGTGTGTATGGTATGTACAGTCTGGTTAGCACAGTTAGTAAGGTGTTGGGTTTGCACTATCAAATTAAGACTGTCATTGGTTCCAATCCCATGTTATCATGTTTTTATTTTACTAGTGTGGTTTGTGGCTCTATAATATGAATGCCTATGTTTTTTAACAACAATAGTCAAGTCTTCCAATGGACTTTTTAGTGAAACCCAATAGATAGCTTTATTTTATTTTTGTTTTCTCAAATACTGAATGCTTATGTCTTATAAATTTAGTAGGAAAGTATTTTAATGACTTGCTTATGACACCCCATAGAATATATGTTTAGTACCTTGGACACTGTAGCTTATTCACTTAAATCTCTGATAAATTGTGTGTCCGGTATGTACAGTCTGGTTAGCACAGTTAGTAAGGTGTTGGGTTTGCACTACCAAATTAAGACTGTCATTGGTTCAAATCCCATGTTATAATGTTTTTATTTTACTAGTGTGGTTTGTGGCTCTATAATATGAATGCCTATGTCTTTTAACAACAATAGTCAAGTCTTCCAATTGACTTTTTAGTGAAACCCAATAGATAGCTTTATTTTCTCTTTGTTTACTCAAATATTGAATGCTTATGTCTTATAAATTTAGTAGGAATGTATTCTAATGACTTGCTTATGACACCCCATAGAATATATTATGTTTAGTACCTTGGACACTGTAGCTTATTCACTTAAATCTCTGATAAATTGTGTATCTGGTATGTACAGTCTGGTTAGCACAGTTAGTAAGGTGTTGGGTTTGCACTACCAAATTAAGACTGTCATTGGTTCGAATCCCATGTTATCATGTTTTTATTTTACTAGTGTGGTTTATGGCTCTATAATATGAATGCCTATGTCTTTTAACAACAATAGTCAAGTCTTCCAATGGACTTTTTAGTGAAACCCAATAGATAGCTTTATTTTCTTTTTGTTTACTCAAATACTGAATGCTTATGTCTTATAAATTTAGTAGGAAAGTATTCTAATGACTTGCTTATGACACCCTATAGAATATATTATGTTTAGTACCTTGGACACTGTAGCTTATTCACTTAAATCTCTGATAAATTGTGTGTCTGGTATGCACAGTCTGGTTAGCACAGTTAGTAAGGTGTTGGGTTTGCACTATCAAATTAAGACTGTCATTGGATCGAATCTCATGTTATCATGTTTTTATTTTACTAGTGTGGTTTGTGGCTCTATAATATGAATGCCTATGTCTTTTAACAACAATAGTCAAGTCTTCCAATGGACTTTTTAGTGAAACCCAATAGATAGCTTTATTTTCTCTTTGTTTACTCAAATATTGAATGCTTATGTCTTATAAATTTAGTAAGAAAGTATTCTAATGACTTGCTTATGACACCCCATAGAATATATTATGTTTAGTACCTTGGACACTGTAGCTTATTCACTTAAATCTCTGATAAATTGTGATTTGGTATGCACAGTCTGGTTAGCACAGTTAGTAAGGTGTTGGGTTTGCACTATCAAATTAAGACTGTCATTGGTTCAAATCCCATGTTATCATGTTTTTATTTTACTAGTGTGGTTTGTTGCTCTATAATGTGAATGCCTGTGTCTTTTAACAACAATAGTCAAGTCTTCCAATGGACTTTTTAGTGAAACCCAATAGATAGCTTTATTTTCTTTTTGTTTTCTCAAATACTGAATGCTTATGTCTTATAAATTTAGTAGGAAAGTATTCTAATGACTTGCTTATGACACCCAATAGAATATATGTTTAGTACCTTGGACACTGTAGCTTATTCACTTAAATCTCTGATAAATTGTGTGTCTGGTATGTACAGTCTGGTTAGCACAGTTAGTAAGGTGTTGGGTTTGCACTATCAAATTAAGACTGTCATTGGTTCGAATCCCATGTTATCATGTTTTTATTTTACTAGTGTGGTTTGTGGCTCTATAATATGAATGCCTATGTCTTTTAACAACAATAGTCAAGTCTTCCAATGGACTTTTTAGTGAAACCCAATAGATAGCTTTATTTTCTCTTTGTTTACTCAAATATTGAATGATTATGTCTTATAAATTTAGTAGGAAAGTATTCTAATGACTTGCTTATGACACCCCATAGAATATATGTTTAGTACCTTGGACACTGTAGCTTATTCACTTAAATCTCTGATAAATTGTGTGTCTGGTATGCACAGTCTGGTTAGCACGGTTAGTAAGGTGTTGGGTTTGCACTATCAAATTAAGACTGTCATTGGTTCAAATCCCATGTTATAATGTTTTTATTTTACTAGTGTGGTTTGTGGCTCTATAATATGAATGCCTATGTCTTTTAACAACAATAGTCAAGTCTTCCAATGGACTTTTTAGTGAAACCCAATAGATAGCTTTATTTTCTTTTTGTTTTCTCAAATACTGAATGCTTATGTCTTATAAATTTAGTAGGAAAGTATTCTAATGACTTGCTTATGACACCCAATAGAATATATGTTTAGTACCTTGGACACTGTAGCTTATTCACTTAAATCTCTGATAAATTGTGTGTATGGTATGTACAGTCTGGTTAGCACAGTTAGTAAGGTGTTGGGTTTGCACTATCAAATTAAGACTGTCATTGGTTCCAATCCCATGTTATCATGTTTTTATTTTACTAGTGTGGTTTGTGGCTCTATAATATGAATGCCTATGTTTTTTAACAACAATAGTCAAGTCTTCCAATGGACTTTTTAGTGAAACCCAATAGATAGCTTTATTTTATTTTTGTTTTCTCAAATACTGAATGCTTATGTCTTATAAATTTAGTAGGAAAGTATTTTAATGACTTGCTTATGACACCCCATAGAATATATGTTTAGTACCTTGGACACTGTAGCTTATTCATTTAAATCTCTGATAAATTGTGCGTCCGGTATGTACAGTCTGGTTAGCACAGTTAGTAAGGTGTTGGGTTTGCACTACCAAATTAAGACTGTCATTGGTTCAAATCCCATGTTATAATGTTTTTATTTTACTAGTGTGGTTTGTGGCTCTATAATATGAATGCCTATGTCTTTTAACAACAATAGTCAAGTCTTCCAATTGACTTTTTAGTGAAACCCAATAGATAGCTTTATTTACTCTTTGTTTACTCAAATATTGAATGCTTATGTCTTATAAATTTAGTAGGAATGTATTCTAATGACTTGCTTATGACACCCCATAGAATATATTATGTTTAGTACCTTGGACACTGTAGCTTATTCACTTAAATCTCTGATAAATTGTGTATCTGGTATGTACAGTCTGGTTAGCACAGTTAGTAAGGTGTTGGGTTTGCACTACCAAATTAAGACTGTCATTGGTTCGAATCCCATGTTATCATGTTTTTATTTTACTAGTGTGGTTTATGGCTCTATAATATGAATGCCTATGTCTTTTAACAACAATAGTCAAGTCTTCCAATGGACTTTTTAGTGAAACCCAATAGATAGCTTTATTTTCTTTTTGTTTACTCAAATACTGAATGCTTATGTCTTATAAATTTAGTAGGAAAGTATTCTAATGACTTGCTTATGACACCCTATAGAATATATTATGTTTAGTACCTTGGACACTGTAGCTTATTCACTTAAATCTCTGATAAATTGTGTGTCTGGTATGCACAGTCTGGTTAGCACAGTTAGTAAGGTGTTGGGTTTGCACTATCAAATTAAGACTGTCATTGGTTCGAATCCCATGTTATCATGTTTTTATTTTACTAGTGTGGTTTGTGGCTCTATAATATGAATGCCTATGTCTTTTAACAACAATAGTCAAGTCTTCCAATGGACTTTTTAGTGAAACCCAATAGATAGCTTTATTTTCTCTTTGTTTACTCAAATATTGAATGATTATGTCTTATAAATTTAGTAGGAAAGTATTCTAATGACTTGCTTATGACACCCCATAGAATATATGTTTAGTACCTTGGACACTGTAGCTTATTCACTTAAATCTCTGATAAATTGTGTGTCTGGTATGCACAGTCTGGTTAGCACAGTTAGTAAGGTGTTGGGATTGCACTATCAAATTAAGACTGTCATTGGTTCGAATCCCATGTTATCATGTTTTTATTTTACTAGTGGTATGTACAGTCTGGTTAGCACAGTTAGTAAGGTGTTGGGTTTGCACTATCAAATTAAGACTGTAATTGGTTCGAATCCCATGTTATCATGTTTTTATTTTACTAGTGTGGTTTGTGGCTCTATAATATGAATGCCTATGTCTTTTAACAACAATAGTCAAGTCTTCCAATGGACTTTTTAGTGAAACCAAATAGATAGCTTTATTTTCTCTTTGTTTACTCAAATATTGAATGATTATGTCTTATAAATTTAGTAGGAAAGTATTCTAATGACTTGCTTATGACACCCCATAGAATATATGTTTAGTACCTTGGACACTGTAGCTTATTCACTTAAATCTCTGATAAATTGTGTGTCTGGTATGCACAGTCTGGTTAGCACAGTTAGTAAGGTGTTGGGTTTGCACTATCAAATTAAGACTGTCATTGGTTCAAATCCCATGTTATAATGTTTTTATTTTACTAGTGTGGTTTGTGGCTCTATAATATGAATGCCTATGTCTTTTAACAACAATAGTCAAGTCTTCCAATGGACTTTTTAGTGAAACCCAATAGATAGCTTTATTTTCTTTTTGTTTTCTCAAATACTGAATGCTTATGTCTTATAAATTTAGTAGGAAAGTATTCTAATGACTTGCTTATGACACCCAATAGAATATATGTTTAGTACCTTGGACACTGTAGCTTATTCACTTAAATCTCTGATAAATTGTGTGTATGGTATGTACAGTCTGGTTAGCACAGTTAGTAAGGTGTTGGGTTTGCACTATCAAATTAAGACTGTCATTGGTTCCAATCCCATGTTATCATGTTTTTATTTTACTAGTGTGGTTTGTGGCTCTATAATATGAATGCCTATGTCTTTTAACAACAATAGTCAAGTCTTCCAATGGACTTTTTAGTGAAACCCAATAGATAGCTTTATTTTCTTTTTGTTTACTCAAATACTGAATGCTTATGTCTTATAAATTTAGTAGGAAAGTATTCTAATGACTTGCTTATGACACCCAATAGAATATATGTTTAGTACCTTGGACACTGTAGCTTATTCACTTAAATCTCTGATAAATTGTGTGTATGGTATGTACAGTCTGGTTAGCACAGTTAGTAAGGTGTTGGGTTTGCACTATCAAATTAAGACTGTCATTGGTTCCAATCCCATGTTATCATGTTTTTATTTTACTAGTGTGGTTTATGGCTCTATAATATGAATGCCTATGTCTTTTAACAACAATAGTCAAGTCTTCCAATGGACTTTTTAGTGAAACCCAATAGATAGCTTTATTTTCTTTTTGTTTACTCAAATACTGAATGCTTATGTCTTATAAATTTAGTAGGAAAGTATTCTAATGACTTGCTTATGACACCCTATAGAATATATTATGTTTAGTACCTTGGACACTGTAGCTTATTCACTTAAATCTCTGATAAATTGTGTGTCTGGTATGCACAGTCTGGTTAGCACAGTTAGTAAGGTGTTGGGTTTGCACTATCAAATTAAGACTGTCATTGGTTCGAATCCCATGTTATCATTTTTTTATTTTACTAGTGTGGTTTGTGGCTCTATAATATGAATGCCTATGTCTTTTAACAACAATAGTCAAGTCTTCCAATGGACTTTTTAGTGAAACCCAATAGATAGCTTTATTTTCTCTTTGTTTACTCAAATATTGAATGATTATGTCTTATAAATTTAGTAGGAAAGTATTCTAATGACTTGCTTATGACACCCCATAGAATATATGTTTAGTACCTTGGACACTGTAGCTTATTCACTTAAATCTCTGATAAATTGTGTGTCTGGTATGCACAGTCTGGTTAGCACAGTTAGTAAGGTGTTGGGATTGCACTATCAAATTAAGACTGTCATTGGTTCGAATCCCATGTTATCATGTTTTTATTTTACTAGTGTGGTTTGTGGCTCTATAATATGAATGCCTATGTCTTTTAACAACAATAGTCAAGTCTTCCAATGGACTTTTTAGTGAAACCAAATAGATAGCTTTATTTTCTCTATGTTTACTCAAATATTGAATGCTTATGTCTTATAAATTTAGTAGGAAAGTATTCTAATGACTTGCTTATGACACCCCATAGAATATATGTTTAGTACCTTGGACACTGTAGCTTATTCACTTAAATCTCTGATAAATTGTGTGCCTGGTATGCACAGTCTTGATAGCACAGTTAGTAAGGTGCTGGGTTTGCACTATCAAATTAAGACTGTCATTGGTTCGAATCCCATGTTATCATGTTTTTATTTTACTAGTGTGGTTTATGGCTCTATAATATGAATGCCTATGTCTTTTAACAACAATAGTCAAGTCTTCCAATGGACTTTTTAGTGAAACCCAATAGATAGCTTTATTTTCTTTTTGTTTACTCAAATACTGAATGCTTATGTCTTATAAATTTAGTAGGAAAGTGTTCTAATGACTTGCTTATGACACCCTATAGAATATATTATGTTTAGAACCTTGGACACTGTAGCTTATTCACTTAAATCTCTGATAAATTGTGTGTCTGGTATGCACAGTTAGTAAGGTGTTGGGTTTGCACTATCAAATTAAGATTGTCATTGGTTCGAATCCCATGTTATCATGTTTTTATTTTACTAGTGTGGTTTGTGGCTCTATAATATGAATGCCTATGTCTTTTAACAACAATAGTCAAGTCTTCCAATGGACTTTTTAGTGAAACCCAATAGATAGCTTTATTTTCTCTTTGTTTACTCAAATATTGAATGCTTATGTCTTATAAATTTAGTAGGAAAGTATTCTAATGACTTGCTTATGACACCCCATAGAATATATTATGTTTAGTACCTTGGACACTGTAGCTTATTCACTTAAATCTCTGATAAATTGTGTGTCTGGTATGCACAGTCTGGTTAGCACAGTTAGTAAGGTGTTGGGTTTGCACTATCAAATTAAGACTGTCATTGGTTCGAATCCAATGTTATCATGTTTTTATTTTACTAGTGTGGTTTGTGGCTCTATAATATGAATGCCTATGTCTTTTAACAACAATAGTCAAGTCTTCAAATGGACTTTTTAGTGAAACCCAATAGATAGCTTTATTTTCTTTTTGTTTTCTCAAATACTGAATGCTTATGTCTTATAAATTTAGTAGGAAAGTATTCTAATGACTTGCTTATGACACCCCATAGAATATATGTTTAGTACCTTGGACACTGTAGCTTATTCACTTAAATCTCTGATAAATTGTGTGTCTGGTTAGCACAGTTAGTAAGGTGTTGGGTTTTCACTATCAAATTAAGACTGTCATTGGTTCCAATCCAATGTTATCATGTTTTTATTTTACTAGTGTGGTTTGTGGCTCTATAATATGAATGCCTATGTCTTTTAACAACAATAGTCAAGTCTTCCAATGGACTTTTTAGTGAAACCCAATAGATAGCTTTATTTTCTCTTTGTTTACTCAAATATTGAATGCTTATGTCTTATAAATTTAGTAAGAAAGTATTCTAATGACTTGCTTATGACACCCCATAGAATATATTATGTTTAGTACATTGGACACTGTAGCTTATTCACTTAAATCTCTGATAAATTGTGATTTGGTATGCATAGTCTGGTTAGCACAGTTAGTAAGGTGTTGGGTTTGCACTATCAAATTAAGACTGTCATTGGTTCAAATCCCATGTTATCATGTTTTTATTTTACTAGTGTGGTTTGTGGCTCTATAATATGAATGCCTATGTCTTTTAACTACAATAGTCAAGTCTTCCAATGGACTTTTTAGTGAAACCCAATAGATAGCTTTATTTTCTTTTTGTTTTCTCAAATACTGAATGCTTATGTCTTATAAATTTAGTAGGAAAGTATTCTAATGACTTGCTTATGACACCCAATAGAATATATGTTTAGTACCTTGGACACTGTAGCTTATTCACTTAAATCTCTGATAAATTGTGTGTCTGGTATGTACAGTCTGGTTAGCACAGTTAGTAAGGTGTTGGGTTTGCACTATCAAATTAAGACTGTCATTGGTTCGAATCCTATGTTATCATGTTTTTATTTTACTAGTGTGGTTTGTGGCTCTATAATATGAATGCCTATGTCTTTTAACAACAATAGTCAAGTCTTCCAATGGACTTTTTAGTGAAACCCAGTAGATAGCTTTATTTTCTTTTTGTTTTCTCAAACACTGAATGCTTATGTCTTATAAATTTAGTAGGAAAGTATTCTAATGACTTGCTTATGACACCCCATAGAATATATGTTTAGTACCTTGGACACTGTAGCTTATTCACTTAAATCTCTGATAAATTGTGTGTCTGGTATGCACAGTCTGGTTAGCACAGTTAGTAAGGTGTTGGGATTGCACTATCAAATTAAGACTGTCATTGGTTCGAATCCCGTGTTATCATGTTTTTATTTTACTAGTGTGGTTTGTGGCTCTATAATATGAATGCCTATGTCTTTTAACAACAATAGTCAAGTCTTCCAATGGACTTTTTAGTGAAACCCAATAGATAGCTTTATTTTCTTTTTGTTTTCTCAAATACTGAATGCTTATGTCTTATAAATTTAGTAGGAAAGCATTCTAATGACTTGCTTATGACACCCCATAGAATATATGTTTAGTACCGTGGACACTGTAGCTTATTCACTTAAATCTCTGATAAATTGTCTATCTGGTATGCACAGTCTGGTTAGCACAGTTAGTAAGGTGTTGGGTTTGCACTATCAAATTAAGACTGTCATTGGTTCGAATCCCATGTTATCATGTTTTTATTTTACTAGTGTGGTTTGTGGCTCTATAATATGAATGCCTATGTCTTTTAACAACAATAGTCAAGTCTTCCAATGGACTTTTTAGTGAAACCCAATAGATAGCTTTATTTTCTCTTTGTTTACTCAAATATTGAATGCTTATGTCTTATAAATTTAGTAGGAAAGTATTCTAATGACTTGCTTATGACACCCCATAGAATATATTATGTTTAGTACCTTGGACACTGTAGCTTATTCACTTAAATCTCTGATAAATTGTGTGTCTGGTATGTACAGTCTGGTTAGCACAGTTAGTAAGGTGTTGGGTTTGCACTATCAAATTAAGACTGTCATTGGTTCGAATCCCATGTTATCATGTTTTTATTTTACTAGTGTGGTTTGTGGCTCTATAATATGAATGCCTATGTCTTTTAACAACAATAGTCAAGTCTTCCAGTGGACTTTTTAGTGAAACCCAATAGATAGCTTTATTTTCTTTTTGTTTTCTCAAATACTGAATGCTTATGTCTTATAAATTTAGTAGGAAAGTATTCTAATGACTTGCTTATGACACCCCATAGAATATATGTTTAGTACCTTGGACACTGTAGCTTATTCACTTAAATCTCTGATAAATTGTGTCTCTGGTATGCACAGTCTGGTTAGCACAGTTAGTAAGGTGTTGGGTTTGCACTATCAAATTAAGACTGTCATTGGTTTGAATCCCATGTTATCATGTTTTTATTTTACTAGTGTGGTTTGTGGCTCTATAATATGAATGCCTATGTCTTTTAACAACAATAGTCAAGTCTTCCAATGGACTTTTTAGTGAAACCCAATAGATAGCTTTATTTTCTCTTTGTTTACTCAAATATTGAATGCTTATGTCTTATAAATTTAGTAGGAAAGTATTCTAATGACTTGCTTATGACACCCCATAGAATATATGTTTAGTACCTTGGACACTGTAGCTTATTCACTTAAATCTCTGATAAATTGTGCGTCTGGTATGCACAGTCTGGTTAGCACAGTTAGTAAGGTGTTGGGTTTGCACTATCAAATTAAGACTGTCATTGGTTCAAATCCCATGTTATCATGTTTTTATTTTACTAGTGTGGTGTATGGCTCTATAATATGAATGCCTATGTCTTTTAACAACAATAGTCAAGTCTTCCAATGGACTTTTTAGTGAAACCCAATAGATAGCTTTATTTTCTCTTTGTTTACTCAAATATTGAATGCTTATGTCTTATAAATTTAGTAGGAAAGTATTCTAATGACTTGCTTATGACACCCCATAGAATATATTATGTTTAGTACCTTGGACACTGTAGCTTATTCACTTAAATCTCTGATAAATTGTGTGTCTGGTATGCACAGTCTGGTTAGCACAGTTAGTAAGGTGTTGGGATTGCACTATCAAATTAAGACTGTCATTGGTTCGAATCCCATGTTATCATGTTTTTATTTTACTAGTGTGGTTTATGGCTCTATAATATGAATGCCTATGTCTTTTAACAACAATAGTCAAGTCTTCCAATGGACTTTTTAGTGAAACCAAATAGATAGCTTTATTTTCTTTTTGTTTTCTCAAATACTGAATGCTTATGTCTTATAAATTTAATAGGAAAGTATTCTAATGACTTGCTTATGACACCCCATAGAATATATGTTTAGTACCTTGGACACTGTAGCTTATTCACTTAAATCTCTGATAAATTGTGTGTCTGGTATGTACAGTCTGGTTAGCACAGTTAGTAAGGTGTTGGGTTTGCACTATCAAATTAAGACTGTCATTGGTTCGAATTCCATGTTATCATGTTTTTATTTTACTAGTGTGGTTTGTGGCTCTATAATATGAATGCCTATGTCTTTTAACAACAATAGTCAAGTCTTCCAATGGACTTTTTAGTGAAACCCAATAGATAGCTTTATTTTCTCTTTGTTTACTCAAATATTGAATGCTTATGTCTTATAAATTTAGTAGGAAAGTATTCTAATGACTTGCTTATGACACCCCATAGAATTTATTATGTTTAGTACCTTGGACATTGTAGCTTATTCACTTAAATCTCTGATAAATTGTGTGGCTGGTATGCACAGTCTGGATAGCACAGTTAGTAAGGTGTTGGGTTTGCACTATCAAATTAAGACTGTCATTGGTTCGAATCCCATGTTTTCATGTTTTTATTTTACTAGTGTGGTTTATGGCTCTATAATATGAATGCCTCTGTCTTTTAACAACAATAGTCAAGTCTTCAAATGGACTTTTTAGTGAAACCAAATAGATAGCTTTATTTTCTTTTTGTTTTCTCAAATACTGAATGCTTATGTCTTATAAATTTAGTAGGAAAGTATTCTAATGACTTGCTTATGACACCCCATAGAATATATGTTTAGTATCTTGGACACTGTAGCTTATTCACTTAAATCTCTGATAAATTGTGTGTCTGGTATGCACAGTCTGGTTAGCACAGTTAGTAAGGTGTTCGGTTTGCACTATCAAATTAAGACTGTCATTGGTTCGAATTCCATGTTATCATGTTTTTATTTTACTAGTGTGGTTTGTGGCTCTATAATATGAATGCCTATGTCTTTTAACAACAATAGTCAAGTCTTCCAATGGACTTTTTAGTGAAACCCAATAGATAGCTTTATTTTCTCTTTGTTTACTCAAATATTGAATGCTTATGTCTTATAAATTTAGTAGGAAAGTATTCTAATGACTTGCTTATGACACCCCATAGAATATATTATGTTTAGTACCTTGGACATTGTAGCTTATTCACTTAAATCTCTGATAAATTGTGTGGCTGGTATGCACAGTCTGGATAGCACAGTTAGTAAGGTGTTGGGTTTGCACTATCAAATTAAGACTGTCATTGGTTCGAATCCCATGTTTTCATGTTTTTATTTTACTAGTGTGGTTTATGGCTCTATAATATGAATGCCTATGTCTTTTAACAACAATAGTCAAGTCTTCAAATGGACTTTTTAGTGAAACCAAATAGATAGCTTTATTTTCTTTTTGTTTTCTCAAATACTGAATGCTTATGTCTTATAAATTTAGTAGGAAAGTATTCTAATGACTTGCTTATGACACCCCATAGAATATATGTTTAGTACCTTGGACACTGTAGCTTATTCACTTAAATCTTTGATAAATTGTGTGTCTGGTATGTACAGTCTGGTTAGCACAGTTAGTAAGGTTTTGGGTTTGCACTATCAAATTAAGACTGTCATTGGTTCAAATCCCATGTTATCATGTTTTTATTTTACTAGTGTGGTTTGTGGCTCTATAATATGAATGCCTATGTCTTTTAACAACAATAGTCAAGTCTTCCAATGGACTTTTTAGTGAAACCCAATAGATAGCTTTATTTTCTTTTTGTTTTCTCAAATACTGAATGCTTATGTCTTATAAATTGAGTAGGAAAGTATTCTAATGACTTGCTTATGACACCCCATAGAATATATGTTTAGTACCTTGGACACTGTAGCTTATTCACTTAAATCTCTGATAAATTGTGTGTCTGGTATGCACAGTCTGGTTAGCACAGTTAGTAAGGTGTTGGGATTGCACTATCAAATTAAGACTGTCATTGGTTCGAATCCCATGTTATCATGTTTTTATTTTACTAGTGTGGTTTGTGGCTCTATAATATGAATGCCTATGTCTTTTAACAACAATAGTCAAGTCTTCCAATGGACTTTTTAGTGAAACCCAATAGATAGCTTTATTTTCTTTTTGTTTTCTCAAATACTGAATGCTTATGTCTTATAAATTTAGTAGGAAAGTATTCTAATGACTTGCTTATGACACCCCAGAGAATATATGTTTAGTACCTTGGACACTGTAGCTTATTCACTTAAATCTCTGATAAATTGTGTGTCTGGTATGCACAGTCTGGTTAGCACAGTTAGTAAGGTGTTGGGTTTGCACTATCAAATTAAGACTGTCATTGGTTCGAATCCCATGTTATCATGTTTTTATTTTACTAGTGTGGTTTGTGGCTCTATAATATGAATGCCTATGTCTTTTAACAACAATAGTCAAGTCTTCCAATGGACTTTTTAGTGAAACCCAATAGATAGCTTTATTTTCTCTTTGTTTACTCAAATATTGAATGCTTATGTCTTATAAATTTAGTAGGAAAGTATTCTAATGACTTGCTTATGACACCCCATAGAATATATTATGTTTAGTACCTTGGACACTGTAGCTTATTCACTTAAATCTCTGATAAATTGTGTGTCTGGTATGTACAGTCTGGTTAGCACAGTTAGTAAGGTGTTGGGTTTGCACTATCAAATTAAGACTGTCACTGGTTCGAATCCTATGTTATCATGTTTTTATTTTACTAGTGTGGTTTGTGGCTCTATAATATGAATGCCTATGTCTTTTAACAACAATAGTCAAGTCTTCCAATGGACTTTTTAGTGAAACCCAGTAGATAGCTTTATTTTCTTTTTGTTTTCTCAAATACTGAATGCTTATGTCTTATAAATTTAGTAGGAAAGTATTCTAATGACTTGCTTATGACACCCCATAGAATATATGTTTAGTACCTTGGACACTGTAGCTTATTCACTTAAATCTCTGATAAATTGTGTGTCTGGTATGCACAGTCTGGTTAGCACAGTTAGTAAGGTGTTGGGATTGCACTATCAAATTAAGACTGTGATTGGTTCGAATCCCATGTTATCATGTTTTTATTTTACTAGTGTGGTTTGTGGCTCTATAATATGAATGCCTATGTCTTTTAACAACAATAGTCAAGTCTTCCAATGGACTTTTTAGTGAAACCCAATAGATAGCTTTATTTTCTTTTTGTTTTCTCAAATACTGAATGCTTATGTCTTATAAATTTAGTAGGAAAGTATTCTAATGACTTGCTTATGACACCCCATAGAATATATGTTTAGTACCTTGGACACTGTAGCTTATTCACTTAAATCTCTGATAAATTGTGCGTCTGGTATGCACAGTCTGGTTAGCACAGTTAGTAAGGTGTTCGGTTTGCACTATCAAATTAAGACTGTCATTGGTTCGAATTCCATGTTATCATGTTTTTATTTTACTAGTGTGGTTTGTGGCTCTATAATATGAATGCCTATGTCTTTTAACAACAATAGTCAAGTCTTCCAAAGGACTTTTTAGTGAAACCCAATAGATAGCTTTATTTTCTCTTTGTTTACTCAAATATTGAATGCTTATGTCTTATAAATTTAGTAGGAAAGTATTCTAATGACTTGCTTATGACACCCCATAGAATATATTATGTTTAGTACCTTGGACATTGTAGCTTATTCACTTAAATCTCTGATAAATTGTGTGGCTGGTATGTACAGTCTGGATAGCACAGTTAGTAAGGTGTTGGGTTTGCATTATCAAATTAAGACTGTCATTGGTTCGAGTCCCATGTTATCATGTTTTTATTTTACTAGTGTGGTTTATGGCTCTATAATATGAATGCCTATGTCTTTTAACAACAATAGTCAAGTCTTCAAATGGACTTTTTAGTGAAACCAAATAGATAGCTTTATTTTCTTTTTGTTTTCTCAAATACTGAATGCTTATGTCTTATAAATTTAGTAGGAAAGTATTCTAATGACTTGCTTATGACACCCCATAGAATATATGTTTAGTACCTTGGACACTGTAGCTTATTCACTTAAATCTTTGATAAATTGTGTGTCTGGTATGTACAGTCTGGTTAGCACAGTTAGTAAGGTTTTGGGTTTGCACTATCAAATTAAGACTGTCATTGGTTCGAATCCCATGTTATCATGTTTTTATTTTACTAGTGTGGTTTGTGGCTCTATAATATGAATGCCTATGTCTTTTAACAACAATAGTCAAGTCTTCCAATGGACTTTTTAGTGAAACCCAATAGATAGCTTTATTTTCTCTTTGTTTACTCAAATATTGAATGCTTATGTCTTATAAATTTAGTAGGAAAGTATTCTAATGACTTGCTTATGACACCCCATAGAATATATGTTTAGTACCTTGGACACTGTAGCTTATTCACTTAAATCTCTGATAAATTGTGTGTCTGGTATGCACAGTCTGGTTAGCACAGTTAGTAAGGTGTTGGGATTGCACTATCAAATTAAGACTGTGATTGGTTCGAATCCCATGTTATCATGTTTTTATTTTACTAGTGTGGTTTGTGGCTCTATAATATGAATGCCTATGTCTTTTAACAACAATAGTCAAGTATTCCAATGGACTTTTTAGTGAAACCCAATAGATAGCTTTATTTTCTTTTTGTTTTCTCAAATACTGAATGCTTATGTCTTATAAATTTAGTAGGAAAGTATTCTAATGACTTGCTTATGACACCCCATAGAATATATGTTTAGTACCTTGGACACTGTAGCTTATTCACTTAAATCTCTGATAAATTGTGCGTCTGGTATGCACAGTCTGGTTAGCACAGTTAGTAAGGTGTTCGGTTTGCACTATCAAATTAAGACTGTCATTGGTTCGAATTCCATGTTATCATGTTTTTATTTTACTAGTGTGGTTTGTGGCTCTATAATATGAATGCCTATGTCTTTTAACAACAATAGTCAAGTCTTCCAAAGGACTTTTTAGTGAAACCCAATAGATAGCTTTATTTTCTCTTTGTTTACTCAAATATTGAATGCTTATGTCTTATAAATTTAGTAGGAAAGTATTCTAATGACTTGCTTATGACACCCCATAGAATATATTATGTTTAGTACCTTGGACATTGTAGCTTATTCACTTAAATCTCTGATAAATTGTGTGGCTGGTATGTACAGTCTGGATAACACAGTTAGTAAGGTGTTGGGTTTGCATTATCAAATTAAGACTGTCATTGGTTCGAGTCCCATGTTATCATGTTTTTATTTTACTAGTGTGGTTTATGGCTCTATAATATGAATGCCTATGTCTTTTAACAACAATAGTCAAGTCTTCAAATGGACTTTTTAGTGAAACCAAATAGATAGCTTTATTTTCTTTTTGTTTTCTCAAATACTGAATGCTTATGTCTTATAAATTTAGTAGGAAAGTATTCTAATGACTTGCTTATGACACCCCATAGAATATATGTTTAGTACCTTGGACACTGTAGCTTATTCACTTAAATCTTTGATAAATTGTGTGTCTGGTATGTACAGTCTGGTTAGCACAGTTAGTAAGGTTTTGGGTTTGCACTATCAAATTAAGACTGTCATTGGTTCGAATCCCATGTTATCATGTTTTTATTTTACTAGTGTGGTTTGTGGCTCTATAATATGAATGCCTATGTCTTTTCACAACAATAGTCAAGTCTTCCAATGGACTTTTTAGTGAAACCCAATAGATAGCTTTATTTTCTCTTTGTTTACTCAAATATTGAATGCTTATGTCTTGTAAATTTAGTAGGAAAGTATTCTAATGACTTGCTTATGACACCCCATAGAATATATTATGTTTAGTACCTTGGACACTATAGCTTATTCACTTAAATCTCTGATAAATTGTGTGTCTGGTATGCAAAGTCTGATCAGCACAGTTAATAAAGTGTTGGGTTTTCACTATCAAATTAAGACTGTCATTGGTTCGAATCCCATGTTATCATGTTTTTATTTTACTAGTGTGGTTTGTGGCTCTATAATATGAATGCCTATGTCTTTTAACAACAATAGTCAAGTCTTCCAATGGACTTTTTAGTGAAACCCAATAGATAGCTTTATTTTCTCTTTGTTTACTCAAATATTGAATGCTTATGTCTTATAAATTTAGTAGGAAAGTATTCTAATGACTTGCTTATGACACCCCATAGAATATATTATGTTTAGTACCTTGGACACTGTAGCTTATTCACTTAAATCTCTGATAAATTGTGTATTTGGTATGCACAGTCTAATTAGCACAGTTAGTAAGGTGTTGGGTTTGCACTATCAAATTAAGAATGTCATTGGTTCGAATCCCATGTTATCATGATTTTATTTTACTAGTGTGGTTTGTGGCTCTATAATATGAATGCCTATGTCTTTTAACAACAATAGTCAAGTCTTCCAATGGACTTTTTAGTGAAACCCAATAGATAGCTTTATTTTCTCTTTGTTTACTCAAATACTGAATGCTTATGTCTTATAAATTTAGTAGGAAAGTATTCTAATGACTTGCTTATGACACCCCATAGAATATATTATGTTTAGTACCTTGGACACTGTAGCTTATTCACTTAAATCTCTGATAAATAGGGCATCTGGTATGCACAGTCTGGTTAGCACAGTTAGTAAGGTGTTGGGTTTGCACTATCAAATTAAGACTGTCATTGGATCGAATCTCATGTTATCATGTTTTTATTTTACTAGTGTGGTTTGTGGCTTTATAATATGAATGCCTATGTCTTTTAACAACAATAGTCAAGTCTTCCAATGGACTTTTTAGTGAAACCCAATAGATAGCTTTATTTTCTCTTTGTTTACTCAAATATTGAATGCTTATGTCTTATAAATTTAGTAGGAAAGTATTCTAATGACTTGCTTATGACACCCCATAGAATATATTATGTTTAGTACCTTGGACAGTGTAGCTTATTCACTTAAATCTCTGATAAATTGTGTGTCTGGTATGCACAGTCTGATCAGCACAGTTAATAAAGTGTTGGGTTTGCACTATCAAATTAAGACTGTCATTGGTTCGAATCCCATGTTATCATGTTTTTATTTTACTAGTGTGGTTTGTGGCTCTATAATATGAATGCCTATGTCTTTTAACAACAATAGTCAAGTCTTCCAATGGACTTTTTAGTGAAACCCAATAGATAGCTTTATGTTCTCTTTGTTTACTCAAATATTGAATGCTTATGTCTTATAAATTTAGTAGGAAAGTATTCTAATGACTTGCTTATGACACCCCATAGAATATATTATGTTTAGTACCTTGGACACTGTAGCTTATTCACTTAAATCTCTGATAAATTGTGTATTTGGTATGCACAATCTGTTTAGCACAGTTAGTAAGGTGTTGGGTTTGCACTATCAAATTAAGACTGTCATTGGTTTGAATCCCATGTTATCATGTTTTTATTTTACTAGTGTGGTTTGTGGCTCTATAATATGAATGCCTATGTCTTTTAACAACAATAGTCAAGTCTTCCAATGGACTTTTTAGTGAAACGCAATAGATAGATTTATTTTCTCTTTGTTTACTCAAATATTGAATGCTTATGTCTTATAAATTTAGTAGGAAAGTATTCTAATGACTTGCTTATGACACCCCATAGAATATATTATGTTTAGTACCATGGACACTGTAGCTTATTCACTTAAATCTCTGATAAATTGTATGTCTGGTATGCACAGTCTGGTTAGCACAGTTAGTAATGTGTTGGGTTTGCACTATCAAATTAAGACTGTCATTGGTTCGAATCCCATGTTATCATGTTTTTATTTTACTAGTGTGGTTTGTGGCTCTATAATATGAATGCCTATGTCTTTTAACAACAATAGTCAAGTCTTCCAATGGACTTTTTAGTGAAACCCAATAGATAGCTTTATTTTCTCTTTGTTTACTCAAATATTGAATGCTTATGTCTTATAAATTTAGTAGGAAAGTATTCTAATGACTTGCTTATGACACCCCATAGAATATATTATGTTTAGTACCTTGGACACTGTAGCTTATTCACTTAAATCTCTGATAAATTGTGTATTTGGTATGCACAGTCTAATTAGCACAGTTAGTAAGGTGTTGGGTTTGCACTATCAAATTAAGACTGTCATTGGTTCAAATCCCATGTTATCATGATTTTATTTTACTATTGTGGTTTGTGGCTCTATAATATGAATGCCTATGTCTTTTAACAACAATAGTCAAGTCTTCCAATGGACTTTTTAGTGAAACCCAATAGATAGCTTTATTTTCTCTTTGTTTACTCAAATACTGAATGCTTATGTCTTATAAATTTAGTAGGAAAGTATTCTAATGACTTGCTTATGACACCCCATAGAATATATTATGTTTAGTACCTTGGACACTGTAGCTTATTAACTTAAATCTCTGATAAATTGTGTGTCTGGTATGCACAGTCTGATCAGCACAGTTAATAAAGTGTTGGGTTTGCACTATCAAATTAAGACTGTCATTGGTTCGAATCCCATGTTATCATGTTTTTTTTTTACTAGTGTGGTTTGTGGCTCTATAATATGAATGCCTATGTCTTTTAACAACAATAGTCAAGTCTTCCAATGGACTTTTTAGTGAAACCCAATAGATAGCAGTATTTTCTCTTTGTTTACTCAAATATTGAATGCTTATGTCTTATAAATTTAGTAGGAAAGTATTCTAATGACTTGCTTATGACACCCCATAGAATATATTATGTTTAGTACCTTGGACACTGTAGCTTATTCACTTAAATCTCTGATAAATTGTGTATTTGGTATGCACAATCTGGTTAGCACAGTTAGTAAGGTGTTGGGTTTGCACTATCAAATTAAGACTGTCATTGGTTTGAATCCCATGTTATCATGTTTTTATTTTACTAGTGTGGTTTGTGGATCTATAATATGAATGCCTATGTCTTTTAACAACAATAGTCAAGTCTTCCAATGGACTTTTTAGTGAAACCCAATAGATAGCTTTATTTTCTCTTTGTTTACTCAAATATTGAATGCTTATGTCTTATAAATTTAGTAGGAAAGTATTCTAATGACTTGCTTATGACACCCCATAGAATATATTATGTTTAGTACCATGGACACTGTAGCTTATTCACTTAAATCTCTGATAAATTGTATGTCTGGTATGCACAGTCTGGTTAGCACAGTTAGTAATGTGTTGGGTTTGCACTATCAAATTAAGACTGTCATTGGTTCGAATCCCATGTTATCACGTTTTTATTTTACTAGTGTGGTTTGTGGCTCTATAATATGAATGCCTATGTCTTTTAACAACAATAGTCAAGTCTTCCAATGGACTTTTTAGTGAAACCCAATAGATAGTTTTATTTTCTTTTTGTTTACTCAAATACTGAATGCTTATGTCTTATAAATTTAGTAGGAAAGTATTCTAATGACTTGCTTATGACACCCCATAGAATATATTATGTTTAGTACCTTGGACACTGTGGCTTATTCACTTAAATCTCTGATAAATTGTGTGCCTGGTATGCACAGTCTGGTTAGCACAGTTAGTAAGGTGTTGGGTTTGCACTATCAAATTAAGACTGTCATTGGTTTGAATCCCATGTCATCGTGTTTTTATTTTACTAGTGTGGATTGTGGCTTTATAATATGAATGCCTATGTCTTTTAACAACAATAGTCAAGTCTTCCAATGGACTTTTTAGTGAAACCCAATAGATAGCTTTATTTTCTCTTTGTTTACTCAAATATTGAATGCTTTTGTCTTATAAATTTAGTAGGAAAGTATTCTAATGACTTGCATATGAAACCCCATAGAATATATTATGTTAAGTACCTTGGACACTGTAGCATATTCACTTAAATCTCTGATAAATAGGGTGTCTGGTATGCACAGTCTGGTTAGCACAGTTAGTAAGGTGTTGGGTTTGCACTATCAAATTAAGACTGTCATTGGTTTGTATCCCATGTTATAATGTTTTTATTTTACTAGTGTGGTTTGTGGCTCTATAATATGAATGCCTATGTCTTTTCACAACAATAGTCAAGTCTTCCAATGGACTTTTTAGTGAAACCCAATAGATAGCTTTATTTTCTCTTTGTTTACTCAAATATTGAATGCTTATGTCTTATAAATTTAGTAGGAAAGTATTCTAATGACTTGCTTATGATACACCATAGAATATATTATGTTTAGTACCTTGGACACTGTAGCTTATTCACTTAAATCTCTGATAAATAGTGTGTCTGGTATGCACAGTCTGATTAGCACAGTTAGTAAAGTGTTGGGTTTGCACTATCAAATTAAGACTGTCATTGGTTCGAATACCATGTTATCATGTTTTTATTTTACTAGTGTGGTTTGTGGCTCTATAATATGAATGCCTATGTCTTTTAACAACAATAGTCAAGTCTTCCAATGGACTTTTTAGTGAAACCCAATAGATAGCTTTATTTTCTCTTTGTTTACTCAAATATTGAATGCTTATGTCTTATAAATTTAGTAGGAAAGTATTCTAATGACTTGCTTATGACACCCCATAGAATATATTATGTTTAGTACCTTGGACACTGTAGCTTATTCACTTAAATCTCTGATAAATTGTGTATTTGGTATGCACAGTCTAATTAGCACAGTTAGTAAGGTGTTGGGTTTGCACTATCAAATTAAGACTGTCATTGGTTCGAATCCCATGTTATCATGATTTTATTTTACTAGTGTGGTTTGTGGCTCTATAATATGAATGCCTATGTCTTTTAACAACAATAGTCAAGTCTTCCAATGGACTTTTTAGTGAAACCCAATAGATAGCTTTATTTTCTCTTTGTTTACTCAAATATTGAATGCTTATGTCTTATAAATTTAGTAGGAAAGTATTCTAATGACTTGCTTATGACACCCCATAGAATATATTATGTTTAGTACCTTGGACACTGTAGCTTATTCACTTAAATCTCTGATAAATAGGGCATCTGGTATGCACAGTCTGGTTAGCACAGTTAGTAAGGTGTTGGTTTTGCACTATCAAATTAAGACTGTCATTGGATCGAATCCAATGTTATCATGTTTTTATTTTACTAGTGTGGTTTGTGGCTCTATAATATGAATGCCTATGTCTTTTAACAACAATAGTCAAGTCTTCCAATGGACTTTTTAGTGAAACCCAATAGATAGCTTTATTTTCTCTTTGTTTACTCAAATATTGAATGCTTATGTCTTATAAATTTAGCAGGAAAGTATTCTAATGACTTGCTTATGACACCCCATAGAATATATTATGTTTAGTACCATGGACACTGTAGCTTATTCACTTAAATCTCTGATAAATTGTATGTCTGGTATGCACAGTCTGGTTAGCACAGTTAGTAATGTGTTGGGTTTGCACTATCAAATTAAGACTGTCATTGGTTCGAATCCCATGTTATCATGTTTTTATTTTACTAGTGTGGTTTGTGGCTCTATAATATGAATGCCTATGTCTTTTAACAACAATAGTCAAGTCTTCCAATGGACTTTTTAGTGAAACCCAATAGATAGTTTTATTTTCTTTTTGTTTACTCAAATACTGAATGCTTATGTCTTATAAATTTAGTAGGAAAGTATTCTAATGACTTGCTTATGACACCCCATAGAATATATTATGTTTAGTACCTTGGACACTGTGGCTTATTCACTTAAATCTCTGATAAATTGTGTGCCTGGTATGCACAGTCTGGTTAGCACAGTTAGTAAGGTGTTGGGTTTGCACTATCAAATTAAGACTGTCATTGGTTTGAATCCCATGTCATCGTGTTTTTATTTTACTAGTGTGGTTTGTGGCTTTATAATATGTATGCCTATGTCTTTTAACAACAATAGTCAAGTCTTCCAATGGACTTTTTAGTGAAACCCAATAGATAGCTTTATTTTCTCTTTGTTTACTCAAATATTGAATGCTTATGTCTTATAAATTTAGTAGGAAAGTATTCTAATGACTTCCTTATGACACCCCATAGAATATATTATGTTTAGTACCTTGGACACTGTAGCTTATTCACTTAAATCTCTGATAAATTGCGCATTTGGTATGCACAGTCTAATTAGCACAGTTAGTAAGGTGTTGGGTTTGCACTATCAAATTAAGACTGTCATTGGTTTGAATCCCATGTTATCATGATTTTATTTTACTAGTGTGGTTTGTGGCTCTATAATATGAATGCCTATGTCTTTTAACAACAATAGCCAAGTCTTCCAATGGACTTTTTAGTGAAACCCAATAGATAGCTTTATTTTCTCTTTGTTTACTCAAATATTGAATGCTTATGTCTTATAAATTTAGTAGGAAAGTATTCTAATGACTTGCTTATGACACCCCATAGAATATATTATGTTTAGTACCTTGGACACTGTAGCTTATTCACTTAAATCTCAGATAAATTGTGCATTTGGTATGCACAGTCTAATTAGCACAGTTAGTAAGGTGTTGGGTTTGCACTATCAAATTAAGACTGTCATTGGTTCGAATCCCATGTTATCATGATTTTATTTTACTAGTGTGGTTTGTGGCTCTATAATATGAATGCCTATGTCTTTTAACAACAATAGTCAAGTCTTCCAATGGACTTTTTAGTGAAACCCAATAGATAGCTTTATTTTCTCTTTGTTTACTCAAATACTGAATGCTTATGTCTTATAAATTTAGTAGGAAAGTATTCTAATGACTTGCTTATGACACCCCATAGAATATATTATGTTTAGTACCTTGGACACTGTAGCTTATTCACTTAAATCTCTGATAAATAGGGCATCTGGTATGCACAGTTTGGTTAGCACAGTTAGTAAGGTGTTGGTTTTGCACTATCAAATTAAGACTGTCATTGGATCGAATCTCATGTTATCATGTTTTTATTTTACTAGTGTGGTTTGTGGCTTTATAATATGAATGCCTATGTCTTTTAACAACAATAGTCAAGTCTTCCAATGGACTTTTTAGTGAAACCCAATAGATAGCTTTATTTTCTCTTTGTTTACTCAAATATTGAATGCTTATGTCTTATAAATTTAGTAGGAAAGTATTCTAATGACTTGCTTATGACACTCCATAGAATATATTATGTTTAGTACCTTGGACACTGTAGCTTATTCACTTAAATCTCTGATAAATTGTGTGTCTGGTATGCACAGTCTGATCAGCACAGTTAATAAAGTGTTGGGTTTTCACTATCAAATTAAGACTGTCATTGTTTCGAATTCCATGTTATCATGTTTTTATTTTACTAGTGTGGTTTGTGGCTCTATAATATGAATGCCTATGTCTTTTAACAACAATAGTCAAGTCTTCCAATGGACTTTTTAGTGAAACCCAATAGATAGCTTTATTTTCTCTTTGTTTACTCAAATATTGAATGCTTATGTCTTATAAATTTAGTTGGAAAGTATTCTAATGACTTGCTTATGACACCCCATAGAATATATTATGTTTAGTACCTTGGACACTGTAGCTTATTCACTTAAATCTCTGATAAATTGTGTATTTGGTATGCACAATCTGGTTAGCACAGTTAGTAAGGTGTTGGGTTTGCACTATCAAATTAAGACTGTCATTGGTTTGAATCCCATGTTATCATGTTTTTATTTTACTAGTGTGGTTTGTGGCTCTATAATATGAATGCCTATGTCTTTTAACAACAATAGTCAAGTCTTCCAATGGACTTTTTAGTGAAACCCAATAGATAGCTTTATTTTCTCTTTGTTTACTCAAATATTGAATGCTTATGTCTTATAAATTTAGTAGGAAAGTATTCTAATGACTTGCTTATGACACCCCATAGAATATATTATGTTTAGTACCTTGGACACTGTAGCATATTCACTTAAATCTCTGATAAATTGTATATTTGGTATGCACAGTCTGGTTAGCACAGTTAGTAAGGTGTTGGGTTTGCACTATCAAATTAAGACTGTCATTGGTTCGAATCCCATGTTATCATGTTTTTATTTTACTAGTGTGGTTTGTGGCTTTATAATATGAATGCCTATGTCTTTTAACAACAATAGTCAAGTCTTCCAATGGACTTTTTAGTGAAACCCAATAGATAGCTTTATTTTCTCTTTGTTTACTCAAATATTGAATGCTTATGTCTTATAAATTTAGTAGGAAAGTATTCTAATGACTTGCTTATGACACCCCATAGAATATATTATGTTTAGTACCTTGGACACTGTAGCTTATTCACTTAAATCTCTGATAAATAGGGCGTCTGGTATGCACAGTCTGGTTAGCACAGTTAGTAAGGTGTTGGGTTTGCACTATCAAATTAAGACTGTCATTGGTTTGTATCCCATGTTATAATGTTTTTATTTTACTAGTGTGGTTTGTGGCTCTATAATATGAATGCCTATGTCTTTTCACAACAATAGTCAAGTCTTCCAATGGACTTTTTAGTGAAACCCAATAGATAGCTTTATTTTCTCTTTGTTTACTCAAATATTGAATGCTTATGTCTTATAAATTTAGTAGGAAAGTATTCTAATGACTTGCTTATGATACACCATAGAATATATTATGTTTAGTACCTTGGACACTGTAGCTTATTCACTTAAATCTCTGATAAATAGTGTGTCTGGTATGCACAGTCTGATTAGCACAGTTAGTAAAGTGTTGGGTTTGCACTATCAAATTAAGACTGTCATTGGTTCGAATACCATGTTATCATGTTTTTATTTTACTAGTGTGGTTTGTGGCTCTATAATATGAATGCCTATGTCTTTTAACAACAATAGTCAAGTCTTCCAATGGACTTTTTAGTGAAACCCAATAGATAGCTTTATTTTCTCTTTGTTTACTCAAATATTGAATGCTTATGTCTTATAAATTTAGTAGGAAAGTATTCTAATGACTTGCTTATGACACCCCATAGAATATATTATGTTTAGTACCTTGGACACTGTAGCTTATTCACTTAAATCTCTGATAAATTGTGTATTTGGTATGCACAATCTGGTTAGCACAGTTAGTAAGGTGTTGGGTTTGCACTATCAAATTAAGACTGTCATTGGTTCGAATCCCATGTTATCATGTTTTTATTTTACTAGTGTGGTTTGTGGCTCTATAATATGAATGCCTATGTCTTTTAACAACAATAGCCAAGTCTTCCAATGGACTTTTTAGTGAAACCCAATAGATAGCTTTATTTTCTCTTTGTTTACTCAAATATTGAATGCTTATGTCTTATAAATTTAGTAGGAAAGTATTCTAATGACTTGCTTATGACACCCCATAGAATATATTATGTTTAGTACCTTGGACACTGTAGCTTATTCACTTAAATCTCAGATAAATTGTGTATTTGGTATGCACAGTCTAATTAGCACAGTTAGTAAGGTGTTGGGTTTGCACTATCAAATTAAGACTGTCATTGGTTCGAATCCCATGTTATCATGATTTTATTTTACTAGTGTGGTTTGTGGCTCTATAATATGAATGCCTATGTCTTTTAACAACAATAGTCAAGTCTTCCAATGGACTTTTTAGTGAAACCCAATAGATAGCTTTATTTTCTCTTTGTTTACTCAAATACTGAATGCTTATGTCTTATAAATTTAGTAGGAAAGTATTCTAATGACTTGCTTATGACACCCCATAGAATATATTATGTTTAGTACCTTGGACACTGTAGCTTATTCACTTAAATCTCTGATAAATAGGGCATCTGGTATGCACAGTCTGGTTAGCACAGTTAGTAAGGTGTTGGGTTTGCACTATCAAATTAAGACTGTCATTGGATCGAATCTCATGTTATCATGTTTTTATTTTACTAGTGTGGTTTGTGGCTTTATAATATGAATGCCTATGTCTTTTAACAACAATAGTCAAGTCTTCCAATGGACTTTTTAGTGAAACCCAATAGATAGCTTTATTTTCTCTTTGTTTACTCAAATATTGAATGCTTATGTCTTATAAATTTAGTAGGAAAGTATTCTAATGACTTGCTTATGACACTCCATAGAATATATTATGTTTAGTACCTTGGACACTGTAGCTTATTCACTTAAATCTCTGATAAATTGTGTGTCTGGTATGCACAGTCTGATCAGCACAGTTAATAAAGTGTTGGGTTTTCACTATCAAATTAAGACTGTCATTGTTTCGAATTCCATGTTATCATGTTTTTATTTTACTAGTGTGGTTTGTGGCTCTATAATATGAATGCCTATGTCTTTTAACAACAATAGTCAAGTCTTCCAATGGACTTTTTAGTGAAACCCAATAGATAGCTTTATTTTCTCTTTGTTTACTCAAATATTGAATGCTTATGTCTTATAAATTTAGTTGGAAAGTATTCTAATGACTTGCTTATGACACCCCATAGAATATATTATGTTTAGTACCTTGGACACTGTAGCTTATTCACTTAAATCTCTGATAAATTGTGTATTTGGTATGCACAATCTGGTTAGCACAGTTAGTAAGGTGTTGGGTTTGCACTATCAAATTAAGACTGTCATTGGTTTGAATCCCATGTTATCATGTTTTTATTTTACTAGTGTAGTTTGTGGCTCTATAATATGAATGCCTATGTCTTTTAACAACAATAGTCAAGTCTTCCAATGGACTTTTTAGTGAAACCCAATAGATAGCTTTATTTTCTCTTTGTTTACTCAAATATTGAATGCTTATGTCTTATAAATTTAGTAGGAAAGTATTCTAATGACTTGCTTATGACACCCCATAGAATATATTATGTTTAGTACCTTGGACACTGTAGCTTATTCACTTAAATCTCTGATAAATAGAGCGTCTGGTATGCACAGTCTGGTTAGCACAGTTAGTAAGGTGTTGGGTTTGCACTATCAAATTAAGACTGTCATTGGTTTGTATCCCATGTTATAATGTTTTTATTTTACTAGTGTGGTTTGTGGCTCTATAATATGAATGCCTATGTCTTTTCACAACAATAGTCAAGTCTTCCAATGGACTTTTTAGTGAAACCCAATAGATAGCTTTATTTTCTCTTTGTTTACTCAAATATTGAATGCTTATGTCTTATAAATTTAGTAGGAAAGTATTCTAATGACTTGCTTATGATACACCATAGAATATATTATGTTTAGTACCTTGGACACTGTAGCTTATTCACTTAAATCTCTGATAAATAGTGTGTCTGGTATGCACAGTCTGATTAGCACAGTTAGTAAAGTGTTGCGTTTGCACTATCAAATTAAGACTGTCATTGGTTCGAATCCCATGTTATCATGTTTTTATTTTACTAGTGTGGTTTGTGGCTCTATAATATGAATGCCTATGTCTTTTAACAACAATAGTCAAGTCTTCCAATGGACTTTTTAGTGAAACCCAATAGATAGCTTTATTTTCTCTTTGTTTACTCAAATATTGAATGCTTATGTCTTATAAATTTAGTAGGAAAGTATTCTAATGACTTGCTTATGACACCCCATAGAATATATTATGTTTAGTACCTTGGACACTGTAGCTTATTCACTTAAATCTCTGATAAATTGTATATTTGGTATGCACAATCTGGTTAGCACAGTTAGTAAGGTGTTGGGTTTGCACTATCAAATTAAGACTGTCATTGGTTTGAATCCCATGTTATCATGTTTTTATTTTACTAGTGTGGTTTGTGGCTCTATAATATGAATGCCTATGTCTTTTAACAACAATAGTCAAGTCTTCCAATGGACTTTTTAGTGAAACCCAATAGATAGCTTTATTTTCTCTTTGTTTACTCAAATATTGAATGCTTATGTCTTATAAATTTAGTAGGAAAGTATTCTAATGACTTGCTTATGACACCCCATAGAATATATTATGTTTAGTACCATGGACACTGTAGCTTATTCACTTAAATCTCTGATAAATTGTATGTCTGGTATGCACAGTCTGGTTAGCACAGTTAGTAATGTGTTGGGTTTGCACTATCAAATTAAGACTGTCATTGGTTCGAATCCCATGTATCATGTTTTTATTTTACTAGTGTGGTTTGTGGCTCTATAATATGAATGCTTATGTCTTTTAACAACAATAGTCAAGTCTTCCAATGGACTTTTTAGTGAAACCCAATAGATAGTTTTATTTTCTTTTTGTTTACTCAAATACTGAATGCTTATGTCTTATAAATTTAGTAGGAAAGTATTCTAATGACTTGCTTATGACACCCCATAGAATATATTATGTTTAGTACCTTGGACACTGTGGCTTATTCACTTAAATCTCTGATAAATTGTATGCCTGGTATGCACAGTCTGGTTAGTACAGTTAGTAAGGTGTTGGGTTTGCACTATCAAATTAAGACTGTCATTGGTTTGAATCCCATGTCATCGTGTTTTTATTTTACTAATGTGGTTTGTGGCTTTATAATATGAATGCCTATGTCTTTTAACAACAATAGTCAAGTCTTCCAATGGACTTTTTAGTGAAACCCAATAGATAGCTTTATTTTCTCTTTGTTTACTCAAATATTGAATGCTTATGTCTTATAAATTTAGTAGGAAAGTATTCTAATGACTTGCTTATGACACCCCATAGAATATATTATGTTTAGTACCTTGGACACTGTAGCTTATTCACTTAAATCTCTGATAAATTGTATATTTGGTATGCACAGTCTGGTTAGCACAGTTAGTAAGGTGTTGGGTTTGCACTATCAAATTAAGACTGTCATTGGTTCGAATCCCATGTTATCATGTTTTTATTTTACTAGTGTGGTTTGTGGCTTTATAATATGAATGCCTATGTCTTTTAACAACAATAGTCAAGTCTTCCAATGGACTTTTTAGTGAAACCCAATAGATAGCTTTATTTTCTCTTTGTTTACTCAAATATTGAATGCTTATGTCTTATAAATTTAGTAGGAAAGTATTCTAATGACTTGCTTATGATACACCATAGAATATATTATGTTTAGTACCTTGGACACTGTAGCTTATTCACTTAAATCTCTGATAAATAGTGTGTCTGGTATGCACAGTCTGATTAGCACAGTTAGTAAAGTGTTGGGTTTG
The DNA here is from genome assembly GCF_028390025.1 of Pseudophryne corroboree. Lineage (NCBI taxonomy): Eukaryota > Metazoa > Chordata > Amphibia > Anura > Myobatrachidae > Pseudophryne > Pseudophryne corroboree. Next base: position 711,101,848 of record NC_086449.1, on the reverse strand, counting down.
CACTATCAAATTAAGACTGTCATTGGTTCGGATACCATGTTATCATGTTTTTATTTTACTAGTGTGGTTTGTGGCTCTATAATATGAATGCCTATGTCTTTTAACAACAATAGTCAAGTCTTCCAATGGACTTTTTAGTGAAACCCAATAGATAGCTTTATTTTCTCTTTGTTTACTCAAATATTGAATGCTTATGTCTTATAAATTTAGTAGAAAAGTATTCTAATGACTTGCTTATGACACCCCATAGAATATATTATGTTTAGTACCTTGGACACTGTAGCTTATTCACTTAAATCTCTGATAAATTGTGTATTTGGTATGCACAGTCTAATTAGCACAGTTAGTAAGGTGTTGGGTTTGCACTATCAAATTAAGACTGTCATTGGTTCGAATCCCATGTTATCATGATTTTATTTTACTAGTGTGGTTTGTGGCTCTATAATATGAATGCCTATGTCTTTTAACAACAATAGTCAAGTCTTCCAATGGACTTTTTAGTGAAACCCAATAGATAGCTTTATTTTCTCTTTGTTTACTCAAATACTGAATGCTTATGTCTTATAAATTTAGTAGGAAAGTATTCTAATGGCTTGCTTATGACACCCCATAGAATATATTATGTTTAGTACCTTGGACACTGTAGCTTATTCACTTAAATCTCTGATAAATAGGGCATCTGGTATGCACAGTCTGGTTAGCACAGTTAGTAAGGTGTTGGGTTTGCACTATCAAATTAAGACTGTCATTGGATCGAATCCCATGTTATCATGTTTTTATTTTACTAGTGTGGTTTGTGGCTTTATAATATGAATGCCTATGTCTTTTAACAACAATAGTCAAGTCTTCCAATGGACTTTTTAGTGAAACCCAATAGATAGCTTTATTTTCTCTTTGTTTACTCAAATATTGAATGCTTATGTCTTATAAATTTAGTAGGAAAGTATTCTAATGACTTGCTTATGACACCCCATAGAATATATTATGTTTAGTACCTTGGACACTGTAGCTTATTCACTTAAATCTCTGATAAATTGTGTATTTGGTATGCACAATCTGGTTAGCACAGTTAGTAAGGTGTTGGGTTTGCACTATCAAATTAAGACTGTCATTGGTTTGAATCCCATGTTATCATGTTTTTATTTTACTAGTGTGGTTTGTGGCTCTATAATATGAATGCCTATGTCTTTTAACAACAATAGTCAAGTCTTCCAGTGGACTTTTTAGTGAAACCCAATAGATAGCTTTATTTTCTCTTTGTTTACTCAAATATTGAATGCTTATGTCTTATAAATTTAGTAGGAAAGTATTCTAATGACTTGCTTATGACACCCCATAGAATATATTATGTTTAGTACCATGGACACTGTAGCTTATTCACTTAAATCTCTGATAAATTGTATGTCTGGTATGCACAGTCTGGTTAGCACAGTTAGTAATGTGTTGGGTTTGCACTATCAAATTAAGACTGTCATTGGTTCGAATCCCATGTATCATGTTTTTATTTTACTAGTGTGGTTTGTGGCTCTATAATATGAATGCCTATGTCTTTTAACAACAATAGTCAAGTCTTCCAATGGACTTTTTAGTGAAACCCAATAGATAGTTTTATTTTCTTTTTGTTTACTCAAATACTGAATGCTTATGTCTTATAAATTTAGTAGGAAAGTATTCTAATGACTTGCTTATGACACCCCATAGAATATATTATGTTTAGTACCTTGGACACTGTAGCTTATTCACTTAAATCTCTGATAAATTGTATATTTGGTATGCACAGTCTGGTTAGCACAGTTAGTAAGGTGTTGGATTTGCACTATCAAATTAAGACTGTCATTGGTTTGAATCCCATGTTATCATGTTTTTATTTTACTAGTGTGGTTTGTGGCTTTATAATATGAATGCCTATGTCTTTTAACAACAATAGTCAAGTCTTCCAATGGACTTTTTAGTGAAACCCAATAGATAGCTTTATTTTCTCTTTGTTTACTCAAATATTGAATGCTTATGTCTTATAAATTTAGTAGGAAAGTATTCTAATGACTTGCTTATGACACCCCATAGAATATATTATGTTTAGTACCTTGGACACTGTAGCTTATTCACTTAAATCTCTGATAAATAGGGCGTTTGGTATGCACAGTCTGGTTAGCACAGTTAGTAAGGTGTTGGGTTTGCACTATCAAATTAAGACTGTCATTGGTTTGTATCCCATGTTAAAATGTTTTTATTTTACTAGTGTGGTTTGTGGCTCTATAATATGAATGCCTATGTCTTTTCACAACAATAGTCAAGTCTTCCAATGGACTTTTTAGTGAAACCCAATAGATAGCTTTATTTTCTCTTTGTTTACTCAAATATTGAATGCTTATGTCTTATAAATTTAGTAGGAAAGTATTCTAATGACTTGCTTATGACACCCCATAGAATATATTATGTTTAGTACCTTGGACACTGTAGCTTATTCACTTAAATCTCTGATAAATTGTGTATCTGGTATGCACAGTCTGATCAGCACAGTTAATAAAGTGTTGGGTTTGCACTATCAAATTAAGACTGTCATTGGTTCGAATCCCATGTTATCATGTTTTTATTTTACTAGTGTGGTTTGTAGCTCTATAATATGAATGCCTATGTCTTTTAACAACAATAGTCAAGTCTTCCAATGGACTTTTTAGTGAAACCCAATAGATAGCTTTATTTTCTCTTTGCTTACTCAAATATTGAATGCTTATGTCTTATAAATTTAGTAGGAAAGTATTCTAATGACTTGCTTATGACACCCCATAGAATATATTATGTTTAGTACCTTGGACACTGTAGCTTATTCACTTAAATATCTGATAAATTGTGTATTTGGTATGCACAATCTGGTTAGCACAGTTAGTAAGGTGTTGGGTTTGCACTATCAAATTAAGACTGTCATTGGTTCGAATCCCATGTTATCATGTTTTTATTTTACTAGTGTGGTTTGTGGCTCTATAATATGAATGCCTATGTCTTTTAACAACAATAGTCAAGTCTTCCAATGGACTTTTTAGTGAAACCCAATAGATAGTTTTATTTTCTTTTTGTTTACTCAAATACTGAATGCTTATGTCTTATAAATTTAGTAGGAAAGTATTCTAATGACTTGCTTATGACACCCCATAGAATATATTATGTTTAGTACCTTGGACACTGTGGCTTATTCACTTAAATCTCTGATAAATTGTGTGCCTGGTATGCACAGTCTGGTTAGCACAGTTAGGAAGGTGTTGGGTTTGCACTATCAAATTAAGACTGTCGTTGGTTTGAATCCCATGTCATCGTGTTTTTATTTTACTAGTGTGGTTTGTGGCTTTATAATATGAATGCCTATGTCTATTAACAACAATAGTCAAGTCTTCCAATGGACTTTTTAGTGAAACCCAATAGATAGCTTTATTTTCTCTTTGTTTACTCAAATATTGAATGCTTATGTCTTATAAATTTAGTAGGAAAGTATTCTAATGACTTGCTTATGACACCCCATAGAATATATTATGTTTAGTACCTTGGACACTGTAGCTTATTCACTTAAATCTCTGATAAATTGTATATTTGGTATGCACAGTCTGGTTAGCACAGTTAGTAAGGTGTTGGGTTTGCACTATCAAATTAAGACTGTCATTGGTTCGAATCCCATGTTATCATGTTTTTATTTTACTAGTGTGGTTTGTGGCTCTATAATATGAATGCCTATGTCTTTTAACAACAATAGTCAAGTCTTCCAATGGACTTTTTAGTGAAACCCAATAGATAGCTTTATTTTCTCTTTGTTTACTCAAATATTGAATGCTTATGTCTTATAAATTTAGTAGGAAAGTATTCTAATGACTTGCTTATGACACCCCATAGAATATATTATGTTTAGTACCATGGACACTGTAGCTATTCACTTAAATCTCTGATAAATAGGATGTCTGGTATGCACAGTCTGGTTAGCACAGTTAGTAATGTGTTGGGTTTGCACTATCAAATTAAGACTGTCATTGGTTCGAATCCCATGTTATCATGTTTTTATTTTACTAGTGTGGTTTGTGGCTCTATAATATGAATGCCTATGTCTTTTAACAACAATAGTCAAGTCTTCCAATGGACTTTTTAGTGAAACCCAATAGATAGCTTTATTTTCTCTTTGTTTACTCAAATACTGAATGCTTATGTCTTATAAATTTAGTAGGAAAGTATTCTAATGACTTGCTTATGACACCCCATAGAATATATTATGTTTAGTACCTTGGACACTGTAGCTTATTCACTTAAATCTCTGATAAATAGGGCATCTGGTATGCACAGTCTGGTTAGCACAGTTAGTAAGGTGTTGGGTTTGCACTATCAAATTAAGACTGTCATTGGTTTGTATCCCATGTTATAATGTTTTTATTTTACTAGTGTGGTTTGTGGCTCTATAATATGAATGCCTATGTCTTTTCACAACAATAGTCAAGTCTTCCAATGGACTTTTTAGTGAAACCCAATAGATAGCTTTATTTTCTCTTTGTTTACTCAAATATTGAATGCTTATGTCTTGTAAATTTAGTAGGAAAGTATTCTAATGACTTGCTTATGACACCCCATAGAATATATTATGTTTAGTACCTTGGACACTGTAGCTTATTCACTTAAATCTCTGATAAATTGTGTATTTGGTATGCACAGTCTAATTAGCACAGTTAGTAAGGTGTTGGGTTTGCACTATCAACTTAAGACTGTCATTGGTTCGAATTCCATGTTATCTTGATTTTATTTTACTAGTGTGGTTTGTGGCTCTATAATATGAATGCCTATGTCTTTTAACAACAATAGTCAAGTCTTCCAATGGACTTTTTAGTGAAACCCAATAGATAGCTTTATTTTCTCTTTGTTTACTCAAATATTGAATGCTTATGTCTTATAAATTTAGTAGGAAAGTATTCTAATGACTTGCTTATGACACCCCATAGAATATATTATGTTTAGTACCTTGGACACTGTAGCTTATTCACTTAAATCTCTGATAAATTGTGTATTTGGTATGCACAGTCTGGTTAGCACAGTTAGTAAGGTGTTGGGTTTGCACTATAAAATTAAGACTGTCATTGGTTCGAATCCCATGTTATCATGATTTTATTTTACTAGTGTGGTTTGTGGCTCTATAATATGAATGCCTATGTCTTTTAACAACAATAGTCAAGTCTTCCAATGGACTTTTTAGTGAAACCCAATAGATAGCTTTATTTTCTCTTTGTTTACTCAAATACTGAATGCTTATGTCTTATAAATTTAGTAGGAAAGTATTCTAATGACTTGCTTATGACACCCCATAGAATATATTATGTTTAGTACCTTGGACACTGTAGCTTATTCACTTAAATCTCTGATAAATAGGGCATCTGGTCTGCACAGTCTGGTTAGCACAGTTAGTAAGGTGTTGGGTTTGCACTATCAAATTAAGACTGTCATTGGATCGAATCTCATGTTATCATGTTTTTATTTTACTAGTGTGGTTTGTGGCTTTATAATATGAATGCCTATGTCTTTTAACAACACTAGTCAAGTCTTCCAATGGAATTTTTAGTGAAACCCAAGAGATAGCTTTATTTTCTCTTTGTTTACTCAAATACTGAATGCTTATGTCTTGTAAATTTAGTAGGAAAGTATTCTAATGACTTGCTTATGACACCCCATAGAATATATTATGTTTAGTACCTTGGACACTGTAGCTTATTCACTTAAATCTCTGATAAATAGGGCATCTGGTATGCACAGTCAGGTTAGCACAGTTAGTAAGGTGTTGGGTTTGCACTATCAAATTAAGATTGTCATTGGATCGAATCCCATGTTATCATGTTTTTATTTTACTAGTGTGGTTTGTGGCTTTATAATATGAATGCCTATGTCTTTTAACAACAATAGTCAAGTCTTCCAATGGACTTTTTAGTGAAACCCAATAGATAGCTTTATTTTCTCTTTGTTTACTCAAATATTGAATGCTTGTGTCTTATAAATTTAGTAGGAAAGTATTCTAATGACTTGCTTATGACACCCCATAGAATATATTATGTTTAGTACCTTGGACACTGTAGCTTATTCACTTAAATCTCTGATAAATTGTGTATTTGGTATGCACAATCTGGTTAGCACAGTTAGTAAGGTGTTGGGTTTGCACTATCAAATTAAGACTGTCATTGGTTCGAATCCCATGTTATCATGTTTTTATTTTACTAGTGTGGTTTGTGGCTCTATAATATGAATGCCTATGTCTTTTAACAACAATAGTCAAGTCTTCCAATGGACTTTTTAGTGAAACCCAATAGATAGCTTTATTTTCTCTTTGTTTACTCAAATATTGAATGCTTATGTCTTATAAATTTAGTAGGAAAGTATTCTAATGACTTGCTTATGACACCCCATAGAATATATTATGTTTAGTACCATGGACACTGTAACTTATTCACTTAAATCTCTGATAAATTGTATGTCTGGTATGCACAGTCTGGTTAGCACAGTTAGTAATGTGTTGGGTTTGCACTATCAAATTAAGGCTGTCATTGGTTCGAATCCCATGTTATCATGTTTTTATTTTACTAGTGTGGTTTGTGGCTCTATAATATGAATGCCTATGTCTTTTAACAACAATAGTCAAGTCTTCCAATGGACTTTTTAGTGAAACCCAATAGATAGCTTTATTTTCTCTTTGTTTACTCAAATACTGAATGCTTATGTCTTATAAATTTAGTAGGAAAGTATTCTAATGACTTGCTTATGACACCCCATAGAATATATTATGTTTAGTACCTTGGACACTGTAGCTTATTCACTTAAATCTCTGATAAATAGGGCATCTGGTATGCACAGTCTGGTTAGCACAGTTAGTAAGGTGTTGGGTTTGCACTATCAAATTAAGACTGTCATTGGTTTGTATCCCATGTTATAATGTTTTTATTTTACTAGTGTGGTTTGTGGCTCTATAATATGAATGCCTATGTCTTTTAACAACAATAGTCAAGTCTTCCAATGGACTTTTTAGTGAAACCCAATAGATAGCTTTATTTTCTCTTTGTTTACTCAAATATTGAATGCTTATGTCTTGTAAATTTAGTAGGAAAGTATTCTAATGACTTGCTTATGACACCCCATAGAATATATTGTTTAGTACCTTGGACACTGTAGCTTATTCACTTAAATCTCTGATAAATTGTGTATTTGGTATGCACAGTCTAATTAGCACAGTTAGTAAGGTGTTGGGTTTGCACTATCAAATTAAGACTGTCATTGGTTCGAATCCCATGTTATCATGATTTTATTTTACTAGTGTGGTTTGTGGCTCTATAATATGAATGCCTATGTCTTTTAACAACAATAGTCAAGTCTTCCAATGGACTTTTTAGTGAAACCCAATAGATAGCTTTATTTTCTCTTTGTTTACTCAAATATTGAATGCTTATGTCTTGTAAATTTAGTAGGAACGTATTCTAATGACTTGCTTATGACACCCCATAGAATATATTATGTTTAGTACCTTGGACACTGTAGCTTATTCACTTAAATCTCTGATAAATTGTGTGACTGGTATGCAAAGTCTGATCAGCACAGTTAATAAAGTGTTGGGTTTTCACTATCAAATTAAGACTGTCATTGGTTTGAATCCCATGTTATCATGTTTTTATTTTACTAGTGTGGTTTGTGGCTCTATAATATGAATGCCTATGTCTTTTAACAACAATAGTCAAGTCTTCCAATGGACTTTTTAGTGAAACCCAATAGATAGCTTTATTTTCTCTTTGTTTACTCAAATATTGAATGCTTATGTCTTATAAATTTAGTAGGAAAGTATTCTAATGACTTGCTTATGACACCCCATAGAATATATTATGTTTAGTACCTTGGACACTGTAGCTTATTCACTTAAATCTCTGATAAATTGTGCATTTGGTATGCACAGTCTAATTAGCACAGTTAGTAAGGTGTTGGGTTTGCACTATCAAATTAAGGCTGTCATTGGTTCGAATCCCATGTTATCATGATTTTATTTTACTAGTGTGGTTTGTGGCTCTATAATATGAATGCCTATGTCTTTTAACAACAATAGTCAAGTCTTCCAATGGACTTTTTAGTGAAACCCAATAGATAGCTTTATTTTCTCTTTGTTTACTCAAATATTGAATGCTTATGTCTTATAAATTTAGTAGGAAAGTATTCTAATGACTTGCTTATGACACCCCATAGAATATATTATGTTTAGTACCTTGGACACTGTAGCTTATTCACTTAAATCTCTGATAAATTGTGTATTTGGTATGCACAGTCTAATTAGCACAGTTAGTAAGGTGTTGGGTTTGCACTATCAAATTAAGACTGTCATTGGTTCGAATCCCATGTTATCATGATTTTATTTTACTAGTGTGGTTTGTGGCTCTATAATATGAATGCCTATGTCTTTTAACAACAATAGTCAAGTCTTCCAATGGACTTTTTAGTGAAACCCAATAGATAGCTTTATTTTCTCTTTGTTTACTCAAATACTGAATGCTTATGTCTTATAAATTTAGTAGGAAAGTATTCTAATGACTTGCTTATGACACCCCATAGAATATATTATGTTTAGTACCTTGGACACTGTAGCTTATTCACTTAAATCTCTGATAAATAGGGCATCTGGTATGCACAGTCTGGTTAGCACAGTTAGTAAGGTGTTGGGTTTGCACTATCAAATTAAGACTGTCATTGGTTTGTATCCCATGTTATAATGTTTTTATTTTACTAGTGTGGTTTGTGGCTCTATAATATGAATGCCTATGTCTTTTAACAACAATAGTCAAGTCTTCCAATGGACTTTTTAGTGAAACCCAATAGATAGCTTTATTTTCTCTTTGTTTACTCAAATATTGAATGCTTATGTCTTGTAAATTTAGTAGGAAAGTATTCTAATGACTTGCTTATGACACCCCATAGAATATATTATGTTTAGTACTTTGGACACTGTAGCTTATTCACTTAAATCTCTGATAAATTGTGTGTCTGGTATGCAAAGTCTGATCAGCACAGTTAATAAAGTGTTGGGTTTTCACTATCAAATTAAGACTGTCCTTGGTTCGAATCCCATGTTATCATGTTTTTATTTTACTAGTGTGGTTTGTGGCTCTATAATATGAATGCCTATGTCTTTTAACAACAATAGTCAAGTCTTCCAATGGACTTTTTAGTGAAACTAAATAGATAGCTTTATTTTCTCTTTGTTTACTCAAATATTGAATGCTTATGTCTTATAAATTTAGTAGGGAAAGTATTCTAATGACTTGCTTATGACACCCCATAGAATATATTATGTTTAGTACCTTGGACACTGTAGCTTATTCACTTAAATCTCTGATAAATAGGGCATCTGGTATGCACAGTCTGGTTAGCACAATTAGTAAGGTGTTGGGTTTGCACTATCAAATTAAGACTGTCATTGGATCGAATCTCATGTTATCATGTTTTTATTTTACTAGTGTGGTTTGTGGCTTTATAATATGAATGCCTATGTCTTTTAACAACAATAGTCAAGTCTTCCAATGGACTTTTTAGTGAAACCCAATAGATAGCTTTATTTTCTCTTTGTTTACTCAAATATTGAATGCTTATGTCTTATAAATTTAGTAGGAAAGTATTCTAATGACTTGCTTATGACACCCCATAGAATATATTATGTTTAGTACCTTGGACACTGTAGCTTATTCACTTAAATCTCTGATAAATTGTGTGTCTGGTATGCATAGTCTGATCAGCACAGTTAATAAAGTGTTGGGTTTGCACTATCAAATTAAGACTGTCATTGGTTCAAATCCCATGTTATCATGTTTTTATTTTACTAGTGTGGTTTGTGGCTCTATAATATGAATGCCTATGTCTTTTAACAACAATAGTCAAGTCTTCCAATGGACTTTTTAGTGAAACCCAATAGATAGCTTTATTTTCTCTTTGTTTACTCAAATATTGAATGCTTATGTCTTATAAATTTAGTAGGAAAGTATTCTAATGACTTGCTTATGACACCCCATAGAATATATTATGTTTAGTACCTTGGACACTGTAGCTTATTCACTTAAATCTCTGATAAATAGGGCATCTGGTATGCACAGTCTGGTTAGCACAGTTAGTAAGGTGTTGGGTTTGCACTATCAAATTAAGACTGTCATTGGTTTGTATCCCATGTTATAATGTTTTTATTTTACTAGTGTGGTTTGTGGCTCTATAATATGAATGCCTATGTCTTTTCACAACAATAGTCAAGTCTTCCAATGGACTTTTTAGTGAAACCCAATAGATAGCTTTATTTTCTCTTTGTTTACTCAAATATTGAATGCTTATGTCTTATAAATTTAGTAGGAAAGTATTCTAATGACTTGCTTATGACACCCCATAGAATATATTATGTTTAGTACCTTGGACACTGTAGCTTATTCACTTAAATCTCTGATAAATTGTGTGTCTGGTATGCACAGTCTGATCAGCACAGTTAATAAAGTGTTGGGTTTTCACTATCAAATTAAGACTGTCATTGGTTCGAATCCCATGTTATCATGTTTTTATTTTACTAGTGTGGTTTGTGGCTCTATAATATGAATGCCTATGTCTTTTAACAACAATAGTCAAGTCTTCCAATGGACTTTTTAGTGAAACCCAATAGATAGCTTTATTTTCTCTTTGTTTACTCAAATATTGAATGCTTATGTCTTATAAATTTAGTAGGAAAGTATTCTAATGACTTGCTTATGACACCCCATAGAATATATTATGTTTAGTACCTTGGACACTGTAGCTTATTCACTTAAATCTCTGATAAATTGTGTGTCTGGTATGCATAGTCTGATCAGCACAGTTAATAAAGTGTTGGGTTTGCACTATCAAATTAAGACTGTCATTGGTTCGAATCCCATGTTATCATGTTTTTATTTTACTAGTGTGGTTTGTGGCTCTATAATATGAATGCCTATGTCTTTTAACAACAATAGTCAAGTCTTCCAATGGACTTTTTAGTGAAACCCAATAGATAGCTTTATTTTCTCTTTGTTTACTCAAATATTGAATGCTTATGTCTTATAAATTTAGTAGGAAAGTATTCTAATGACTTGCTTATGACACCCCATAGAATATATTATGTTTAGTACCTTGGACACTGTAGCTTATTCACTTAAATCTCTGATAAATTGTGTATTTGGTATGCACAATCTGGTTAGCATAGTTAGTAAGGTGTTGGGTTTGCACTATCAAATTAAGACTGTCATTGGTTTGAATCCCATGTTATCATGTTTTTATTTTACTAGTGTGGTTTGTGGCTCTATAATATGAATGCCTATGTCTTTTAACAACAATAGTCAAGTCTTCCAATGGACTTTTTAGTGAAACCCAATAGATAGCTTTATTTTCTCTTTGTTTACTCAAATATTGAATGCTTATGTCTTATAAATTTAGTAGGAAAGTATTCTAATGACTTGCTTATGACACCCCATAGAATATATTATGTTTAGTACCATGGACACTGTAGCTTATTCACTTAAATCTCTGATAAATTGTATGTCTGGTATGCACAGTCTGGTTAGCACAGTTAGTAATGTGTTGGGTTTGCACTATCAAATTAAGACTGTCATTGGTTCGAATCCCATGTTATCATGTTTTTATTTTACTAGTGTGGTTTGTGGCTCTATAATATGAATGCCTATGTCTTTTAACAACAATAGTCAAGTATTCCAATGGACTTTTTAGTGAAACCCAATAGATAGCTTTATTTTCTCTTTGTTTACTCAAATACTGAATGCTTATGTCTTATAAATTTAGTAGGAAAGTATTCTAATGACTTGCTTATGACACCCCATAGAATATATTATGTTTAGTACCTTGGACACTGTAGCTTATTCACTTAAATCTCTGATAAATAGGGCATCTGGTATGCACAGTCTGGTTAGCACAGTTAGTAAGGTGTTGGGTTTGCACTATCAAATTAAGACTGTCATTGGTTTGTATCCCATGTTATAATGTTTTTATTTTACTAGTGTGGTTTGTGGCTCTTTAATATGAATGCCTATGTCTTTTCACAACAATAGTCAAGTCTTCCAATGGACTTTTTAGTGAAACCCAATAGATAGCTTTATTTTCTCTTTGTTTACTCAAATATTGAATGCTTATGTCTTATAAATTTAGTAGGAAAGTATTCTAATGACTTGCTTATGACACCCCATAGAATATATTATGTTTAGTACCTTGGACACTGTAGCTTATTCACTTAAATCTCTGATAAATTGTGTGTCTGGTATGTACTGTCTGATCAGCACAGTTAATAAAGTGTTGGGTTTTCACTATCAAATTAAGACTGTCATTGGTTCGAATCCCATGTTATCATGTTTTTATTTTACTAGTGTGGTTTGTGGCTCTATAATATGAATGCCTATGTCTTTTAACAACAATAGTCAAGTCTTCCAATGGACTTTTTAGTGAAACCCAATAGATAGCTTTATTTTCTCTTTGTTTACTCAAATACTGAATGCTTATGTCTTATAAATTTAGTAGGAAAGTATTCTAATGACTTGCTTATGACACCCCATAGAATATATTATGTTTAGTACCTTGGACACTGTAGCTTATTCACTTAAATCTCTGATAAATAGGGCATCTGGTATGCACAGTCTGGTTAGCACAGTTAGTAAGGTGTTGGGTTTGCACTATCAAATTAAGACTGTCATTGGTTTGTATCCCATGTTATAATGTTTTTATTTTACTAGTGTGGTTTGTGGCTCTATAATATGAATGCCTATGTCTTTTAACAACAATAGTCAAGTCTTCCAATGGACTTTTTAGTGAAACCCAATAGATAGCTTTATTTTCTCTTTGTTTACTCAAATATTGAATGCTTATGTCTTATAAATTTAGTAGGGAAAGTATTCTAATGACTTGCTTATGACACCCCATAGAATATATTATGTTTAGTACCTTGGACACTGTAGCTTATTCACTTAAATCTCTGATAAATAGGGCATCTGGTATGCACAGTCTGGTTAGCACAATTAGTAAGGTGTTGGGTTTGCACTATCAAATTAAGACTGTCATTGGATCGAATCTCATGTTATCATGTTTTTATTTTACTAGTGTGGTTTGTGGCTTTATAATATGAATGCCTATGTCTTTTAACAACAATAGTCAAGTCTTCCAATGGACTTTTTAGTGAAACCCAATAGATAGCTTTATTTTCTCTTTGTTTACTCAAATATTGAATGCTTATGTCTTATAAATTTAGTAGGAAAGTATTCTAATGACTTGCTTATGACACCCCATAGAATATATTATGTTTAGTACCTTGGACACTGTAGCTTATTCACTTAAATCTCTGATAAATTGTGTATTTGGTATGCACAATCTGGTTAGCATAGTTAGTAAGGTGTTGGGTTTGCACTATCAAATTAAGACTGTCATTGGTTTGAATCCCATGTTATCATGTTTTTATTTTACTAGTGTGGTTTGTGGCTCTATAATATGAATGCCTATGTCTTTTAACAACAATAGTCAAGTCTTCCAATGGACTTTTTAGTGAAACCCAATAGATAGCTTTATTTTCTCTTTGTTTACTCAAATATTGAATGCTTATGTCTTATAAATTTAGTAGGAAAGTATTCTAATGACTTGCTTATGACACCCCATAGAATATATTATGTTTAGTACCATGGACACTGTAGCTTATTCACTTAAATCTCTGATAAATTGTATGTCTGGTATGCACAGTCTGGTTAGCACAGTTAGTAATGTGTTGGGTTTGCACTATCAAATTAAGACTGTCATTGGTTCGAATCCCATGTTATCATGTTTTTATTTTACTAGTGTGGTTTGTGGCTCTATAATATGAATGCCTATGTCTTTTAACAACAATAGTCAAGTATTCCAATGGACTTTTTAGTGAAACCCAATAGATAGCTTTATTTTCTCTTTGTTTACTCAAATACTGAATGCTTATGTCTTATAAATTTAGTAGGAAAGTATTCTAATGACTTGCTTATGACACCCCATAGAATATATTATGTTTAGTACCTTGGACACTGTAGCTTATTCACTTAAATCTCTGATAAATAGGGCATCTGGTATGCACAGTCTGGTTAGCACAGTTAGTAAGGTGTTGGGTTTGCACTATCAAATTAAGACTGTCATTGGTTTGTATCCCATGTTATAATGTTTTTATTTTACTAGTGTGGTTTGTGGCTCTTTAATATGAATGCCTATGTCTTTTCACAACAATAGTCAAGTCTTCCAATGGACTTTTTAGTGAAACCCAATAGATAGCTTTATTTTCTCTTTGTTTACTCAAATATTGAATGCTTATGTCTTATAAATTTAGTAGGAAAGTATTCTAATGACTTGCTTATGACACCCCATAGAATATATTATGTTTAGTACCTTGGACACTGTAGCTTATTCACTTAAATCTCTGATAAATTGTGTGTCTGGTATGTACTGTCTGATCAGCACAGTTAATAAAGTGTTGGGTTTTCACTATCAAATTAAGACTGTCATTGGTTCGAATCCCATGTTATCATGTTTTTATTTTACTAGTGTGGTTTGTGGCTCTATAATATGAATGCCTATGTCTTTTAACAACAATAGTCAAGTCTTCCAATGGACTTTTTAGTGAAACCCAATAGATAGCTTTATTTTCTCTTTGTTTACTCAAATACTGAATGCTTATGTCTTATAAATTTAGTAGGAAAGTATTCTAATGACTTGCTTATGACACCCCATAGAATATATTATGTTTAGTACCTTGGACACTGTAGCTTATTCACTTAAATCTCTGATAAATAGGGCATCTGGTATGCACAGTCTGGTTAGCACAGTTAGTAAGGTGTTGGGTTTGCACTATCAAATTAAGACTGTCATTGGTTTGTATCCCATGTTATAATGTTTTTATTTTACTAGTGTGGTTTGTGGCTCTATAATATGAATGCCTATGTCTTTTAACAACAATAGTCAAGTCTTCCAATGGACTTTTTAGTGAAACCCAATAGATAGCTTTATTTTCTCTTTGTTTACTCAAATATTGAATGCTTATGTCTTATAAATTTAGTAGGGAAAGTATTCTAATGACTTGCTTATGACACCCCATAGAATATATTATGTTTAGTACCTTGGACACTGTAGCTTATTCACTTAAATCTCTGATAAATAGGGCATCTGGTATGCACAGTCTGGTTAGCACAATTAGTAAGGTGTTGGGTTTGCACTATCAAATTAAGACTGTCATTGGATCGAATCTCATGTTATCATGTTTTTATTTTACTAGTGTGGTTTGTGGCTTTATAATATGAATGCCTATGTCTTTTAACAACAATAGTCAAGTCTTCCAATGGACTTTTTAGTGAAACCCAATAGATAGCTTTATTTTCTCTTTGTTTACTCAAATATTGAATGCTTATGTCTTATAAATTTAGTAGGAAAGTATTCTAATGACTTGCTTATGACACCCCATAGAATATATTATGTTTAGTACCTTGGACACTGTAGCTTATTCACTTAAATCTCTGATAAATTGTGTGTCTGGTATGCATAGTCTGATCAGCACAGTTAATAAAGTGTTGGGTTTGCACTATCAAATTAAGACTGTCATTGGTTCGAATCCCATGTTATCATGTTTTTATTTTACTAGTGTGGTTTGTGGCTCTATAATATGAATGCCTATGTCTTTTAACAACAATAGTCAAGTCTTCCAATGGACTTTTTAGTGAAACCCAATAGATAGCTTTATTTTCTCTTTGTTTACTCAAATATTGAATGCTTATGTCTTATAAATTTAGTAGGAAAGTATTCTAATGACTTGCTTATGACACCCCATAGAATATATTATGTTTAGTACCTTGGACACTGTAGCTTATTCACTTAAATCTCTGATAAATAGGGCATCTGGTATGCACAGTCTGGTTAGCACAGTTAGTAAGGTGTTGGGTTTGCACTATCAAATTAAGACTGTCATTGGTTTGTATCCCATGTTATAATGTTTTTATTTTACTAGTGTGGTTTGTGGCTCTATAATATGAATGCCTATGTCTTTTCACAACAATAGTCAAGTCTTCCAATGGACTTTTTAGTGAAACCCAATAGATAGCTTTATTTTCTCTTTGTTTACTCAAATATTGAATGCTTATGTCTTATAAATTTAGTAGGAAAGTATTCTAATGACTTGCTTATGACACCCCATAGAATATATTATGTTTAGTACCTTGGACACTGTAGCTTATTCACTTAAATCTCTGATAAATTGTGTGTCTGGTATGCACAGTCTGATCAGCACAGTTAATAAAGTGTTGGGTTTTCACTATCAAATTAAGACTGTCATTGGTTCGAATCCCATGTTATCATGTTTTTATTTTACTAGTGTGGTTTGTGGCTCTATAATATGAATGCCTATGTCTTTTAACAACAATAGTCAAGTCTTCCAATGGACTTTTTAGTGAAACCCAATAGATAGCTTTATTTTCTCTTTGTTTACTCAAATATTGAATGCTTATGTCTTATAAATTTAGTAGGAAAGTATTCTAATGACTTGCTTATGACACCCCATAGAATATATTATGTTTAGTACCTTGGACACTGTAGCTTATTCACTTAAATCTCTGATAAATTGTGTGTCTGGTATGCATAGTCTGATCAGCACAGTTAATAAAGTGTTGGGTTTGCACTATCAAATTAAGACTGTCATTGGTTCGAATCCCATGTTATCATGTTTTTATTTTACTAGTGTGGTTTGTGGCTCTATAATATGAATGCCTATGTCTTTTAACAACAATAGTCAAGTCTTCCAATGGACTTTTTAGTGAAACCCAATAGATAGCTTTATTTTCTCTTTGTTTACTCAAATATTGAATGCTTATGTCTTATAAATTTAGTAGGAAAGTATTCTAATGACTTGCTTATGACACCCCATAGAATATATTATGTTTAGTACCTTGGACACTGTAGCTTATTCACTTAAATCTCTGATAAATTGTGTATTTGGTATGCACAATCTGGTTAGCATAGTTAGTAAGGTGTTGGGTTTGCACTATCAAATTAAGACTGTCATTGGTTTGAATCCCATGTTATCATGTTTTTATTTTACTAGTGTGGTTTGTGGCTCTATAATATGAATGCCTATGTCTTTTAACAACAATAGTCAAGTCTTCCAATGGACTTTTTAGTGAAACCCAATAGATAGCTTTATTTTCTCTTTGTTTACTCAAATACTGAATGCTTATGTCTTATAAATTTAGTAGGAAAGTATTCTAATGACTTGCTTATGACACCCCATAGAATATATTATGTTTAGTACCTTGGACACTGTAGCTTATTCACTTAAATCTCTGATAAATAGGGCATCTGGTATGCACAGTCTGGTTAGCACAGTTAGTAAGGTGTTGGGTTTGCACTATCAAATTAAGACTGTCATTGGTTTGTATCCCATGTTATAATGTTTTTATTTTACTAGTGTGGTTTGTGGCTCTATAATATGAATGCCTATGTCTTTTAACAACAATAGTCAAGTCTTCCAATGGACTTTTTAGTGAAACCCAATAGATAGCTTTATTTTCTCTTTGTTTACTCAAATATTGAATGCTTATGTCTTGTAAATTTAGTAGGAAAGTATTCTAATGACTTGCTTATGACACCCCATAGAATATATTATGTTTAGTACTTTGGACACTGTAGCTTATTCACTTAAATCTCTGATAAATTGTGTGTCTGGTATGCAAAGTCTGATCAGCACAGTTAATAAAGTGTTGGGTTTTCACTATCAAATTAAGACTGTCCTTGGTTCGAATCCCATGTTATCATGTTTTTATTTTACTAGTGTGGTTTGTGGCTCTATAATATGAATGCCTATGTCTTTTAACAACAATAGTCAAGTCTTCCAATGGACTTTTTAGTGAAACTAAATAGATAGCTTTATTTTCTCTTTGTTTACTCAAATATTGAATGCTTATGTCTTATAAATTTAGTAGGGAAAGTATTCTAATGACTTGCTTATGACACCCCATAGAATATATTATGTTTAGTACCTTGGACACTGTAGCTTATTCACTTAAATCTCTGATAAATAGGGCATCTGGTATGCACAGTCTGGTTAGCACAATTAGTAAGGTGTTGGGTTTGCACTATCAAATTAAGACTGTCATTGGATCGAATCTCATGTTATCATGTTTTTATTTTACTAGTGTGGTTTGTGGCTTTATAATATGAATGCCTATGTCTTTTAACAACAATAGTCAAGTCTTCCAATGGACTTTTTAGTGAAACCCAATAGATAGCTTTATTTTCTCTTTGTTTACTCAAATATTGAATGCTTATGTCTTATAAATTTAGTAGGAAAGTATTCTAATGACTTGCTTATGACACCCCATAGAATATATTATGTTTAGTACCTTGGACACTGTAGCTTATTCACTTAAATCTCTGATAAATTGTGTGTCTGGTATGCATAGTCTGATCAGCACAGTTAATAAAGTGTTGGGTTTGCACTATCAAATTAAGACTGTCATTGGTTCAAATCCCATGTTATCATGTTTTTATTTTACTAGTGTGGTTTGTGGCTCTATAATATGAATGCCTATGTCTTTTAACAACAATAGTCAAGTCTTCCAATGGACTTTTTAGTGAAACCCAATAGATAGCTTTATTTTCTCTTTGTTTACTCAAATATTGAATGCTTATGTCTTATAAATTTAGTAGGAAAGTATTCTAATGACTTGCTTATGACACCCCATAGAATATATTATGTTTAGTACCTTGGACACTGTAGCTTATTCACTTAAATCTCTGATAAATAGGGCATCTGGTATGCACAGTCTGGTTAGCACAGTTAGTAAGGTGTTGGGTTTGCACTATCAAATTAAGACTGTCATTGGTTTGTATCCCATGTTATAATGTTTTTATTTTACTAGTGTGGTTTGTGGCTCTATAATATGAATGCCTATGTCTTTTCACAACAATAGTCAAGTCTTCCAATGGACTTTTTAGTGAAACCCAATAGATAGCTTTATTTTCTCTTTGTTTACTCAAATATTGAATGCTTATGTCTTATAAATTTAGTAGGAAAGTATTCTAATGACTTGCTTATGACACCCCATAGAATATATTATGTTTAGTACCTTGGACACTGTAGCTTATTCACTTAAATCTCTGATAAATTGTGTGTCTGGTATGCACAGTCTGATCAGCACAGTTAATAAAGTGTTGGGTTTTCACTATCAAATTAAGACTGTCATTGGTTCGAATCCCATGTTATCATGTTTTTATTTTACTAGTGTGGTTTGTGGCTCTATAATATGAATGCCTATGTCTTTTAACAACAATAGTCAAGTCTTCCAATGGACTTTTTAGTGAAACCCAATAGATAGCTTTATTTTCTCTTTGTTTACTCAAATATTGAATGCTTATGTCTTATAAATTTAGTAGGAAAGTATTCTAATGACTTGCTTATGACACCCCATAGAATATATTATGTTTAGTACCTTGGACACTGTAGCTTATTCACTTAAATCTCTGATAAATTGTGTGTCTGGTATGCATAGTCTGATCAGCACAGTTAATAAAGTGTTGGGTTTGCACTATCAAATTAAGACTGTCATTGGTTCGAATCCCATGTTATCATGTTTTTATTTTACTAGTGTGGTTTGTGGCTCTATAATATGAATGCCTATGTCTTTTAACAACAATAGTCAAGTCTTCCAATGGACTTTTTAGTGAAACCCAATAGATAGCTTTATTTTCTCTTTGTTTACTCAAATATTGAATGCTTATGTCTTATAAATTTAGTAGGAAAGTATTCTAATGACTTGCTTATGACACCCCATAGAATATATTATGTTTAGTACCTTGGACACTGTAGCTTATTCACTTAAATCTCTGATAAATTGTGTATTTGGTATGCACAATCTGGTTAGCATAGTTAGTAAGGTGTTGGGTTTGCACTATCAAATTAAGACTGTCATTGGTTTGAATCCCATGTTATCATGTTTTTATTTTACTAGTGTGGTTTGTGGCTCTATAATATGAATGCCTATGTCTTTTAACAACAATAGTCAAGTCTTCCAATGGACTTTTTAGTGAAACCCAATAGATAGCTTTATTTTCTCTTTGTTTACTCAAATATTGAATGCTTATGTCTTATAAATTTAGTAGGAAAGTATTCTAATGACTTGCTTATGACACCCCATAGAATATATTATGTTTAGTACCATGGACACTGTAGCTTATTCACTTAAATCTCTGATAAATTGTATGTCTGGTATGCACAGTCTGGTTAGCACAGTTAGTAATGTGTTGGGTTTGCACTATCAAATTAAGACTGTCATTGGTTCGAATCCCATGTTATCATGTTTTTATTTTACTAGTGTGGTTTGTGGCTCTATAATATGAATGCCTATGTCTTTTAACAACAATAGTCAAGTATTCCAATGGACTTTTTAGTGAAACCCAATAGATAGCTTTATTTTCTCTTTGTTTACTCAAATACTGAATGCTTATGTCTTATAAATTTAGTAGGAAAGTATTCTAATGACTTGCTTATGACACCCCATAGAATATATTATGTTTAGTACCTTGGACACTGTAGCTTATTCACTTAAATCTCTGATAAATAGGGCATCTGGTATGCACAGTCTGGTTAGCACAGTTAGTAAGGTGTTGGGTTTGCACTATCAAATTAAGACTGTCATTGGTTTGTATCCCATGTTATAATGTTTTTATTTTACTAGTGTGGTTTGTGGCTCTTTAATATGAATGCCTATGTCTTTTCACAACAATAGTCAAGTCTTCCAATGGACTTTTTAGTGAAACCCAATAGATAGCTTTATTTTCTCTTTGTTTACTCAAATATTGAATGCTTATGTCTTATAAATTTAGTAGGAAAGTATTCTAATGACTTGCTTATGACACCCCATAGAATATATTATGTTTAGTACCTTGGACACTGTAGCTTATTCACTTAAATCTCTGATAAATAGGGCATCTGGTATGCACAGTCTGGTTAGCACAATTAGTAAGGTGTTGGGTTTGCACTATCAAATTAAGACTGTCATTGGATCGAATCTCATGTTATCATGTTTTTATTTTACTAGTGTGGTTTGTGGCTTTATAATATGAATGCCTATGTCTTTTAACAACAATAGTCAAGTCTTCCAATGGACTTTTTAGTGAAACCCAATAGATAGCTTTATTTTCTCTTTGTTTACTCAAATATTGAATGCTTATGTCTTATAAATTTAGTAGGAAAGTATTCTAATGACTTGCTTATGACACCCCATAGAATATATTATGTTTAGTACCTTGGACACTGTAGCTTATTCACTTAAATCTCTGATAAATTGTGTGTCTGGTATGCATAGTCTGATCAGCACAGTTAATAAAGTGTTGGGTTTGCACTATCAAATTAAGACTGTCATTGGTTCGAATCCCATGTTATCATGTTTTTATTTTACTAGTGTGGTTTGTGGCTCTATAATATGAATGCCTATGTCTTTTAACAACAATAGTCAAGTCTTCCAATGGACTTTTTAGTGAAACCCAATAGATAGCTTTATTTTCTCTTTGTTTACTCAAATATTGAATGCTTATGTCTTATAAATTTAGTAGGAAAGTATTCTAATGACTTGCTTATGACACCCCATAGAATATATTATGTTTAGTACCTTGGACACTGTAGCTTATTCACTTAAATCTCTGATAAATAGGGCATCTGGTATGCACAGTCTGGTTAGCACAGTTAGTAAGGTGTTGGGTTTGCACTATCAAATTAAGACTGTCATTGGTTTGTATCCCATGTTATAATGTTTTTATTTTACTAGTGTGGTTTGTGGCTCTATAATATGAATGCCTATGTCTTTTCACAACAATAGTCAAGTCTTCCAATGGACTTTTTAGTGAAACCCAATAGATAGCTTTATTTTCTCTTTGTTTACTCAAATATTGAATGCTTATGTCTTATAAATTTAGTAGGAAAGTATTCTAATGACTTGCTTATGACACCCCATAGAATATATTATGTTTAGTACCTTGGACACTGTAGCTTATTCACTTAAATCTCTGATAAATTGTGTGTCTGGTATGCACAGTCTGATCAGCACAGTTAATAAAGTGTTGGGTTTTCACTATCAAATTAAGACTGTCATTGGTTCGAATCCCATGTTATCATGTTTTTATTTTACTAGTGTGGTTTGTGGCTCTATAATATGAATGCCTATGTCTTTTAACAACAATAGTCAAGTCTTCCAATGGACTTTTTAGTGAAACCCAATAGATAGCTTTATTTTCTCTTTGTTTACTCAAATATTGAATGCTTATGTCTTATAAATTTAGTAGGAAAGTATTCTAATGACTTGCTTATGACACCCCATAGAATATATTATGTTTAGTACCTTGGACACTGTAGCTTATTCACTTAAATCTCTGATAAATTGTGTGTCTGGTATGCATAGTCTGATCAGCACAGTTAATAAAGTGTTGGGTTTGCACTATCAAATTAAGACTGTCATTGGTTCGAATCCCATGTTATCATGTTTTTATTTTACTAGTGTGGTTTGTGGCTCTATAATATGAATGCCTATGTCTTTTAACAACAATAGTCAAGTCTTCCAATGGACTTTTTAGTGAAACCCAATAGATAGCTTTATTTTCTCTTTGTTTACTCAAATATTGAATGCTTATGTCTTATAAATTTAGTAGGAAAGTATTCTAATGACTTGCTTATGACACCCCATAGAATATATTATGTTTAGTACCTTGGACACTGTAGCTTATTCACTTAAATCTCTGATAAATTGTGTATTTGGTATGCACAATCTGGTTAGCATAGTTAGTAAGGTGTTGGGTTTGCACTATCAAATTAAGACTGTCATTGGTTTGAATCCCATGTTATCATGTTTTTATTTTACTAGTGTGGTTTGTGGCTCTATAATATGAATGCCTATGTCTTTTAACAACAATAGTCAAGTCTTCCAATGGACTTTTTAGTGAAACCCAATAGATAGCTTTATTTTCTCTTTGTTTACTCAAATATTGAATGCTTATGTCTTATAAATTTAGTAGGAAAGTATTCTAATGACTTGCTTATGACACCCCATAGAATATATTATGTTTAGTACCATGGACACTGTAGCTTATTCACTTAAATCTCTGATAAATTGTATGTCTGGTATGCACAGTCTGGTTAGCACAGTTAGTAATGTGTTGGGTTTGCACTATCAAATTAAGACTGTCATTGGTTCGAATCCCATGTTATCATGTTTTTATTTTACTAGTGTGGTTTGTGGCTCTATAATATGAATGCCTATGTCTTTTAACAACAATAGTCAAGTATTCCAATGGACTTTTTAGTGAAACCCAATAGATAGCTTTATTTTCTCTTTGTTTACTCAAATACTGAATGCTTATGTCTTATAAATTTAGTAGGAAAGTATTCTAATGACTTGCTTATGACACCCCATAGAATATATTATGTTTAGTACCTTGGACACTGTAGCTTATTCACTTAAATCTCTGATAAATAGGGCATCTGGTATGCACAGTCTGGTTAGCACAGTTAGTAAGGTGTTGGGTTTGCACTATCAAATTAAGACTGTCATTGGTTTGTATCCCATGTTATAATGTTTTTATTTTACTAGTGTGGTTTGTGGCTCTATAATATGAATGCCTATGTCTTTTCACAACAATAGTCAAGTCTTCCAATGGACTTTTTAGTGAAACCCAATAGATAGCTTTATTTTCTCTTTGTTTACTCAAATATTGAATGCTTATGTCTTATAAATTTAGTAGGAAAGTATTCTAATGACTTGCTTATGACACCCCATAGAATATATTATGTTTAGTACCTTGGACACTGTAGCTTATTCACTTAAATCTCTGATAAATTGTGTGTCTGGTATGCACAGTCTGATCAGCACAGTTAATAAAGTGTTGGGTTTTCACTATCAAATTAAGACTGTCATTGGTTCGAATCCCATGTTATCATGTTTTTATTTTACTAGTGTGGTTTGTGGCTCTATAATATGAATGCCTATGTCTTTTAACAACAATAGTCAAGTCTTCCAATGGACTTTTTAGTGAAACCCAATAGATAGCTTTATTTTCTCTTTGTTTACTCAAATACTGAATGCTTATGTCTTATAAATTTAGTAGGAAAGTATTCTAATGACTTGCTTATGACACCCCATAGAATATATTATGTTTAGTACCTTGGACACTGTAGCTTATTCACTTAAATCTCTGATAAATAGGGCATCTGGTATGCACAGTCTGGTTAGTAAGGTGTTGGGTTTGCACTATCAAATTAAGACTGTCATTGGTTTGTATCCCATGTTATAATGTTTTTATTTTACTAGTGTGGTTTGTGGCTCTATAATATGAATGCCTATGTCTTTTCACAACAATAGTCAAGTCTTCCAATGGACTTTTTAGTGAAACCCAATAGATAGCTTTATTTTCTCTTTGTTTACTCAAATATTGAATGCTTATGTCTTATAAATTTAGTAGGAAAGTATTCTAATGACTTGCTTATGACACCCCATAGAATATATTATGTTTAGTACCTTGGACACTGTAGCTTATTCACTTAAATCTCTGATAAATTGTGGATTTGGTATGCACAGTCTAATTAGCACAGTTAGTAAGGTGTTGGGTTTGCACTATCAAATTAAGACTGTCATTGGTTCGAATCCCATGTTATCATGATTTTATTTTACTAGTGTGGTTTGTGGCTCTATAATATGAATGCCTATGTCTTTTAACAACAATAGTCAAGTCTTCCAATGGACTTTTTAGTGAAACCCAATAGATAGCTTTATTTTCTCTTTGTTTACTCAAATACTGAATGCTTATGTCTTATAAATTTAGTAGGAAAGTATTCTAATGACTTGCTTATGACACCCCATAGAATATATTATGTTTAGTACCTTGGACACTGTAGCTTATTAACTTAAATCTCTGATAAATTGTGTGTCTGGTATGCACAGTCTGATCAGCACAGTTAATAAAGTATTGGGTTTGCACTATCAAATTAAGACTGTCATTGGTTCGAATCCCATGTTATCATGTTTTTATTTTACTAGTGTGGTTTGTGGCTCTATAATATGAATGCCTATGTCTTTTAACAACAATAGTCAAGTCTTCCAATGGACTTTTTAGTGAAACCCAATAGATAGCTTTATTTTCTCTTTGTTTACTCAAATATTGAATGCTTATGTCTTATAAATTTAGTAGGAAAGTATTCTAATGACTTGCTTATGACACCCCATAGAATATATTATGTTTAGTACCATGGACACTGTAGCTTATTCACTTAAATCTCTGATAAATTGTATGTCTGGTATGCACAGTCTGGTTAGCACAGTTAGTAATGTGTTGGGTTTGCACTATCAAATTAAGACTGTCATTGGTTCGAATCCCATGTTATCATGTTTTTATTTTACTAGTGTGGTTTGTGGCTCTATAATATGAATGCCTATGTCTTTTAACAACAATAGTCAAGTCTTCCAATGGACTTTTTAGTGAAACCCAATAGATAGCTTTATTTTCTCTTTGTTTACTCAAATACTGAATGCTTATGTCTTATAAATTTAGTAGGAAAGTATTCTAATGACTTGCTTATGACACCCCATAGAATATATTATGTTTAGTACCTTGGACACTGTAGCTTATTCACTTAAATCTCTGATAAATAGGGCATCTGGTATGCACAGTCTGGTTAGCACAGTTAGTAAGGTGTTGGGTTTGCACTATCAAATTAAGACTGTCATTGGTTTGTATCCCATGTTATAATGTTTTTATTTTACTAGTGTGGTTTGTGGCTCTATAATATGAATGCCTATGTCTTTTCACAACAATAGTCAAGTCTTCCAATGGACTTTTTAGTGAAACCCAATAGATAGCTTTATTTTCTCTTTGTTTACTCAAATATTGAATGCTTATGTCTTGTAAATTTAGTAAGACAGTATTCTAATGACTTGCTTATGACACCCCATAGAATATATTATGTTTAGTACCTTGGACACTGTAGCTTATTCACTTAAATCTCTGATAAATTGTGTGTCTGGTATGCACAGTCTGATCAGCACAGTTAATAAAGTGTTGGGTTTTCACTATCAAATTAAGACTGTCATTGGTTCGAATCCCATGTTATCATGTTTTTATTTTACTAGTGTGGTTTGTGGCTCTATAATATGAATGCCTATGTCTTTTAACAACAATAGTCAAGTCTTCCAATGGACTTTTTAGTGAAACCCAATAGATAGCTTTATTTTCTCTTTGTTTACTCAAATATTGAATGCTTATGTCTTATAAATTTAGTAGGAAAGTATTCTAATGACTTGCTTATGACACCCCATAGAATATATTATGTTTAGTACCTTGGACACTGTAGCTTATTCACTTAAATCTCTGATAAATTGTGTATTTGGTATGCACAATCTGGTTAGCATAGTTAGTAAGGTGTTGGGTTTGCACTATCAAATTAAGACTGTCATTGGTTTGAATCCCATGTTATCATGTTTTTATTTTACTAGTGTGGTTTGTGGCTCTATAATATGAATGCCTATGTCTTTTAACAACAATAGTCAAGTCTTCCAATGGACTTTTTAGTGAAACCCAATAGATAGCTTTATTTTCTCTTTGTTTACTCAAATATTGAATGCTTATGTCTTATAAATTTAGTAGGAAAGTATTCTAATGACTTGCTTATGACACCCCATAGAATATATTATGTTTAGTACCATGGACACTGTAGCTTATTCACTTAAATCTCTGATAAATTGTATGTCTGGTATGCACAGTCTGGTTAGCACAGTTAGTAATGTGTTGGGTTTGCACTATCAAATTAAGACTGTCATTGGTTCGAATCCCATGTTATCATGTTTTTATTTTACTAGTGTGGTTTGTGGCTCTATAATATGAATGCCTATGTCTTTTAACAACAATAGTCAAGTATTCCAATGGACTTTTTAGTGAAACCCAATAGATAGCTTTATTTTCTCTTTGTTTACTCAAATACTGAATGCTTATGTCTTATAAATTTAGTAGGAAAGTATTCTAATGACTTGCTTATGACACCCCATAGAATATATTATGTTTAGTACCTTGGACACTGTAGCTTATTCACTTAAATCTCTGATAAATAGGGCATCTGGTATGCACAGTCTGGTTAGCACAGTTAGTAAGGTGTTGGGTTTGCACTATCAAATTAAGACTGTCATTGGTTTGTATCCCATGTTATAATGTTTTTATTTTACTAGTGTGGTTTGTGGCTCTATAATATGAATGCCTATGTCTTTTCACAACAATAGTCAAGTCTTCCAATGGACTTTTTAGTGAAACCCAATAGATAGCTTTATTTTCTCTTTGTTTACTCAAATATTGAATGCTTATGTCTTATAAATTTAGTAGGAAAGTATTCTAATGACTTGCTTATGACACCCCATAGAATATATTATGTTTAGTACCTTGGACACTGTAGCTTATTCACTTAAATCTCTGATAAATTGTGTGTCTGGTATGCACAGTCTGATCAGCACAGTTAATAAAGTGTTGGGTTTTCACTATCAAATTAAGACTGTCATTGGTTCGAATCCCATGTTATCATGTTTTTATTTTACTAGTGTGGTTTGTGGCTCTATAATATGAATGCCTATGTCTTTTAACAACAATAGTCAAGTCTTCCAATGGACTTTTTAGTGAAACCCAATAGATAGCTTTATTTTCTCTTTGTTTACTCAAATATTGAATGCTTATGTCTTATAAATTTAGTAGGAAAGTATTCTAATGACTTGCTTATGACACCCCATAGAATATATTATGTTTAGTACCTTGGACACTGTAGCTTATTCACTTAAATCTCTGATAAATTGTGTATTTGGTATGCACAGTCTAATTAGCACAGTTAGTAAGGTGTTGGGTTTGCACTATCAAATTAAGACTGTCATTGGTTCGAATCCCATGTTATCATGATTTTATTTTACTAGTGTGGTTTGTGGCTCTATAATATGAATGCCTATGTCTTTTAACAACAATAGTCAAGTCTTCCAATGGACTTTTTAGTGAAACCCAATAGATAGCTTTATTTTCTCTTTGTTTACTCAAATACTGAATGCTTATGTCTTATAAATTTAGTAGGAAAGTATTCTAATGACTTGCTTATGACACCCCATAGAATATATTATGTTTAGTACCTTGGACACTGTAGCTTATTAACTTAAATCTCTGATAAATTGTGTGTCTGGTATGCACAGTCTGATCAGCACAGTTAATAAAGTATTGGGTTTGCACTATCAAATTAAGACTGTCATTGGTTCGAATCCCATGTTATCATGTTTTTATTTTACTAGTGTGGTTTGTGGCTCTATAATATGAATGCCTATGTCTTTTAACAACAATAGTCAAGTCTTCCAATGGACTTTTTAGTGAAACCCAATAGATAGCTTTATTTTCTCTTTGTTTACTCAAATATTGAATGCTTATGTCTTATAAATTTAGTAGGAAAGTATTCTAATGACTTGCTTATGACACCCCATAGAATATATTATGTTTAGTACCATGGACACTGTAGCTTATTCACTTAAATCTCTGATAAATTGTATGTCTGGTATGCACAGTCTGGTTAGCACAGTTAGTAATGTGTTGGGTTTGCACTATCAAATTAAGACTGTCATTGGTTCGAATCCCATGTTATCATGTTTTTATTTTACTAGTGTGGTTTGTGGCTCTATAATATGAATGCCTATGTCTTTTAACAACAATAGTCAAGTCTTCCAATGGACTTTTTAGTGAAACCCAATAGATAGCTTTATTTTCTCTTTGTTTACTCAAATACTGAATGCTTATGTCTTATAAATTTAGTAGGAAAGTATTCTAATGACTTGCTTATGACACCCCATAGAATATATTATGTTTAGTACCTTGGACACTGTAGCTTATTCACTTAAATCTCTGATAAATAGGGCATCTGGTATGC
The DNA here is from genome assembly GCF_028390025.1 of Pseudophryne corroboree. Lineage (NCBI taxonomy): Eukaryota > Metazoa > Chordata > Amphibia > Anura > Myobatrachidae > Pseudophryne > Pseudophryne corroboree. Next base: position 711,072,855 of record NC_086449.1, on the reverse strand, counting down.
ACAGTCTGGTTAGCACAGTTAGTAAGGTGTTGGGTTTGCACTATCAAATTAAGACTGTCATTGGTTTGTATCCCATGTTATAATGTTTTTATTTTACTAGTGTGGTTTGTGGCTCTATAATATGAATGCCTATGTCTTTTCACAACAATAGTCAAGTCTTCCAATGGACTTTTTAGTGAAACCCAATAGATAGCTTTATTTTCTCTTTGTTTACTCAAATATTGAATGCTTATGTCTTGTAAATTTAGTAAGAAAGTATTCTAATGACTTGCTTATGACACCCCATAGAATATATTATGTTTAGTACCTTGGACACTGTAGCTTATTCACTTAAATCTCTGATAAATTGTGTGTCTGGTATGCAAAGTCTGATCAGCACAGTTAATAAAGTGTTGGGTTTTCACTATCAAATTAAGACTGTCCTTGGTTCGAATCCCATGTTGTCATGTTTTTATTTTACTAGTGTGGTTTGTGGCTCTATAATATGAATGCCTATGTCTTTTAACAACAATAGTCAAGTCTTCCAATGGACTTTTTAGTGAAACCCAATAGATAGCTTTATTTTCTCTTTGTTTACTCAAATATTGAATGCTTATATCTTATAAATTTAGTAGGAAAGTATTCTAATGACTTGCTTATGACACCCCATAGAATATATTATGTTTAGTACCTTGGACACTGTAGCTTATTCACTTAAATCTCTGATAAATAGGGCATCTGGTATGCACAGTCTGGTTAGCACAGTTAGTAAGGTGTTGGGTTTGCACTATCAAATTAAGACTGTCATTGGATCGAATCTCATGTTATCATGTTTTTATTTTAAAAGTGTGGTTTGTGGCTTTATAATATGAATGCCTATGTCTTTTAACAACAATAGTCAAGTCTTCCAATGGACTTTTTAGTGAAACCCAATAGATAGCTTTATTTTCTCTTTGTTTACTCAAATATTGAATGCTTATGTCTTATAAATTTAGTAGGAAAGTATTCTAATGACTTGCTTATGACACCCCATAGAATATATTATGTTTAGTACCTTGGACACTGTAGCTTATTCACTTAAATCTCTGATAAATTGTGTGTCTGGTATGCACAGTCTGATCAGCACAGTTAATAAAGTGTTGGGTTTGCACTATCAAATTAAGACTGTCATTGGTTCGAATCCCATGTTATCATGTTTTTATTTTACTAGTGTGGTTTGTGGCTCTATAATATGAATGCCTATGTTTTTTAACAACAATAGTCAAGTCTTCCAATGGACTTTTTAGTGAAACCCAATAGATAGCTTTATTTTCTCTTTGTTTACTCAAATATTGAATGCTTATGTCTTATAAATTTAGTAGGAAAGTATTCTAATGACTTGCTTATGACACCCCATAGAATATATTATGTTTAGTACCTTGGACACTGTAGCTTATTCACTTAAATCTCTGATAAATTGTGTGTCTGGTATGCACAGTCTGATCAGCACAGTTAATAAAGTGTTGGGTTTTCACTATCAAATTAAGACTGTCATTGGTTCGAATCCCATGTTATCATTTTTTTATTTTACTAGTGTGGTTTGTGGCTCTATAATATGAATGCCTATGTCTTTTAACAACAATAGTCAAGTCTTCCAATGGACTTTTTAGTGAAACCCAATAGATAGCTTTATTTTCTCTTTGTTTACTCAAATATTGAATGCTTATGTCTTATAAATTTAGTAGGAAAGTATTCTAATGACTTGCTTATGACACCCCATAGAATATATTATGTTTAGTACCATGGACACTGTAGCTTATTCACTTAAATCTCTGATAAATTGTATGTCTGGTATGCACAGTCTGGTTAGCACAGTTAGTAATGTGTTGGGTTTGCACTATCAAATTAAGACTGTCATTGGTTCGAATCCCATGTTATCATGTTTTTATTTTACTAGTGTGGTTTGTGGCTCTATAATATGAATGCCTATGTCTTTTAACAACAATAGTCAAGTCTTCCAATGGACTTTTTAGTGAAACCCAATAGATAGTTTTATTTTCTTTTTGTTTACTCAAATACTGAATGCTTATGTCTTATAAATTTAGTAGGAAAGTATTCTAATGACTTGCTTATGACACCCCATAGAATATATTATGTTTAGTACCTTGGACACTGTGGCTTATTCACTTAAATCTCTGATAAATTGTGTGCCTGGTATGCACAGTCTGGTTAGCACAGTTAGTAAGGTGTTGGGTTTGCACTATCAAATTAAGACTGTCATTGGTTTGAATCCCATGTCATCGTGTTTTTATTTTACTAGTGTGGTTTGTGGCTTTATAATATGAATGCCTATGTCTTTTAACAACAATAGTCAAGTCTTCCAATGGACTTTTTAGTGAAACCCAATAGATAGCTTTATTTTCTCTTTGTTTACTCAAATATTGAATGCTTATGTCTTATAAATTTAGTAGGAAAGTATTCTAATGACTTGCTTATGACACCCCATAGAATATATTATGTTTAGTACCTTGGACACTGTAGCTTATTCACTTAAATCTCTGATAAATAGGGAGTCTGGTATGCACAGTCTGGTTAGCACAGTTAGTAAGGTGTTGGGTTTGCACTATCAAATTAAGACTGTCATTGGTTTGTATCCCATGTTATAATGTTTTTATTTTACTAGTGTGGTTTGTGGCTCTATAATATGAATGCCTATGTCTTTTCACAACAATAGTCAAGTCTTCCAATGGACTTTTTAGTGAAACCCAATAGATAGCTTTATTTTCTCTTTGTTTACTCAAATATTGAATGCTTATGTCTTATAAATTTAGTAGGAAAGTATTCTAATGACTTGCTTATGACACACCATAGAATATATTATGTTTAGTACCTTGGACACTGTAGCGTAGCTTATTCACTTAAATCTCTAATAAATAGTGTGTCTGGTATGCACAGTCTGATTAGCACAGTTAGTAAAGTGTTGGGTTTGCACTATCAAATTAAGACTGTCATTGGTTTGTATCCCATGTTATAATGTTTTTATTTTACTAGTGTGGTTTGTGGCTCTATAATATGAATGCCTATGTCTTTTCACAACAATAGTCAAGTCTTCCAATGGACTTTTTAGTGAAACCCAATAGATAGCTTTATTTTCTCTTTGTTTACTCAAATATTGAATGCTTATGTCTTATAAATTTAGTAGGAAAGTATTCTAATGACTTGCTTATGACACCCCATAGAATATATTATGTTTAGTACCATGGACACTGTAGCTTATTCACTTAAATCTCTGATAAATTGTATGTCTGGTATGCACAGTCTGGTTAGCACAGTTAGTAATGTGTTGGGTTTGCACTATCAAATTAAGACTGTCATTGGTTCGAATCCCATGTTATCATGTTTTTATTTTACTAGTGTGGTTTGTGGCTCTATAATATGAATGCCTATGTCTTTTAACAACAATAGTCAAGTCTTCCAATGGACTTTTTAGTGAAACCCAATAGATAGTTTTATTTTCTTTTTGTTTACTCAAATACTGAATGCTTATGTCTTATAAATTTAGTAGGAAAGTATTCTAATGACTTGCTTATGACACCCCATAGAATATATTATGTTTAGTACCTTGGACACTGTGGCTTATTCACTTAAATCTCTGATAAATTGTGTGCCTGGTATGCACAGTCTGGTTAGCACAGTTAGTAAGGTGTTGGGTTTGCACTATCAAATTAAGACTGTCATTGGTTTGAATCCCATGTCATCGTGTTTTTATTTTACTAGTGTGGTTTGTGGCTTTATAATATGAATGCCTATGTCTTTTAACAACAATAGTCAAGTCTTCCAATGGACTTTTTAGTGAAACCCAATAGATAGCTTTATTTTCTCTTTGTTTACTCAAATATTGAATGCTTATGTCTTATAAATTTAGTAGGAAAGTATTCTAATGACTTGCTTATGACACCCCATAGAATATATTATGTTTAGTACCTTGGACACTGTAGCTTATTCACTTAAATCTCTGATAAATAGGGAGTCTGGTATGCACAGTCTGGTTAGCACAGTTAGTAAGGTGTTGGGTTTGCACTATCAAATTAAGACTGTCATTGGTTTGTATCCCATGTTATAATGTTTTTATTTTACTAGTGTGGTTTGTGGCTCTATAATATGAATGCCTATGTCTTTTCACAACAATAGTCAAGTCTTCCAATGGACTTTTTAGTGAAACCCAATAGATAGCTTTATTTTCTCTTTGTTTACTCAAATATTGAATGCTTATGTCTTATAAATTTAGTAGGAAAGTATTCTAATGACTTGCTTATGACACACCATAGAATATATTATGTTTAGTACCTTGGACACTGTAGCGTAGCTTATTCACTTAAATCTCTAATAAATAGTGTGTCTGGTATGCACAGTCTGATTAGCACAGTTAGTAAAGTGTTGGGTTTGCACTATCAAATTAAGACTGTCATTGGTTTGTATCCCATGTTATAATGTTTTTATTTTACTAGTGTGGTTTGTGGCTCTATAATATGAATGCCTATGTCTTTTCACAACAATAGTCAAGTCTTCCAATGGACTTTTTAGTGAAACCCAATAGATAGCTTTATTTTCTCTTTGTTTACTCAAATATTGAATGCTTATGTCTTATAAATTTAGTAGGAAAGTATTCTAATGACTTGCTTATGACACACCATAGAATATATTATGTTTAGTACCTTGGACACTGTAGCGTAGCTTATTCACTTAAATCTCTGATAAATTGTGTATTTGGTATGCACAGTCTAATTAGCACAGTTAGTAAGGTGTTGGGTTTACACTATCAAATTAAGACTGTCATTGGTTCGAATCCCATGTTATCATGATTTTATTTTACTAGTGTGGTTTGTGGCTCTATAATATGAATGCCTATGTCTTTTAACAACAATAGTCAAGTCTTCCAATGGACTTTTTAGTGAAACCCAATAGATAGTTTTATTTTCTCTTTGTTTACTCAAATACTGAATGCTTATGTCTTATAAATTTAGTAGGAAAGTATTCTAATGACTTGCTTATGACACCCCATAGAATATATTATGTTTAGTACCTTGGACACTGTAGCTTATTCACTTAAATCTCTGATAAATAGTGTGTCTGGTATGCACAGTCTGATTAGCACAGTTAGTAAAGTGTTGGGTTTGCACTATCAAATTAAGACTGTCATTGGTTCGAATCCCATGTTATCATGTTTTTATTTTACTAGTGTGGTTTGTGGCTCTATAATATGAATGCCTATGTCTTTTAACAACAATAGTCAAGTCTTCCAATGGACTTTTTAGTGAAACCCAATAGATAGCTTTATTTTCTCTTTGTTTACTCAAATATTGAATGCTTATGTCTTATAAATTTAGTAGGAAAGTATTCTAATGACTTGCTTATGACACCCCATAGAATATATTATGTTTAGTACCATGGACACTGTAGCTTATTCACTTAAATCTCTGATAAATTGTATGTCTGGTATGCACAGTCTGGTTAGCACAGTTAGTAATGTGTTGGGTTTGCACTATCAAATTAAGACTGTCATTGGTTCGAATCCCATGTTATCATGTTTTTATTTTACTAGTGTGATTTGTGGCTCTATAATATGAATGCCTATGTCTTTTAACAACAATAGTCAAGTCTTCCAATGGACTTTTTAGTGAAACCCAATAGATAGCTTTATTTTCTCTTTGTTTACTCAAATATTGAATGCTTATGTCTTATAAATTTAGTAGGAAAGTATTCTAATGACTTGCTTATGACACCCCATAGAATATATTATGTTTAGTACCTTGGACACTGTAGCTTATTCACTTAAACCTCTGATAAATTGTGTATTTGGTATGCACAATCTGGTTAGCACAGTTAGTAAGGTGTTGGGTTTGCACTATCAAATTAAGACTGTCATTGGTTCGAATCCCATGTTATCATGTTTTTATTTTACTAGTGTGGTTTGTGGCTCTATAATATGAATGCCTATGTCTTTTAACAACAATAGTCAAGTCTTCCAATGGACTTTTTAGTGAAACCCAATAGATAGCTTTATTTTCTCTTTGTTTACTCAAATATTGAATGCTTATGTCTTATAAATTTAGTAGGAAAGTATTCTAATGACTTGCTTATGACACCCCATAGAATATATTATGTTTAGTACCATGGACACTGTAGCTTATTCACTTAAATCTCTGATAAATTGTATGTCTGGTATGCACAGTCTGGTTAGCACAGTTAGTAATGTGTTGGGTTTGCACTATCAAATTAAGACTGTCATTGGTTTGAATCCCATGTTATCATGTTTTTATTTTACTAGTGTGATTTGTGGCTCTATAATATGAATGCCTATGTCTTTTAACAACAATAGTCAAGTCTTCCAATGGACTTTTTAGTGAAACCCAATAGATAGTTTTATTTTCTTTTTGTTTACTCAAATACTGAATGCTTATGTCTTATAAATTTAGTAGGAAAGTATTCTAATGACTTGCTTATGACACCCCATAGAATATATTATGTTTAGTACCTTGGACACTGTGGCTTATTCACTTAAATCTCTGATAAATTGTATGTCTGGTATGCACAGTCTGGTTAGCACAGTTAGTAAGGTGTTGGGTTTGCACTATCAAATTAAGACTGTCATTGGTTCGAATCCCATGTTATCATGTTTTTATTTTACTAGTGTGGTTTGTGGCTCTATAATATGAATGCCTATGTCTTTTAACAACAATAGTCAAGTCTTCCAATGGACTTTTTAGTGAAACCCAATAGATAGCTTTATTTTCTCTTTGTTTACTCAAATATTGAATGCTTATGTCTTATAAATTTAGTAGGAAAGTATTCTAATGACTTGCTTATGACACCCCATAGAATATATTATGTTTAGTACCATGGACACTGTAGCTTATTCACTTAAATCTCTGATAAATTGTATGTCTGGTATGCACAGTCTGGTTAGCACAGTTAGTAATGTGTTGGGTTTGCACTATCAAATTAAGACTGTCATTGGTTCGAATCCCATGTTATCATGTTTTTATTTTACTAGTGTGATTTGTGGCTCTATAATATGAATGCCTATGTCTTTTAACAACAATAGTCAAGTCTTCCAATGGACTTTTTAGTGAAACCCAATAGATAGCTTTATTTTCTCTTTGTTTACTCAAATATTGAATGCTTATGTCTTATAAATTTAGTAGGAAAGTATTCTAATGACTTGCTTATGACACCCCATAGAATATATTATGTTTAGTACCTTGGACACTGTAGCTTATTCACTTAAATCTCTGATAAATTGTTTATTTGGTATGCACAATATGGTTAGCACAGTTAGTAAGGTGTTGTGTTTGCACTATCAAATTAAGACTGTCATTGGTTCGAATCCCATGTTATCATGTTTTTATTTTACTAGTGTGGTTTGTGGCTCTATAATATGAATGCCTATGTCTTTTAACAACAATAGTCAAGTCTTCCAATGGACTTTTTAGTGAAACCCAATAGATAGTTTTATTTTCTTTTTGTTTACTCAAATACTGAATGCTTATGTCTTATAAATTTAGTAGGAAAGTATTCTAATGACTTGCTTATGACACCCCATAGAATATATTATGTTTAGTACCTTGGACACTGTGGCTTATTCACTTAAATCTCTGATAAATTGTGTGCCTGGTATGCACAGTCTGGTTAGCACAGTTAGTAAGGTGTTGGGTTTGCACTATCAAATTAAGACTGTCATTGGTTCGAATCCCATGTTATCATGTTTTTATTTTACTAGTGTGGTTTGTGGCTCTATAATATGAATGCCTATGTCTTTTAACAACAATAGTCAAGTCTTCCAATGGACTTTTTAGTGAAACCCAATAGATAGCTTTATTTTCTCTTTGTTTACTCAACTATTGAATGCTTATGTCTTATAAATTTAGTAGGAAAGTATTCTAATGACTTGCTTATGACACCCCATAGAATATATTATGTTTAGTACCATGGACACTGTAGCTTATTCACTTAAATCTCTGATAAATTGTATATTTGATATGCACAGTCTGGTTAGCACAGTTAGTAATGTGTTGGGTTTGCACTATCAAATTAAGACTGTCATTGGTTCGAATCCCATGTTATCATGTTTTTATTTTACTAGTGTGGTTTGTGGCTCTATAATATGAATGCCTATGTCTTTTCACAACAATAGTCAAGTCTTCCAATGGACTTTTTAGTGAAACCCAATAGATAGCTTTATTTTCTCTTTGTTTACTCAAATATTGAATGCTTATGTCTTGTAAATTTAGTAGGAAAGTATTCTAATGACTTGCTTATGACACCCCATAGAATATATTATGTTTAGTACCTTGGACACTGTAGCTTATTCACTTAAATCTCTGATAAATTGTGTGTCTGGTATGCACAGTCTGATCAGCACAGTTAATAAAGTGTTGGGTTTGCACTATCAAATTAAGACTGTCATTGGTTCGAATCCCATGTTATCATGTTTTTATTTTACTAGTGTGGTTTGTGGCTCTATAATATGAATGCCTATGTCTTTTAACAACAATAGTCAAGTCTTCCAATGGACTTTTTAGTGAAACCCAATAGATAGCTTTATTTTCTCTTTGTTTACTCAAATATTGAATGCTTATGTCTTATAAATTTAGTAGGAAAGTATTCTAATGACTTGCTTATGACACCCCATAGAATATATTATGTTTAGTACCTTGGACACTGTAGCTTATTCACTTAAATCTCTGATAAATTGTATATTTGGTATGCACAGTCTGGTTAGCACAGTTAGTAAGGTGTTGGGTTTGCACTATCAAATTAAGACTGTCATTGGTTCGAATCCCATGTTATCATGTTTTTATTTTACTAGTGTGGTTTGTGGCTCTATAATATGAATGCCTATGTCTTTTAACAACAATAGTCAAGTCTTCCAATGGACTTTTTAGTGAAACCCAATAGATAGCTTTATTTTCTCTTTGTTTACTCAAATATTGAATGCTTATGTCTTGTAAATTTAGTAGGAAAGTATTCTAATGACTTGCTTATGACACCCCATAGAATATATTAATGTTTAGTACCATGGACACTGTAGCTTATTCACTTAAATCTCTGATAAATTGTATGTCTGGTATGCACAGTCTGGTTAGCACAGTTAGTAATGTGTTGGGTTTGCACTATCAAATTAAGACTGTCATTGGTTCGAATCCCATGTTATCATGTTTTTATTTTACTAGTGTGGTTTGTGGCTCTATAATATGAATGCCTATGTCTTTTAACAACAATAGTCAAGTCTTCCAATGGACTTTTTAGTGAAACCCAATAGATAGCTTTATTTTCTCTTTGTTTACTCAAATACTGAATGCTTATGTCTTATAAATTTAGTAGGAAAGTATTCTAATGACTTGCTTATGACACCCCATAGAATATATTATGTTTAGTACCTTGGACACTGTAGCTTATTCACTTAAATCTCTGATAAATAGGGCATCTGGTATGCACAGTCTGGTTAGCACAGTTAGTAAGGTGTTGGGTTTGCACTATCAAATTAAGACTGTCATTGGTTTGTATCCCATGTTATAATGTTTTTATTTTACTAGTGTGGTTTGTGGCTCTATAATATGAATGCCTATGTCTTTTAACAACAATAGTCAAGTCTTCCAATGGACTTTTTAGTGAAACCCAATAGATAGCTTTATTTTCTCTTTGTTTACTCAACTATTGAATGCTTATGTCTTATAAATTTAGTAGGAAAGTATTCTAATGACTTGCTTATGACACCCCATAGAATATATTATGTTTAGTACCATGGACACTGTAGCTTATTCACTTAAATCTCTGATAAATTGTATGTCTGGTATGCACAGTCTGGTTAGCACAGTTAGTAATGTGTTGGGTTTGCACTATCAAATTAAGACTGTCATTGGTTCGAATCCCATGTTATCATGTTTTTATTTTACTAGTGTGGTTTGTGGCTCTATAATATGAATGCCTATGTCTTTTAACAACAATAGTCAAGTCTTCCAATGGACTTTTTAGTGAAACCCAATAGATAGCTTTATTTTCTCTTTGTTTACTCAAATACTGAATGCTTATGTCTTATAAATTTAGTAGGAAAGTATTCTAATGACTTGCTTATGACACCCCATAGAACAGGGCTGGCCAAACCGGTCCTCGAGATCTACCAACAGTTCATGTTTTCCAGACCTCCTGGAGATCTGTAGAATTGTCAGTTAGGAATGAATGCAGCACATCTTAATTAGTAATGACAACACCTGTGCTCCAGCTAGGTGGTCTGGAAAATGTGAACTGTTGGTAGATCTTGAGGACTGGTTTGGCCATCCCTGCCATAGAATATATTATGTTTAGTACCTTGGACACTGTAGCTTATTCACTTAAATCTCTGATAAATTGTATATTTGATATGCACAGTCTGGTTAGCACAGTTAGTAAGGTGTTGGGTTTGCACTATCAAATTAAGACTGTCATTGGTTCGAATCCCATGTTATCATGTTTTTATTTTACTAGTGTGGTTTGTGGCTCTATAATATGAATGCCTATGTCTGTTAACAACAATAGTCAAGTCTTCCAATGGACTTTTTAGTGAAACCCAATAGATAGCTTTATTTTCTCTTTGTTTACTCAAATATTGAATGCTTATGTCTTATAAATTTAGTAGGAAAGTATTCTAATGACTTGCTTATGACACCCCATAGAATATATTATGTTTAGTACCATGGACACTGTAGCTTATTCACTTAAATCTCTGATAAATTGTATGTCTGGTATGCACAGTCTGGTTAGCACAGTTAGTAATGTGTTGGGTTTGCACTATCAAATTAAGACTGTCATTGGTTCGAATCCCATGTTATCATGTTTTTATTTTACTAGTGTGGTTTGTGGCTCTATAATATGAATGCCTATGTCTTTTAACAACAATAGTCAAGTCTTCCAATGGACTTTTTAGTGAAACCAAATAGATAGCTTTATTTTCTCTTTGTTTACTCAAATACTGAATGCTTATGTCTTATAAATTTAGTAGGAAAGTATTCTAATGACTTGCTTATGACACCCCATAGAATATATTATGTTTAGTACCTTGGACACTGTAGCTTATTCACTTAAATCTCTGATAAATAGGGCATCTGGTATGCACAGTCTGGTTAGCACAGTTAGTAAGGTGTTGGGTTTGCACTATCAAAATAAGACTGTCATTGGTTTGTATCCCATGTTATAATGTTTTTATTTTACTAGTGTGGTTTGTGGCTCTATAATATGAATGCCTATGTCTTTTCACAACAATAGTCAAGTCTTCCAATGGACTTTTTAGTGAAACCCAATAGATAGCTTTATTTTCTCTTTGTTTACTCAAATATTGAATGCTTATGTCTTGTAAATTTAGTAGGAAAGTATTCTAATGACTTGCTTATGACACCCCATAGAATATATTATGTTTAGTACCTTGGACACTGTAGCTTATTCACTTAAATCTCTGATAAATTGTGTGTCTGGTATGCACAGTCTGATCAGCACAGTTAATAAAGTGTTGGGTTTGCACTATCAAATTAAGACTGTCATTGGTTCGAATCCCATGTTATCATGTTTTTATTTTACTAGTGTGGTTTGTGGCTCTATAATATGAATGCCTATGTCTTTTAACAACAATAGTCAAGTCTTCCAATGGACTTTTTAGTGAAACCCAATAGATAGCTTTATTTTCTCTTTGTTTACTCAAATATTGAATGCTTATGTCTTATAAATTTAGTAGGAAAGTATTCTAATGACTTGCTTATGACACCCCATAGAATATATTATGTTTAGTACCTTGGACACTGTAGCTTATTCACTTAAATCTCTGATAAATTGTGTATTTGGTATGCACAATCTGGTTAGCACAGTTAGTAAGGTGTTGGGTTTGCACTATCAAATTAAGACTGTCATTGGTTCGAATCCCATGTTATCATGTTTTTATTTTACTAGTGTGGTTTGTGGCTCTATAATATGAATGCCTATGTCTTTTAACAACAATAGTCAAGTCTTCCAATGGACTTTTTAGTGAAACCCAATAGATAGCTTTATTTTCTCTTTGTTTACTCAAATATTGAATGCTTATGTCTTATAAATTTAGTAGGAAAGTATTCTAATGACTTGCTTATGACACCCCATAGAATATATTATGTTTAGTACCTTGGACACTGAAGCTTATTCACTTAAATCTCTGATAAATTGTATATTTGGTATGCACAGTCTGGTTAGCACAGTTAGTAAGGTGTTGGGTTTGCACTATCAAATTAAGACTGTCATTGGTTCGAATCCCATGTTATCATGTTTTTATTTTACTAGTGTGGTTTGTGGCTCTATAATATGAATGCCTATGTCTTTTAACAACAATAGTCAAGTCTTCCAATGGACTTTTTAGTGAAACGCAATAGATAGCTTTATTTTCTCTTTGTTTACTCAAATATTGAATGCTTATGTCTTGTAAATTTAGTAGGAAAGTATTCTAATGACTTGCTTATGACACCCCATAGAATATATTATGTTTAGTACCATGGACACTGTAGCTTATTCACTTAAATCTCTGATAAATTGTATGTCTGGTATGCACAGTCTGGTTAGCACAGTTAGTAATGTGTTGGGTTTGCATTATCAAATTAAGACTGTCATTGGTTTGAATCCCATGTTATCATGTTTTTATTTTACTAGTGTGGTTTGTGGCTCTATAATATGAATGCCTATGTCTCTTAACAACAATAGTCAAGTCTTCCAATGGACTTTTTAGTGAAACCCAATAGATAGCTTTATTTTCTCTTTGTTTACTCAAATACTGAATGCTTATGTCTTATAAATTTAGTAGGAAAGTATTCTAATGACTTGCTTATGACACCCCATAGAATATATTATGTTTAGTACCTTGGACACTGTAGCTTATTCACTTAAATCTCTGATAAATAGGGCATCTGGTATGCACAGTCTGCTTAGCACAGTTAGTAAGGTGTTGGGTTTGCACTATCAAATTAAGACTGTCATTGGTTTGTATCCCATGTTATAATGTTTTTATTTTACTAGTGTGGTTTGTGGCTCTATAATATGAATGCCTATGTCTTTTCACAACAATAGTCAAGTCTTCCAATGGACTTTTTAGTGAAACCCAATAGATAGCTTTATTTTCTCTTTGTTTACTCAAATATTGAATGCTTATGTCTTGTAAATTTAGTAGGAAAGTATTCTAATGACTTGCTTATGACACCCCATAGAATATATTATGTTTAGTACCTTGGACACTGTAGCTTATTCACTTAAATCTCTGATAAATTGTGTGTCTGGTATGCACTGTCTGATCAGCACAGTTAATAAAGTGTTGGGTTTGCACTATCAAATTAAGACTGTCATTGGTTCGAATCCCATGTTATCATGTTTTTATTTTACTAGTGTGGTTTGTGGCTCTATAATATGAATGCCTATGTCTTTTAACAACAATAGTCAAGTCTTCCAATGGACTTTTTAGTGAAACCCAATAGATAGCTTTATTTTCTCTTTGTTTACTCAAATATTGAATGCTTATGTCTTATAAATTTAGTAGGAAAGTATTCTAATGACTTGCTTATGACACCCCATAGAATATATTATGTTTAGTACCTTGGACACTGTAGCTTATTCACTTAAATCTCTGATAAATTGTATATTTGGTATGCACAGTCTGGTTAGCACAGTTAGTAAGGTGTTGGGTTTGCACTATCAAATTAAGACTGTCATTGGTTTGAATCCCATGTTATCATGTTTTTATTTTACAAGTGTGGTTTGTGGCTCTATAATATGAATGCCTATGTCTTTTAACAACAATAGTCAAGTCTTCCAATGGACTTTTTAGTGAAACCCAATAGATAGCTTTATTTTCTCTTTGTTTACTCAACTATTGAATGCTTATGTCTTATAAATTTAGTAGGAAAGTATTCTAATGACTTGCTTATGACACCCCATAGAATATATTATGTTTAGTACCATGGACACTGTAGCTTATTCACTTAAATCTCTGATAAATTGTATGTCTGGTATGCACAGTCTGGTTAGCACAGTTAGTAAGGTGTTGGGTTTGCACTATCAAATTAAGACTGTCATTGGTTCGAATCCCATGTTATCATGTTTTTATTTTACTAGTGTGGTTTGTGGCTCTATAATATGAATGCCTATGTCTTTTAACAACAATAGTCAAGTCTTCCAATGGACTTTTTAGTGAAACCCAATAGATAGCTTTATTTTCTCTTTGTTTACTCAAATATTGAATGCTTATGTCTTATAAATTTAGTAGGAAAGTATTCTAATGACTTGCTTATGACACCCCATAGAATATATTATGTTTAGTACCATGGACACTGTAGCTTATTCACTTAAATCTCTGATAAATTGTATGTCTGGTATGCACAGTCTGGTTAGCACAGTTAGTAAGGTGTTGGGTTTGCACTATCAAATTAAGACTGTCATTGGTTCGAATCCCATGTTATCATGTTTTTATTTTACTAGTGTGGTTTGTGGCTCTATAATATGAATGCCTATGTCTTTTAACAACAATAGTCAAGTCTTCCAATGGACTTTTTAGTGAAACCCAATAGATAGCTTTATTTTCTCTTTGTTTACTCAAATACTGAATGCTTATGTCTTATAAATTTAGTAGGAAAGTATTCTAATGACTTGCTTATGACACCCCATAGAATATATTATGTTTAGTACCTTGGACACTGTAGCTTATTCACTTAAATCTCTGATAAATAGGGCATCTGGTATGCACAGTCTGGTTAGCACAGTTAGTAAGGTGTTGGGTTTGCACTATCAAATTAAGACTGTCATTGGTTTGTATCCCATGTTATAATGTTTTTATTTTACTAGTATGGTTTGTGGCTCTATAATATGAATGCCTATGTCTTTTCACAACAATAGTCAAGTCTTCCAATGGACTTTTTAGTGAAACCCAATAGATAGCTTTATTTTCTCTTTGTTTACTCAAATATTGAATGCTTATGTCTTGTAAATTTAGTAGGAAAGTATTCTAATGACTTGCTTATGACACCCCATAGAATATATTATGTTTAGTACCTTGGACACTGTAGCTTATTCACTTAAATCTCTGATAAATTGTGTGTCTGGTATGCACAGTCTGATCAGCACAGTTAATAAAGTGTTGGGTTTGCACTATCAAATTAAGACTGTCATTGGTTCGAATCCCATGTTATCATGTTTTTATTTTACTAGTGTGGTTTGTGGCTCTATAATATGAATGCCTATGTCTTTTAACAACAATAGTCAAGTCTTCCAATGGACTTTTTAGTGAAACCCAATAGATAGCTTTATTTTCTCTTTGTTTACTCAAATATTGAATGCTTATGTCTTATAAATTTAGTAGGAAAGTATTCTAATGACTTGCTTATGACACCCCATAGAATATATTATGTTTAGTACCTTGGACACTGTAGCTTATTCACTTAAATCTCTGATAAATTGTGTATTTGGTATGCACAATCTGGTTAGCACAGTTAGTAAGGTGTTGGGTTTGCACTATCAAATTAAGACTGTCATTGGTTCGAATCCCATGTTATCATGTTTTTATTTTACTAGTGTGGTTTGTGTCTCTATAATATGAATGCCTATGTCTTTTAACAACAATAGTCAAGTCTTCCAATGGACTTTTTAGTGAAACCCAATAGATAGCTTTATTTTCTCTTTGTTTACTCAAATACTGAATGCTTATGTCTTATAAATTTAGTAGGAAAGTATTCTAATGACTTGCTTATGACACCCCATAGAATATATTATGTTTAGTACCTTGGACACTGTAGCTTATTCACTTAAATCTCTGATAAATTGTGTATTTGGTATGCACAATCTGGTTAGCACAGTTAGTAAGGTGTTGGGTTTGCACTATCAAATTAAGACTGTCATTGGTTCGAATCCCATGTTATCATGTTTTTATTTTACTAGTGTGGTTTGTGGCTCTATAATATGAATGCCTATGTCTTTTAACAACAATAGTCAAGTCTTCCAATGGACTTTTTAGTGAAACCCAATAGATAGCTTTATTTTCTCTTTGTTTACTCAAATATTGAATGCTTATGTCTTATAAATTTAGTAGGAGAGTATTCTAATGACTTGCTTATGACACCCCATAGAATATATTATGTTTAGTACCATGGACACTGTAGCTTATTCACTTAAATCTCTGATAAATTGTATGTCTGGTATGCACAGTCTGGTTAGCACAGTTAGTAATGTGTTGGGTTTGCACTATCAAATTAAGACTGTCATTGGTTCGAATCCCATGTTATCATGTTTTATTTTACTAGTGTGGTTTGTGGCTCTATAATATGAATGCCTATGTCTTTTAACAACAATAGTCAAGTCTTCCAATGGACTTTTTAGTGAAACCCAATAGATAGTTTTATTTTCTTTTTGTTTACTCAAATACTGAATGCTTATGTCTTATAAATTTAGTAGGAAAGTATTCTAATGACTTGCTTATGACACCCCATAGAATATATTATGTTTAGTACCTTGGACACTGTGGCTTATTCACTTAAATCTCTGATAAATTGTGTGCCTGGTATGCACAGTCTGGTTAGCACAGTTAGTAAGGTGTTGGGTTTGCACTATCAAATTAAGACTGTCATTGGTTTGAATCCCATGTCATCGTGTTTTTATTTTACTAGTGTGGTTTGTGGCTTTATAATATGAATGCCTATGTCTTTTAACAACAATAGTCAAGTCTTCCAATGGACTTTTTAGTGAAACCCAATAGATAGCTTTATTTTCTCTTTGTTTACTCAAATACTGAATGCTTATGTCTTATAAATTTAGTAGGAAAGTATTCTAATGACTTGCTTATGACACCCCATAGAATATATTATGTTTAGTACCTTGGAGACTGTAGCTTATTCACTTAAATCTCTGATAAATAGGGCATCTGGTATGCACAGTCTGGTTAGCACAGTTAGTAAGGTGTTGGGTTTGCACTATCAAATTAAGACTGTCATTGGTTCGAATCCCATGTTATGATGTTTTTATTTTACTAGTGTGGTTTGTGGCTCTATAATATGAATGCCTATGTCTTTTAACAACAATAGTCAAGTCTTCCAATGGACTTTTTAGTGAAACCCAATAGATAGCTTTATTTTCTCTTTGTTTACTCAAATATTGAATGCTTATGTCTTATAAATTTAGTAGGAAAGTATTCTAATGACTTGCTTATGACACCCCATAGAATATATTATGTTTAGTACCATGGACACTGTAGCTTATTCACTTAAATCTCTGATAAATTGTATGTCTGGTATGCACAGTCTGGTTAGCACAGTTAGTAATGTGTTGGGTTTGCACTATCAAATTAAGACTGTCATTGGTTCGAATCCCATGTTATCATGTTTTTATTTTACTAGTGTGGTTTGTGGCTCTATAATATGAATGCCTATGTCTTTTAACAACAATAGTCAAGTCTTCCAATGGACTTTTTAGTGAAACCCAATAGATAGCTTTATTTTCTCTTTGTTTACTCAAATATTGAATGCTTATGTCTTATAAATTTAGTAGGAAAGTATTCTAATGACTTGCTTATGACACCCCATAGAATATATTATGTTTAGTACCTTGGACACTGTAGCTTATTCACTTAAATCTCTGATAAATTGTGAATTTGGTATGCACAGTCTAATTAGCACAGTTAGTAAGGTGTTGGGTTTGCACTATCAAATTAAGACTGTCATTGGTTCGAATCCCATGTTATCATGATTTTATTTTACTAGTGTGGTTTGTGGCTCTATAATATGAATGCCTATGTCTTTTAACAACAATAGTCAAGTCTTCCAATGGACTTTTTAGTGAAACCCAATAGATAGCTTTATTTTCTCTTTGTTTACTCAAATACTGAATGCTTATGTCTTATAAATTTAGTAGGAAAGTATTCTAATGACTTGCTTATGACACCCCATAGAATATATTATGTTTAGTACCTTGGACACTGTAGCTTATTCACTTAAATCTCTGATAAATAGGGCATCTGGTATGCACAGTCTGGTTAGCACAGTTAGTAAGGTGTTGGGTTTGCACTATCAAATTAAGACTGTCATTGGATCGAATCCCATGTTATCATGTTTTTATTTTACTAGTGTGGTTTGTGGCTTTATAATATGAATGCCTATGTCTTTTAACAACAATAGTCAAGTCTTCCAATGGACTTTTTAGTGAAACCCAATAGATAGCTTTATTTTCTCTTTGTTTACTCAAATATTGAATGCTTATGTCTTATAAATTTAGTAGGAAAGTATTCTAATGACTTGCTTATGACACCCCATAGAATATATTATGTTTAGTACCTTGGACACTGTAGCTTATTCACTTAAATCTCTGATAAATTGTATATTTGGTATGCACAGTCTGGTTAGCACAGTTAGTAAGGTGTTGGGTTTGCACTATCAAATTAAGACTGTCATTGGTTCGAATCCCATGTTATCATGTTTTTATTTTACTAGTGTGGTTTGTGGCTCTATAATATGAATGCCTATGTCTTTTAACAACAATAGTCAAGTCTTCCAATGGACTTTTTAGTGAAACCCAATAGATAGCTTTATTTTCTCTTTGTTTACTCAAATATTGAATGCTTATGTCTTATAAATTTAGTAGGAAAGTATTCTAATGACTTGCTTATGACACCCCATAGAATATATTATGTTTAGCACCATGGACACTGTAGCTTATTCACTTAAATCTCTGATAAATTGTATGTCTGGTATGCACAGTCTGGTTAGCACAGTTAGTAATGTGTTGGGTTTGCACTATCAAATTAAGACTGTCATTGGTTCGAATCCCATGTTATCATGTTTTTATTTTACTAGTGTGGTTTGTGGCTCTATAATATGAATGCCTATGTCTTTTAACAACAATAGTCAAGTCTTCCAATGGACTTTTTAGTGAAACCCAATAGATAGCTTTATTTTCTCTTTGTTTACTCAAATACTGAATGCTTATGTCTTATAGATTTAGTAGGAAAGTATTCTAATGACTTGCTTATGACACCCCATAGAATATATTATGTTTAGTACCTTGGACACTGTAGCTTATTCACTTAAATCTCTGATAAATAGGGCATCTGGTATGCACAGTCTGGTTAGCACAGTTAGTAAGGTGTTGGGTTTGCACTATCAAATTAAGACTGTCATTGGATCGAATCCCATGTTATCATGTTTTTATTTTACTAGTGTGGTTTGTGGCTCTATAATATGAATGCCTATGTCTTTTAACAACAATAGTCAAGTCTTCCAATGGACTTTTTAGTGAAACCCAATAGATAGCTTTATTTTCTCTTTGTTTACTCAAATATTGAATGCTTATGTCTTATAAATTTAGTAGGAAAGTATTCTAATGACTTGCTTATGACACCCCATAGAATATATTATGTTTAGTACCTTGGACACTGTAGCTTATTCACTTAAATCTCTGATAAATTGTATATTTGGTATGCACAGTCTGGTTAGCATAGTTAGTAAGGTGTTGGGTTTGCACTATCAAATTAAGACTGTCATTGGTTCGAATCCCATGTTATGATGTTTTTATTTTACTAGTGTGGTTTGTGGCTCTATAATATGAATGCCTATGTCTTTTAACAACAATAGTCAAGTCTTCCAATGGACTTTTTAGTGAAACCCAATAGATAGCTTTATTTTCTCTTTGTTTACTCAAATATTGAATGCTTATGTCTTATAAATTTAGTAGGAAAGTATTCTAATGACTTGCTTATGACACCCCATAGAATATATTATGTTTAGTACCATGGACACTGTAGCTTATTCACTTAAATCTCTGATAAATTGTATGTCTGGTATGCACAGTCTGGTTAGCACAGTTAGTAATGTGTTGGGTTTGCACTATCAAATTAAGACTGTCATTGGTTCGAATCCCATGTTATCATGTTTTTATTTTACTAGTGTGGTTTGTGGCTCTATAATATGAATGCCTATGTCTTTTAACAACAATAGTCAAGTCTTCCAATGGACTTTTTAGTGAAACCCAATAGATAGCTTTATTTTCTCTTTGTTTACTCAAATATTGAATGCTTATGTCTTGTAAATTTAGTAGGAAAGTATTCTAATGACTTGCTTATGACACCCCATAGAATATATTATGTTTAGTACCATGGACACTGTAGCTTATTCACTTAAATCTCTGATAAATTGTATGTCTGGTATGCACAGTCTGGTTAGCACAGTTAGTAATGTGTTGGGTTTGCACTATCAAATTAAGACTGTCATTTGTTCGAATCCCATGTAATCATGTTTTTATTTTACTAGTGTGGTTTGTGGCTCTATAATATGAATGCCTATGTCTTTTAACAACAATAGTCAAGTCTTCCAATGGACTTTTTAGTGAAACCCAATAGATAGCTTTATTTTCTCTTTGTTTACTCAAATACTGAATGCTTATGTCTTATAGATTTAGTAGGAAAGTATTCTAATGACTTGCTTATGACACCCCATAGAATATATTATGTTTAGTACCTTGGACACTGTAGCTTATTCACTTAAATCTCTGATAAATAGGGCATCTGGTATGCACAGTCTGGTTAGCACAGTTAGTAAGGTGTTGGGTTTGCACTATCAAATTAAGACTGTCATTGGATCGAATCCCATGTTATCATGTTTTTATTTTACTAGTGTGGTTTGTGGCTCTATAATATGAATGCCTATGTCTTTTAACAACAATAGTCAAGTCTTCCAATGGACTTTTTAGTGAAACCCAATAGATAGCTTTATTTTCTCTTTGTTTACTCAAATATTGAATGCTTATGTCTTATAAATTTAGTAGGAAAGTATTCTAATGACTTGCTTATGACACCCCATAGAATATATTATGTTTAGTACCTTGGACACTGTAGCTTATTCACTTAAATCTCTGATAAATTGTATATTTGGTATGCACAGTCTGGTTAGCATAGTTAGTAAGGTGTTGGGTTTGCACTATCAAATTAAGACTGTCATTGGTTCGAATCCCATGTTATGATGTTTTTATTTTACTAGTGTGGTTTGTGGCTCTATAATATGAATGCCTATGTCTTTTAACAACAATAGTCAAGTCTTCCAATGGACTTTTTAGTGAAACCCAATAGATAGCTTTATTTTCTCTTTGTTTACTCAAATATTGAATGCTTATGTCTTATAAATTTAGTAGGAAAGTATTCTAATGACTTGCTTATGACACCCCATAGAATATATTATGTTTAGTACCATGGACACTGTAGCTTATTCACTTAAATCTCTGATAAATTGTATGTCTGGTATGCACAGTCTGGTTAGCACAGTTAGTAATGTGTTGGGTTTGCACTATCAAATTAAGACTGTCATTGGTTCGAATCCCATGTTATCATGTTTTTATTTTACTAGTGTGGTTTGTGGCTCTATAATATGAATGCCTATGTCTTTTAACAACAATAGTCAAGTCTTCCAATGGACTTTTTAGTGAAACCCAATAGATAGCTTTATTTTCTCTTTGTTTACTCAAATATTGAATGCTTATGTCTTGTAAATTTAGTAGGAAAGTATTCTAATGACTTGCTTATGACACCCCATAGAATATATTATGTTTAGTACCATGGACACTGTAGCTTATTCACTTAAATCTCTGATAAATTGTATGTCTGGTATGCACAGTCTGGTTAGCACAGTTAGTAATGTGTTGGGTTTGCACTATCAAATTAAGACTGTCATTGGTTCGAATCCCATGTTATCATGTTTTTATTTTACTAGTGTGGTTTGTGGCTCTATAATATGAATGCCTATGTCTTTTAACAACAATAGTCAAGTCTTCCAATGGACTTTTTAGTGAAACCCAATAGATAGCTTTATTTTCTCTTTGTTTACTCAAATATTGAATGCTTATGTCTTGTAAATTTAGTAGGAAAGTATTCTAATGACTTGCTTATGACACCCCATAGAATATATTATGTTTAGTACCTTGGACACTGTAGCTTATTCACTTAAATCTCTGATAAATTGTGTGTCTGGTATGCACTGTCTGATCAGCACAGTTAATAAAGTGTTGGGTTTGCACTATCAAATTAAGACTGTCATTGGTTCGAATCCCATGTTGTCATGTTTTTATTTTACTAGTGTGGTTTGTGGCTCTATAATATGAATGCCTATGTCTTTTAACAACAATAGTCAAGTCTTCCAATGGACTTTTTAGTGAAACCCAATAGATAGCTTTATTTTCTCTTTGTTTACTCAAATATTGAATGCTTATGTCTTATAAATTTAGTAGGAAAGTATTCTAATGACTTGCTTATGACACCCCATAGAATATATTATGTTTAGTACCTTGGACACTGTAGCTTATTCACTTAAATCTCTGATAAATTGTGTATTTGGTATGCACAATCTGGTTAGCACAGTTAGTAAGGTGTTGGGTTTGCACTATCAAATTAAGACTGTCATTGGTTCGAATCCCATGTTATCATGTTTTTATTTTACTAGTGTGGTTTGTGGCTCTATAATATGAATGCCTATGTCTTTTAACAACAATAGTCAAGTCTTCCAATGGACTTTTTAGTGAAACCCAATAGATAGCTTTATTTTCTCTTTGTTTACTCAAATATTGAATGCTTATGTCTTATAAATTTAGTAGGAAAGTATTCTAATGACTTGCTTATGACACCCCATAGAATATATTATGTTTAGTACCTTGGACACTGTAGCTTATTCACTTAAATCTCTGATAAATTGTGTATTTGGTATGCACAATCTGGTTAGCACAGTTAGTGAGGTGTTGGGTTTGCACTATCAAATTAAGACTGTCATTGGTTCGAATCCCATGTTATCATGTTTTATTTTACTAGTGTGGTTTGTGGCTCTATAATATGAATGCCTATGTCTTTTAACAACAATAGTCAAGTCTTCCAATGGACTTTTTAGTGAAACCCAATAGATAGTTTTATTTTCTTTTTGTTTACTCAAATACTGAATGCTTATGTCTTATAAATTTAGTAGGAAAGTATTCTAATGACTTGCTTATGACACCCCATAGAATATATTATGTTTAGTACCTTGGACACTGTGGCTTATTCACTTAAATCTCTGATAAATTGTGTGCCTGGTATGCACAGTCTGGTTAGCACAGTTAGTAAGGTGTTGGGTTTGCACTATCAAATTAAGACTGTCATTGGTTTGAATCCCATGTCATCGTGTTTTTATTTTACTAGTGTGGTTTGTGGCTTTATAATATGAATGCCTATGTCTTTTAACAACAATAGTCAAGTCTTCCAATGGACTTTTTAGTGAAACCCAATAGATAGCTTTATTTTCTCTTTGTTTACTCAAATACTGAATGCTTATGTCTTATAAATTTAGTAGGAAAGTATTCTAATGACTTGCTTATGACACCCCATAGAATATATTATGTTTAGTACCTTGGAGACTGTAGCTTATTCACTTAAATCTCTGATAAATAGGGCATCTGGTATGCACAGTCTGGTTAGCACAGTTAGTAAGGTGTTGGGTTTGCACTATCAAATTAAGACTGTCATTGGTTCGAATCCCATGTTATGATGTTTTTATTTTACTAGTGTGGTTTGTGGCTCTATAATATGAATGCCTATGTCTTTTAACAACAATAGTCAAGTCTTCCAATGGACTTTTTAGTGAAACCCAATAGATAGCTTTATTTTCTCTTTGTTTACTCAAATATTGAATGCTTATGTCTTATAAATTTAGTAGGAAAGTATTCTAATGACTTGCTTATGACACCCCATAGAATATATTATGTTTAGTACCATGGACACTGTAGCTTATTCACTTAAATCTCTGATAAATTGTATGTCTGGTATGCACAGTCTGGTTAGCACAGTTAGTAATGTGTTGGGTTTGCACTATCAAATTAAGACTGTCATTGGTTCGAATCCCATGTTATCATGTTTTTATTTTACTAGTGTGGTTTGTGGCTCTATAATATGAATGCCTATGTCTTTTAACAACAATAGTCAAGTCTTCCAATGGACTTTTTAGTGAAACCCAATAGATAGCTTTATTTTCTCTTTGTTTACTCAAATATTGAATGCTTATGTCTTATAAATTTAGTAGGAAAGTATTCTAATGACTTGCTTATGACACCCCATAGAATATATTATGTTTAGTACCTTGGACACTGTAGCTTATTCACTTAAATCTCTGATAAATTGTGAATTTGGTATGCACAGTCTAATTAGCACAGTTAGTAAGGTGTTGGGTTTGCACTATCAAATTAAGACTGTCATTGGTTCGAATCCCATGTTATCATGTTTTTTTTTTACTAGTGTGGTTTGTGGCTCTATAATATGAATGCCTATGTCTTTTAACAACAATAGTCAAGTCTTCCAATGGACTTTTTAGTGAAACCCAATAGATAGCTTTATTTTCTCTTTGTTTACTCAAATACTGAATGCTTATGTCTTATAGATTTAGTAGGAAAGTATTCTAATGACTTGCTTATGACACCCCATAGAATATATTATGTTTAGTACCTTGGACACTGTAGCTTATTCACTTAAATCTCTGATAAATAGGGCATCTGGTATGCACAGTCTGGTTAGCACAGTTAGTAAGGTGTTGGGTTTGCACTATCAAATTAAGACTGTCATTGGATCGAATCCCATGTTATCATGTTTTTATTTTACTAGTGTGGTTTGTGGCTCTATAATATGAATGCCTATGTCTTTTAACAACAATAGTCAAGTCTTCCAATGGACTTTTTAGTGAAACCCAATAGATAGCTTTATTTTCTCTTTGTTTACTCAAATATTGAATGCTTATGTCTTATAAATTTAGTAGGAAAGTATTCTAATGACTTGCTTATGACACCCCATAGAATATATTATGTTTAGTACCTTGGACACTGTAGCTTATTCACTTAAATCTCTGATAAATTGTATATTTGGTATGCACAGTCTGGTTAGCATAGTTAGTAAGGTGTTGGGTTTGCACTATCAAATTAAGACTGTCATTGGTTCGAATCCCATGTTATGATGTTTTTATTTTACTAGTGTGGTTTGTGGCTCTATAATATGAATGCCTATGTCTTTTAACAACAATAGTCAAGTCTTCCAATGGACTTTTTAGTGAAACCCAATAGATAGCTTTATTTTCTCTTTGTTTACTCAAATATTGAATGCTTATGTCTTATAAATTTAGTAGGAAAGTATTCTAATGACTTGCTTATGACACCCCATAGAATATATTATGTTTAGTACCATGGACACTGTAGCTTATTCACTTAAATCTCTGATAAATTGTATGTCTGGTATGCACAGTCTGGTTAGCACAGTTAGTAATGTGTTGGGTTTGCACTATCAAATTAAGACTGTCATTGGTTCGAATCCCATGTTATCTTGTTTTTATTTTACTAGTGTGGTTTGTGGCTCTATAATATGAATGCCTATGTCTTTTAACAACAATAGTCAAGTCTTCCAATGGACTTTTTAGTGAAACCCAATAGATAGCTTTATTTTCTCTTTGTTTACTCAAATATTGAATGCTTATGTCTTGTAAATTTAGTAGGAAAGTATTCTAATGACTTGCTTATGACACCCCATAGAATATATTATGTTTAGTACCATGGACACTGTAGCTTATTCACTTAAATCTCTGATAAATTGTATGTCTGGTATGCACAGTCTGGTTAGCACAGTTAGTAATGTGTTGGGTTTGCACTATCAAATTAAGACTGTCATTGGTTCGAATCCCATGTTATCATGTTTTTATTTTACTAGTGTGGTTTGTGGCTCTATAATATGAATGCCTATGTCTTTTAACAACAATAGTCAAGTCTTCCAATGGACTTTTTAGTGAAACCCAATAGATAGCTTTATTTTCTCTTTGTTTACTCAAATACTGAATGCTTATGTCTTATAGATTTAGTAGGAAAGTATTCTAATGACTTGCTTATGACACCCCATAGAATATATTATGTTTAGTACCTTGGACACTGTAGCTTATTCACTTAAATCTCTGATAAATAGGGCATCTGGTATGCACAGTCTGGTTAGCACAGTTAGTAAGGTGTTGGGTTTGCACTATCAAATTAAGACTGTCATTGGATCGAATCCCATGTTATCATGTTTTTATTTTACTAGTGTGGTTTGTGGCTCTATAATATGAATGCCTATGTCTTTTAACAACAATAGTCAAGTCTTCCAATGGACTTTTTAGTGAAACCCAATAGATAGCTTTATTTTCTCTTTGTTTACTCAAATATTGAATGCTTATGTCTTATAAATTTAGTAGGAAAGTATTCTAATGACTTGCTTATGACACCCCATAGAATATATTATGTTTAGTACCTTGGACACTGTAGCTTATTCACTTAAATCTCTGATAAATTGTATATTTGGTATGCACAGTCTGGTTAGCATAGTTAGTAAGGTGTTGGGTTTGCACTATCAAATTAAGACTGTCATTGGTTCGAATCCCATGTTATGATGTTTTTATTTTACTAGTGTGGTTTGTGGCTCTATAATATGAATGCCTATGTCTTTTAACAACAATAGTCAAGTCTTCCAATGGACTTTTTAGTGAAACCCAATAGATAGCTTTATTTTCTCTTTGTTTACTCAAATATTGAATGCTTATGTCTTATAAATTTAGTAGGAAAGTATTCTAATGACTTGCTTATGACACCCCATAGAATATATTATGTTTAGTACCATGGACACTGTAGCTTATTCACTTAAATCTCTGATAAATTGTATGTCTGGTATGCACAGTCTGGTTAGCACAGTTAGTAATGTGTTGGGTTTGCACTATCAAATTAAGACTGTCATTGGTTCGAATCCCATGTTATCATGTTTTTATTTTACTAGTGTGGTTTGTGGCTCTATAATATGAATGCCTATGTCTTTTAACAACAATAGTCAAGTCTTCCAATGGACTTTTTAGTGAAACCCAATAGATAGCTTTATTTTCTCTTTGTTTACTCAAATATTGAATGCTTATGTCTTGTAAATTTAGTAGGAAAGTATTCTAATGACTTGCTTATGACACCCCATAGAATATATTATGTTTAGTACCATGGACACTGTAGCTTATTCACTTAAATCTCTGATAAATTGTATGTCTGGTATGCACAGTCTGGTTAGCACAGTTAGTAATGTGTTGGGTTTGCACTATCAAATTAAGACTGTCATTGGTTCGAATCCCATGTTATCATGTTTTTATTTTACTAGTGTGGTTTGTGGCTCTATAATATGAATGCCTATGTCTTTTAACAACAATAGTCAAGTCTTCCAATGGACTTTTTAGTGAAACCCAATAGATAGCTTTATTTTCTCTTTGTTTACTCAAATATTGAATGCTTATGTCTTGTAAATTTAGTAGGAAAGTATTCTAATGACTTGCTTATGACACCCCATAGAATATATTATGTTTAGTACCTTGGACACTGTAGCTTATTCACTTAAATCTCTGATAAATTGTGTGTGTCTGGTATGCACTGTCTGATCAGCACAGTTAATAAAGTGTTGGGTTTGCACTATCAAATTAAGACTGTCATTGGTTCGAATCCCATGTTATCATGTTTTTATTTTACTAGTGTGGTTTGTGGCTCTATAATATGAATGCCTATGTCTTTTAACAACAATAGTCAAGTCTTCCAATGGACTTTTTAGTGAAACCCAATAGATAGCTTTATTTTCTCTTTGTTTACTCAAATATTGAATGCTTATGTCTTATAAATTTAGTAGGAAAGTATTCTAATGACTTGCTTATGACACCCCATAGAATATATTATGTTTAGTACCTTGGACACTGTAGCTTATTCACTTAAATCTCTGATAAATTGTGTATTTGGTATGCACAATCTGGTTAGCACAGTTAGTAAGGTGTTGGGTTTGCACTATCAAATTAAGACTGTCATTGGTTCGAATCCCATGTTATCATGTTTTTATTTTACTAGTGTGGTTTGTGGCTCTATAATATGAATGCCTATGTCTTTTAACAACAATAGTCAAGTCTTCCAATGGACTTTTTAGTGAAACCCAATAGATAGCTTTATTTTCTCTTTGTTTACTCAAATATTGAATGCTTATGTCTTATAAATTTAGTAGGAAAGTATTCTAATGACTTGCTTATGACACCCCATAGAATATATTATGTTTAGTACCTTGGACACTGTAGCTTATTCACTTAAATCTCTGATAAATTGTGTATTTGGTATGCACAATCTGGTTAGCACAGTTAGTGATGTGTTGGGTTTGCACTATCAAATTAAGACTGTCATTGGTTCGAATCCCATATTATCATGTTTTATTTTACTAGTGTGGTTTGTGGCTCTATAATATGAATGCCTATGTCTTTTAACAACAATAGTCAAGTCTTCCAATGGACTTTTTAGTGAAACCCAATAGATAGTTTTATTTTCTTTTTGTTTACTCAAATACTGAATGCTTATGTCTTATAAATTTAGTAGGAAAGTATTCTAATGACTTGCTTATGACACCCCATAGAATATATTATGTTTAGTACCTTGGACACTGTGGCTTATTCACTTAAATCTCTGATAAATTGTGTGCCTGGTATGCACAGTCTGGTTAGCACAGTTAGTAAGGTGTTGGGTTTGCACTATCAAATTAAGACTGTCATTGGTTTGAATCCCATGTCATCGTGTTTTTATTTTACTAGTGTGGTTTGTGGCTTTATAATATGAATGCCTATGTCTTTTAACAACAATAGTCAAGTCTTCCAATGGACTTTTTAGTGAAACCCAATAGATAGCTTTATTTTCTCTTTGTTTACTCAAATACTGAATGCTTATGTCTTATAAATTTAGTAGGAAAGTATTCTAATGACTTGCTTAGGACACCCCATAGAATATATTATGTTTAGTACCTTGGAGACTGTAGCTTATTCACTTAAATCTCTGATAAATAGGGCATCTGGTATGCACAGTCTGGTTAGCACAGTTAGTAAGGTGTTGGGTTTGCACTATCAAATTAAGACTGTCATTGGTTCGAATCCCATGTTATGATGTTTTTATTTTACTAGTGTGGTTTGTGGCTCTATAATATGAATGCCTATGTCTTTTAACAACAATAGTCAAGTCTTCCAATGGACTTTTTAGTGAAACCCAATAGATAGCTTTATTTTCTCTTTGTTTACTCAAATATTGAATGCTTATGTCTTATAAATTTAGTAGGAAAGTATTCTAATGACTTGCTTATGACACCCCATAGAATATATTATGTTTAGTACCATGGACACTGTAGCTTATTCACTTAAATCTCTGATAAATTGTATGTCTGGTATGCACAGTCTGGTTAGCACAGTTAGTAATGTGTTGGGTTTGCACTATCAAATTAAGACTGTCATTGGTTCGAATCCCATGTTATCATGTTTTTATTTTACTAGTGTGGTTTGTGGCTCTATAATATGAATGCCTATGTCTTTTAACAACAATAGTCAAGTCTTCCAATGGACTTTTTAGTGAAACCCAATAGATAGCTTTATTTTCTCTTTGTTTACTCAAATATTGAATGCTTATGTCTTATAAATTTAGTAGGAAAGTATTCTAATGACTTGCTTATGACACCCCATAGAATATATTATGTTTAGTACCTTGGACACTGTAGCTTATTCACTTAAATCTCTGATAAATTGCGAATTTGGTATGCACAGTCTAATTAGCACAGTTAGTAAGGTGTTGGGTTTGCACTATCAAATTAAGACTGTCATTGGTTCGAATCCCATGCTATCATGATTTTATTTTACTAGTGTGGTTTGTGGCTCTATAATATGAATGCCTATGTCTTTTAACAACAATAGTCAAGTCTTCCAATGGACTTTTTAGTGAAACCCAATAGATAGCTTTATTTTCTCTTTGTTTACTCAAATACTGAATGCTTATGTCTTATAGATTTAGTAGGAAAGTATTCTAATGACTTGCTTATGACACCCCATAGAATATATTATGTTTAGTACCTTGGACACTGTAGCTTATTCACTTAAATCTCTGATAAATAGGGCATCTGGTATGCACAGTCTGGTTAGCACAGTTAGTAAGGTGTTGGGTTTGCACTATCAAATTAAGACTGTCATTGGATCGAATCCCATGTTATCATGTTTTTATTTTACTAGTGTGGTTTGTGGCTCTATAATATGAATGCCTATGTCTTTTAACAACAATAGTCAAGTCTTCCAATGGACTTTTTAGTGAAACCCAATAGATAGCTTTATTTTCTCTTTGTTTACTCAAATATTGAATGCTTATGTCTTATAAATTTAGTAGGAAAGTATTCTAATGACTTGCTTATGACACCCCATAGAATATATTATGTTTAGTACCTTGGACACTGTAGCTTATTCACTTAAATCTCTGATAAATTGTATATTTGGTATGCACAGTCTGGTTAGCATAGTTAGTAAGGTGTTGGGTTTGCACTATCAAATTAAGACTGTCATTGGTTCGAATCCCATGTTATCATGTTTTTATTTTACTAGTGTGGTTTGTGGCTCTATAATATGAATGCCTATGTCTTTTAACAACAATAGTCAAGTCTTCCAATGGACTTTTTAGTGAAACCCAATAGATAGCTTTATTTTCTCTTTGTTTACTCAAATATTGAATGCTTATGTCTTATAAATTTAGTAGGAAAGTATTCTAATGACTTGCTTATGACACCCCATAGAATATATTATGTTTAGTACCATGGACACTGTAGCTTATTCACTTAAATCTCTGATAAATTGTATGTCTGGTATGCACAGTCTGGTTAGCACAGTTAGTAATGTGTTGGGTTTGCACTATCAAATTAAGACTGTCATTGGTTCGAATCCCATGTTATCATGTTTTTATTTTACTAGTGTGGTTTGTGGCTCTATAATATGAATGCCTATGTCTTTTAACAACAATAGTCAAGTCTTCCAATGGACTTTTTAGTGAAACCCAATAGATAGCTTTATTTTCTCTTTGTTTACTCAAATATTGAATGCTTATGTCTTGTAAATTTAGTAGGAAAGTATTCTAATGACTTGCTTATGACACCCCATAGAATATATTATGTTTAGTACCATGGACACTGTAGCTTATTCACTTAAATCTCTGATAAATTGTATGTCTGGTATGCACAGTCTGGTTAGCACAGTTAGTAATGTGTTGGGTTTGCACTATCAAATTAAGACTGTCATTGGTTCGAATCCCATGTTATCATGTTTTTATTTTACTAGTGTGGTTTGTGGCTCTATAATATGAATGCCTATGTCTTTTAACAACAATAGTCAAGTCTTCCAATGGACTTTTTAGTGAAACCCAATAGATAGCTTTATTTTCTCTTTGTTTACTCAAATATTGAATGCTTATGTCTTGTAAATTTAGTAGGAAAGTATTCTAATGACTTGCTTATGACACCCCATAGAATATATTATGTTTAGTACCTTGGACACTGTAGCTTATTCACTTAAATCTCTGATAAATTGTGTGTCTGGTATGCACTGTCTGATCAGCACAGTTAATAAAGTGTTGGGTTTGCACTATCAAATTAAGACTGTCATTGGTTCGAATCCCATGTTATCATGTTTTTATTTTACTAGTGTGGTTTGTGGCTCTATAATATGAATGCCTATGTCTTTTAACAACAATAGTCAAGTCTTCCAATGGACTTTTTAGTGAAACCCAATAGATAGCTTTATTTTCTCTTTGTTTACTCAAATATTGAATGCTTATGTCTTATAAATTTAGTAGGAAAGTATTCTAATGACTTGCTTATGACACCCCATAGAATATATTATGTTTAGTACCTTGGACACTGTAGCTTATTCACTTAAATCTCTGATAAATTGTGTATTTGGTATGCACAATCTGGTTAGCACAGTTAGTAAGGTGTTGGGTTTGCACTATCAAATTAAGACTGTCATTGGTTCGAATCCCATGTTATCATGTTTTTATTTTACTAGTGTGGTTTGTGGCTCTATAATATGAATGCCTATGTCTTTTAACAACAATAGTCAAGTCTTCCAATGGACTTTTTAGTGAAACCCAATAGATAGCTTTATTTTCTCTTTGTTTACTCAAATATTGAATGCTTATGTCTTATAAATTTAGTAGGAAAGTATTCTAATGACTTGCTTATGACACCCCATAGAATATATTATGTTTAGTACCTTGGACACTGTAGCTTATTCACTTAAATCTCTGATAAATTGTGTATTTGGTATGCACAATCTGGTTAGCACAGTTAGTGAGGTGTTGGGTTTGCACTATCAAATTAAGACTGTCATTGGTTCGAATCCCATGTTATCATGTTTTTTTTTACTAGTGTGGTTTGTGGCTCTATAATATGAATGCCTATGTCTTTTAACAACAATAGTCAAGTCTTCCAATGGACTTTTTAGTGATACCCAATAGATAGTTTTATTTTCTTTTTGTTTACTCAAATACTGAATGCTTATGTCTTATAAATTTAGTAGGAAAGTATTCTAATGACTTGCTTATGACACCCCATAGAATATATTATGTTTAATACCTTGGACACTGTGGCTTATTCACTTAAATCTCTGATAAATTGTGTGCCTGGTATGCACAGTCTGGTTAGCACAGTTAGTAAGGTGTTGGGTTTGCACTATCAAATTAAGACTGTCATTGGTTTGAATCCCATGTCATCGTGTTTTTATTTTACTAGTGTGGTTTGTGGCTTTATAATATGAATGCCTATGTCTTTTAACAACAATAGTCAAGTCTTCCAATGGACTTTTTAGTGAAACCCAATAGATAGCTTTATTTTCTCTTTGTTTACTCAAATATTGAATGCTTATGTCTTATAAATTTAGTAGGAAAGTATTCTAATGACTTGCTTATGACACCCCATAGAATATATGTTTAGTACCTTGGACACTGTAGCTTATTCACTTAAATCTCTGATAAATTGTATATTTGGTATGCACAGTCTGGTTAGCATAGTTAGTAAGGTGTTGGGTTTGCACTATCAAATTAAGACTGTCATTGGTTCGAATCCCATGTTATGATGTTTTTATTTTACTAGTGTGGTTTGTGGCTCTATAATATGAATGCCTATGTCTTTTAACAACAATAGTCAAGTCTTCCAATGGACTTTTTAGTGAAACCCAATAGATAGCTTTATTTTCTCTTTGTTTACTCAAATATTGAATGCTTATGTCTTATAAATTTAGTAGGAAAGTATTCTAATGACTTGCTTATGACACCCCATAGAATATATTATGTTTAGTACCATGGACACTGTAGCTTATTCACTTAAATCTCTGATAAATTGTATGTCTGGTATGCACAGTCTGGTTAGCACAGTTAGTAATGTGTTGGGTTTGCACTATCAAATTAAGACTGTCATTGGTTCGAATCCCCTGTTATCATGTTTTTATTTTACTAGTGTGGTTTGTGGCTCTATAATATGAATGCCTATGTCTTTTAACAACAATAGTCAAGTCTTCCAATGGACTTTTTAGTGAAACCCAATAGATAGCTTTATTTTCTCTTTGTTTACTCAAATATTGAATGCTTATGTCTTGTAAATTTAGTAGGAAAGTATTCTAATGACTTGCTTATGACACCCCATAGAATATATTATGTTTAGTACCATGGACACTGTAGCTTATTCACTTAAATCTCTGATAAATTGTATGTCTGGTATGCACAGTCTGGTTAGCACAGTTAGTAATGTGTTGGGTTTGCACTATCAAATTAAGACTGTCATTGGTTCGAATCCCATGTTATCATGTTTTTATTTTACTAGTGTGGTTTGTGGCTCTATAATATGAATGCCTATGTCTTTTAACAACAATAGTCAAGTCTTCCAATGGACTTTTTAGTGAAACCCAATAGATAGCTTTATTTTCTCTTTGTTTACTCAAATACTGAATGCTTATGTCTTATAGATTTAGTAGGAAAGTATTCTAATGACTTGCTTATGACACCCCATAGAATATATTATGTTTAGTACCTTGGACACTGTAGCTTATTCACTTAAATCTCTGATAAATAGGGCATCTGGTATGCACAGTCTGGTTAGCACAGTTAGTAAGGTGTTGGGTTTGCACTATCAAATTAAGACTGTCATTGGATCGAATCCCATGTTATCATGTTTTTATTTTACTAGTGTGGTTTGTGGCTCTATAATATTAATGCCTATGTCTTTTAACAACAATAGTCAAGTCTTCCAATGGACTTTTTAGTGAAACCCAATAGATAGCTTTATTTTCTCTTTGTTTACTCAAATATTGAATGCTTATGTCTTATAAATTTAGTAGGAAAGTATTCTAATGACTTGCTTATGACACCCCATAGAATATATTATGTTTAGTACCTTGGACACTGTAGCTTATTCACTTAAATCTCTGATAAATTGTATATTTGGTATGCACAGTCTGGTTAGCATAGTTAGTAAGGTGTTGGGTTTGCACTATCAAATTAAGACTGTCATTGGTTCGAATCCCATGTTATGATGTTTTTATTTTACTAGTGTGGTTTGTGGCTCTATAATATGAATGCCTATGTCTTTTAACAACAATAGTCAAGTCTTCCAATGGACTTTTTAGTGAAACCCAATAGATAGCTTTATTTTCTCTTTGTTTACTCAAATATTGAATGCTTATGTCTTATAAATTTAGTAGGAAAGTATTCTAATGACTTGCTTATGACACCCCATAGAATATATTATGTTTAGTACCATGGACACTGTAGCTTATTCACTTAAATCTCTGATAAATTGTATGTCTGGTATGCACAGTCTGGTTAGCACAGTTAGTAATGTGTTGGGTTTGCACTATCAAATTAAGACTGTCATTGGTTCGAATCCCATGTTATCATGTTTTTATTTTACTAGTGTGGTTTGTGGCTCTATAATATGAATGCCTATGTCTTTTAACAACAATAGTCAAGTCTTCCAATGGACTTTTTAGTGAAACCCAATAGATAGCTTTATTTTCTCTTTGTTTACTCAAATATTGAATGCTTATGTCTTGTAAATTTAGTAGGAAAGTATTCTAATGACTTGCTTATGACACCCCATAGAATATATTATGTTTAGTACCATGGACACTGTAGCTTATTCACTTAAATCTCTGATAAATTGTACGTCTGGTATGCACAGTCTGGTTAGCACAGTTAGTAATGTGTTGGGTTTGCACTATCAAATTAAGACTGTCATTGGTTCGAATCCCATGTTATCATGTTTTTATTTTACTAGTGTGGTTTGTGGCTCTATAATATGAATGCCTATGTCTTTTAACAACAATAGTCAAGTCTTCCAATGGACTTTTTAGTGAAACCCAATAGATAGCTTTATTTTCTCTTTGTTTACTCAAATATTGAATGCTTATGTCTTGTAAATTTAGTAGGAAAGTATTCTAATGACTTGCTTATGACACCCCATAGAATATATTATGTTTAGTACCTTGGACACTGTAGTTTATTCACTTAAATCTCTGATAAATTGTGTGTCTGGTATGCACTGTCTGATCAGCACAGTTAATAAAGTGTTGGGTTTGCACTATCAAATTAAGACTGTCATTGGTTCGAATCCCATGTTATCATGTTTTTATTTTACTAGTGTGGTTTGTGGCTCTATAATATGAATGCCTATGTCTTTTAACAACAATAGTCAAGTCTTCCAATGGACTTTTTAGTGAAACCCAATAGATAGCTTTATTTTCTCTTTGTTTACTCAAATATTGAATGCTTATGTCTTATAAATTTAGTAGGAAAGTATTCTAATGACTTGCTTATGACACCCCATAGAATATATTATGTTTAGTACCTTGGACACTGTAGCTTATTCACTTAAATCTCTGATAAATTGTGTATTTGGTATGCACAATCTGGTTAGCACAGTTAGTAAGGTGTTGGGTTTGCACTATCAAATTAAGACTGTCATTGGTTCGAATCCCATGTTATCATGTTTTTATTTTACTAGTGTGGTTTGTGGCTCTATAATATGAATGCCTATGTCTTTTAACAACAATAGTCAAGTCTTCCAATGGACTTTTTAGTGAAACCCAATAGATAGCTTTATTTTCTCTTTGTTTACTCAAATATTGAATGCTTATGTCTTATAAATTTAGTAGGAAAGTATTCTAATGACTTGCTTATGACACCCCATAGAATATATTATGTTTAGTACCTTGGACACTGTAGCTTATTCACTTAAATCTCTGATAAATTGTGTATTTGGTATGCACAATCTGGTTAGCACAGTTAGTGAGGTGTTGGGTTTGCACTATCAAATTAAGACTGTCATTGGTTTGAATCCCATGTTATCATGTTTTTTTTTACTAGTGTGGTTTGTGGCTCTATAATATGAATGCCTATGTCTTTTAACAACAATAGTCAAGTCTTCCAATGGACTTTTTAGTGAAACCCAATAGATAGCTTTATTTTCTCTTTGTTTACTCAAATATTGAATGCTTATGTCTTATAAATTTAGTAGGAAAGTATTCTAATGACTTGCTTATGACACCCCATAGAATATATTATGTTTAGTACCTTGGACACTGTAGCTTATTCACTTAAATCTCTGATAAATTGTATATTTGGTATGCACAGTCTGGTTAGCATAGTTAGTAAGGTGTTGGGTTTGCACTATCAAATTAAGACTGTCATTGGTTCGAATCCCATGTTATGATGTTTTTATTTTACTAGTGTGGTTTGTGGCTCTATAATATGAATGCCTATGTCTTTTAACAACAATAGTCAAGTCTTCCAATGGACTTTTTAGTGAAACCCAATAGATAGCTTTATTTTCTCTTTGTTTACTCAAATATTGAATGCTTATGTCTTATAAATTTAGTAGGAAAGTATTCTAATGACTTGCTTATGACACCCCATAGAATATATTATGTTTAGTACCATGGACACTGTAGCTTATTCACTTAAATCTCTGATAAATTGTATGTCTGGTATGCACAGTCTGGTTAGCACAGTTAGTAATGTGTTGGGTTTGCACTATCAAATTAAGACTGTCATTGGTTCGAATCCAATGTTATCATGTTTTTATTTTACTAGTGTGGTTTGTGGCTCTATAATATGAATGCCTATGTCTTTTAACAACAATAGTCAAGTCTTCCAATGGACTTTTTAGTGAAACCCAATAGATAGCTTTATTTTCTCTTTGTTTACTCAAATATTGAATGCTTATGTCTTGTAAATTTAGTAGGAAAGTATTCTAATGACTTGCTTATGACACCCCATAGAATATATTATGTTTAGTACCATGGACACTGTAGCTTATTCACTTAAATCTCTGATAAATTGTATGTCTGGTATGCACAGTCTGGTTAGCACAGTTAGTAATGTGTTGGGTTTGCACTATCAAATTAAGACTGTCATTGGTTCGAATCCCATGTTATCATGTTTTTATTTTACTAGTGTGGTTTGTGGCTCTATAATATGAATGCCTATGTCTTTTAACAACAATAGTCAAGTCTTCCAATGGACTTTTTAGTGAAACCCAATAGATAGCTTTATTTTCTCTTTGTTTACTCAAATATTGAATGCTTATGTCTTGTAAATTTAGTAGGAAAGTATTCTAATGACTTGCTTATGACACCCCATAGAATATATTATGTTTAGTACCTTGGACACTGTAGCTTATTCACTTAAATCTCTGATAAATTGTGTGTCTGGTATGCACTGTCTGATCAGCACAGTTAATAAAGTGTTGGGTTTGCACTATCAAATTAAGACTGTCATTGGTTCGAATCCCATGTTATCATGTTTTTATTTTACTAGTGTGGTTTGTGGCTCTATAATATGAATGCCTATGTCTTTTAACAACAATAGTCAAGTCTTCCAATGGACTTTTTAGTGAAACCCAATAGATAGCTTTATTTTCTCTTTGTTTACTCAAATATTGAATGCTTATGTCTTATAAATTTAGTAGGAAAGTATTCTAATGACTTGCTTATGACACCCCATAGAATATATTATGTTTAGTACCTTGGACACTGTAGCTTATTCACTTAAATCTCTGATAAATTGTGTATTTGGTATGCACAATCTGGTTAGCACAGTTAGTAAGGTGTTGGGTTTGCACTATCAAATTAAGACTGTCATTGGTTCGAATCCCATGTTATCATGTTTTTATTTTACTAGTGTGGTTTGTGGCTCTATAATATGAATGCCTATGTCTTTTAACAACAATAGTCAAGTCTTCCAATGGACTTTTTAGTGAAACCCAATAGATAGCTTTATTTTCTCTTTGTTTACTCAAATATTGAATGCTTATGTCTTATAAATTTAGTAGGAAAGTATTCTAATGACTTGCTTATGACACCCCATAGAATATATTATGTTTAGTACCTTGGACACTGTAGCTTATTCACTTAAATCTCTGATACATTGTGTATTTGGTATGCACAATCTGGTTAGCACAGTTAGTGAGGTGTTGGGTTTGCACTATCAAATTAAGACTGTCATTGGTTCGAATCCCATGTTATCATGTTTTTTTTTTACTAGTGTGGTTTGTGGCTCTATAATATGAATGCCTATGTCTTTTAACAACAATAGTCAAGTCTTCCAATGGACTTTTTAGTGATACCCAATAGATAGTTTTATTTTCTTTTTGTTTACTCAAATACTGAATGCTTATGTCTTATAAATTTAGTAGGAAAGTATTCTAATGACTTGCTTATAACACCCCATAGAATATATTATGTTTAATACCTTGGACACTGTGGCTTATTCACTTAAATCTCTGATAAATTGTGTGCCTGGTATGCACAGTCTGGTTAGCACAGTTAGTAAGGTGTTGGGTTTGCACTATCAAATTAAGACTGTCATTGGTTCGAATCCCATGTTATCATGTTTTTATTTTACTAGTGTGGTTTGTGGCTCTATAATATGAATGCCTATGTCTTTTAACAACAATAGTCAAGTCTTCCAATGGACTTTTTAGTGAAACCCAATAGATAGCTTTATTTTCTCTTTGTTTACTCAAATATTGAATGCTTATGTCTTATAAATTTAGTAGGAAAGTATTCTAATGACTTGCTTATGACACCCCATAGAATATATTATGTTTAGTACCTTGGACACTGTAGCTTATTCACTTAAATCTCTGATAAATTGTGTATTTGGTATGCACAATCTGGTTAGCACAGTTAGTGAGGTGTTGGGTTTGCACTATCAAATTAAGACTGTCATTGGTTCGAATCCCATGTTATCATGTTTTTTTTTACTAGTGTGGTTTGTGGCTCTATAATATGAATGCCTATGTCTTTTAACAACAATAGTCAAGTCTTCCAATGGACTTTTTAGTGAAACCCAATAGATAGCTTTATTTTCTCTTTGTTTACTCAAATATTGAATGCTTATGTCTTATAAATTTAGTAGGAAAGTATTCTAATGACTTGCTTATGACACCCCATAGAATATATTATGTTTAGTACCTTGGACACTGTAGCTTATTCACTTAAATCTCTGATAAATTGTATATTTGGTATGCACAGTCTGGTTAGCATAGTTAGTAAGGTGTTGGGTTTGCACTATCAAATTAAGACTGTCATTGGTTCGAATCCCATGTTATGATGTTTTTATTTTACTAGTGTGGTTTGTGGCTCTATAATATGAATGCCTATGTCTTTTAACAACAATAGTCAAGTCTTCCAATGGACTTTTTAGTGAAACCCAATAGATAGCTTTATTTTCTCTTTGTTTACTCAAATATTGAATGCTTATGTCTTATAAATTTAGTAGGAAAGTATTCTAATGACTTGCTTATGACACCCCATAGAATATATTATGTTTAGTACCATGGACACTGTAGCTTATTCACTTAAATCTCTGATAAATTGTATGTCTGGTATGCACAGTCTGGTTAGCACAGTTAGTAATGTGTTGGGTTTGCACTATCAAATTAAGACTGTCATTGGTTCGAATCCCATGTTATCATGTTTTTATTTTACTAGTGTGGTTTGTGGCTCTATAATATGAATGCCTATGTCTTTTAACAACAATAGTCAAGTCTTCCAATGGACTTTTTAGTGAAACCCAATAGATAGCTTTATTTTCTCTTTGTTTACTCAAATATTGAATGCTTATGTCTTGTAAATTTAGTAGGAAAGTATTCTAATGACTTGCTTATGACACCCCATAGAATATATTATGTTTAGTACCATGGACACTGTAGCTTATTCACTTAAATCTCTGATAAATTGTATGTCTGGTATGCACAGTCTGGTTAGCACAGTTAGTAATGTGTTGGGTTTGCACTATCAAATTAAGACTGTCATTGGTTCGAATCCCATGTTATCATGTTTTTATTTTACTAGTGTGGTTTGTGGCTCTATAATATGAATGCCTATGTCTTTTAACAACAATAGTCAAGTCTTCCAATGGACTTTTTAGTGAAACCCAATAGATAGCTTTATTTTCTCTTTGTTTACTCAAATATTGAATGCTTATGTCTTGTAAATTTAGTAGGAAAGTATTCTAATGACTTGCTTATGACACCCCATAGAATATATTATGTTTAGTACCTTGGACACTGTAGCTTATTCACTTAAATCTCTGATAAATTGTGTGTCTGGTATGCACTGTCTGATCAGCACAGTTAATAAAGTGTTGGGTTTGCACTATCAAATTAAGACTGTCATTGGTTCGAATCCCAT
Source organism: Pseudophryne corroboree (assembly GCF_028390025.1). Classification (NCBI taxonomy): domain Eukaryota; kingdom Metazoa; phylum Chordata; class Amphibia; order Anura; family Myobatrachidae; genus Pseudophryne; species Pseudophryne corroboree. Next base: position 711,032,275 of record NC_086449.1, on the reverse strand, counting down.
GTTATCATGTTTTTATTTTACTAGTGTGGTTTGTGGCTCTATAATATGAATGCCTATGTCTTTTAACAACAATAGTCAAGTCTTCCAATGGACTTTTTAGTGAAACCCAATTGATAGCTTTATTTTCTCTTTGTTTACTCAAATATTGAATGCTTATGTCTTATAAATTTAGTAGGAAAGTATTCTAATGACTTGCTTATGACACCCCATAGAATATATTATGTTTAGTACCTTGGACACTGTAGCTTATTCACTTAAATCTCTGATAAATTGTGTATTTGGTATGCACAATCTGGTTAGCACAGTTAGTAAGGTGTTGGGTTTGCACTATCAAATTAAGACTGTCATTGGTTCGAATCCCATGTTATCATGTTTTTATTTTACTAGTGTGGTTTGTGGCTCTATAATATGAATGCCTATGTCTTTTAACAACAATAGTCAAGTCTTCCAATGGACTTTTTAGTGAAACCCAATAGATAGCTTTATTTTCTCTTTGTTTACTCAAATATTGAATGCTTATGTCTTATAAATTTAGTAGGAAAGTATTCTAATGACTTGCTTATGACACCCCATAGAATATATTATGTTTAGTACCTTGGACACTGTAGCTTATTCACTTAAATCTCTGATACATTGTGTATTTGGTATGCACAATCTGGTTAGCACAGTTAGTGAGGTGTTGGGTTTGCACTATCAAATTAAGACTGTCATTGGTTCGAATCCCATGTTATCATGTTTTTTTTTTACTAGTGTGGTTTGTGGCTCTATAATATGAATGCCTATGTCTTTTAACAACAATAGTCAAGTCTTCCAATGGACTTTTTAGTGATACCCAATAGATAGTTTTATTTTCTTTTTGTTTACTCAAATACTGAATGCTTATGTCTTATAAATTTAGTAGGAAAGTATTCTAATGACTTGCTTATAACACCCCATAGAATATATTATGTTTAATACCTTGGACACTGTGGCTTATTCACTTAAATCTCTGATAAATTGTGTGCCTGGTATGCACAGTCTGGTTAGCACAGTTAGTAAGGTGTTGGGTTTGCACTATCAAATTAAGACTGTCATTGGTTTGAATCCCATGTCATCGTGTTTTTATTTTACTAGTGTGGTTTGTGGCTTTATAATATGAATGCCTATGTCTTTTAACAACAATAGTCAAGTCTTCCAATGGACTTTTTAGTGAAACCCAATAGATAGCTTTATTTTCTCTTTGTTTACTCAAATATTGAATGCTTATGTCTTATAAATTTAGTAGGAAAGTATTCTAATGACTTGCTTATGACACCCCATAGAATATATTATGTTTAGTACCTTGGACACTGTAGCTTATTCACTTAAATCTCTGATAAATTGTATATTTGGTATGCACAGTCTGGTTAGCACAGTTAGTAAGGTGTTGGGTTTGCACTATCAAATTAAGCCTGTCATTGGTTCGAATCCCATGTTATGATGTTTTTATTTTACTAGTGTGGTTTGTGGCTCTATAATATGAATGCCTATGTCTTTTAACAACAATAGTCAAGTCTTCCAATGGACTTTTTAGTGAAACCCAGTAGATAGCTTTATTTTCTCTTTGTTTACTCAAATATTGAATGCTTATGTCTTATAAATTTAGTAGGAAAGTATTCTAATGACTTGCTTATGACACCCCATAGAATATATTATGTTTAGTACCATGGACACTGTAGCTTATTCACTTAAATCTCTGATAAATTGTATGTCTGGTATGCACAGTCTGGTTAGCACAGTTAGTAATGTGTTGGGTTTGCACTATCAAATTAAGACTGTCATTGGTTCGAATCCCATGTTATCATGTTTTTATTTTACTAGTGTGGTTTGTGGCTCTATAATATGAATGCCTATGTCTTTTAACAACAATAGTCAAGTCTTCCAATGGACTTTTTAGTGAAACACAATAGATAGCTTTATTTTCTCTTTGTTTACTCAAATACTGAATGCTTATGTCTTATAAATTTAGTAGGAAAGTATTCTAATGACTTGCTTATGACACCCCATAGAATATATTATGTTTAGTACCTTGGACACTGTAGCTTATTCACTTAAATCTCTGATAAATAGGGCATCTGGTATGCACAGTCTGGTTAGCACAGTTAGTAAGGTGTTGGGTTTGCACTATCAAATTAAGACTGTCATAGGTTTGTATCCCATGTTATAATGTTTTTATTTTACTAGTGTGGTTTGTGGCTCTATAATATGAATGCCTATGTCTTTTCACAACAATAGTCAAGTCTTCCAATGGACTTTTTAGTGAAACCCAATAGATAGCTTTATTTTCTCTTTGTTTACTCAAATATTGAATGCTTATGTCTTGTAAATTTAGTAGGAAAGTATTCTAATGACTTGCTTATGACACCCCATAGAATATATTATGTTTAGTACCTTGGACACTGTAGCTTATTCACTTAAATCTCTGATAAATTGTGTGTCTGGTATGCAAAGTCTGATCAGCACAGTTAATAAAGTGTTGGGTTTTCACTATCAAATTAAGACTGTCATTGGTTCAAATCCCATGTTATCATGTTTTTATTTTACTAGTGTGGTTTGTGGCTCTATAATATGAATGCCTATGTCTTTTAACAACAATAGTCAAGTCTTCCAATGGACTTTTTAGTGAAACCCAATAGATAGCTTTATTTTCTCTTTGTTTACTCAAATATTGAATGCTTATGTCTTATAAATTTAGTAGGAAAGTATTCTAATGACTTGCTTATGACACCCCATAGAATATATTATGTTTAGTACCTTGGACACTGTAGCTTATTCACTTAAATCTCTGATAAATAGGGCATCTGGTATGCACAGTCTGGTTAACACAGTAAGGTGTTGGGTTTGCACCATCAAATTAAGACTGTCATTGGATCGAATCCCATGTTATCATGTTTTTATTTTACTAGTGTGGTTTGTGGCTTTATAATATGAATGCCTATGTCTTTTAACAACAATAGTCAAGTCTTCCAATGGACTTTTTAGTGAAACCCAATAGATAGCTTTATTTTCTCTTTGTTTACTCAAATATTGAATGCTTATGTCTTATAAATTTAGTAGGAAAGTATTCTAATGACTTGCTTATGACACCCCATAGAATATATTATGTTTAGTACCTTGGACACTGTAGCTTATTCACTTAAATCTCTGATAAATTGTGTATTTGGTATGCACAATCTGGTTAGCACAGTTAGTGAGGTGTTGGGTTTGCACTATCAAATTAAGACTGTCATTGGTTCGAATCCCATGTTATCATGTTTTTTTTTACTAGTGTGGTTTGTGGCTCTATAATATGAATGCCTATGTCTTTTAACAACAATAGTCAAGTCTTCCAATGGACTTTTTAGTGATACCCAATAGATAGTTTTATTTTCTTTTTGTTTACTCAAATACTGAATGCTTATGTCTTATAAATTTAGTAGGAAAGTATTCTAATGACTTGCTTATGACACCCCATAGAATATATTATGTTTAATACCTTGGACACTGTAGCTTATTCACTTAAATCTCTGATAAATTGTGTATTTGGTATGCACAATCTGGTTAGCACAGTTAGTAAGGTGTTGGGTTTGCACTATCAAATTAAGACTGTCATTGGTTTGTATCCCATGTTATAATGTTTTTATTTTACTAGTGTGGTTTGTGGCTCTATAATATGAATGCCTATGTCTTTTCACAACAATAGTCAAGTCTTCCAATGGACTTTTTAGTGAAACCCAATAGATAGCTTTATTTTCTCTTTGTTTACTCAAATATTGAATGCTTATGTCTTGTAAATTTAGTAGGAAAGTATTCTAATGACTTGCTTATGACACCCCATAGAATATATTATGTTTAGTACCTTGGACACTGTAGCTTATTCACTTAAATCTCTGATAAATAGGGCATCTGGTATGCACAGTCTGGTTAGCACAGTTAGTAAGGTGTTGGGTTTGCACTATCAAATTAAGACTGTCATTGGTTCGAATCCCATGTTATCATGTTTTTATTTTACTAGTGTGGTTTGTGGCTCTATAATATGAATGCCTATGTCTTTTAACAACAATAGTCAAGTCTTCCAATGGACTTTTTAGTGAAACCCAATAGATAGCTTTATTTTCTCTTTGTTTACTCAAATATTGAATGCTTATGTCTTATAAATTTAGTAGGAAAGTATTCTAATGACTTGCTTATGACACCCCATAGAATATATTATGTTTAGTACCTTGGACACTGTAGCTTATTCACTTAAATCTCTGATAAATTGTGTATTTGGTATGCACAATCTGGTTAGCACAGTTAGTAAGGTGTTGGGTTTGCACTATCAAATTAAGACTGTCATTGGTTCGAATCCCATGTTATCATGTTTTTATTTTACTAGTGTGGTTTGTGGCTCTATAATATGAATGCCTATGTCTTTTAACAACAATAGTCAAGTCTTCCAATGGACTTTTTAGTGAAACCCAATAGATAGCTTTATTTTCTCTTTGTTTACTCAAATATTGAATGCTTATGTCTTATAAATTTAGTAGGAAAGTATTCTAATGACTTGCTTATGACACCCCATAGAATATATTATGTTTAGTACCTTGGACACTGTAGCTTATTCACTTAAATCTCTGATAAATTGTATATTTGGTATGCACAGTCTGGTTAGCACAGTTAGTAAGGTGTTGGGTTTGCACTATCAAATTAAGACTGTCATTGGTTCGAATCCCATGTTATGATGTTTTTTTGTTTTACTAGTGTGGTTTGTGGCTCTATAATATGAATGCCTATGTCTTTTAACAACAATAGTCAAGTCTTCCAATGGACTTTTTAGTGAAACCCAATAGATAGCTTTATTTTCTCTTTGTTTACTCAAATATTGAATGCTTATGTCTTATAAATTTAGTAGGAAAGTATTCTAATGACTTGCTTATGACACCCCATAGAATATATTATGTTTAGTACCATGGACACTGTAGCTTATTCACTTAAATCTCTGATAAATTGTATGTCTGGTATGCACAGTCTGGTTAGCACAGTTAGTAATGTGTTGGGTTTGCACTATCAAATTAAGACTGTCATTGGTTCGAATCCCATGTTATCATGTTTTTATTTTACTAGTGTGGTTTGTGGCTCTATAATATGAATGCCTATGTCTTTTAACAACAATAGTCAAGTCTTCCAATGGACTTTTTAGTGAAACCCAATAGATAGCTTTATTTTCTCTTTGTTTACTCAAATATTGAATGCTTATGTCTTGTAAATTTAGTAGGAAAGTATTCTAATGACTTGCTTATGACACCCCATAGAATATATTATGTTTAGTACCATGGACACTGTAGCTTATTCACTTAAATCTCTGATAAATTGTATGTCTGGTATGCACAGTCTGGTTAGCACAGTTAGTAATGTGTTGGGTTTGCACTATCAAATTAAGACTGTCATTGGTTCGAATCCCATGTTATCATGTTTTTATTTTACTAGTGTGGTTTGTGGCTCTATAATATGAATGCCTATGTCTTTTAACAACAATAGTCAAGTCTTCCAATGGACTTTTTAGTGAAACCCAATAGATAGCTTTATTTTCTCTTTGTTTACTCAAATATTGAATGCTTATGTCTTGTAAATTTAGTAGGAAAGTATTCTAATGACTTGCTTATGACACCCCATAGAATATATTATGTTTAGTACCTTGGACACTGTAGCTTATTCACTTAAATCTCTGATAAATTGTGTGTCTGGTATGCACTGTCTGATCAGCACAGTTAATAAAGTGTTGGGTTTGCACTATCAAATTAAGACTGTCATTGGTTCGAATCCCATGTTATCATGTTTTTATTTTACTAGTGTGGTTTGTGGCTCTATAATATGAATGCCTATGTCTTTTAACAACAATAGTCAAGTCTTCCAATGGACTTTTTAGTGAAACCCAATAGATAGCTTTATTTTCTCTTTGTTTACTCAAATATTGAATGCTTATGTCTTGTAAATTTAGTAGGAAAGTATTCTAATGACTTGCTTATGACACCCCATAGAATATATTATGTTTAGTACCTTGGACACTGTAGCTTATTCACTTAAATCTCTGATAAATAGGGCATCTGGTATGCACAGTCTGGTTAACACAGTAAGGTGTTGGGTTTGCACTATCAAATTAAGACTGTCATTGGATCGAATCCCATGTTATCATGTTTTTATTTTACTAGTGTGGTTTGTGGCTTTATAATATGAATGCCTATGTCTTTTAACAACAATAGTCAAGTCTTCCAATGGACTTTTTAGTGAAACCCAATAGATAGCTTTATTTTCTCTTTGTTTACTCAAATATTGAATGCTTATGTCTTATAAATTTAGTAGGAAAGTATTCTAATGACTTGCTTATGACACCCCATAGAATATATTATGTTTAGTACCTTGGACACTGTAGCTTATTCACTTAAATCTCTGATAAATTGTGTATTTGGTATGCACAATCTGGTTAGCACAGTTAGTGAGGTGTTGGGTTTGCACTATCAAATTAAGACTGTCATTGGTTCGAATCCCATGTTATCATGTTTTTATTTTACTAGTGTGGTTTGTGGCTCTATAATATGAATGCCTATGTCTTTTAACAACAATAGTCAAGTCTTCCAATGGACTTTTTAGTGAAACCCAATAGATAGCTTTATTTTCTCTTTGTTTACTAAAATATTGAATGCTTATGTCTTATAAATTTAGTAGGAAAGTATTCTAATGACTTGCTTATGACACCCCATAGAATATATTATGTTTAGTACCATGGACACTGTAGCTTATTCACTTAAATCTCTGATAAATTGTATGTCTGGTATGCACAGTCTGGTTAGCACAGTTAGTAATGTGTTGGGTTTGCACTATCAAATTAAGACTGTCATTGGTTCGAATCCCATGTTATCATGTTTTTTTTTACTAGTGTGGTTTGTGGCTCTATAATATGAATGCCTATGTCTTTTAACAACAATAGTCAAGTCTTCCAATGGACTTTTTAGTGAAACCCAATAGATAGTTTTATTTTCTTTTTGTTTACTCAAATACTGAATGCTTATGTCTTATAAATTTAGTAGGAAAGTATTCTAATGACTTGCTTATGACACCCCATAGAATATATTATGTTTAATACCTTGGACACTGTGGCTTATTCACTTAAATCTCTGATAAATTGTGTGCCTGGTATGCACAGTCTGGTTAGCACAGTTAGTAAGGTGTTGGGTTTGCATTATCAAATTAAGACTGTCATTGGTTTGAATCCCATGTCATCGTGTTTTTATTTTACTAGTGTGGTTTGTGGCTTTATAATATGAATGCCTATGTCTTTTAACAACAATAGTCAAGTCTTCCAATGGACTTTTTAGTGAAACCCAATAGATAGCTTTATTTTCTCTTTGTTTACTCAAATATTGAATGCTTATGTCTTATAAATTTAGTAGGAAAGTATTCTAATGACTTGCTTATGACACCCCATAGAATATATTATGTTTAGTACCTTGGACACTGTAGCTTATTCACTTAAATCTCTGATAAATTGTATATTTGGTATGCACAGTCTGGTTAGCACAGTTAGTAAGGTGTTGGGTTTGCACTATCAAATTAAGACTGTCATTGGTTCGAATCCCATGTTATGATGTTTTTATTTTACTAGTGTTGTTTGTGGCTCTATAATATGAATGCCTATGTCTTTTAACAACAATAGTCAAGTCTTCCAATGGACTTTTTAGTGAAACCCAATAGATAGCTTTATTTTCTCTTTGTTTACTCAAATACTGAATGCTTATGTCTTATAAATTTAGTAGGAAAGTATTCTAATGACTTGCTTATGACACCCCATAGAATATATTATGTTTAGTACCTTGGACACTGTAGCTTATTCACTTAAATCTCTGATAAATAGGGCATCTGGTATGCACAGTCTGGTTAACACAGTAAGGTGTTGGGTTTGCACTATCAAATTAAGACTGTCATTGGATCGAATCCCATGTTATCATGTTTTTATTTTACTAGTGTGGTTTGTGGCTTTATAATATGAATGCCTATGTCTTTTAACAACAATAGTCAAGTCTTCCAATGGACTTTTTAGTGAAACCCAATAGATAGCTTTATTTTCTCTTTGTTTACTCAAATATTGAATGCTTATGTCTTATAAATTTAGTAGGAAAGTATTCTAATGACTTGCTTATGACACCCCATAGAATATATTATGTTTAGTACCTTGGACACTGTAGCTTATTCACTTAAATCTCTGATAAATTGTATATTTGGTATGCACAGTCTGGTTAGCACAGTTAGTAAGGTGTTGGGTTTGCACTATCAAATTAAGACTGTCATTGGTTCGAATCCCATGTTATGATGTTTTTATTTTACTAGTGTTGTTTGTGGCTCTATAATATGAATGCCTATGTCTTTTAACAACAATAGTCAAGTCTTCCAATGGACTTTTTAGTGAAACCCAATAGATAGCTTTATTTTCTCTTTGTTTACTCAAATATTGAATGCTTATGTCTTATAAATTTAGTAGGAAAGTATTCTAATGACTTGCTTATGACACCCCATAGAATATATTATGTTTAGTACCATGGACACTGTAGCTTATTCACTTAAATCTCTGATAAATTGTATGTCTGGTATGCACAGTCTGGTTAGCACAGTTAGTAATGTGTTGGGTTTGTACTATCAAATTAAGACTGTCATTGGTTCGAATCCCATGTTATCATGTTTTTATTTTACTAGTGTGGTTTGTGGCTCTATAATATGAATGCCTATGTCTTTTAACAACAATAGTCAAGTCTTCCAATGGACTTTTTAGTGAAACCCAATAGATAGCTTTATTTTCTCTTTGTTTACTCAAATACTGAATGCTTATGTCTTATAAATTTAGTAGGAAAGTATTCTAATGACTTGCTTATGACACCCCATAGAATATATTATGTTTAGTACCTTGGACACTGTAGCTTATTCACTTAAATCTCTGATAAATAGGGCATCTGGTATGCACAGTCTGGTTAGCACAGTTAGTAAGGTGTTGGGTTTGCACTATCAAATTAAGACTGTCATTGGTTTGTATCCCATGTTATAATGTTTTTATTTTACTAGTGTGGTTTGTGGCTCTATAATATGAATGCCTATGTCTTTTCACAACAATAGTCAAGTCTTCCAATGGACTTTTTAGTGAAACCCAATAGATAGCTTTATTTTCTCTTTGTTTACTCAAATATTGAATGCTTATGTCTTGTAAATTTAGTAGGAAAGTATTCTAATGACTTGCTTATGACACCCCATAGAATATATTATGTTTAGTACCTTGGACACTGTAGCTTATTCACTTAAATCTCTGATAAATAGGGCATCTGGTATGCACAGTCTGGTTAGCACAGTTAGTAAGGTGTTGGGTTTGCACTATCAAATTAAGACTGTCATTGGTTCGAATCCCATGTTATCATGATTTTATTTTACTAGTGTGGTTTGTGGCTCTATAATATGAATGCCTATGTCTTTTAACAACAATAGTCAAGTCTTCCAATGGACTTTTTAGTGAAACCCAATAGATAGCTTTATTTTCTCTTTGTTTACTCAAATACTGAATGCTTATGTCTTATAAATTTAGTAGGAAAGTATTCTAATGACTTGCTTATGACACCCCATAGAATATATTATGTTTAGTACCTTGGACACTGTAGCTTATTCACTTAAATCTCTGATAAATAGGGCATCTGGTATGCACAGTCTGGTTAGCACAGTTAGTAAGGTGTTGGGTTTGCACTATCAAATTAAGACTGTCATTGGATCGAATCCCATATTATCATGTTTTTATTTTACTAGTGTGGTTTGTGGCTTTATAATATGAATGCCTATGTCTTTTAACAACAATAGTCAAGTCTTCCAATGGACTTTTTAGTGAAACCCAATAGATAGCTTTATTTTCTCTTTGTTTACTCAAATATTGAATGCTTATGTCTTATAAATTTAGTAGGAAAGTATTCTAATGACTTGCTTATGACACCCCATAGAATATATTATGTTTAGTACCTTGGACACTGTAGCTTATTCACTTAAATCTCTGATAAATTGTATATTTGGTATGCACAGTCTGGTTAGCACAGTTAGTAAGGTGTTGGGTTTGCACTATCAAATTAAGACTGTCATTGGTTCGAATCCCATGTTATGATGTTTTTTTGTTTTACTAGTGTGGTTTGTGGCTCTATAATATGAATGCCTATGTCTTTTAACAACAATAGTCAAGTCTTCCAATGGACTTTTTAGTGAAACCCAATAGATAGCTTTATTTTCTCTTTGTTTACTCAAATATTGAATGCTTATGTCTTATAAATTTAGTAGGAAAGTATTCTAATGACTTGCTTATGACACCCCATAGAATATATTATGTTTAGTACCATGGACACTGTAGCTTATTCACTTAAATCTCTGATAAATTGTATGTCTGGTATGCACAGTCTGGTTAGCACAGTTAGTAATGTGTTGGGTTTGCACTATCAAATTAAGACTGTCATTGGTTCGAATCCCATGTTATCATGTTTTTATTTTACTAGTGTGGTTTGTGGCTCTATAATATGAATGCCTATGTCTTTTAACAACAATAGTCAAGTCTTCCAATGGACTTTTTAGTGAAACCCAATAGATAGCTTTATTTTCTCTTTGTTTACTCAAATATTGAATGCTTATGTCTTGTAAATTTAGTAGGAAAGTATTCTAATGATTTGCTTATGACACCCCATAGAATATATTATGTTTAGTACCATGGACACTGTAGCTTATTCACTTAAATCTCTGATAAATTGTATGTCTGGTATGCACAGTCTGGTTAGCACAGTTAGTAATGTGTTGGGTTTGCACTATCAAATTAAGACTGTCATTGGTTCGAATCCCATGTTATCATGTTTTTATTTTACTAGTGTGGTTTGTGGCTCTATAATATGAATGCCTATGTCTTTTAACAACAATAGTCAAGTCTTCCAATGGACTTTTTAGTGAAACCCAATAGATAGCTTTATTTTCTCTTTGTTTACTCAAATACTGAATGCTTATGTCTTATAAATTTAGTAGGAAAGTATTCTAATGACTTGCTTATGACACCCCATAGAATATATTATGTTTAGTACCTTGGACACTGTAGCTTATTCACTTAAATCTCTGATAAATAGGGCATCTGGTATGCACAGTCTGGTTAGCACAGTTAGTAAGGTGTTGGGTTTGCACTATCAAATTAAGACTGTCATTGGTTTGTATCCCATGTTATAATGTTTTTATTTTACTAGTGTGGTTTGTGGCTCTATAATATGAATGCCTATGTCTTTTCACAACAATAGTCAAGTCTTCCAATGGACTTTTTAGTGAAACCCAATAGATAGCTTTATTTTCTCTTTGTTTACTCAAATATTGAATGCTTATGTCTTGTAAATTTAGTAGGAAAGTATTCTAATGACTTGCTTATGACACCCCATAGAATATATTATGTTTAGTACCTTGGACACTGTAGCTTATTCACTTAAATCTCTGATAAATTGTGTGTCTGGTATGCACTGTCTGATCAGCACAGTTAATAAAGTGTTGGGTTTGCACTATCAAATTAAGACTGTCATTGGTTCGAATCCCATGTTATCATGTTTTTATTTAACTAGTGTGGTTTGTGGCTCTATAATATGAATGCCTATGTCTTTTAACAACAATAGTCAAGTCTTCCAATGGACTTTTTAGTGAAACCCAATAGATAGCTTTATTTTCTCTTTGTTTACTCAAATATTGAATGCTTATGTCTTATAAATTTAGTAGGAAAGTATTCTAATGACTTGCTTATGACACCCCATAGAATATATTATGTTTAGTACCTTGGACACTGTAGCTTATTCACTTAAATCTCTGATAAATTGTGTATTTGGTATGCACAATCTGGTTAGCACAGTTAGTAAGGTGTTGGGTTTGCACTATCAAATTAAGACTGTCATTGGTTCGAATCCCATGTTATCATGTTTTTATTTTACTAGTGTGGTTTGTGGCTCTATAATATGAATGCCTATGTCTTTTAACAACAATAGTCAAGTCTTCCAATGGACTTTTTAGTGAAACCCAATAGATAGCTTTATTTTCTCTTTGTTTACTCAAATATTGAATGCTTATGTCTTATAAATTTAGTAGGAAAGTATTCTAATGACTTGCTTATGACACCCCATAGAATATATTATGTTTAGTACCTTGGACACTGTAGCTTATTCACTTAAATCTCTGATAAATTGTGTATTTGGTATGCACAATCTGGTTAGCACAGTTAGTGAGGTGTTGGGTTTGCACTATCAAATTAAGACTGTCATTGGTTCGAATCCCATGTTATCATGTTTTTATTTTACTAGTGTGGTTTGTGGCTCTATAATATGAATGCCTATGTCTTTTAACAACAATAGTCAAGTCTTCCAATGGACTTTTTAGTGAAACCCAATAGATAGCTTTATTTTCTCTTTGTTTACTAAAATATTGAATGCTTATGTCTTATAAATTTAGTAGGAAAGTATTCTAATGACTTGCTTATGACACCCCATAGAATATATTATGTTTAGTACCATGGACACTGTAGCTTATTCACTTAAATCTCTGATAAATTGTATGTCTGGTATGCACAGTCTGGTTAGCACAGTTAGTAATGTGTTGGGTTTGCACTATCAAATTAAGACTGTCATTGGTTCGAATCCCATGTTATCATGTTTTTTTTTACTAGTGTGGTTTGTGGCTCTATAATATGAATGCCTATGTCTTTTAACAACAATAGTCAAGTCTTCCAATGGACTTTTTAGTGAAACCCAATAGATAGCTTTATTTTCTCTTTGTTTACTCAAATATTGAATGCTTATGTCTTATAAATTTAGTAGGAAAGTATTCTAATGACTTGCTTATGACACCCCATAGAATATATTATGTTTAGTACCATGGACACTGTAGCTTATTCACTTAAATCTCTGATAAATTGTGTGTCTGGTATGCACAGTCTGGTTAGCACAGTTAGTAATGTGTTGGGTTTGCACTATCAAATTAAGACTGTCATTGGTTCGAATCCCATGTTATCATGTTTTTATTTTACTAGTGTGGTTTGTGGCTCTATAATATGAATGCCTATGTCTTTTAACAACAATAGTCAAGTCTTCCAATGGACTTTTTAGTGAAACCCAATAGATAGCTTTATTTTCTCTTTGTTTACTCAAATACTGAATGCTTATGTCTTATAAATTTAGTAGGAAAGTATTCTAATGACTTGCTTATGACACCCCATAGAATATATTATGTTTAGTACCTTGGACACTGTAGCTTATTCACTTAAATCTCTGATAAATTGTGTGTCTGGTATGCAAAGTCTGATCAGCACAGTTAATAAAGTGTTGGGTTTTCACTATCAAATTAAGACTATCATTGGTTCAAATCCCATGTTATCATGTTTTTATTTTACTAGTGTGGTTTGTGGCTCTATAATATGAATGCCTATGTCTTTTAACAACAATAGTCAAGTCTTCCAATGGACTTTTTAGTGAAACCCAATAGATAGCTTTATTTTCTCTTTGTTTACTCAAATACTGAATGCTTATGTCTTATAAATTTAGTAGGAAAGTATTCTAATGACTTGCTTATGACACCCCATAGAATATATTATGTTTAGTACCTTGGACACTGTAGCTTATTCACTTAAATCTCTGATAAATAGGGCATCTGGTATGCACAGTCTGGTTAACACAGTTAGTAAGGTGTTGGGTTTGCACTATCAAATTAAGACTGTCATTGGATCGAATCCCATGTTATCATGTTTTTATTTTACTAGTGTGGTTTGTGGCTTTATAATATGAATGCCTATGTCTTTTAACAACAATAGTCAAGTCTTCCAATGGACTTTTTAGTGAAACCCAATAGATAGCTTTATTTTCTCTTTGTTTACTCAAATATTGAATGCTTATGTCTTATAAATTTAGTAGGAAAGTATTCTAATGACTTGCTTATGACACCCCATAGAATATATTATGTTTAGTACCTTGGACACTGTAGCTTATTCACTTAAATCTCTGATAAATTGTATATTTGGTATGCACAGTCTGGTTAGCACAGTTAGTAAGGTGTTGGGTTTGCACTATCAAATTAAGACTGTCATTGGTTCGAATCCCATGTTATGATGTTTTTATTTTACTAGTGTGGTTTGTGGCTCTATAATATGAATGCCTATGTCTTTTAACAACAATAGTCAAGTCTTCCAATGGACTTTTTAGTGAAACCCAATAGATAGCTTTATTTTCTCTTTGTTTACTCAAATATTGAATGCTTATGTCTTATAAATTTAGTAGGAAAGTATTCTAATGACTTGCTTATGACACCCCATAGAATATATTATGTTTAGTACCATGGACACTGTAGCTTATTCACTTAAATCTCTGATAAATTGTATGTCTGGTATGCACAGTCTGGTTAGCACAGTTAGTAATGTGTTGGGTTTGCACTATCAAATTAAGACTGTCATTGGTTCGAATCCCATGTTATCATGTTTTTATTTTACTAGTGTGGTTTGTGGCTCTATAATATGAATGCCTATGTCTTTTAACAACAATAGTCAAGTCTTCCAATGGACTTTTTAGTGAAACCCAATAGATAGCTTTATTTTCTCTTTGTTTACTCAAATACTGAATGCTTATGTCTTATAAATTTAGTAGGAAAGTATTCTAATGACTTGCTTATGACACCCCATAGAATATATTATGTTTAGTACCTTGGACACTGTAGCTTATTCACTTAAATCTCTGATAAATAGGGCATCTGGTATGCACAGTCTGGTTAGCACAGTTAGTAAGGTGTTGGGTTTGCACTATCAAATTAAGACTGTCATTGGTTTGTATCCCATGTTATAATGTTTTTATTTTACTAGTGTGGTTTGTGGCTCTATAATATGAATGCCTATGTCTTTTCACAACAATAGTCAAGTCTTCCAATGGACTTTTTAGTGAAACCCAATAGATAGCTTTATTTTCTCTTTGTTTACTCAAATATTGAATGCTTATGTCTTGTAAATTTAGTAGGAAAGTATTCTAATGACTTGCTTATGACACCCCATAGAATATATTATGTTTAGTACCTTGGACACTGTAGCTTATTCACTTAAATCTCTGATAAATTGTGTGTCTGGTATGCAAAGTCTGATCAGCACAGTTAATAAAGTGTTGGGTTTTCACTATCAAATTAAGACTGTCATTGGTTCAAATCCCATGTTATCATGTTTTTATTTTACTAGTGTGGTTTGTGGCTCTATAATATGAATGCCTATGTCTTTTAACAACAATAGTCAAGTCTTCCAATGGACTTTTTAGTGAAACCCAATAGATAGCTTTATTTTCTCTTTGTTTACTCAAATATTGAATGCTTATGTCTTATAAATTTAGTAGGAAAGTATTCTAATGACTTGCTTATGACACCCCATAGAATATATTATGTTTAGTACCATGGACACTGTAGCTTATTCACTTAAATCTCTGATAAATTGTGTGTCTGGTATGCACAGTCTGGTTAGCACAGTTAGTAATGTGTTGGGTTTGCACTATCAAATTAAGACTGTCATTGGTTCGAATCCCATGTTATCATGTTTTTATTTTACTAGTGTGGTTTGTGGCTCTATAATATGAATGCCTATGTCTTTTAACAACAATAGTCAAGTCTTCCAATGGACTTTTTAGTGAAACCCAATAGATAGCTTTATTTTCTCTTTGTTTACTCAAATATTGAATGCTTATGTCTTATAAATTTAGTAGGAAAGTATTCTAATGACTTGCTTATGACACCCCATAGAATATATTATGTTTAGTACCTTGGACACTGTAGCTTATTCACTTAAATCTCTGATAAATTGTGAATTTGGTATGCACAGTCTAATTAGCACAGTTAGTAAGGTGTTGGGTTTGCACTATCAAATTAAGACTGTCATTGGTTTGAATCCCATGTTATCATGATTTTATTTTACTAGTGTGGTTTGTGGCTCTATAATATGAATGCCTATGTCTTTTAACAA
The DNA here is from genome assembly GCF_028390025.1 of Pseudophryne corroboree. NCBI lineage: Eukaryota > Metazoa > Chordata > Amphibia > Anura > Myobatrachidae > Pseudophryne > Pseudophryne corroboree. The sequence goes on along the minus strand of NC_086449.1, from coordinate 711,016,245 downwards.
CAATAGTCAAGTCTTCCAATGGACTTTTTAGTGAAACCCAATAGATAGCTTTATTTTCTCTTTGTTTACTCAAATACTGAATGCTTATGTCTTATAAATTTAGTAGGAAAGTATTCTAATGACTTGCTTATGACACCCCATAGAATATATTATGTTTAGTACCTTGGACACTGTAGCTTATTCACTTAAATCTCTGATAAATAGGGCATCTGGTATGCGCAGTCTGGTTAGCACAGTTAGTAAGGTGTTGGGTTTGCACTATCAAATTAAGACTGTCATTGGATCGAATCCCATGTTATCATGTTTTTATTTTACTAGTGTGGTTTGTGGCTCTATAATATGAATGCCTATGTCTTTTAACAACAATAGTCAAGTCTTCCAATGGACTTTTTAGTGAAACCCAATAGATAGCTTTATTTTCTCTTTGTTTACTCAAATATTGAATGCTTATGTCTTATAAATTTAGTAGGAAAGTATTCTAATGACTTGCTTATGACACCCCATAGAATATATTATGTTTAGTACCTTGGACACTGTAGCTTTTTCACTTAAATCTCTGATAAATTGTGTATTTGGTATGCACAATCTGGTTAGCACAGTTAGTAAGGTGTTGGGTTTGCACTATCAAATTAAGACTGTCATTGGTTCGAATCCCATGTTATCATGTTTTTATTTTACTAGTGTGGTTTGTGGCTCTATAATATGAATGCCTATGTCTTTTAACAACAATAGTCAAGTCTTCCAATGGACTTTTTAGTGAAACCCAATAGATAGCTTTATTTTCTCTTTGTTTACTCAAATATTGAATGCTTATGTCTTATAAATTTAGTAGGAAAGTATTCTAATGACTTGCTTATGACACCCCATAGAATATATTATGTTTAGTACCATGGACACTGTATCTTATTCACTTAAATCTCTGATAAATTGTATGTCTGGTATGCACAGTCTGGTTAGCACAGTTAGTAATGTGTTGGGTTTGCACTATCAAATTAAGACTGTCATTGGTTCGAATCCCATGTTATCATGTTTTTATTTTACTAGTGTGGTTTGTGGCTCTATAATATGAATGCCTATGTCTTTTAACAACAATAGTCAAGTCTTCCAATGGACTTTTTAGTGAAACCCAATAGATAGCTTTATTTTCTCTTTGTTTACTCAAATACTGAATGCTTATGTCTTATAAATTTAGTAGGAAAGTATTCTAATGACTTGCTTATGACACCCCATAGAATATATTATGTTTAGTACCTTGGACACTGTAGCTTATTCACTTAAATCTCTGATAAATAGGGCATCTGGTATGCACAGTCTGGTTAGCACAGTTAGTAAGGTGTTGGGTTTGCACTATCAAATTAAGACTGTCATTGGTTCGAATCCCATGTTATGATGTTTTTATTTTACTAGTGTGGTTTGTGGCTCTATAATATGAATGCCTATGTCTTTTAACAACAATAGTCAAGTCTTCCAATGGACTTTTTAGTGAAACCCAATAGATAGCTTTATTTTCTCTTTGTTTACTCAAATATTGAATGCTTATGTCTTATAAATTTAGTAGGAAAGTATTCTAATGACTTGCTTATGACACCCCATAGAATATATTATGTTTAGTACCATGGACACTGTAGCTTATTCACTTAAATCTCTGATAAATTGTATGTCTGGTATGCACAGTCTGGTTAGCACAGTTAGTAATGTGTTGGGTTTGCACTATCAAATTAAGACTGTCATTGGTTCGAATCCCATGTTATCATGTTTTTATTTTACTAGTGTGGTTTGTGGCTCTATAATATGAATGCCTATGTCTTTTAACAACAATAGTCAAGTCTTCCAATGGACTTTTTAGTGAAACCCAATAGATAGCTTTATTTTCTCTTTGTTTACTCAAATATTGAATGCTTATGTCTTATAAATTTAGTAGGAAAGTATTCTAATGACTTGCTTATGACACCCCATAGAATATATTATGTTTAGTACCATGGACACTGTAGCTTATTCACTTAAATCTCTGATAAATTGTGTGTCTGGTATGCACAGTCTGGTTAGCACAGTTAGTAATGTGTTGGGTTTGCACTATCAAATTAAGACTGTCATTGGTTCGAATCCCATGTTATCATGTTTTTATTTTACTAGTGTGGTTTGTGGCTCTATAATATGAATGCCTATGTCTTTTAACAACAATAGTCAAGTCTTCCAATGGACTTTTTAGTGAAACCCAATAGATAGCTTTATTTTCTCTTTGTTTACTCAAATACTGAATGCTTATGTCTTATAAATTTAGTAGGAAAGTATTCTAATGACTTGCTTATGACACCCCATAGAATATATTATGTTTAGTACCTTGGACACTGTAGCTTATTCACTTAAATCTCTGATAAATAGGGCATCTGGTATGCACAGTCTGGTTAACACAGTTAGTAAGGTGTTGGGTTTGCACTATCAAATTAAGACTGTCATTGGATCGAATCCCATGTTATCATGTTTTTATTTTACTAGTGTGGTTTGTGGCTTTATAATATGAATGCCTATGTCTTTTAACAACAATAGTCAAGTCTTCCAATGGACTTTTTAGTGAAACCCAATAGATAGCTTTATTTTCTCTTTGTTTACTCAAATATTGAATGCTTATGTCTTATAAATTTAGTAGGAAAGTATTCTAATGACTTGCTTATGACACCCCATAGAATATATTATGTTTAGTACCTTGGACACTGTAGCTTATTCACTTAAATCTCTGATAAATAGGGCATCTGGTATGCGCAGTCTGGTTAGCACAGTTAGTAAGGTGTTGGGTTTGCACTATCAAATTAAGACTGTCATTGGATCGAATCCCATGTTATCATGTTTTTATTTTACTAGTGTGGTTTGTGGCTCTATAATATGAATGCCTATGTCTTTTAACAACAATAGTCAAGTCTTCCAATGGACTTTTTAGTGAAACCCAATAGATAGCTTTATTTTCTCTTTGTTTACTCAAATATTGAATGCTTATGTCTTATAAATTTAGTAGGAAAGTATTCTAATGACTTGCTTATGACACCCCATAGAATATATTATGTTTAGTACCTTGGACACTGTAGCTTTTTCACTTAAATCTCTGATAAATTGTGTATTTGGTATGCACAATCTGGTTAGCACAGTTAGTAAGGTGTTGGGTTTGCACTATCAAATTAAGACTGTCATTGGTTCGAATCCCATGTTATCATGTTTTTATTTTACTAGTGTGGTTTGTGGCTCTATAATATGAATGCCTATGTCTTTTAACAACAATAGTCAAGTCTTCCAATGGACTTTTTAGTGAAACCCAATAGATAGCTTTATTTTCTCTTTGTTTACTCAAATATTGAATGCTTATGTCTTATAAATTTAGTAGGAAAGTATTCTAATGACTTGCTTATGACACCCCATAGAATATATTATGTTTAGTACCATGGACACTGTAGCTTATTCACTTAAATCTCTGATAAATTGTATGTCTGGTATGCACAGTCTGGTTAGCACAGTTAGTAATGTGTTGGGTTTGCACTATCAAATTAAGACTGTCATTGGTTCGAATCCCATGTTATCATGTTTTTATTTCACTAGTGTGGTTTGTGGCTCTATAATATGAATGCCTATGTCTTTTAACAACAATAGTCAAGTCTTCCAATGGACTTTTTAGTGAAACCCAATAGATAGCTTTATTTTCTCTTTGTTTACTCAAATACTGAATGCTTATGTCTTATAAATTTAGTAGGAAAGTATTCTAATGACTTGCTTATGACACCCCATAGAATATATTATGTTTAGTACCTTGGACACTGTAGCTTATTCACTTAAATCTCTGATAAATAGGGCATCTGGTATGCACAGTCTGGTTAGCACAGTTAGTAAGGTGTTGGGTTTGCACTATCAAATTAAGACTGTCATTGGTTCGAATCCCATGTTATGATGTTTTTATTTTACTAGTGTGGTTTGTGGCTCTATAATATGAATGCCTATGTCTTTTAACAACAATAGTCAAGTCTTCCAATGGACTTTTTAGTGAAACCCAATAGATAGCTTTATTTTCTCTTTGTTTACTCAAATATTGAATGCTTATGTCTTATAAATTTAGTAGGAAAGTATTCTAATGACTTGCTTATGACACCCCATAGAATATATTATGTTTAGTACCATGGACACTGTAGCTTATTCACTTAAATCTCTGATAAATTGTATGTCTGGTATGCACAGTCTGGTTAGCACAGTTAGTAATGTGTTGGGTTTGCACTATCAAATTAAGACTGTCATTGGTTCGAATCCCATGTTATCATGTTTTTATTTTACTAGTGTGGTTTGTGGCTCTATAATATGAATGCCTATGTCTTTTAACAACAATAGTCAAGTCTTCCAATGGACTTTTTAGTGAAACCCAATAGATAGCTTTATTTTCTCTTTGTTTACTCAAATATTGAATGCTTATGTCTTATAAATTTAGTAGGAAAGTATTCTAATGACTTGCTTATGACACCCCATAGAATATATTATGTTTAGTACCATGGACACTGTAGCTTATTCACTTAAATCTCTGATAAATTGTGTGTCTGGTATGCACAGTCTGGTTAGCACAGTTAGTAATGTGTTGGGTTTGCACTATCAAATTAAGACTGTCATTGGTTCGAATCCCATGTTATCATGTTTTTATTTTACTAGTGTGGTTTGTGGCTCTATAATATGAATGCCTATGTCTTTTAACAACAATAGTCAAGTCTTCCAATGGACTTTTTAGTGAAACCCAATAGATAGCTTTATTTTCTCTTTGTTTACTCAAATACTGAATGCTTATGTCTTATAAATTTAGTAGGAAAGTATTCTAATGACTTGCTTATGACACCCCATAGAATATATTATGTTTAGTACCTTGGACACTGTAGCTTATTCACTTAAATCTCTGATAAATAGGGCATCTGGTATGCACAGTCTGGTTAACACAGTTAGTAAGGTGTTGGGTTTGCACTATCAAATTAAGACTGTCATTGGATCGAATCCCATGTTATCATGTTTTTATTTTACTAGTGTGGTTTGTGGCTTTATAATATGAATGCCTATGTCTTTTAACAACAATAGTCAAGTCTTCCAATGGACTTTTTAGTGAAACCCAATAGATAGCTTTATTTTCTCTTTGTTTACTCAAATATTGAATGCTTATGTCTTATAAATTTAGTAGGAAAGTATTCTAATGACTTGCTTATGACACCCCATAGAATATATTATGTTTAGTACCATGGACACTGTAGCTTATTCACTTAAATCTCTGATAAATTGTGTGTCTGGTATGCACAGTCTGGTTAGCACAGTTAGTAATGTGTTGGGTTTGCACTATCAAATTAAGACTGTCATTGGTTCGAATCCCATGTTATCATGTTTTTATTTTACTAGTGTGGTTTGTGGCTCTATAATATGAATGCCTATGTCTTTTAACAACAATAGTCAAGTCTTCCAATGGACTTTTTAGTGAAACCCAATAGATAGCTTTATTTTCTCTTTGTTTACTCAAATACTGAATGCTTATGTCTTATAAATTTAGTAGGAAAGTATTCTAATGACTTGCTTATGACACCCCATAGAATATATTATGTTTAGTACCTTGGACACTGTAGCTTATTCACTTAAATCTCTGATAAATAGGGCATCTGGTATGCACAGTCTGGTTAGCACAGTTAGTAAGGTGTTGGGTTTGCACTATCAAATTAAGACTGTCATTGGTTCGAATCCCATGTTATGATGTTTTTATTTTACTAGTGTGGTTTGTGGCTCTATAATATGAATGCCTATGTCTTTTAACAACAATAGTCAAGTCTTCCAATGGACTTTTTAGTGAAACCCAATAGATAGCTTTATTTTCTCTTTGTTTACTCAAATATTGAATGCTTATGTCTTATAAATTTAGTAGGAAAGTATTCTAATGACTTGCTTATGACACCCCATAGAATATATTATGTTTAGTACCATGGACACTGTAGCTTATTCACTTAAATCTCTGATAAATTGTATGTCTGGTATGCACAGTCTGGTTAGCACAGTTAGTAATGTGTTGGGTTTGCACTATCAAATTAAGACTGTCATTGGTTCGAATCCCATGTTATCATGTTTTTATTTTACTAGTGTGGTTTGTGGCTCTATAATATGAATGCCTATGTCTTTTAACAACAATAGTCAAGTCTTCCAATGGACTTTTTAGTGAAACCCAATAGATAGCTTTATTTTCTCTTTGTTTACTCAAATATTGAATGCTTATGTCTTATAAATTTAGTAGGAAAGTATTCTAATGACTTGCTTATGACACCCCATAGAATATATTATGTTTAGTACCATGGACACTGTAGCTTATTCACTTAAATCTCTGATAAATTGTGTGTCTGGTATGCACAGTCTGGTTAGCACAGTTAGTAATGTGTTGGGTTTGCACTATCAAATTAAGACTGTCATTGGTTCGAATCCCATGTTATCATGTTTTTATTTTACTAGTGTGGTTTGTGGCTCTATAATATGAATGCCTATGTCTTTTAACAACAATAGTCAAGTCTTCCAATGGACTTTTTAGTGAAACCCAATAGATAGCTTTATTTTCTCTTTGTTTACTCAAATACTGAATGCTTATGTCTTATAAATTTAGTAGGAAAGTATTCTAATGACTTGCTTATGACACCCCATAGAATATATTATGTTTAGTACCTTGGACACTGTAGCTTATTCACTTAAATCTCTGATAAATAGGGCATCTGGTATGCACAGTCTGGTTAACACAGTTAGTAAGGTGTTGGGTTTGCACTATCAAATTAAGACTGTCATTGGATCGAATCCCATGTTATCATGTTTTTATTTTACTAGTGTGGTTTGTGGCTTTATAATATGAATGCCTATGTCTTTTAACAACAATAGTCAAGTCTTCCAATGGACTTTTTAGTGAAACCCAATAGATAGCTTTATTTTCTCTTTGTTTACTCAAATATTGAATGCTTATGTCTTATAAATTTAGTAGGAAAGTATTCTAATGACTTGCTTATGACACCCCATAGAATATATTATGTTTAGTACCTTGGACACTGTAGCTTATTCACTTAAATCATGATAAATTGTATATTTGGTATGCACAGTCTGGTTAGCACAGTTAGTAAGGTGTTTGGTTTGCACTATCAAATTAAGACTGTCATTGGTTCGAATCCCATGTTATGATGTTTTTATTTTACTAGTGTGGTTTGTGGCTCTATAATATGAATGCCTATGTCTTTTAACAACAATAGTCAAGTCTTCCAATGGACTTTTTAGTGAAACCCAATAGATAGCTTTATTTTCTCTTTGTTTACTCAAATATTGAATGCTTATGTCTTATAAATTTAGTAGGAAAGTATTCTAATGACTTGCTTATGACACCCCATAGAATATATTATGTTTAGTACCATGGACACTGTAGCTTATTCACTTAAATCTCTGATAAATTGTATGTCTGGTATGCACAGTCTGGTTAGCACAGTTAGTAATGTGTTGGGTTTGCACTATCAAATTAAGACTGTCATTGGTTCGAATCCCATGTTATCATGTTTTTATTTTACTAGTGTGGTTTGTGGCTCTATAATATGAATGCCTATGTCTTTTAACAACAATAGTCAAGTCTTCCAATGGACTTTTTAGTGAAACCCAATAGATAGCTTTATTTTCTCTTTGTTTACTCAAATACTGAATGCTTATGTCTTATAAATTTAGTAGGAAAGTATTCTAATGACTTGCTTATGACACCCCATAGAATATATTATGTTTAGTACCTTGGACACTGTAGCTTATTCACTTAAATCTCTGATAAATAGGGCATCTGGTATGCACAGTCTGGTTAGCACAGTTAGTAAGGTGTTGGGTTTGCACTATCAAATTAAGACTGTCATTGGTTTGTATCCCATGTTATAATGTTTTTATTTTACTAGTGTGGTTTGTGGCTCTATAATATGAATGCCTATGTCTTTTCACAACAATAGTCAAGTCTTCCAATGGACTTTTTAGTGAAACCCAATAGATAGCTTTATTTTCTCTTTGTTTACTCAAATATTGAATGCTTATGTCTTGTAAATTTAGTAGGAAAGTATTCTAATGACTTGCTTATGACACCCCATAGAATATATTATGTTTAGTACCTTGGACACTGTAGCTTATTCACTTAAATCTCTGATAAATTGTGTGTCTGGTATGCAAAGTCTGATCAGCACAGTTAATAAAGTGTTGGGTTTTCACTATCAAATTAAGACTGTCATTGGTTCAAATCCCATGTTATCATGTTTTTATTTTACTAGTGTGGTTTGTGGCTCTATAATATGAATGCCTATGTCTTTTAACAACAATAGTCAAGTCTTCCAATGGACTTTTTAGTGAAACCCAATAGATAGCTTTATTTTCTCTTTGTTTACTCAAATATTGAATGCTTATGTCTTATAAATTTAGTAGGAAAGTATTCTAATGACTTGCTTATGACACCCCATAGAATATATTATGTTTAGTACCTTGGACACTGTAGCTTATTCACTTAAATCTCTGATAAATTGTGAATTTGGTATGCACAGTCTAATTAGCACAGTTAGTAAGGTGTTGGGTTTGCACTATCAAATTAAGACTGTCATTGGTTTGAATCCCATGTTATCATGATTTTATTTTACTAGTGTGGTTTGTGGCTCTATAATATGAATGCCTATGTCTTTTAACAACAATAGTCAAGTCTTCCAATGGACTTTTTAGTGAAACCCAATAGATAGCTTTATTTTCTCTTTGTTTACTCAAATACTGAATGCTTATGTCTTATAAATTTAGTAGGAAAGTATTCTAATGACTTGCTTATGACACCCCATAGAATATATTATGTTTAGTACCTTGGACACTGTAGCTTATTCACTTAAATCTCTGATAAATAGGGCATCTGGTATGCACAGTCTGGTTAGCACAGTTAGTAAGTTGTTGGGTTTGCACTATCAAATTAAGACTGTCATTGGATCGAATCCCATGTTATCATGTTTTTATTTTACTAGTGTGGTTTGTGGCTCTATAATATGAATGCCTATGTCTTTTAACAACAATAGTCAAGTCTTCCAATGGACTTTTTAGTGAAACCCAATAGATAGCTTTATTTTCTCTTTGTTTACTCAAATATTGAATGCTTATGTCTTATAAATTTAGTAGGAAAGTATTCTAATGACTTGCTTATGACACCCCATAGAATATATTATGTTTAGTACCTTGGACACTGTAGCTTTTTCACTTAAATCTCTGATAAATTGTGTATTTGGTATGCACAATCTAGTTAGCACAGTTAGTAAGGTGTTGGGTTTGCACTATCAAATTAAGACTGTCATTGGTTCGAATCCCATGTTATCATGTTTTTATTTTACTAGTGTGGTTTGTGGCTCTATAATATGAATGCCTATGTCTTTTAACAACAATAGTCAAGTCTTCCAATGGACTTTTTAGTGAAACCCAATAGATAGCTTTATTTTCTCTTTGTTTACTCAAATATTGAATGCTTATGTCTTATAAATTTAGTAGGAAAGTATTCTAATGACTTGCTTATGACACCCCATAGAATATATTATGTTTAGTACCATGGACACTGTAGCTTATTCACTTAAATCTCTGATAAATTGTATGTCTGGTATGCACAGTCTGGTTAGCACAGTTAGTAATGTGTTGGGTTTGCACTATCAAATTAAGACTGTCATTGGTTCGAATCCCATGTTATCATGTTTTTATTTTACTAGTGTGGTTTGTGGCTCTATAATATGAATGCCTATGTCTTTTAACAACAATAGTCAAGTCTTCCAATGGACTTTTTAGTGAAACCCAATAGATAGCTTTATTTTCTCTTTGTTTACTCAAATACTGAATGCTTATGTCTTATAAATTTAGTAGGAAAGTATTCTAATGACTTGCTTATGACACCCCATAGAATATATTATGTTTAGTACCTTGGACACTGTAGCTTATTCACTTAAATCTCTGATAAATAGGGCATCTGGTATGCACAGTCTGGTTAGCACAGTTAGTAAGGTGTTGGGTTTGCACTATCAAATTAAGACTGTCATTGGTTCGAATCCCATGTTATGATGTTTTTATTTTACTAGTGTGGTTTGTGGCTCTATAATATGAATGCCTATGTCTTTTAACAACAATAGTCAAGTCTTCCAATGGACTTTTTAGTGAAACCCAATAGATAGCTTTATTTTCTCTTTGTTTACTCAAATATTGAATGCTTATGTCTTATAAATTTAGTAGGAAAGTATTCTAATGACTTGCTTATGACACCCCATAGAATATATTATGTTTAGTACCATGGACACTGTAGCTTATTCACTTAAATCTCTGATAAATTGTATGTCTGGTATGCACAGTCTGGTTAGCACAGTTAGTAATGTGTTGGGTTTGCACTATCAAATTAAAACTGTCATTGGTTCGAATCCCATGTTATCATGTTTTTATTTTACTAGTGTGGTTTGTGGCTCTATAATATGAATGCCTATGTCTTTTAACAACAATAGTCAAGTCTTCCAATGGACTTTTTAGTGAAACCCAATAGATAGCTTTATTTTCTCTTTGTTTACTCAAATACTGAATGCTTATGTCTTATAAATTTAGTAGGAAAGTATTCTAATGACTTGCTTATGACACCCCATAGAATATATTATGTTTAGTACCTTGGACACTGTAGCTTATTCACTTAAATCTCTGATAAATAGGGCATCTGGTATGCACAGTCTGGTTAGCACAGTTAGTAAGGTGTTGGGTTTGCACTATCAAATTAAGACTGTCATTGGTTTGTATCCCATGTTATAATGTTTTTATTTTACTAGTGTGGTTTGTGGCTCTATAATATGAATGCCTATGTCTTTTCACAACAATAGTCAAGTCTTCCAATGGACTTTTTAGTGAAACCCAATAGATAGCTTTATTTTCTCTTTGTTTACTCAAATATTGAATGCTTATGTCTTATAAATTTAGTAGGAAAGTATTCTAATGACTTGCTTATGACACCCCATAGAATATATTATGTTTAGTACCTTGGACACTGTAGCTTATTCACTTAAATCTCTGATAAATTGTGTGTCTGGTATGCAAAGTCTGATCAGCACAGTTAATAAAGTGTTGGGTTTTCACTATCAAATTAAGACTATCATTGGTTCAAATTCCATGTTATCATGTTTTTATTTTACTAGTGTGGTTTGTGGCTCTATAATATGAATGCCTATGTCTTTTAACAACAATAGTCAAGTCTTCCAATGGACTTTTTAGTGAAACCCAATAGATAGCTTTATTTTCTCTTTGTTTACTCAAATATTGAATGCTTATGTCTTATAAATTTAGTAGGAAAGTATTCTAATGACTTGCTTATGACACCCCATAGAATATATTATGTTTAGTACCTTGGACACTGTAGCTTATTCACTTAAATCTCTGATAAATTGTGAATTTGGTATGCACAGTCTAATTAGCACAGTTAGTAAGGTGTTGGGTTTGCACTATCAAATTAAGACTGTCATTGGTTCGAATCCCATGTTATCATGATTTTATTTTACTAGTGTGGTTTGTGGCTCTATAATATGAATGCCTATGTCTTTTAACAACAATAGTCAAGTCTTCCAATGGACTTTTTAGTGAAACCCAATAGATAGCTTTATTTTCTCTTTGTTTACTCAAATATTGAATGCTTATGTGTTATAAATTTAGTAGGAAAGTATTCTAATGACTTGCTTATGACACCCCATAGAATATATTATGTTTAGTACCTTGGACACTGTAGCTTATTCACTTAAATCTCTGATAAATTGTGAATTTGGTATGCACAGTCTAATTAGCACAGTTAGTAAGGTGTTGGGTTTGCACTATCAAATTAAGACTGTCATTGGTTTGAATCCCATGTTATCATGATTTTATTTTACTAGTGTGGTTTGTGGCTCTATAATATGAATGCCTATGTCTTTTAACAACAATAGTCAAGTCTTCCAATGGACTTTTTAGTGAAACCCAATAGATAGCTTTATTTTCTCTTTGTTTACTCAAATACTGAATGCTTATGTCTTATAAATTTAGTAGGAAAGTATTCTAATGACTTGCTTATGACACCCCATAGAATATATTATGTTTAGTACCTTGGACACTGTAGCTTATTCACTTAAATCTCTGATAAATAGAGCATCTGGTATGCACAGTCTGGTTAGCACAGTTAGTAAGGTGTTGGGTTTGCACTATCAAATTAAGACTGTCATTGGATCGAATCCCATGTTATCATGTTTTTATTTTACTAGTGTGGTTTGTGGCTCTATAATATGAATGCCTATGTCTTTTAACAACAATAGTCAAGTCTTCCAATGGACTTTTTAGTGAAACCCAATAGATAGCTTTATTTTCTCTTTGTTTACTCAAATATTGAATGCTTATGTCTTATAAATTTAGTAGGAAAGTATTCTAATGACTTGCTTATGACACCCCATAGAATATATTATGTTTAGTACCTTGGACACTGTAGCTTTTTCACTTAAATCTCTGATAAATTGTGTATTTGGTATGCACAATCTGGTTAGCACAGTTAGTAAGGTGTTGGGTTTGCACTATCAAATTAAGACTGTCATTGGTTCGAATCCCATGTTATCATGTTTTTATTTTACTAGTGTGGTTTGTGGCTCTATAATATGAATGCCTATGTCTTTTAACAACAATAGTCAAGTCTTCCAATGGACTTTTTAGTGAAACCCAATAGATAGCTTTATTTTCTCTTTGTTTACTCAAATATTGAATGCTTATGTCTTATAAATTTAGTAGGAAAGTATTCTAATGACTTGCTTATGACACCCCATAGAATATATTATGTTTAGTACCATGGACACTGTAGCTTATTCACTTAAATCTCTGATAAATTGTATGTCTGGTATGCACAGTCTGGTTAGCACAGTTAGTAATGTGTTGGGTTTGCACTATCAAATTAAGACTGTCATTGGTTCGAATCCCATGTTATCATGTTTTTATTTTACTAGTGTGGTTTGTGGCTCTATAATATGAATGCCTATGTCTTTTAACAACAATAGTCAAGTCTTCCAATGGACTTTTTAGTGAAACCCAATAGATAGCTTTATTTTCTCTTTGTTTACTCAAATACTGAATGCTTATGTCTTATAAATTTAGTAGGAAAGTATTCTAATGACTTGCTTATGACACCCCATAGAATATATTATGTTTAGTACCTTGGACACTGTAGCTTATTCACTTAAATCTCTGATAAATAGGGCATCTGGTATGCACAGTCTGGTTAGCACAGTTAGTAAGGTATTGGGTTTGCACTATCAAATTAAGACTGTCATTGGTTCGAATCCCATGTTATGATGTTTTTATTTTACTAGTGTGGTTTGTGGCTCTATAATATGAATGCCTATGTCTTTTAACAACAATAGTCAAGTCTTCCAATGGACTTTTTAGTGAAACCCAATAGATAGCTTTATTTTCTCTTTGTTTACTCAAATACTGAATGCTTATGTCTTATAAATTTAGTAGGAAAGTATTCTAATGACTTGCTTATGACACCCCATAGAATATATTATGTTTAGTACCTTGGACACTGTAGCTTATTCACTTAAATCTCTGATAAATAGGGTATCTGGTATGCACAGTCTGGTTAGCACAGTTAGTAAGGTGTTGGGTTTGCACTATCAAATTAAGACTGTCATTGGTTTGTATCCCATGTTATAATGTTTTTATTTTACTAGTGTGGTTTGTGGCTCTATAATATGAATGCCTATGTCTTTTCACAACAATAGTCAAGTCTTCCAATGGACTTTTTAGTGAAACCCAATAGATAGCTTTATTTTCTCTTTGTTTACTCAAATATTGAATGCTTATGTCTTGTAAATTTAGTAGGAAAGTATTCTAATGACTTGCTTATGACACCCCATAGAATATATTATGTTTAGTACCTTGGACACTGTAGCTTATTCACTTAAATCTCTGATAAATTGTGTGTCTGGTATGCAAAGTCTGATCAGCACAGTTAATAAAGTGTTGGGTTTTCACTATCAAATTAAGACTGTCATTGGTTCAAATCCCATGTTATCATGTTTTTATTTTACTAGTGTGGTTTGTGGCTCTATAATATGAATGCCTATGTCTTTTAACAACAATAGTCAAGTCTTCCAATGGACTTTTTAGTGAAACCCAATAGATAGCTTTATTTTCTCTTTGTTTACTCAAATATTGAATGCTTATGTCTTATAAATTTAGTAGGAAAGTATTCTAATGACTTGCTTATGACACCCCATAGAATATATTATGTTTAGTACCTTGGACACTGTAGCTTATTCACTTAAATCTCTGATAAATTGTGAATTTGGTATGCACAGTCTAATTAGCACAGTTAGTAAGGTGTTGGGTTTGCACTATCAAATTAAGACTGTCATTGGTTTGTATCCCATGTTATAATGTTTTTATTTTACTAGTGTGGTTTGTGGCTCTATAATATGAATGCCTATGTCTTTTCACAACAATAGTCAAGTCTTCCAATGGACTTTTTAGTGAAACCCAATAGATAGCTTTATTTTCTCTTTGTTTACTCAAATATTGAATGCTTATGTCTTGTAAATTTAGTAGGAAAGTATTCTAATGACTTGCTTATGACACCCCATAGAATATATTATGTTTAGTACCTTGGACACTGTAGCTTATTCACTTACATCTCTGATAAATTGTGTGTCTGGTATGCAAAGTCTGATCAGCACAGTTAATAAAGTGTTGGGTTTTCACTATCAAATTAAGACTGTCATTGGTTCAAATCCCATGTTATCATGTTTTTATTTTACTAGTGTGGTTTGTGGCTCTATAATATGAATGCCTATGTCTTTTAACAACAATAGTCAAGTCTTCCAATGGACTTTTTAGTGAAACCCAATAGATAGCTTTATTTTCTCTTTGTTTACTCAAATATTGAATGCTTATGTCTTATAAATTTAGTAGGAAAGTATTCTAATGACTTGCTTATGACACCCCATAGAATATATTATGTTTAGTACCTTGGACACTGTAGCTTATTCACTTAAATCTCTGATAAATTGTGAATTTGGTATGCACAGTCTAATTAGCACAGTTAGTAAGGTGTTGGGTTTGCACTATCAAATTAAGACTGTCATTGGTTTGAATCCCATGTTATCATGATTTTATTTTACTAGTGTGGTTTGTGGCTCTATAATATGAATGCCTATGTCTTTTAACAACAATAGTCAAGTCTTCCAATGGACTTTTTAGTGAAACCCAATAGATAGCTTTATTTTCTCTTTGTTTACTCAAATACTGAATGCTTATGTCTTATAAATTTAGTAGGAAAGTATTCTAATGACTTGCTTATGACACCCCATAGAATATATTATGTTTAGTACCTTGGACACTGTAGCTTATTCACTTAAATCTCTGATAAATAGGGCATCTGGTATGCACAGTCTGGTTAGCACAGTTAGTAAGGTGTTGGGTTTGCACTATCAAATTAAGACTGTCATTGGATCGAATCCCATGTTATCATGTTTTTATTTTACTAGTGTGGTTTGTGGCTCTATAATATGAATGCCTATGTCTTTTAACAACAATAGTCAAGTCTTCCAATGGACTTTTTAGTGAAACCCAATAGATAGCTTTATTTTTTCTTTGTTTACTCAAATACTGAATGCTTATGTCTTATAAATTTAGTAGGAAAGTATTCTAATGACTTGCTTATGACACCCCATAGAATATATTATGTTTAGTACCTTGGACACTGTAGCTTATTCACTTAAATCTCTGATAAATTGTGTGTCTGGTATGCACAGTCTGATCAGCACAGTTAATAAAGTGTTGGGTTTGCACTATCAAATTAAGACTGTCATTGGTTTGAATCCCATGTTATCATGTTTTTATTTTACTAGTGTGGTTTTGGCTCTATAATATGAATGCCTATGTCTTTTAACAACAATAGTCAAGTCTTCCAATGGACTTTTTAGTGAAACCCAATAGATAGCTTTATTTTCTCTTTGTTTACTCAAATATTGAATGCTTATGTCTTATAAATTTAGTAGGAAAGTATTCTAATGACTTGCTTATGACACCCCATAGAATATATTATGTTTAGTACCTTGGACACTGTAGATTTTTCACTTAAATCTCTGATAAATTGTGTATTTGGTATGCACAATCTGGTTAGCACAGTTAGTAAGGTGTTGGGTTTGCACTATCAAATTAAGACTGTCATTGGTTCGAATCCCATGTTATCATGTTTTTATTTTACTAGTGTGGTTTGTGGCTCTATAATATGAATGCCTATGTCTTTTAACAACAATAGTCAAGTCTTCCAATGGACGTTTTAGTGAAACCCAATAGATAGCTTTATTTTCTCTTTGTTTACTCAAATATTGAATGCTTATGTCTTATAAATTTAGTAGGAAAGTATTCTAATGACTTGCTTATGACACCCCATAGAATATATTATGTTTAGTACCATGGACACTGTAGCTTATTCACTTAAATCTCTGAAAATTGTATGTCTGGTATGCACAGTCTGGTTAGCACAGTTAGTAATGTGTTGGGTTTGCACTATCAAATTAAGACTGTCATTGGTTCGAATCCCATGTTATCATGTTTTTATTTTACTAGTGTGGTTTCTGGCTCTATAATATGAATGCCTATGTCTTTTAACAACAATAGTCAAGTCTTCCAATGGACTTTTTAGTGAAACCCAATAGATAGCTTTATTTTCTCTTTGTTTACTCAAATACTGAATGCTTATGTCTTATAAATTTAGTAGGAAAGTATTCTAATGACTTGCTTATGACACCCCATAGAATATATTATGTTTAGTACCTTGGACACTGTAGCTTATTCACTTAAATCTCTGATAAATATGGCATCTGGTATGCACAGTCTGGTTAGCACAGTTAGTAAGGTGTTGGGTTTGCACTATCAAGTTAAGACTGTCATTGGATCGAATCCCATGTTATCATGTTTTTATTTTACTAGTGTTGTTTGTGGCTCTATAATATGAATGCCTATGTCTTTTAACAACAATAGTCAAGTCTTCCAATGGACTTTTTAGTGAAACCCAATAGATAGCT
Organism: Pseudophryne corroboree; assembly: GCF_028390025.1. Classification (NCBI taxonomy): domain Eukaryota; kingdom Metazoa; phylum Chordata; class Amphibia; order Anura; family Myobatrachidae; genus Pseudophryne; species Pseudophryne corroboree. Next base: position 710,999,137 of record NC_086449.1, on the reverse strand, counting down.
TTATTTTCTCTTTGTTTACTCAAATATTGAATGCTTATGTCTTATAAATTTAGTAGGAAAGTATTCTAATGACTTGCTTATGACACCCCATAGAATATATTATGTTTAGTACCTTGGACACTGTAGCTTATTCACTTAAATCTCTGATAAATTATGTGTCTTGTATGCACAGTCTGATCAGCACAGTTAATAAAGTGTTGGGTTTGCACTATCAAATTAAGACTGTCATTGGTTCGAATCCCATGTTATCATGTTTTTATTTTACTAGTGTGGTTTGTGGCTCTATAATATGAATGCCTATGTCTTTTAACAACAATAGTCAAGTCTTCCAATGGACTTTTTAGTGAAACCCAATAGATAGCTTTATTTTCTCTTTGTTTACTCAAATATTGAATGCTTATGTCTTATAAATTTAGTAGGAAAGTATTCTAATGACTTGCTTATGACACCCCATAGAATATATTATGTTTAGTACCTTGGACACTGTAGCTTATTCACTTAAATCTCTGATAAATTGTGTGTCTGGTATGCACAGTCTGATCAGCACAGTTAATAAAGTGTTGGGTTTGCACTATCAAATTAAGACTGTCATTGGTTTGAATCCCATGTTATCATGTTTTTATTTTACTAGTGTGGTTTGTGGCTCTATAATATGAATGCCTATGTCTTTTAACAACAATAGTCAAGTCTTCCAATGGACTTTTTAGTGAAACCCAATAGATAGCTTTATTTTCTCTTTGTTTACTCAAATATTGAATGCTTATGTCTTATAAATTTAGTAGGAAAGTATTCTAATGACTTGCTTATGACACCCCATAGAATATATTATGTTTAGTACCTTGGACACTGTAGATTTTTCACTTAAATCTCTGATAAATTGTGTATTTGGTATGCACAATCTGGTTAGCACAGTTAGTAAGGTGTTGGGTTTGCACTATCAAATTAAGACTGTCATTGGTTCGAATCCCATGTTATCATGTTTTTATTTTACTAGTGTGGTTTGTGGCTCTATAATATGAATGCCTATGTCTTTTAACAACAATAGTCAAGTCTTCCAATGGACGTTTTAGTGAAACCCAATAGATAGCTTTATTTTCTCTTTGTTTACTCAAATATTGAATGCTTATGTCTTATAAATTTAGTAGGAAAGTATTCTAATGACTTGCTTATGACACCCCATAGAATATATTATGTTTAGTACCATGGACACTGTAGCTTATTCACTTAAATCTCTGAAAATTTTATGTCTGGTATGCACAGTCTGGTTAGCACAGTTAGTAATGTGTTGGGTTTGCACTATCAAATTAAGACTGTCATTGGTTCGAATCCCATGTTATCATGTTTTTATTTTACTAGTGTGGTTTCTGGCTCTATAATATGAATGCCTATGTCTTTTAACAACAATAGTCAAGTCTTCCAATGGACTTTTTAGTGAAACCCAATAGATAGCTTTATTTTCTCTTTGTTTACTCAAATACTGAATGCTTATGTCTTATAAATTTAGTAGGAAAGTATTCTAATGACTTGCTTATGACACCCCATAGAATATATTATGTTTAGTACCTTGGACACTGTAGCTTATTCACTTAAATTTCTGATAAATATGGCATCTGGTATGCACAGTCTGGTTAGCACAGTTAGTAAGGTGTTGGGTTTGCACTATCAAGTTAAGACTGTCATTGGATCGAATCCCATGTTATCATGTTTTTATTTTACTAGTGTTGTTTGTGGCTCTATAATATGAATGCCTATGTCTTTTAACAACAATAGTCAAGTCTTCCAATGGACTTTTTAGTGAAACCCAATAGATAGCTTTATTTTCTCTTTGTTTACTCAGATATTGAATGCTTATGTCTTATAAATTTAGTAGGAAAGTATTCTAATGACTTGCTTATGACACCCCATAGAATATATTATGTTTAGTACCTTGGACACTGTAGCTTATTCACTGAAATCTCTGATAAATTGTGTATTTGGTATGCACAATCTGGTTAGCACAGTTAGTAAGGTGTTGGGTTTGCACTATCAAATTAAGACTGTCATTGGTTCGAATCCCATGTTATCATGTTTTTATTTTACTAGTGTTGTTTGTGGCTCTATAATATGAATGCCTATGTCTTTTAACAACAATAGTCAAGTCTTCCAATGGACTTTTTAGTGAAACCCAATAGATAGCTTTATTTTCTCTTTGTTTACTCAAATATTGAATGCTTATGTCTTATAAATTTAGTAGGAAAGTATTCTAATGACTTGCTTATGACACCCCATAGAATATATTATGTTTAGTACCTTGGACACTGTAGCTTATTCACTGAAATCTCTGATAAATTGTGTATTTGGTATGCACAATCTGGTTAGCACAGTTAGTAAGGTGTTGGGTTTGCACTATCAAATTAAGACTGTCATTGGTTCGAATCCCATGTTATCATGTTTTTATTTTACTAGTGTGGTTTGTGGCTCTATAATATGAATGCCTATGTCTTTTAACAACAATAGTCAAGTCTTCCAATGGACGTTTTAGTGAAACCCAATAGATAGCTTTATTTTCTCTTTGTTTACTCAAATATTGAATGCTTATGTCTTATAAATTTAGTAGGAAAGTATTCTAATGACTTGCTTATGACACCCCATAGAATATATTATGTTTAGTACCTTGGACACTGTAGATTTTTCACTTAAATCTCTGATAAATTGTGTATTTGGTATGCACAATCTGGTTAGCACAGTTAGTAAGGTGTTGGGTTTGCACTATCAAATTAAGACTGTCATTGGTTCGAATCCCATGTTATCATGTTTTTATTTTACTAGTGTGGTTTCTGGCTCTATAATATGAATGCCTATGTCTTTTAACAACAATAGTCAAGTCTTCCAATGGACGTTTTAGTGAAACCCAATAGATAGCTTTATTTTCTCTTTGTTTACTCAAATATTGAATGCTTATGTCTTATAAATTTAGTAGGAAAGTATTCTAATGACTTGCTTATGACACCCCATAGAATATATTATGTTTAGTACCATGGACACTGTAGCTTATTCACTTAAATCTCTGAAAATTGTATGTCTGGTATGCACAGTCTGGTTAGCACAGTTAGTAATGTGTTGGGTTTGCACTATCAAATTAAGACTGTCATTGGTTCGAATCCCATGTTATCATGTTTTTATTTTACTAGTGTGGTTTCTGGCTCTATAATATGAATGCCTATGTCTTTTAACAACAATAGTCAAGTCTTCCAATGGACTTTTTAGTGAAACCCAATAGATAGCTTTATTTTCTCTTTGTTTACTCAAATACTGAATGCTTATGTCTTATAAATTTAGTAGGAAAGTATTCTAATGACTTGCTTATGACACCCCATAGAATATATTATGTTTAGTACCTTGGACACTGTAGCTTATTCACTTAAATCTCTGATAAATATGGCATCTGGTATGCACAGTCTGGTTAGCACAGTTAGTAAGGTGTTGGGTTTGCACTATCAAGTTAAGACTGTCATTGGATCGAATCCCATGTTATCATGTTTTTATTTTACTAGTGTTGTTTGTGGCTCTATAATATGAATGCCTATGTCTTTTAACAACAATAGTCAAGTCTTCCAATGGACTTTTTAGTGAAACCCAATAGATAGCTTTATTTTCTCTTTGTTTACTCAAATATTGAATGCTTATGTCTTATAAATTTAGTAGGAAAGTATTCTAATGACTTGCTTATGACACCCCATAGAATATATTATGTTTAGTACCTTGGACACTGTAGCTTATTCACTTAAATCTCTGATAAATTGTGTGTCTGGTATGCACAGTCTGATCAGCACAGTTAATAAAGTGTTGGGTTTGCACTATCAAATTAAGACTGTCATTGGTTCGAATCCCATGTTATCATGTTTTTATTTTACTAGTGTGGTTTGTGGCTCTATAATATGAATGCCTATGTCTTTTAACAACAATAGTCAAGTCTTCCAATGGACTTTTTAGTGAAACCCAATAGATAGCTTTATTTTCTCTTTGTTTACTCAAATATTGAATGCTTATGTCTTATAAATTTAGTAGGAAAGTATTCTAATGACTTGCTTATGACACCCCATAGAATATATTATGTTTAGTACCTTGGACACTGTAGATTTTTCACTTAAATCTCTGATAAATTGTGTATTTGGTATGCACAATCTGGTTAGCACAGTTAGTAAGGTGTTGGGTTTGCACTATCAAATTAAGACTGTCATTGGTTCGAATCCCATGTTATCATGTTTTTATTTTACTAGTGTGGTTTGTGGCTCTATAATATGAATGCCTATGTCTTTTAACAACAATAGTCAAGTCTTCCAATGGACGTTTTAGTGAAACCCAATAGATAGCTTTATTTTCTCTTTGTTTACTCAAATATTGAATGCTTATGTCTTATAAATTTAGTAGGAAAGTATTCTAATGACTTGCTTATGACACCCCATAGAATATATTATGTTTAGTACCATGGACACTGTAGCTTATTCACTTAAATCTCTGAAAATTTTATGTCTGGTATGCACAGTCTGGTTAGCACAGTTAGTAATGTGTTGGGTTTGCACTATCAAATTAAGACTGTCATTGGTTCGAATCCCATGTTATCATGTTTTTATTTTACTAGTGTGGTTTCTGGCTCTATAATATGAATGCCTATGTCTTTTAACAACAATAGTCAAGTCTTCCAATGGACTTTTTAGTGAAACCCAATAGATAGCTTTATTTTCTCTTTGTTTACTCAAATATTGAATGCTTATGTCTTATAAATTTAGTAGGAAAGTATTCTAATGACTTGCTTATGACACCCCATAGAATATATTATGTTTAGTACCTTGGACACTGTAGCTTATTCACTTAAATCTCTGATAAATTGTGTGTCTGGTATGCACAGTCTGATCAGCACAGTTAATAAAGTGTTGGGTTTGCACTATCAAATTAAGACTGTCATTGGTTCGAATCCCATGTTATCATGTTTTTATTTTACTAGTGTGGTTTGTGGCTCTATAATATGAATGCCTATGTCTTTTAACAACAATAGTCAAGTCTTCCAATGGACTTTTTAGTGAAACCCAATAGATAGCTTTATTTTCTCTTTGTTTACTCAAATATTGAATGCTTATGTCTTATAAATTTAGTAGGAAAGTATTCTAATGACTTGCTTATGACACCCCATAGAATATATTATGTTTAGTACCTTGGACACTGTAGATTTTTCACTTAAATCTCTGATAAATTGTGTATTTGGTATGCACAATCTGGTTAGCACAGTTAGTAAGGTGTTGGGTTTGCACTATCAAATTAAGACTGTCATTGGTTCGAATCCCATGTTATCATGTTTTTATTTTACTAGTGTGGTTTGTGGCTCTATAATATGAATGCCTATGTCTTTTAACAACAATAGTCAAGTCTTCCAATGGACGTTTTAGTGAAACCCAATAGATAGCTTTATTTTCTCTTTGTTTACTCAAATATTGAATGCTTATGTCTTATAAATTTAGTAGGAAAGTATTCTAATGACTTGCTTATGACACCCCATAGAATATATTATGTTTAGTACCATGGACACTGTAGCTTATTCACTTAAATCTCTGAAAATTTTATGTCTGGTATGCACAGTCTGGTTAGCACAGTTAGTAATGTGTTGGGTTTGCACTATCAAATTAAGACTGTCATTGGTTCGAATCCCATGTTATCATGTTTTTATTTTACTAGTGTGGTTTCTGGCTCTATAATATGAATGCCTATGTCTTTTAACAACAATAGTCAAGTCTTCCAATGGACTTTTTAGTGAAACCCAATAGATAGCTTTATTTTCTCTTTGTTTACTCAAATACTGAATGCTTATGTCTTATAAATTTAGTAGGAAAGTATTCTAATGACTTGCTTATGACACCCCATAGAATATATTATGTTTAGTACCTTGGACACTGTAGCTTATTCACTTAAATTTCTGATAAATATGGCATCTGGTATGCACAGTCTGGTTAGCACAGTTAGTAAGGTGTTGGGTTTGCACTATCAAGTTAAGACTGTCATTGGATCGAATCCCATGTTATCATGTTTTTATTTTACTAGTGTTGTTTGTGGCTCTATAATATGAATGCCTATGTCTTTTAACAACAATAGTCAAGTCTTCCAATGGACTTTTTAGTGAAACCCAATAGATAGCTTTATTTTCTCTTTGTTTACTCAAATATTGAATGCTTATGTCTTATAAATTTAGTAGGAAAGTATTCTAATGACTTGCTTATGACACCCCATAGAATATATTATGTTTAGTACCTTGGACACTGTAGCTTATTCACTTAAATCTCTGATAAATTGTGTGTCTGGTATGCACAGTCTGATCAGCACAGTTAATAAAGTGTTTGGTTTGCACTATCAAATTAAGACTGTCATTGGTTCGAATCCCATGTTATCATGTTTTTATTTTACTAGTGTGGTTTGTGGCTCTATAATATGAATGCCTATGTCTTTTAACAACAATAGTCAAGTCTTCCAATGGACTTTTTAGTGAAACCCAATAGATAGCTTTATTTTCTCTTTGTTTACTCAAATATTGAATGCTTATGTCTTATAAATTTAGTAGGAAAGTATTCTAATGACTTGCTTATGACACCCCATAGAATATATTATGTTTAGTACCTTGGACACTGTAGCTTATTCACTTAAATCTCTGATAAATTGTGTATTTGGTATGCACAATCTGGTTAGCACAGTTAGTAAGGTGTTGGGTTTGCACTATCAAATTAAGACTGTCATTGGTTCGAATCCCATGTTATCATGTTTTTATTTTACTAGTGTGGTTTGTGGCTCTATAATATGAATGCCTATGTCTTTTAACAACAATAGTCAAGTCTTCCAATGGACGTTTTAGTGAAACCCAATAGATAGCTTTATTTTCTCTTTGTTTACTCAAATATTGAATGCTTATGTCTTATAAATTTAGTAGGAAAGTATTCTAATAACTTGCTTATGACACCCCATAGAATATATTATGTTTAGTACCTTGGACACTGTAGATTTTTCACTTAAATCTCTGATAAATTGTGTATTTGGTATGCACAATCTGGTTAGCACAGTTAGTAAGGTGTTGGGTTTGCACTATCAAATTAAGACTGTCATTGGTTCGAATCCCATGTTATCATGTTTTTATTTTACTAGTGTGGTTTGTGGCTCTATAATATGAATGCCTATGTCTTTTAACAACAATAGTCAAGTCTTCCAATGGACGTTTTAGTGAAACCCAATAGATAGCTTTATTTTCTCTTTGTTTACTCAAATATTGAATGCTTATGTCTTATAAATTTAGTAGGAAAGTATTCTAATGACTTGCTTATGACACCCCATAGAATATATTATGTTTAGTACCATGGACACTGTAGCTTATTCACTTAAATCTCTGAAAATGTTATGTCTGGTATGCACAGTCTGGTTAGCACAGTTAGTAATGTGTTGGGTTTGCACTATCAAATTAAGACTGTCATTGGTTCGAATCCCATGTTATCATGTTTTTATTTTACTAGTGTGGTTTCTGGCTCTATAATATGAATGCCTATGTCTTTTAACAACAATAGTCAAGTCTTCCAATGGACTTTTTAGTGAAACCCAATAGATAGCTTTATTTTCTCTTTGTTTACTCAAATACTGAATGCTTATGTCTTATAAATTTAGTAGGAAAGTATTCTAATGACTTGCTTATGACACCCCATAGAATATATTATGTTTAGTACCTTGGACACTGTAGCTTATTCACTTAAATTTCTGATAAATATGGCATCTGGTATGCACAGTCTGGTTAGCACAGTTAGTAAGGTGTTGGGTTTGCACTATCAAGTTAAGACTGTCATTGGATCGAATCCCATGTTATCATGTTTTTATTTTACTAGTGTTGTTTGTGGCTCTATAATATGAATGCCTATGTCTTTTAACAACAATAGTCAAGTCTTCCAATGGACTTTTTAGTGAAACCCAATAGATAGCTTTATTTTCTCTTTGTTTACTCAAATATTGAATGCTTATGTCTTATAAATTTAGTAGGAAAGTATTCTAATGACTTGCTTATGACACCCCATAGAATATATTATGTTTAGTACCTTGGACACTGTAGCTTATTCACTTAAATCTCTGATAAATTGTGTGTCTGGTATGCACAGTCTGATCAGCACAGTTAATAAAGTGTTGGGTTTGCACTATCAAATTAAGACTGTCATTGGTTCGAATCCCATGTTATCATGTTTTTATTTTACTAGTGTGGTTTGTGGCTCTATAATATGAATGCCTATGTCTTTTAACAACAATAGTCAAGTCTTCCAATGGACTTTTTAGTGAAACCCAATAGATAGCTTTATTTTCTCTTTGTTTACTCAAATATTGAATGCTTATGTCTTATAAATTTAGTAGGAAAGTATTCTAATGACTTGCTTATGACACCCCATAGAATATATTATGTTTAGTACCATGGACACTGTAGCTTATTCACTTAAATCTCTGAAAATTGTATGTCTGGTATGCACAGTCTGGTTAGCACAGTTAGTAATGTGTTGGGTTTGCACTATCAAATTAAGACTGTCATTGGTTCGAATCCCATGTTATCATGTTTTTATTTTACTAGTGTGGTTTCTGGCTCTATAATATGAATGCCTATGTCTTTTAACAACAATAGTCAAGTCTTCCAATGGACTTTTTAGTGAAACCCAATAGATAGCTTTATTTTCTATTTGTTTACTCAAATACTGAATGCTTATGTCTTATAAATTTAGTAGGAAAGTATTCTAATGACTTGCTTATGACACCCCATAGAATATATTATGTTTAGTACCTTGGACACTGTAGCTTATTCACTTAAATCTCTGATAAATTGTGTATTTGGTATACACAATCTGGTTAGCACAGTTAGTAAGGTGTTGGGTTTGCACTATCAAATTAAGACTGTCATTGGTTCGAATCCCATGTTATCATGTTTTTATTTTACTAGTGTGGTTTGTGGCTCTATAATATGAATGCCTATGTCTTTTAACAACAATAGTCAAGTCTTCCAATGGACTTTTTAGTGAAACCCAATAGATAGCTTTATTTTCTCTTTGTTTACTCAAATATTGAATGCTTATGTCTTATAAATTTAGTAGGAAAGTATTCTAATGACTTGCTTATGACACCCCATAGAATATATTATGTTTAGTACCTTGGACACTGTAGATTATTTACTTAAATCTCTGATAAATTGTGCATCTGGTATGCACAGTCTGATCAGCACAGTTAGTAAAGTGTTGGGTTTGCACTATCAAATTAAGACTGTCATTGGTTCGAATCCCATGTTATCATGTTTTTATTTTACTAGTGTGGTTTGTGGCTCTATAATATGAATGCCTATGTCTTTTAACAACAATAGTCAAGTCTTCCAATGGACTTTTTAGTGAAACCCAATAGATAGCTTTATTTTCTCTTTGTTTACTCAAATATTGAATGCTTATGTCTTATAAATTTAGTAGGAAAGTATTCTAATGACTTGCTTATGACACCCCATAGAATATATTATGTTTAGTACCATGGACACTGTAGCTTATTCACTTAAATATCTGATAAATTGTATGTCTGGTATGCACAGTCTGGTTAGCACAGTTAGTAATGTGTTGTGTTTGCACTATCAAATTAAGACTGTCATTGGTTCGATTCCCATGTTATCATGTTTTTATTTTACTAGTGTGGTTTCTGGCTCTATAATATGAATGCCTATGTCTTTTAACAACAATAGTCAAGTCTTCCAATGGACTTTTTAGTGAAACCCAATAGATAGCTTTATTTTCTCTTTGTTTACTCAAATACTGAATGCTTATGTCTTATAAATTTAGTAGGAAAGTATTCTAATGACTTGCTTATGACACCCCATAGAATATATTATGTTTAGTACCTTGGACACTGTAGCTTATTCACTTAAATCTCTGATAAATTGTGTGTCTGGTATGCACAGTCTGATCAGCACAGTTAATAAAGTGTTGGGTTTTCACTATCAAATTAAGACTGTCATTGGTTTGAATCCCATGTTATCATGTTTTTATTTTACTAGTGTGGTTTGTGGCTCTATAATATGAATGCCTATGTCTTTTAACAACAATAGTCAAGTCTTCCAATGGACTTTTTAGTGAAACCCAATAGATAGCTTTATTTTCTCTTTGTTTACTCAAATACTGAATGCTTATGTCTTATAAATTTAGTAGGAAAGTATTCTAATGACTTGCTTATGACACCCCATAGAATATATTATGTTTAGTACCTTGGACACTGTAGCTTATTCACTTAAATCTCTGATAAATTGTGTGTCTGGTATGCACAGTCTGATCAGCACAGTTAATAAAGTGTTGGGTTTTCACTATCAAATTAAGACTGTCATTGGTTTGTATCCCATGTTATAATGTTTTTATTTTACTAGTGTGGTTTGTGGCTCTATAATATGAATGCCTATGTCTTTTCACAACAATAGTCAAGTCTTCCAATGGACTTTTTAGTGAATCCCAATAGATAGCTTTATTTTCTCTTTGTTTACTCAAATATTGAATGCTTATGTCTTATAAATTTAGTAGGAAAGTATTCTAATGACTTGCTTATGACACCCCATAGAATATATTATGTTTAGTACCTTGGACACTGTAGCTTATTCACTTAAATCTCTGATAAATTGTGTGTCTGGTATGCACAGTCTGATCAGCACAGTTAATAAAGTGTTGGGTTTTCACTATCAAATTAAGACTGTCATTGGTTTGAATCCCATGTTATCATGTTTTTATTTTACTAGTGTGGTTTGTGGCTCTATAATATGAATGCCTATGTCTTTTAACAACAATAGTCAAGTCTTCCAATGGACTTTTTAGTGAAACCCAATAGATAGCTTTATTTTCTCTTTGTTTACTCAAATATTGAATGCTTATGTCTTATAAATTTAGTAGGAAAGTATTCTAATGACTTGCTTATGACACCCCATAGAATATATTATGTTTAGTACCTTGGACACTGTAGCTTATTCACTTAAATCTCTGATAAATTGTGCATTTGGTATGCACAGTCTGGTTAGCACAGTTAGTAAGGTGTTGGGTTTGCACTATCAAATTAAGACTGTCATTGGTTTGTATCCCATGTTATAATGTTTTTATTTTACTAGTGTGGTTTGTGGCTCTATAATATGAATGCCTATGTCTTTTCACAACAATAGTCAAGTCTTCCAATGGACTTTTTAGTGAATCCCAATAGATAGCTTTATTTTCTCTTTGTTTACTCAAATATTGAATGCTTATGTCTTATAAATTTAGTAGGAAAGTATTCTAATGACTTGCTTATGACACCCCATAGAATATATTATGTTTAGTACCTTGGACACTGTAGCTTATTCACTTAAATCTCTGATAAATTGTGTGTCTGGTATGCACAGTCTGATCAGCACAGTTAATAAAGTGTTGGGTTTTCACTATCAAATTAAGACTGTCATTGGTTTGAATCCCATGTTATCATGTTTTTATTTTACTAGTGTGGTTTGTGGCTCTATAATATGAATGCCTATGTCTTTTAACAACAATAGTCAAGTCTTCCAATGGACTTTTTAGTGAAACCCAATAGATAGCTTTATTTTCTCTTTGTTTACTCAAATATTGAATGCTTATGTCTTATAAATTTAGTAGGAAAGTATTCTAATGACTTGCTTATGACACCCCATAGAATATATTATGTTTAGTACCTTGGACACTGTAGCTTATTCACTTAAATCTCTGATAAATTGTGCATTTGGTATGCACAGTCTAATTAGCACAGTTAGTAAGGTGTTGGGTTTGCACTATCAAATTAAGACTGTCATTGGTTCGAATCCCATGTTATCATGATTTTATTTTACTAGTGTGGTTTGTGGCTCTATAATATGAATGCCTATGTCTTTTAACAACAATAGTCAAGTCTTCCAATGGACTTTTTAGTGAAACCCAATAGATAGCTTTATTTTCTCTTTGTTTACTCAAATACTGAATGCTTATGTCTTATAAATTTAGTAGGAAAGTATTCTAATGACTTGCTTATGACACCCCATAGAATATATTATGTTTAGTACCTTGGACACTGTAGCTTATTCACTTAAATCTCTGATAAATAGGGTATCTGGTATGCACAGTCTGGTTAGCACAGTTAGTAAGGTGTTGGGTTTGCACTATCAAATTAAGACTGTCATTGGATCGAATCCCATGTTATCATGTTTTTATTTTACTAGTGTGGTTTGTGGCTTTATAATATGAATGCCTATGTCTTTTAACAACAATAGTCAAGTCTTCCAATGGACTTTTTAGTGAAACCCAATAGATAGCTTTATTTTCTCTTTGTTTACTCAAATATTGAATGCTTATGTCTTATAAATTTAGTAGGAAAGTATTCTAATGACTTGCTTATGACACCCCATAGAATATATTATGTTTAGTACCTTGGACACTGTAGCTTATTCACTTAAATCTCTGATAAATTGTGTATTTGGTATGCACAGTCTAATTAGCACAGTTAGTAAGGTGTTGGGTTTGCATTATCAAATTAAGACTGTCATTGGTTCGCATCCCATGTTATCATGATTTTATTTTACTAGTGTGGTTTGTGGCTCTATAATATGAATGCCTATGTCTTTTAACAACAATAGTCAAGTCTTCCAATGGACTTTTTAGTGAAACCCAATAGATAGCTTTATTTTCTCTTTGTTTACTCAAATACTGAATGCTTATGTCTTATAAATTTAGTAGGAAAGTATTCTAATGACTTGCTTATGACACCCCATAGAATATATTATGTTTAGTACCTTGGAGACTGTAGCTTATTCACTTAAATCTCTGATAAATAGGGCATCTGGTATGCACAGTCTGGTTAGCACAGTTAGTAAGGTGTTGGGTTTGCATTATCAAATTAAGACTGTCATTGGTTCGCATCCCATGTTATCATGATTTTATTTTACTAGTGTGGTTTGTGGCTCTATAATATGAATGCCTATGTCTTTTAACAACAATAGTCAAGTCTTCCAATGGACTTTTTAGTGAAACCCAATAGATAGCTTTATTTTCTCTTTGTTTACTCAAATATTGAATGCTTATGTCTTGTAAATTTAGTAGGAAAGTATTCTAATGACTTGCTTATGACACCCCATAGAATATATTATGTTTAGTACCTTGGACACTGTAGCTTATTCACTTAAATCTCTGATAAATTGTGTGTCTGGTATGCAAAGTCTGATCAGCACAGTTAATAAAGTGTTGGGTTTTCACTATCAAATTAAGACTGTCATTGGTTCAAATCCCATGTTATCATGTTTTTATTTTACTAGTGTGGTTTGTGGCTCTATAATATGAATGCCTATGTCTTTTAACAACAATAGTCAAGTCTTCCAATGGACTTTTTAGTGAAACCCAATAGATAGCTTTATTTTCTCTTTGTTTACTCAAATATTGAATGCTTATGTCTTATAAATTTAGTAGGAAAGTATTCTAATGACTTGCTTATGACACCCCATAGAATATATTATGTTTAGTACCTTGGACACTGTAGCTTATTCACTTAAATCTCTGATAAATTGTGTATTTGGTATGCACAGTCTAATTAGCACAGTTAGTAAGGTGTTGGGTTTGCATTATCAAATTAAGACTGTCATTGGATCGAATCCCATGTTATCATGTTTTTATTTTACTAGTGTGGTTTGTGGCTTTATAATATGAATGCCTATGTCTTTTAACAACAATAGTCAAGTCTTCCAATGGACTTTTTAGTGAAACCCAATAGATAGCTTTATTTTCTCTTTGTTTACTCAAATATTGAATGCTTATGTCTTATAAATTTAGTAGGAAAGTATTCTAATGACTTGCTTATGACACCCCATAGAATATATTATGTTTAGTACCTTGGAGACTGTAGCTTATTCACTTAAATCTCTGATAAATAGGGCATCTGGTATGCACAGTCTGGTTAGCACAGTTAGTAAGGTGTTGGGTTTGCACTATCAAATTAAGACTGTCATTGGATCGAATCCCATGTTATCATGTTTTTATTTTACTAGTGTGGTTTGTGGCTTTATAATATGAATGCCTATGTCTTTTAACAACAATAGTCAAGTCTTCCAATGGACTTTTTAGTGAAACCCAATAGATAGCTTTATTTTCTCTTTGTTTACTCAAATATTGAATGCTTATGTCTTGTAAATTTAGTAGGAAAGTATTCTAATGACTTGCTTATGACACCCCATAGAATATATTATGTTTAGTACCTTGGACACTGTAGCTTATTCACTTAAATCTCTGATAAATTGTGTGTCTGGTATGCAAAGTCTGATCAGCACAGTTAATAAAGTGTTGGGTTTTCACTATCAAATTAAGACTGTCGTTGGTTCAAATCCCATGTTATCATGTTTTTATTTTACTAGTGTGGTTTGTGGCCCTATAATATGAATGCCTATGTCTTTTAACAACAATAGTCAAGTCTTCCAATGGACTTTTTAGTGAAACCCAATAGATAGCTTTATTTTCTCTTTGTTTACTCAAATATTGAATGCTTATGTCTTATAAATTTAGTAGGAAAGTATTCTAATGACTTGCTTATGACACCCCATAGAATATATTATGTTTAGTACCTTGGACACTGTAGCTTATTCACTTAAATCTCTGATAAATTGTGAATTTGGTATGCACAGTCTAATAAGCACAGTTAGTAAGGTGTTGGGTTTGCACTATCAAATTAAGACTGTCATTGGTTTGAATCCCATGTTATCATGATTTTATTTTACTAGTGTGGTTTGTGGCTCTATAATATGAATGCCTATGTCTTTTAACAACAATAGTCAAGTCTTCCAATGGACTTTTTAGTGAAACCCAATAGATAGCTTTATTTTCTCTTTGTTTACTCAAATACTGAATGCTTATGTCTTATAAATTTAGTAGGAAAGTATTCTAATGACTTGCTTATGACACCCCATAGAATATATTATGTTTAGTACCTTGGACACTGTAGCTTATTCACTTAAATCTCTGATAAATAGGGCATCTGTTATGCACAGTCTGGTTAGCACAGTTAGTAAGGTGTTGGGTTTGCACTATCAAATTAAGACTGTCATTGGATCGAATCCCATGTTATCATGTTTTTATTTTACTAGTGTGGTTTGTGGCTCTATAATATGAATGCCTATGTCTTTTAACAACAATAGTCAAGTCTTCCAATGGACTTTTTAGTGAAACCCAATAGATAGCTTTATTTTCTCTTTGTTTACTCAAATACTGAATGCTTATGTCTTATAAATTTAGTAGGAAAGTATTCTAATGACTTGCTTATGACACCCCATAGAATATATTATGTTTAGTACCTTGGACACTGTAGCTTATTCACTTAAATCTCTGATAAATTGTGTGTCTGGTATGCACAGTCTGATCAGCACAGTTAATAAAGTGTTGGGTTTGCACTATCAAATTAAGACTGTCATTGGTTTGAATCCCATGTTATCATGTTTTTATTTTACTAGTGTGGTTTGTGGCTCTATAATATGAATGCCTATGTCTTTTAACAACAATAGTCAAGTCTTCCAATGGACTTTTTAGTGAAACCCAATAGATAGCTTTATTTTCTCTTTGTTTACTCAAATATTGAATGCTTATGTCTTATAAATTTAGTAGGAAAGTATTCTAATGACTTGCTTATGACACCCCATAGAATATATTATGTTTAGTACCTTGGACACTGTAGCTTTTTCACTTAAATCTCTGATAAATTGTGTATTTGGTATGCACAATCTGGTTAGCACAGTTAGTAAGGTGTTGGGTTTGCACTATCAAATTAAGACTGTCATTGGTTCGAATCCCATGTTATCATGTTTTTATTTTACTAGTGTGGTTTGTGGCTCTATAATATGAATGCCTATGTCTTTTAACAACAATAGTCAAGTCTTCCAATTGACTTTTTAGTGAAACCCAATAGATAGCTTTATTTTCTCTTTGTTTACTCAAATATTGAATGCTTATGTCTTATAAATTTAGTAGGAAAGTATTCTAATGACTTGCTTATGACACCCCATAGAATATATTATGTTTAGTACCATGGACACTGTAGCTTATTCACTTAAATCTCTGAAAATTGTATGTCTGGTATGCACAGTCTGGTTAGCACAGTTAGTAATGTGTTGGGTTTGCACTATCAAATTAAGACTGTCATTGGTTCGAATCCCATGTTATCATGTTTTTATTTTACTAGTGTGGTTTGTGGCTCTATAATATGAATGCCTATGTCTTTTAACAACAATAGTCAAGTGTTCCAATGGACTTTTTAGTGAAACCCAATAGATAGCTTTATTTTCTCTTTGTTTACTCAAATATTGAATGCTTATGTCTTATAAATTTAGTAGGAAAGTATTCTAATGACTTGCTTATGACACCCCATAGAATATATTATGTTTAGTACCTTGGACACTGTAGCTTATTCACTTAAATCTCTGATAAATAGGGCGTCTGGTATGCACAGTCTGGTTAGCACAGTTAGTAAGGTGTTGGGTTTGCACTATCAAATTAAGACTGTCATTGGTTTGTATCCCATGTTATAATGTTTTTATTTTACTAGTGTGGTTTGTGGCTCTATAATATGAATGCCTATGTCTTTTCACAACAATAGTCAAGTCTTCCAATGGACTTTTTAGTGAAACCCAATAGATAGCTTTGTTTTCTCTTTGTTTACTCAAATATTGAATACTTATGTCTTATAAATTTAGTAGGAAAGTATTCTAATGACTTGCTTATGACACCCCATAGAATATATTATGTTTAGTACCTTGGACACTGTAGCTTATTCACTTAAATCTCTGATAAATTGTGTGTCTGGTATGCACAGTCTAATTAGCACAGTTAGTAAGGTGTTGGGTTTGCACTATCAAATTAAGACTGTCATTGGTTCGAATCCCATGTTATCATGATTTTATTTTACTAGTGTGGTTTGTGGCTCTATAATATGAATGCCTATGTCTTTTAACAACAATAGTCAAGTCTTCCAATGGACTTTTTAGTGAAACCCAATAGATAGCTTTATTTTCTCTTTGTTTACTCAAATACTGAATGCTTATGTCTTATAAATTTAGTAGGAAAGTATTCTAATGACTTGCTTATGACACCCCATAGAATATATTATGTTTAGTACCTTGGACACTGTAGCTTATTCACTTAAATCTCTGATAAATTGTGTGTCTGGTATGCACAGTCTGATCAGCACAGTTAATAAAGTGTTGGGTTTTCACTATCAAATTAAGACTGTCATTGGTTTGAATCCCATGTTATCATGTTTTTATTTTACTAGTGTGGTTTGTGGCTCTATAATATGAATGCCTATGTCTTTTAACAACAATAGTCAAGTCTTCCAATGGACTTTTTAGTGAAACCCAATAGATAGCTTTATTTTCTCTTTGTTTACTCAAATATTGAATGCTTATGTCTTATAAATTTAGTAGGAAAGTATTCTAATGACTTGCTTATGACACCCCATAGAATATATTATGTTTAGTACCTTGGACACTGTAGCTTATTCACTTAAATCTCTGATAAATTGTGCATTTGGTATGCACAGTCTAATTAGCACAGTTAGTAAGGTGTTGGGTTTGCACTATCAAATTAAGACTGTCATTGGTTCGAATCCCATGTTATCATGATTTTATTTTACTAGTGTGGTTTGTGGCTCTATAATATGAATGCCTATGTCTTTTAACAACAATAGTCAAGTCTTCCAATGGACTTTTTAGTGAAACCCAATAGATAGCTTTATTTTCTCTTTGTTTACTCAAATACTGAATGCTTATGTCTTATAAATT
Organism: Pseudophryne corroboree; assembly: GCF_028390025.1. Taxonomy (NCBI): domain Eukaryota; kingdom Metazoa; phylum Chordata; class Amphibia; order Anura; family Myobatrachidae; genus Pseudophryne; species Pseudophryne corroboree. Next base: position 710,981,307 of record NC_086449.1, on the reverse strand, counting down.
TAGTAGGAAAGTATTCTAATGACTTGTTTATGACACCCCATAGAATATATTATGTTTAGTACCTTGGACACTGTAGCTTATTCACTTAAATCTCTGATAAATAGGGTATCTGGTATGCACAGTCTGGTTAGCACAGTTAGTAAGGTGTTGGGTTTGCACTATCAAATTAAGACTGTCATTGGATCGAATCCCATGTTATCATGTTTTTATTTTACTAGTGTGGTTTGTGGCTTTATAATATGAATGCCTATGTCTTTTAACAACAATAGTCAAGTCTTCCAATGGACTTTTTAGTGAAACCCAATAGATAGCTTTATTTTCTCTTTGTTTACTCAAATATTGAATGCTTATGTCTTATAAATTTAGTAGGAAAGTATTCTAATGACTTGCTTATGACACCCCATAGAATATATTATGTTTAGTACCTTGGACACTGTAGCTTATTCACTTAAATCTCTGATAAATTGTGTATTTGGTATGTACAGTCTAATTAGCACAGTTAGTAAGGTGTTGGGTTTGCATTATCAAATTAAGACTGTCATTGGTTCGCATCCCATGTTATCATGATTTTATTTTACTAGTGTGGTTTGTGGCTCTATAATATGAATGCCTATGTCTTTTAACAACAATAGTCAAGTCTTCCAATGGACTTTTTAGTGAAACCCAATAGATAGCTTTATTTTCTCTTTGTTTACTCAAATACTGAATGCTTATGTCTTATAAATTTAGTAGGAAAGTATTCTAATGACTTGCTTATGACACCCCATAGAATATATTATGTTTAGTACCTTGGAGACTGTAGCTTATTCACTTAAATCTCTGATAAATAGGGCATCTGGTATGCACAGTCTGGTTAGCACAGTTAGTAAGGTGTTGGGTTTGCATTATCAAATTAAGACTGTCATTGGTTCGCATCCCATGTTATCATGATTTTATTTTACTAGTGTGGTTTGTGGCTCTATAATATGAATGCCTATGTCTTTTAACAACAATAGTCAAGTCTTCCAATGGACTTTTTAGTGAAACCCAATAGATAGCTTTATTTTCTCTTTGTTTACTCAAATATTGAATGCTTATGTCTTGTAAATTTAGTAGGAAAGTATTCTAATGACTTGCTTATGACACCCCATAGAATATATTATGTTTAGTACCTTGGACACTGTAGCTTATTCACTTAAATCTCTGATAAATTGTGTGTCTGGTATGCAAAGTCTGATCAGCACAGTTAATAAAGTGTTGGGTTTTCACTATCAAATTAAGACTGTCATTGGTTCAAATCCCATGTTATCATGTTTTTATTTTACTAGTGTGGTTTGTGGCTCTATAATATGAATGCCTATGTCTTTTAACAACAATAGTCAAGTCTTCCAATGGACTTTTTAGTGAAACCCAATAGATAGCTTTATTTTCTCTTTGTTTACTCAAATATTGAATGCTTATGTCTTATAAATTTAGTAGGAAAGTATTCTAATGACTTGCTTATGACACCCCATAGAATATATTATGTTTAGTACCTTGGACACTGTAGCTTATTCACTTAAATCTCTGATAAATTGTGTATTTGGTATGCACAGTCTAATTAGCACAGTTAGTAAGGTGTTGGGTTTGCATTATCAAATTAAGACTGTCATTGGATCGAATCCCATGTTATCATGTTTTTATTTTACTAGTGTGGTTTGTGGCTTTATAATATGAATGCCTATGTCTTTTAACAACAATAGTCAAGTCTTCCAATGGACTTTTTAGTGAAACCCAATAGATAGCTTTATTTTCTCTTTGTTTACTCAAATATTGAATGCTTATGTCTTATAAATTTAGTAGGAAAGTATTCTAATGACTTGCTTATGACACCCCATAGAATATATTATGTTTAGTACCTTGGAGACTGTAGCTTATTCACTTAAATCTCTGATAAATAGGGCATCTGGTATGCACAGTCTGGTTAGCACAGTTAGTAAGGTGTTGGGTTTGCACTATCAAATTAAGACTGTCATTGGATCGAATCCCATGTTATCATGTTTTTATTTTACTAGTGTGGTTTGTGGCTTTATAATATGAATGCCTATGTCTTTTAACAACAATAGTCAAGTCTTCCAATGGACTTTTTAGTGAAACCCAATAGATAGCTTTATTTTCTCTTTGTTTACTCAAATATTGAATGCTTATGTCTTGTAAATTTAGTAGGAAAGTATTCTAATGACTTGCTTATGACACCCCATAGAATATATTATGTTTAGTACCTTGGACACTGTAGCTTATTCACTTAAATCTCTGATAAATTGTGTGTCTGGTATGCAAAGTCTGATCAGCACAGTTAATAAAGTGTTGGGTTTTCACTATCAAATTAAGACTGTCGTTGGTTCAAATCCCATGTTATCATGTTTTTATTTTACTAGTGTGGTTTGTGGCCCTATAATATGAATGCCTATGTCTTTTAACAACAATAGTCAAGTCTTCCAATGGACTTTTTAGTGAAACCCAATAGATAGCTTTATTTTCTCTTTGTTTACTCAAATATTGAATGCTTATGTCTTATAAATTTAGTAGGAAAGTATTCTAATGACTTGCTTATGACACCCCATAGAATATATTATGTTTAGTACCTTGGACACTGTAGCTTATTCACTTAAATCTCTGATAAATTGTGAATTTGGTATGCACAGTCTAATAAGCACAGTTAGTAAGGTGTTGGGTTTGCACTATCAAATTAAGACTGTCATTGGTTTGAATCCCATGTTATCATGATTTTATTTTACTAGTGTGGTTTGTGGCTCTATAATATGAATGCCTATGTCTTTTAACAACAATAGTCAAGTCTTCCAATGGACTTTTTAGTGAAACCCAATAGATAGCTTTATTTTCTCTTTGTTTACTCAAATACTGAATGCTTATGTCTTATAAATTTAGTAGGAAAGTATTCTAATGACTTGCTTATGACACCCCATAGAATATATTATGTTTAGTACCTTGGACACTGTAGCTTATTCACTTAAATCTCTGATAAATAGGGCATCTGTTATGCACAGTCTGGTTAGCACAGTTAGTAAGGTGTTGGGTTTGCACTATCAAATTAAGACTGTCATTGGATCGAATCCCATGTTATCATGTTTTTATTTTACTAGTGTGGTTTGTGGCTCTATAATATGAATGCCTATGTCTTTTAACAACAATAGTCAAGTCTTCCAATGGACTTTTTAGTGAAACCCAATAGATAGCTTTATTTTCTCTTTGTTTACTCAAATACTGAATGCTTATGTCTTATAAATTTAGTAGGAAAGTATTCTAATGACTTGCTTATGACACCCCATAGAATATATTATGTTTAGTACCTTGGACACTGTAGCTTATTCACTTAAATCTCTGATAAATTGTGTGTCTGGTATGCACAGTCTGATCAGCACAGTTAATAAAGTGTTGGGTTTGCACTATCAAATTAAGACTGTCATTGGTTTGAATCCCATGTTATCATGTTTTTATTTTACTAGTGTGGTTTGTGGCTCTATAATATGAATGCCTATGTCTTTTAACAACAATAGTCAAGTCTTCCAATGGACTTTTTAGTGAAACCCAATAGATAGCTTTATTTTCTCTTTGTTTACTCAAATATTGAATGCTTATGTCTTATAAATTTAGTAGGAAAGTATTCTAATGACTTGCTTATGACACCCCATAGAATATATTATGTTTAGTACCTTGGACACTGTAGCTTTTTCACTTAAATCTCTGATAAATTGTGTATTTGGTATGCACAATCTGGTTAGCACAGTTAGTAAGGTGTTGGGTTTGCACTATCAAATTAAGACTGTCATTGGTTCGAATCCCATGTTATCATGTTTTTATTTTACTAGTGTGGTTTGTGGCTCTATAATATGAATGCCTATGTCTTTTAACAACAATAGTCAAGTCTTCCAATTGACTTTTTAGTGAAACCCAATAGATAGCTTTATTTTCTCTTTGTTTACTCAAATATTGAATGCTTATGTCTTATAAATTTAGTAGGAAAGTATTCTAATGACTTGCTTATGACACCCCATAGAATATATTATGTTTAGTACCATGGACACTGTAGCTTATTCACTTAAATCTCTGAAAATTGTATGTCTGGTATGCACAGTCTGGTTAGCACAGTTAGTAATGTGTTGGGTTTGCACTATCAAATTAAGACTGTCATTGGTTCGAATCCCATGTTATCATGTTTTTATTTTACTAGTGTGGTTTGTGGCTCTATAATATGAATGCCTATGTCTTTTAACAACAATAGTCAAGTGTTCCAATGGACTTTTTAATGAAACCCAATAGATAGCTTTATTTTCTCTTTGTTTACTCAAATATTGAATGCTTATGTCTTATAAATTTAGTAGGAAAGTATTCTAATGACTTGCTTATGACACCCCATAGAATATATTATGTTTAGTACCTTGGACACTGTAGCTTATTCACTTAAATCTCTGATAAATAGGGCGTCTGGTATGCACAGTCTGGTTAGCACAGTTAGTAAGGTGTTGGGTTTGCACTATCAAATTAAGACTGTCATTGGTTTGTATCCCATGTTATAATGTTTTTATTTTACTAGTGTGGTTTGTGGCTCTATAATATGAATGCCTATGTCTTTTCACAACAATAGTCAAGTCTTCCAATGGACTTTTTAGTGAAACCCAATAGATAGCTTTGTTTTCTCTTTGTTTACTCAAATATTGAATACTTATGTCTTATAAATTTAGTAGGAAAGTATTCTAATGACTTGCTTATGACACCCCATAGAATATATTATGTTTAGTACCTTGGACACTGTAGCTTATTCACTTAAATCTCTGATAAATTGTGTGTCTGGTATGCACAGTCTAATTAGCACAGTTAGTAAGGTGTTGGGTTTGCACTATCAAATTAAGACTGTCATTGGTTCGAATCCCATGTTATCATGATTTTATTTTACTAGTGTGGTTTGTGGCTCTATAATATGAATGCCTATGTCTTTTAACAACAATAGTCAAGTCTTCCAATGGACTTTTTAGTGAAACCCAATAGATAGCTTTATTTTCTCTTTGTTTACTCAAATACTGAATGCTTATGTCTTATAAATTTAGTAGGAAAGTATTCTAATGACTTGCTTATGACACCCCATAGAATATATTATGTTTAGTACCTTGGACACTGTAGCTTATTCACTTAAATCTCTGATAAATTGTGTATTTGGTATGCACAGTCTAATTAGCACAGTTAGTAAGGTGTTGGGTTTGCATTATCAAATTAAGACTGTCATTGGTTCGCATCCCATGTTATCATGATTTTATTTTACTAGTGTGGTTTGTGGCTCTATAATATGAATGCCTATGTCTTTTAACAACAATAGTCAAGTCTTCCAATGGACTTTTTAGTGAAACCCAATAGATAGCTTTATTTTCTCTTTGTTTACTCAAATACTGAATGCTTATGTCTTATAAATTTAGTAGGAAAGTATTCTAATGACTTGCTTATGACACCCCATAGAATATATTATGTTTAGTACCTTGGAGACTGTAGCTTATTCACTTAAATCTCTGATAAATAGGGCATCTGGTATGCACAGTCTGGTTAGCACAGTTAGTAAGGTGTTGGGTTTGCACTATCAAATTAAGACTGTCATTGGATCGAATCCCATGTTATCATGTTTTTATTTTACTAGTGTGGTTTGTGGCTTTATAATATGAATGCCTATGTCTTTTAACAACAATAGTCAAGTCTTCCAATGGACTTTTTAGTGAAACCCAATAGATAGCTTTATTTTCTCTTTGTTTACTCAAATATTGAATGCTTATGTCTTATAAATTTAGTAGGAAAGTATTCTAATGACTTGCTTATGACACCCCATATAATATATTATGTTTAGTACCTTGGAGACTGTAGCTTATTCACTTAAATATCTGATAAATAGGGCATCTGGTATGCACAGTCTGGTTAGCACAGTTAGTAAGGTGTTGGGTTTGCACTATCAAATTAAGACTGTCATTGGATCGAATCCCATGTTATCATGTTTTTATTTTACTAGTGTGGTTTGTGGCTTTATAATATGAATGCCTATGTCTTTTAACAACAATAGTCAAGTCTTCCAATGGACTTTTTAGTGAAACCCAATAGATAGCTTTATTTTCTCTTTGTTTACTCAAATATTGAATGCTTATGTCTTATAAATTTAGTAGGAAAGTATTCTAATGACTTGCTTATGACACCCCATAGAATATATTATGTTTAGTACCTTGGACACTGTAGCTTATTCACTTAAATCTCTGATAAATTGTGAATTTGGTATGCACAGTCTAATTAGCACAGTTAGTAAGGTGTTGGGTTTGCACTATCAAATTAAGACTGTCATTGGTTTGAATCCCATGTTATCATGATTTTATTTTACTAGTGTGGTTTGTGGCTCTATAATATGAATGCCTATGTCTTTTAACAACAATAGTCAAGTCTTCCAATGGACTTTTTAGTGAAACCCAATAGATAGCTTTATTTTCTCTTTGTTTACTCAAATACTGAATGCTTATGTCTTATAAATTTAGTAGGAAAGTATTCTAATGACTTGCTTATGACACCCCATAGAATATATTATGTTTAGTACCTTGGACACTGTAGCTTATTCACTTAAATCTCTGATAAATAGGGCATCTGGTATGCACAGTCTGGTTAGCACAGTTAGTAAGGTGTTGGGTTTGCACTATCAAATTAAGACTGTCATTGGATCGAATCCCATGTTATCATGTTTTTATTTTACTAGTGTGGTTTGTGGCTCTATAATATGAATGCCTATGTCTTTTAACAACAATAGTCAAGTCTTCCAATGGACTTTTTAGTGAAACCCAATAGATAGCTTTATTTTCTCTTTGTTTACTCAAATACTGAATGCTTATGTCTTATAAATTTAGTAGGAAAGTATTCTAATGACTTGCTTATGACACCCCATAGAATATATTATGTTTAGTACCTTGGACACTGTAGCTTATTCACTTAAATCTCTGATAAATTGTGTGTCTGGTATGCACAGTCTGATCAGCACAGTTAATAAAGTGTTGGGTTTGCACTATCAAATTAAGACTGTCATTGGTTTAAATCCCATGTTATCATGTTTTTATTTTACTAGTGTGGTTTGTGGCTCTATAATATGAATGCCTATGTCTTTTAACAACAATAGTCAAGTCTTCCAATGGACTTTTTAGTGAAACCCAATAGATAGCTTTATTTTCACTTTGTTTACTCAAATATTGAATGCTTATGTCTTATAAATTTAGTAGGAAAGTATTCTAATGACTTGCTTATGACACCCCATAGAATATATTATGTTTAGTACCTTGGACACTGTAGCTTTTTCACTTAAATCTCTGATAAATTGTGTATTTGGTATGCACAATCTGGTTAGCACAGTTAGTAAGGTGTTGGGTTTGCACTATCAAATTAAGACTGTCATTGGTTCGAATCCCATGTTATCATGTTTTTATTTTACTAGTGTGGTTTGTGGCTCTATAATATGAATGCCTATGTCTTTTAACAACAATAGTCAAGTCTTCCAATGGACTTTTTAGTGAAACCCAATAGATAGCTTTATTTTCTCTTTGTTTACTCAAATATTGAATGCTTATGTCTTATAAATTTAGTAGGAAAGTATTCTAATGACTTGCTTATGACACCCCATAGAATATATTATGTTTAGTACCATGGACACTGTAGCTTATTCACTTAAATCTCTGAAAATTGGATGTCTGGTATGCACAGTCTGGTTAGCACAGTTAGTAATGTGTTGGGTTTGCACTATCAAATTAAGACTGTCATTGGTTCGAATCCCATGTTATCATGTTTTTATTTTACTAGTGTGGTTTCTGGCTCTATAATATGAATGCCTATGTCTTTTAACAACAATAGTCAAGTCTTCCAATGGACTTTTTAGTGAAACCCAATAGATAGCTTTATTTTCTCTTTGTTTACTCAAATACTGAATGCTTATGTCTTATAAATTTAGTAGGAAAGTATTCTAATGACTTGCTTATGACACCCCATAGAATATATTATGTTTAGTACCTTGGACACTGTAGCTTATTCACTTAAATCTCTGATAAATAGGGCATCTGGTATGCACAGTCTGGTTAGCACAGTTAGTAAGGTGTTGGGTTTGCACTATCAAATTAAGACTGTCATTGGTTCGAATCCCATGTTATCATGTTTTTATTTTACTAGTGTGGTTTGTGGCTCTATAATATGAATGCCTATGTCTTTTAACAACAATAGTCAAGTCTTCCAATGGACTTTTTAGTGAAACCCAATAGATAGCTTTATTTTCTCTTTGTTTACTCAAATATTGAATGCTTATGTCTTATAAATTTAGTAGGAAAGTATTCTAATGACTTGCTTATGACACCCCATAGAATATATTATGTTTAGTACCTTGGACACTGTAGCTTATTCACTTAAATCTCTGATAAACTGTGAATTTGGTATGCACAGTCTAATTAGCACAGTTAGTAAGGTGTTGGGTTTGCACTATCAAATTAAGACTGTCATTGGTTTGAATCCCATGTTATCATGATTTTATTTTACTAGTGTGGTTTGTGGCTCTATAATATGAATGCCTATGTCTTTTAACAACAATAGTCAAGTCTTCCAATGGACTTTTTAGTGAAACCCAATAGATAGCTTTATTTTCTCTTTGTTTACTCAAATACTGAATGCTTATGTCTTATAAATTTAGTAGGAAAGTATTCTAATGACTTGCTTATGACACCCCATAGAATATATTATGTTTAGTACCTTGGACACTGTAGCTTATTCACTTAAATCTCTGATAAATAGGGCATCTGGTATGCACAGTCTGGTTAGCACAGTTAGTAAGGTGTTGGGTTTGCACTATCAAATTAAGACTGTCATTGGATCGAATCCCATGTTATCATGTTTTTATTTTACTAGTGTGGTTTGTGGCTCTATAATATGAATGCCTATGTCTTTTAACAACAATAGTCAAGTCTTCCAATGGACTTTTTAGTGAAACCCAATAGATAGCTTTATTTTCTCTTTGTTTACTCAAATACTGAATGCTTATGTCTTATAAATTTAGTAGGAAAGTATTCTAATGACTTGCTTATGACACCCCATAGAATATATTATGTTTAGTACCTTGGACACTGTAGCTTATTCACTTAAATCTCTGATAAATTGTGTGTCTGGTATGCACAGTCTGATCAGCACAGTTAATAAAGTGTTGGGTTTGCACTATCAAATTAAGACTGTCATTGGTTTAAATCCCATGTTATCATGTTTTTATTTTACTAGTGTGGTTTGTGGCTCTATAATATGAATGCCTATGTCTTTTAACAACAATAGTCAAGTCTTCCAATGGACTTTTTAGTGAAACCCAATAGATAGCTTTATTTTCTCTTTGTTTACTCAAATATTGAATGCTTATGTCTTATAAATTTAGTAGGAAAGTATTCTAATGACTTGCTTATGACACCCCATAGAATATATTATGTTTAGTACCTTGGACACTGTAGCTTATTCACTTAAATCTCTGATAAATTGTGTATTTGGTATGCACAATCTGGTTAGCACAGTTAGTAAGGTGTTGGGTTTGCACTATCAAATTAAGACTGTCATTGGTTTGAATCCCATGTTATCATGTTTTTATTTTACTAGTGTGGTTTGTGGCTCTATAATATGAATGCCTATGTCTTTTAACAACAATAGTCAAGTCTTCCAATGGACTTTTTAGTGAAACCCAATAGATAGCTTTATTTTCTCTTTGTTTACTCAAATATTGAATGCTTATGTCTTATAAATTTAGTAGGAAAGTATTCTAATGACTTGCTTATGACACCCCATAGAATATATTATGTTTAGTACCATGGACACTGTAGCTTATTCACTTAAATATCTGATAAATTGTATGTCTGGTATGCACAGTCTGGTTAGCACAGTTAGTAATGTGTTGTGTTTGCACTATCAAATTAAGACTGTCATTGGTTCGAATCCCATGTTATCATGTTTTTATTTTACTAGTGTGGTTTGTGGCTCTATAATATGAATGCCTATGTCTTTTAACAACAATAGTCAAGTCTTCCAATGGACTTTTTAGTGAAACCCAATAGATAGCTTTATTTTCTCTTTGTTTACTCAAATATTGAATGCTTATGTCTTATAAATTTAGTAGGAAAGTATTCTAATGACTTGCTTATGACACCCCATAGAATATATTATGTTTAGTACCATGGACACTGTAGCTTATTCACTTAAATCTCTGATAAATAGGGCATCTGGTATGCACAGTCTGGTTAGCACAGTTAGTAAGGTGTTGGGTTTGCACTATCAAATTAAGACTGTCATTGGATCGAATCCCATGTTATCATGTTTTTATTTTACTAGTGTGGTTTGTGGCTCTATAATATGAATGCCTATGTCTTTTAACAACAATAGTCAAGTCTTCCAATGGACTTTTTAGTGAAACCCAATAGATAGCTTTATTTTCTCTTTGTTTACTCAAATATTGAATGCTTATGTCTTATAAATTTAGTAGGAAAGTATTCTAATGACTTGCTTATGACACCCCATAGAATATATTATGTTTAGTACCTTGGACACTGTAGCTTATTCACTTAAATCTCTGATAAATTGTGTGTCTGGTATGCACAGTCTGATCAGCACAGTTAATAAAGTGTTGGGTTTGCACTATCAAATTAAGACTGTCATTGGTTCGAATCCCATGTTATCATGTTTTTATTTTACTAGTGTGGTTTGTGGCTCTATAATATGAATGCCTATGTCTTTTAACAACAATAGTCAAGTCTTCCATTGGACTTTTTAGTGAAACCCAATAGATAGCTTTATTTTCTCTTTGTTTACTCAAATACTGAATGCTTATGTCTTATAAATTTAGTAGGAAAGTATTCTAATGACTTGCTTATGACACCCCATAGAATATATTATGTTTAGTACCTTGGACACTGTAGCTTATTCACTTAAATCTCTGATAAATAGGGCGTCTGGTATGCACAGTCTGGTTAGCATAGTTAGTAAGGTGTTGGGTTTGCACTATCAAATTAAGACTGTCATTGGTTTGTATCCCATGTTATAATGTTTTTATTTTACTAGTGTGGTTTGTGGCTCTATAATATGAATGCCTATGTCTTTTCACAACAATAGTCAAGTCTTCCAATGGACTTTTTAGTGAAACCCAATAGATAGCTTTATTTTCTCTTTGTTTACTCAAATATTGAATGCTTATGTCTTATAAATTTAGTAGGAAAGTATTCTAATGACTTGCTTATGACACCCCATAGAATATATTATGTTTAGTACCTTGGACACTGTTGCTTATTCACTTAAATCTCTGATAAATTGTGTGTCTGGTATGCACAGTCTGATCAGCACAGTTAATAAAGTGTTGGGTTTTCACTATCAAATTAAGACTGTCATTGGTTTGAATCCCATGTTATCATGTTTTTATTTTACTAGTGTGGTTTGTGGCTCTATAATATGAATGCCTATGTCTTTTAACAACAATAGTCAAGTCTTCCAATGGACTTTTTAGTGAAACCCAATAGATAGCTTTATTTTCTCTTTGTTTACTCAAATATTGAATGCTTATGTCTTATAAATTTAGTAGGAAAGTATTCTAATGACTTGCTTATGACACCCCATAGAATATATTATGTTTAGTACCTTGGACACTGTAGCTTATTCACTTAAATCTCTGATAAATTGTGTATTTGGTATGCACAGTCTAATTAGCACAGTTAGTAAGGTGTTGGGTTTGCACTATCAAATTAAGACTGTCATTGGTTCGAATCCCATGTTATCATGATTTTATTTTACTAGTGTGGTTTGTGGCTCTATAATATGAATGCCTATGTCTTTTAACAACAATAGTCAAGTCTTCCAATGGACTTTTTAGTGAAACCCAATAGATAGCTTTATTTTCTCTTTGTTTACTCAAATACTGAATGCTTATGTCTTATAAATTTAGTAGGAAAGTATTCTAATGACTTGCTTATGACACCCCATAGAATATATTATGTTTAGTACCTTGGACACTGTAGCTTATTCACTTAAATCTCTGATAAATAGGGCTTCTGGTATGCACAGTCTGGTTAGCACAGTTAGTAAGGTGTTGGGTTTGCACTATCAAATTAAGACTGTCATTGGATCGAATCCCATGTTATCATGTTTTTATTTTACTAGTGTGGTTTGTGGCTTTATAATATGAATGCCTATGTCTTTTAACAACAATAGTCAAGTCTTCCAATGGACTTTTTAGTGAAACCCAATAGATAGCTTTATTTTCTCTTTGTTTACTCAAATATTGAATGCTTATGTCTTATAAATTTAGTAGGAAAGTATTCTAATGACTTGCTTATGACACCCCATAGAATATATTATGTTTAGTACCTTGGACACTGTAGCTTATTCACTTAAATCTCTGATAAATTGTGTATTTGGTATGCACAGTCTAATTAGCACAGTTAGTAAGGTGTATGGTTTGCACTATTAAATTAAGACTGTCATTGGTTCGCATCCCATGTTATCATGATTTTATTTTACTAGTGTGGTTTGTGGCTCTATAATATGAATGCCTATGTCTTTTAACAACAATAGTCAAGTCTTCCAGTGGACTTTTTAGTGAAACCCAATAGATAGCTTTATTTTCTCTTTGTTTACTCAAATACTGAATGCTTATGTCTTATAAATTTAGTAGGAAAGTATTCTAATGACTTGCTTATGACACCCCATAGAATATATTATGTTTAGTACCTTGGAGACTGTAGCTTATTCACTTAAATCTCTGATAAATAGGGCATCTGGTATGCACAGTCTGGTTAGCACAGTTAGTAAGGTGTTGGGTTTGCACTATCAAATTAAGACTGTCATTGGATCGAATCCCATGTTATCATGTTTTTATTTTACTAGTGTGGTTTGTGGCTTTATAATATGAATGCCTATGTCTTTTAACAACAATAGTCAAGTCTTCCAATGGACTTTTTAGTGAAACCCAATAGATAGCTTTATTTTCTCTTTGTTTACTCAAATATTGAATGCTTATGTCTTATAAATTTAGTAGGAAAGTATTCTAATGACTTGCTTATGACACCCCATAGAATATATTATGTTTAGTACCTTGGACACTGTAGCTTATTCACTTAAATCTCTGATAAATTCTGTGTCTGGTATGCACAGTCTGATCAGCACAGTTAATAAAGTGTTGGGTTTGCACTATCAAATTAAGACTGTCATTGGTTCGAATCCCATGTTATCATGTTTTTATTTTACTAGTGTGGTTTGTGGCTCTATAATATGAATGCCTATGTCTTTTAACAACAATAGTCAAGTCTTCCAATGGACTTTTTAGTGAAACCCAATAGATAGCTTTATTTTCTCTTTGTTTACTCAAATATTGAATGCTTATGTCTTATAAATTTAGTAGGAAAGTATTCTAATGACTTGCTTATGACACCCCATAGAATATATTATGTTTAGTACCTTGGACACTGTAGCTTATTCACTTAAATCTCTGATAAATTGTGTATTTGGTATGCACAATCTGGTTAGCACAGTTAGTAAGGTGTTGGGTTTTCACTATCAAATTAAGACTGTCATTGGTTCGAATCCCATGTTATCGTGTTTTTATTTTACTAGTGTGGTTTGTGGCTCTATAATATGAATGCCTATGTCTTTTAACAACAATAGTCAAGTCTTCCAATGGACTTTTTAGTGAAACCCAATAGATAGCTTTATTTTCTCTTTGTTTACTCAAATATTGAATGCTTATGTCTTATAAATTTAGTAGGAAAGTATTCTAATGACTTGCTTATGACACCCCATAGAATATATTATGTTTAGTACCATGGACACTGTAGCTTATTCACTTAAATCTCTGATAAATTGTATGTCTGGTATGCACAGTCTGGTTAGCACAGTTAGTAATGTGTTGGGTTTGCACTATCAAATTAAGACTGTCATTGGTTCGAATCCCATGTTATCATGTTTTTATTTTACTAGTGTGGTTTGTGGCTCTATAATATGAATGCCTATGTCTTTTAACAACAATAGTCAAGTCTTCCATTGGACTTTTTAGTGAAACCCAATAGATAGCTTTATTTTCTCTTTGTTTACTCAAATACTGAATGCTTATGTCTTATAAATTTAGTAGGAAAGTATTCTAATGACTTGCTTATGACACCCCATAGAATATATTATGTTTAGTACCTTGGACACTGTAGCTTATTCACTTAAATCTCTGATAAATAGGGCGTCTGGTATGCACAGTCTGGTTAGCATAGTTAGTAAGGTGTTGGGTTTGCACTATCAAATTAAGACTGTCATTGGTTTGTATCCCATGTTATAATGTTTTTATTTTACTAGTGTGGTTTGTGGCTCTATAATATGAATGCCTATGTCTTTTCACAACAATAGTCAAGTCTTCCAATGGACTTTTTAGTGAAACCCAATAGATAGCTTTATTTTCTCTTTGTTTACTCAAATATTGAATGCTTATGTCTTATAAATTTAGTAGGAAAGTATTCTAATGACTTGCTTATGACACCCCATAGAATATATTATGTTTAGTACCTTGGACACTGTTGCTTATTCACTTAAATCTCTGATAAATTGTGTGTCTGGTATGCACAGTCTGATCAGCACAGTTAATAAAGTGTTGGGTTTTCACTATCAAATTAAGACTGTCATTGGTTTGAATCCCATGTTATCATGTTTTTATTTTACTAGTGTGGTTTGTGGCTCTATAATATGAATGCCTATGTCTTTTAACAACAATAGTCAAGTCTTCCAATGGACTTTTTAGTGAAACCCAATAGATAGCTTTATTTTCTCTTTGTTTACTCAAATATTGAATGCTTATGTCTTATAAATTTAGTAGGAAAGTATTCTAATGACTTGCTTATGACACCCCATAGAATATATTATGTTTAGTACCTTGGACACTGTAGCTTATTCACTTAAATCTCTGATAAATTGTGTATTTGGTATGCACAGTCTAATTAGCACAGTTAGTAAGGTGTTGGGTTTGCACTATCAAATTAAGACTGTCATTGGTTCGAATCCCATGTTATCATGATTTTATTTTACTAGTGTGGTTTGTGGCTCTATAATATGAATGCCTATGTCTTTTAACAACAATAGTCAAGTCTTCCAATGGACTTTTTAGTGAAACCCAATAGATAGCTTTATTTTCTCTTTGTTTACTCAAATACTGAATGCTTATGTCTTATAAATTTAGTAGGAAAGTATTCTAATGACTTGCTTATGACACCCCATAGAATATATTATGTTTAGTACCTTGGACACTGTAGCTTATTCACTTAAATCTCTGATAAATAGGGCTTCTGGTATGCACAGTCTGGTTAGCACAGTTAGTAAGGTGTTGGGTTTGCACTATCAAATTAAGACTGTCATTGGATCGAATCCCATGTTATCATGTTTTTATTTTACTAGTGTGGTTTGTGGCTTTATAATATGAATGCCTATGTCTTTTAACAACAATAGTCAAGTCTTCCAATGGACTTTTTAGTGAAACCCAATAGATAGCTTTATTTTCTCTTTGTTTACTCAAATATTGAATGCTTATGTCTTATAAATTTAGTAGGAAAGTATTCTAATGACTTGCTTATGACACCCCATAGAATATATTATGTTTAGTACCTTGGACACTGTAGCTTATTCACTTAAATCTCTGATAAATTGTGTATTTGGTATGCACAGTCTAATTAGCACAGTTAGTAAGGTGTATGGTTTGCACTATTAAATTAAGACTGTCATTGGTTCGCATCCCATGTTATCATGATTTTATTTTACTAGTGTGGTTTGTGGCTCTATAATATGAATGCCTATGTCTTTTAACAACAATAGTCAAGTCTTCCAGTGGACTTTTTAGTGAAACCCAATAGATAGCTTTATTTTCTCTTTGTTTACTCAAATACTGAATGCTTATGTCTTATAAATTTAGTAGGAAAGTATTCTAATGACTTGCTTATGACACCCCATAGAATATATTATGTTTAGTACCTTGGAGACTGTAGCTTATTCACTTAAATCTCTGATAAATAGGGCATCTGGTATGCACAGTCTGGTTAGCACAGTTAGTAAGGTGTTGGGTTTGCACTATCAAATTAAGACTGTCATTGGATCGAATCCCATGTTATCATGTTTTTATTTTACTAGTGTGGTTTGTGGCTTTATAATATGAATGCCTATGTCTTTTAACAACAATAGTCAAGTCTTCCAATGGACTTTTTAGTGAAACCCAATAGATAGCTTTATTTTCTCTTTGTTTACTCAAATATTGAATGCTTATGTCTTATAAATTTAGTAGGAAAGTATTCTAATGACTTGCTTATGACACCCCATAGAATATATTATGTTTAGTACCTTGGACACTGTAGCTTATTCACTTAAATCTCTGATAAATTCTGTGTCTGGTATGCACAGTCTGATCAGCACAGTTAATAAAGTGTTGGGTTTGCACTATCAAA
Organism: Pseudophryne corroboree; assembly: GCF_028390025.1. Lineage (NCBI taxonomy): Eukaryota > Metazoa > Chordata > Amphibia > Anura > Myobatrachidae > Pseudophryne > Pseudophryne corroboree. Next base: position 710,964,808 of record NC_086449.1, on the reverse strand, counting down.
TTAAGACTGTCATTGGTTCGAATCCCATGTTATCATGTTTTTATTTTACTAGTGTGGTTTGTGGCTCTATAATATGAATGCCTATGTCTTTTAACAACAATAGTCAAGTCTTCCAATGGACTTTTTAGTGAAACCCAATAGATAGCTTTATTTTCTCTTTGTTTACTCAAATATTGAATGCTTATGTCTTATAAATTTAGTAGGAAAGTATTCTAATGACTTGCTTATGACACCCCATAGAATATATTATGTTTAGTACCTTGGACACTGTAGCTTATTCACTTAAATCTCTGATAAATTGTGTATTTGGTATGCACAATCTGGTTAGCACAGTTAGTAAGGTGTTGGGTTTTCACTATCAAATTAAGACTGTCATTGGTTCGAATCCCATGTTATCGTGTTTTTATTTTACTAGTGTGGTTTGTGGCTCTATAATATGAATGCCTATGTCTTTTAACAACAATAGTCAAGTCTTCCAATGGACTTTTTAGTGAAACCCAATAGATAGCTTTATTTTCTCTTTGTTTACTCAAATATTGAATGCTTATGTCTTATAAATTTAGTAGGAAAGTATTCTAATGACTTGCTTATGACACCCCATAGAATATATTATGTTTAGTACCATGGACACTGTAGCTTATTCACTTAAATCTCTGATAAATTGTATGTCTGGTATGCACAGTCTGGTTAGCACAGTTAGTAATGTGTTGGGTTTGCACTATCAAATTAAGACTGTCATTGGTTCGAATCCCATGTTATCATGTTTTTATTTTACTAGTGTGGTTTGTGGCTCTATAATATGAATGCCTATGTCTTTTAACAACAATAGTCAAGTCTTCCAATGGACTTTTTAGTGAAACCCAATAGATAGCTTTATTTTCTCTTTGTTTACTCAAATATTGAATGCTTATGTCTTATAAATTTAGTAGGAAAGTATTCTAATGACTTGCTTATGACACCCCATAGAATATATTATGTTTAGTACCATGGACACTGTAGCTTATTCACTTAAATCTCTGATAAATTGTATGTCTGGTATGCACAGTCTGGTTAGCACAGTTAGTAATGTGTTGGGTTTGCACTATCAAATTAAGACTGTCATTGGTTCGAATCCCATGTTATCATGTTTTTATTTTACTAGTGTGGTTTGTGGCTCTATAATATGAATGCCTATGTCTTTTAACAACAATAGTCAAGTCTTCCAATGGACTTTTTAGTGAAACCCAATAGATAGTTTTATTTTCTTTTTGTTTACTCAAATACTGAATGCTTATGTCTTATAAATTTAGTAGGAAAGTATTCTAATGACTTGCTTATGACACCCCATAGAATATATTATGTTTAGTACCTTGGACACTGTGGCTTATTCACTTAAATCTCTGATAAATTGTGTGCCTGGTATGCACAGTCTGGTTAGCACAGTTAGTAAGGTGTTGGGTTTGCACTATCAAATTAAGACTGTCATTGGTTTGAATCCCATGTCATTGTGTTTTTATTTTACTAGTGTGGTTTGTGGCTCTATAATATGAATGCCTATGTCTTTTAACAACAATAGTCAAGTCTTCCAATGGACTTTTTAGTGAAACCCAATAGATAGCTTTATTTTCTCTTTGTTTACTCAAATATTGAATGCTTATGTCTTATAAATTTAGTAGGAAAGTATTCTAATGACTTGCTTATGACACCCCATAGAATATATTATGTTTAGTACCTTGGACACTGTAGCTTATTCACTTAAATCTCTGATAAATTGTGTATTTGGTATGCACAATCTGGTTAGCACAGTTAGTAAGGTGTTGGGTTTTCACTATCAAATTAAGACTCATTGGTTTGAATCCCATGTTATCATGTTTTTATTTTACTAGTGTGGTTTGTGGCTCTATAATATGAATGCCTATGTCTTTTAACAACAATAGTCAAGTCTTCCAATGGACTTTTTAGTGAAACCCAATAGATAGCTTTATTTTCTCTTTGTTTACTCAAATATTGAATGCTTATGTCTTATAAATTTAGTAGGAAAGTATTCTAATGACTTGCTTATGACACCCCATAGAATATATTATGTTTAGTACCATGCACACTGTAGCTTATTCACTTAAATCTCTGATAAATTGTATGTCTGGTATGCACAGTCTGGTTAGCACAGTTAGTAATGTGTAGGGTTTGCACTATCAAATTAAGACTGTCATTGGTTCGAATCCCATGTTATCATGTTTTTATTTTACTAGTGTGGTTTGTGGCTCTATAATATGAATGCCTATGTCTTTTAACAACAATAGTCAAGTCTTCCAGTGGACTTTTTAGTGAAACCCAATAGATAGCTTTATTTTCTCTTTGTTTACTCAAATATTGAATGCTTATGTCTTATAAATTTAGTAGGAAAGTATTCTAATGACTTGCTTATGACACCCCATAGAATATATTATGTTTAGTACCTTGGTCACTGTAGCTTATTCACTTAAATCTCTGATAAATTGTTTACTTGGTATGCACAGTCTAATTAGCACAGTTAGTAAGGTGTTGGGTTTGCACTATCAAATTAAGACTGTCATTGGTTCGAATTCCATGTTATAATGATTTTATTTTACTAGTGTGGTTTGTGGCTCTATAATATGAATGCCTATGTCTTTTAACAACAATAGTCAAGTCTTCCAATGGACTTTTTAGTGAAACCCAATAGATAGCTTTATTTTCTCTTTGTTTACTCAAATACTGAATGCTTATGTCTTATAAATTTAGTAGGAAAGTATTCTAATGACTTGCTTATGACACCCCATAGAATATATTATGTTTAGTACCTTGGACACTGTAGCTTATTCACTTAAATCTCTGATAAATAGGGCATCTGGTATGTAGAGTCTGGTTAGCACAGTTAGTAAGGTGTTGGGTTTGCACTATCAAATTAAGACTGTCATTGGATCGAATCCCATGTTATCATGTTTTTATTTTACTAGTGTGGTTTGTGGCTTTATAATATGAATGCCTATGTCTTTTAACAACAATAGTCAAGTCTTCCAATGGACTTTTTAGTGAAACCCAATAGATAGCTTTATTTTCTCTTTGTTTACTCAAATATTGAATGCTTATGTCTTATAAATTTAGTAGGAAAGTATTCTAATGACTTGCTTATGACACCCCATAGAATATATTATGTTTAGTACCTTGGACACTGTAGCTTATTCACTTAAATCTCTGATAAATTGTGTGTCTGGTATGTACAGTCTGATCAGCACAGTTAATAAAGTGCTGGGTTTGCACTATCAAATTAAGACTGTCATTGGTTTGAATCCCATGTTATCATGTTTTTATTTTACTAGTGTGGTTTGTGGCTCTATAATATGAATGCCTATGTCTTTTAACAACAATAGTCAAGTCTTCCAATGGACTTTTTAGTGAAACCCAATAGATAGCTTTATTTTCTCTTTGTTTACTCAAATATTGAATGCTTATGTCTTATAAATTTAGTAGGAAAGTATTCTAATGACTTGCTTATGACACCCCATAGAATATATTATGTTTAGTACCTTGGACACTGTAGCTTATTCACTTAAATCTCTGATAAATTGTGTATTTGGTATGCACAATCTGGTTAGCACAGTTAGTAAGGTGTTGGGTTTGCACTATCAAATTAAGACTGTCATTGGTTCGAATCCTATGTTATCATGTTTTTATTTTACTAGTGTGGTTTGTGGCTCTATAATATGAATGCCTATGTCTTTTAACAACAATAGTCAAGTCTTCCAATGGACTTTTTAGTGAAACCCAATAGATAGCTTTATTTTCTCTTTGTTTACTCAAATATTGAATGCTTATGTCTTATAAATTTAGTAGGAAAGTATTCTAATGACTTGCTTATGACACCCCATAGAATATATTATGTTTAGTACCATGGACACTGTAGCTTATTCACTTAAATCTCTGATAAATTGTATGTCTGGTATGCACAGTCTGGTTAGCACAGTTAGTAATGTGTTTGGTTTGCACTATCAAATTAAGACTGTCATTGGTTCGAATCCCATGTTATCATGTTTTTATTTTACTAGTGTGGTTTCTGGCTCTATAATATGAATGCCTATGTCTTTTAACAACAATAGTCAAGTCTTCCAATGGACTTTTTAGTGAAACCCAATAGATAGCTTTATTTTCTCTTTGTTTACTCAAATATTGAATGCTTATGTCTTATAAATTTAGTAGGAAAGTATTCTAATGACTTGCTTATGACACCCCATAGAATATATTATGTTTAGTACCTTGGACACTGTAGCTTATTCACTTAAATCTCTGATAAATTGTGTATTTGGTATGCACAATCTGGTTAGCACAGTTAGTAAGGTGTTGGGTTTGCACTATCAAATTAAGACTGTCATTGGTTCGAATCCCATGTTATCATGTTTTTATTTTACTAGTGTGGTTTGTGGCTCTATAATATGAATGCCTATGTCTTTTAACAACAATAGTCAAGTCTTCCAATGGACTTTTTAGTGAAACCCAATAGATAGCTTTATTTTCTCTTTGTTTACTCAAATATTGAATGCTTATGTCTTATAAATTTAGTAGGAAAGTATTCTAATGACTTGCTTATGACACCCCATAGAATATATTATGTTTAGTACCATGGACACTGTAGCTTATTCACTTAAATCTCTGATAAATTGTATGTCTGGTATGCACAGTCTGGTTAGCACAGTTAGTAATGTGTTGGGTTTGCACTATCAAATTAAGACTGTCATTGGTTCGAATCCCATGTTATCATGTTATTATTTTACTAGTGTGGTTTCTGGCTCTATAATATGAATGCCTATGTCTTTTAACAACAATAGTCAAGTCTTCCAATGGACTTTTTAGTGAAACCCAATAGATAGCTTTATTTTCTCTTTGTTTACTCAAATACTGAATGCTTATGTCTTATAAATTTAGTAGGAAAGTATTCTAATGACTTGCTTATGACACCCCATAGAATATATTATGTTTAGTACCTTGGACACTGTAGCTTATTCACTTAAATCTCTGATAAATAGGGCGTCTGGTATGCACAGTCTGGTTAGCACAGTTAGTAAGGTGTTGTGTTTGCACTATCAAATTAAGACTGTCATTGGTTTGTATCCCATGTTATAATGTTTTTATTTTACTAGTGTGGTTTGTGGCTCTATAATATGAATGCCTATGTCTTTTCACAACAATAGACAAGTCTTCCAATGGACTTTTTAGTGAAACCCAATAGATAGCTTTATTTTCTCTTTGTTTACTCAAATATTGAATGCTTATGTCTTATAAATTTAGTAGGAAAGTATTCTAATGACTTGCTTATGACACCCCATAGAATATATTATGTTTAGTACCTTGGACACTGTAGCTTATTCACTTAAATCTCTGATAAATTGTGTGTCTGGTATGCACAGTCTGATCAGCACAGTTAATAAAGTGTTGGGTTTTCACTATCAAATTTAGACTGTCATTGGTTCGAATCCCATGTTATCATGTTTTTATTTTACTAGTGTGGTTTGTGGCTCTATAATATGAATGCCTATGTCTTTTAACAACAATAGTCAAGTCTTCCAATGGACTTTTTAGTGAAACCCAATAGATAGCTTTATTTTCTCTTTGTTTACTCAAATATTGAATGCTTATGTCTTATAAATTTAGTAGGAAAGTATTCTAATGACTTGCTTATGACACCCCATAGAATATATTATGTTTAGTACCATGGACACTGTAGCTTATTCACTTAAATCTCTGATAAATTGTATGTCTGGTATGCACAGTCTGGTTAGCACAGTTAGTAATGTGTTGGGTTTGCACTATCAAATTAAGACTGTCATTGGTTCGAATCCCATGTTATCATGTTTTTATTTTACTAGTGTGGTTTCTGGCTCTATAATATGAATGCCTATGTCTTTTAACAACAATAGTCAAGTCTTCCAATGGACTTTTTAGTGAAACCCAATAGATAGCTTTATTTTCTCTTTGTTTACTCAAATATTGAATGCTTATGTCTTATAAATTTAGTAGGAAAGTATTCTAATGACTTGCTTATGACACCCCATAGAATATATTATGTTTAGTACCTTGGACACTGTAGCTTATTCACTTAAATCTCTGATAAATTGTGAATTTGGTATGCACAATCTGGTTAGCACAGTTAGTAAGGTGTTGGGTTTGCACTATCAAATTAAGACTGTAATTGGTTCGAATCCCATGTTATCATGTTTTTATTTTACTAGTGTGGTTTGTGGCTCTAAAATATGAATGCCTATGTCTTTTAACAACAATAGTCAAGTCTTCCAATGGACTTTTTAGTGAAACCCAATAGATAGCTTTATTTTCTCTTTGTTTACTCAAATATTGAATGCTTATGTCTTATAAATTTAGTAGGAAAGTATTCTAATGACTTGCTTATGACACCCCATAGAATATATTATGTTTAGTACCATGGACACTGTAGCTTATTCACTTAAATCTCTGATAAATTGTATGTCTGGTATGCACAGTCTGGTTAGCACAGTTAGTAATGTGTTGGGTTTGCACTATCAAATTAAGACTGTCATTGGTTCGAATCCCATGTTATCATGTTATTATTTTACTAGTGTGGTTTCTGGCTCTATAATATGAATGCCTATGTCTTTTAACAACAATAGTCAAGTCTTCCAATGGACTTTTTAGTGAAACCCAATAGATAGCTTTATTTTCTCTTTGTTTACTCAAATACTGAATGCTTATGTCTTTTAAATTTAGTAGGAAAGTATTCTAATGACTTGCTTATGACACCCCATAGAATATATTATGTTTAGTACCTTGGACACTGTAGCTTATTCACTTAAATCTCTGATAAATAGGGCGTCTGGTATGCACAGTCTGGTTAGCACAGTTAGTAAGGTGTTGTGTTTGCACTATCAAATTAAGACTGTCATTGGTTTGTATCCCATGTTATAATGTTTTTATTTTACTAGTGTGGTTTGTGGCTCTATAATATGAATGCCTATGTCTTTTCACAACAATAGTCAAGTCTTCCAATGGACTTTTTAGTGAAACCCAATAGATAGCTTTATTTTCTCTTTGTTTACTCAAATATTGAATGCTTATGTCTTATAAATTTAGTAGGAAAGTATTCTAATGACTTGCTTATGACACCCCATAGAATATATTATGTTTAGTACCTTGGACACTGTAGCTTATTCACTTAAATCTCTGATAAATTGTGTGTCTGGTATGTACAGTCTGATCAGCACAGTTAATAAAGTGCTGGGTTTGCACTATCAAATTAAGACTGTCATTGGTTTGAATCCCATGTTATCATGTTTTTATTTTACTAGTGTGGTTTGTGGCTCTATAATATGAATGCCTATGTCTTTTAACAACAATAGTCAAGTCTTCCAATGGACTTTTTAGTGAAACCCAATAGATAGCTTTATTTTCTCTTTGTTTACTCAAATATTGAATGCTTATGTCTTATAAATTTAGTAGGAAAGTATTCTAATGACTTGCTTATGACACCCCATAGAATATATTATGTTTAGTACCTTGGACACTGTAGCTTATTCACTTAAATCTCTGATAAATTGTGTATTTGGTATGCACAATCTGGTTAGCACAGTTAGTAAGGTGTTGGGTTTGCACTATCAAATTAAGACTGTCATTGGTTCGAATCCTATGTTATCATGTTTTTATTTTACTAGTGTGGTTTGTGGCACTATAATATGAATGCCTATGTCTTTTAACAACAATAGTCAAGTCTTCCAATGGACTTTTTAGTGAAACCCAATAGATAGCTTTATTTTCTCTTTGTTTACTCAAATATTGAATGCTTATGTCTTATAAATTTAGTAGGAAAGTATTCTAATGACTTGCTTATGACACCCCATAGAATATATTATGTTTAGTACCATGGACACTGTAGCTTATTCACTTAAATCTCTGATAAATTGTATGTCTGGTATGCACAGTCTGGTTAGCACAGTTAGTAATGTGTTGGGTTTGCACTATCAAATTAAGACTGTCATTGGTTCGAATCCCATGTTATCATGTTTTTATTTTACTAGTATGGTTTCTGGCTCTATAATATGAATGCCTATGTCTTTTAACAACAATAGTCAAGTCTTCCAATGGACTTTTTAGTGAAACCCAATAGATAGCTTTATTTTCTCTTTGTTTACTCAAATATTGAATGCTTATGTCTTATAAATTTAGTAGGAAAGTATTCTAATGACTTGCTTATGACACCCCATAGAATATATTATGTTTAGTACCTTGGACACTGTAGCTTATTCACTTAAATCTCTGATAAATTGTGTATTTGGTATGCACAATCTGGTTAGCACAGTTAGTAAGGTGTTGGGTTTGCACTATCAAATTAAGACTGTCATTGGTTCAAATCCCATGTTATCATGTTTTTATTTTACTAGTGTGGTTTGTGGCTCTATAATATGAATGCCTATGTCTTTTAACAACAATAGTCAAGTCTTCCAATGGACTTTTTAGTGAAACCCAATAGATAGCTTTATTTTCTCTTTGTTTACTCAAATATTGAATGCTTATGTCTTATAAATTTAGTAGGAAAGTATTCTAATGACTTGCTTATGACACCCCATAGAATATATTATGTTTAGTACCATGGACACTGTAGCTTATTCACTTAAATCTCTGATAAATTGTATGTCTGGTATGCACAGTTTGGTTAGCACAGTTAGTAATGTGTTGGGTTTGCACTATCAAATTAAGACTGTCATTGGTTCGAATCCCATGTTATCATGTTATTATTTTACTAGTGTGGTTTCTGGCTCTATAATATGAATGCCTATGTCTTTTAACAACAATAGTCAAGTCTTCCAATGGACTTTTTAGTGAAACCCAATAGATAGCTTTATTTTCTCTTTGTTTACTCAAATACTGAATGCTTATGTCTTATAAATTTAGTAGGAAAGTATTCTAATGACTTGCTTATGACACCCCATAGAATATATTATGTTTAGTACCTTGGACACTGTAGCTTATTCACTTAAATCTCTGATAAATAGGGCATCTGGTATGCACAGTCTGGTTAGCACAGTTAGTAAGGTGTTGTGTTTGCACTATCAAATTAAGACTGTCATTGGTTTGTATCCCATGTTATAATGTTTTTATTTTACTAGTGTGGTTTGTGGCTCTATAATATGAATGCCTATGTCTTTTCACAACAATAGTCAAGTCTTCCAATGGACTTTTTAGTGAAACCCAATAGATAGCTTTATTTTCTCTTTGTTTACTCAAATATTGAATGCTTATGTCTTATAAATTTAGTAGGAAAGTATTCTAATGACTTGCTTATGACACCCCATAGAATATATTATGTTTAGTACCTTGGACACTGTAGCTTATTCACTTAAATCTCTGATAAATTGTGTGTCTGGTATGCACAGTCTGATCAGCACAGTTAATAAAGTGTTGGGTTTTCACTATCAAATTTAGACTGTCATTGGTTCGAATCCCATGTTATCATGTTTTTATTTTACTAGTGTGGTTTGTGGCTCTATAATATGAATGCCTATGTCTTTTAACAACAATAGTCAAGTCTTCCAATGGACTTTTTAGTGAAACCCAATAGATAGCTTTATTTTCTCTTTGTTTACTCAAATATTGAATGTTTATGTCTTATAAATTTAGTAGGAAAGTATTCTAATGACTTGCTTATGACACCCCATAGAATATATTATGTTTAGTACCATGGACACTGTAGCTTATTCACTTAAATCTCTGATAAATTGTATGTCTGGTATGCACAGTCTGGTTAGCACAGTTAGTAATGTGTTGGGTTTGCACTATCAAATTAAGACTGTCATTGGTTCGAATCCCATGTTATCATGTTTTTATTTTACTAGTGTGGTTTGTGGCTCTATAATATGAATGCCTATGTCTTTTAACAACAATAGTCAAGTCTTCCAATGGACTTTTTAGTGAAACCCAATAGATAGCTTTATTTTCTCTTTGTTTACTCAAATATTGAATGCTTATGTCTTATAAATTTAGTAGGAAAGTATTCTAATGACTTGCTTATGACACCCCATAGAATATATTATGTTTAGTACCTTGGACACTGTAGCTTATTCACTTAAATCTCTGATAAATTGTGTATTTGGTATGCACAATCTGGTTAGCACAGTTAGTAAGGTGTTGGGTTTGCACTATCAAATTAAGACTGTAATTGGTTCGAATCCCATGTTATCATGTTTTTATTTTACTAGTGTGGTTTGTGGCTCTATAATATGAATGCCTATGTCTTTTAACAACAATAGTCAAGTCTTCCAATGGACTTTTTAGTGAAACCCAATAGATAGCTTTATTTTCTCTTTGTTTACTCAAATATTGAATGCTTATGTCTTATAAATTTAGTAGGAAAGTATTCTAATGACTTGCTTATGACACCCCATAGAATATATTATGTTTAGTACCATGGACACTGTAGCTTATTCACTTAAATCTCTGATAAATTGTATGTCTGGTATGCACAGTCTGGTTAGCACAGTTAGTAATGTGTTGGGTTTGCACTATCAAATTAAGACTGTCATTGGTTCGAATCCCATGTTATCATGTTATTATTTTACTAGTGTGGTTTCTGGCTCTATAATATGAATGCCTATGTCTTTTAACAACAATAGTCAAGTCTTCCAATGGACTTTTTAGTGAAACCCAATAGATAGCTTTATTTTCTCTTTGTTTACTCAAATACTGAATGCTTATGTCTTATAAATTTAGTAGGAAAGTATTCTAATGACTTGCTTATGACACCCCATAGAATATATTATGTTTAGTACCTTGGACACTGTAGCTTATTCACTTAAATCTCTGATAAATAGGGCGTCTGGTATGCACAGTCTGGTTAGCACAGTTAGTAAGGTGTTGTGTTTGCACTATCAAATTAAGACTGTCATTGGTTTGTATCCCATGTTATAATGTTTTTATTTTACTAGTGTGGTTTGTGGCTCTATAATATGAATGCCTATGTCTTTTCACAACAATAGTCAAGTCTTCCAATGGACTTTTTAGTGAAACCCAATAGATAGCTTTATTTTCTCTTTGTTTACTCAAATATTGAATGCTTATGTCTTATAAATTTAGTAGGAAAGTATTCTAATGACTTGCTTATGACACCCCATAGAATATATTATGTTTAGTACCTTGGACACTGTAGCTTATTCACTTAAATCTCTGATAAATTGTGTATTTGGTATGCACAATCTGGTTAGCACAGTTAGTAAGGTGTTGGGTTTTCACTATCAAATTAAGACCGTCATTGGTTCGAATCCCATGTTATCGTGTTTTTATTTTACTAGTGTGGTTTGTGGCTCTATAATATGAATGCCTATGTCTTTTAACAACAATAGTCAAGTCTTCCAATGGACTTTTTAGTGAAACCCAATAGATAGCTTTATTTTCTCTTTGTTTACTCAAATATTGAATGCTTATGTCTTATAAATTTAGTAGGAAAGTATTCTAATGACTTGCTTATGACACCCCATAGAATATATTATGTTTAGTACCTTGGAAACTGTGGCTTATTCACTTAAATCTCTGATAAATTGTGTGCCTGGTATGCACAGTCTGGTTAGCACAGTTAGTAAGGTGTTGGGTTTGCACTATCAAATTAAGACTGTCATTGGTTTGAATCCCATGTCATTGTGTTTTTATTTTACTAGTGTGGTTTGTGGCTCTATAATATGAATGCCTATGTCTTTTAACAACAATAGTCAAGTCTTCCAATGGACTTTTTAGTGAAACCCAATAGATAGCTTTATTTTCTCTTTGTTTACTCAAATATTGAATGCTTATGTCTTATAAATTTAGTAGGAAAGTATTCTAATGACTTGCTTATGACACCCCATAGAATATATTATGTTTAGTACCTTGGAGACTGTAGCTTATTCACTTAAATCTCTGATAAATAGGGCATCTGGTATGCACAGTCTGGTTAGCACAGTTAGTAAGGTGTTGGGTTTGCACTATCAAATTAAGACTGTCATTGGATCGAATCCCATGTTATCATGTTTTTATTTTACTAGTGTGGTTTGTGGCTTTATAATATGAATGCCTATGTCTTTTAACAACAATAGTCAAGTCTTCCAATGGACTTTTTAGTGAAACCCAATAGATAGCTTTATTTTCTCTTTGTTTACTCAAATATTGAATGCTTATGTCTTATAAATTTAGTAGGAAAGTATTCTAATGACTTGCTTATGACACCCCATAGAATATATTATGTTTAGTACCTTGGACACTGTAGCTTATTCACTTAAATCTCTGATAAATTGTGTGTCTGGTATCCACAGTCTGATCAGCACAGTTAATAAAGTGTTGGGTTTGCACTATCAAATTAAGACTGTCATTGGTTCGAATCCCATGTTATCATGTTTTTATTTTACTAGTGTGGTTTGTGGCTCTATAATATGAATGCCTATGTCTTTTAACAACAATAGTCAAGTCTTCCAATGGACTTTTTAGTGAAACCCAATAGATAGCTTTATTTTCTCTTTGTTTACTCAAATATTGAATGCTTATGTCTTATAAATTTAGTAGGAAAGTATTCTAATGACTTGCTTATGACACCCCATAGAATATATTATGTTTAGTACCTTGGACACTGTAGCTTATTCACTTAAATCTCTGATAAATTGTGTATTTGGTATGCACAATCTGGTTAGCACAGTTAGTAAGGTGTTGGGTTTTCACTATCAAATTAAGACTCATTGGTTCAAATCCCATGTTATCATGTTTTTATTTTACTAGTGTGGTTTGTGGCTCTATAATATGAATGCCTATGTCTTTTAACAACAATAGTCAAGTCTTCCAATGGACTTTTTAGTGAAACCCAATAGATAGCTTTATTTTCTCTTTGTTTACTCAAATATTGAATGCTTATGTCTTATAAATTTAGTAGGAAAGTATTCTAATGACTTGCTTATGACACCCCATAGAATATATTATGTTTAGTACCATGGACACTGTAGCTTATTCACTTAAATCTCTGATAAATTGTATGTCTGGTATGCACAGTCAGTAATGTGTTGGGTTTGCACTATCAAATTAAGACTGTCATTGGTTCGAATCCCATGTTATCATGTTTTTATTTTACTAGTGTGGTTTGTGGCTCTATAATATGAATGCCTATGTCTTTTAACAACAATAGTCAAGTCTTCCAATGGACTTTTTAGTGAAACCCAATAGATAGTTTTATTTTCTTTTTGTTTACTCAAATACTGAATGCTTATGTCTTATAAATTTAGTAGGAAAGTATTCTAATGACTTGCTTATGACACCCCATAGAATATATTATGTTTAGTACCTTGGAAACTGTGGCTTATTCACTTAAATCTCTGATAAATTGTGTGCCTGGTATGCACAGTCTGGTTAGCACAGTTAGTAAGGTGTTGGGTTTGCACTATCAAATTAAGACTGTCATTGGTTTGAATCCCATGTCATTGTGTTTTTATTTTACTAGTGTGGTTTGTGGCTCTATAATATGAATGCCTATGTCTTTTAACAACAATAGTCAAGTCTTCCAATGGACTTTTTAGTGAAACCCAATAGATAGCTTTATTTTCTCTTTGTTTACTCAAATATTGAATGCTTATGTCTTATAAATTTAGTAGGAAAGTATTCTAATGACTTGCTTATGACACCCCATAGAATATATTATGTTTAGTACCTTGGAGACTGTAGCTTATTCACTTAAATCTCTGATAAATAGGGCATCTGGTATGCACAGTCTGGTTAGCACAGTTAGTAAGGTGTTGGGTTTGCACTATCAAATTAAGACTGTCATTGGATCGAATCCCATGTTATCATGTTTTTATTTTACTAGTGTGGTTTGTGGCTTTATAATATGAATGCCTATGTCTTTTAACAACAATAGTCAAGTCTTCCAATGGACTTTTTAGTGAAACCCAATAGATAGCTTTATTTTCTCTTTGTTTACTCAAATATTGAATGCTTATGTCTTATAAATTTAGTAGGAAAGTATTCTAATGACTTGCTTATGACACCCCATAGAATATATTATGTTTAGTACCTTGGACACTGTAGCTTATTCACTTAAATCTCTGATAAATTGTGTGTCTGGTATCCACAGTCTGATCAGCACAGTTAATAAAGTGTTGGGTTTGCACTATCAAATTAAGACTGTCATTGGTTCGAATCCCATGTTATCATGTTTTTATTTTACTAGTGTGGTTTGTGGCTCTATAATATGAATGCCTATGTCTTTTAACAACAATAGTCAAGTCTTCCAATGGACTTTTTAGTGAAACCCAATAGATAGCTTTATTTTCTCTTTGTTTACTCAAATATTGAATGCTTATGTCTTATAAATTTAGTAGGAAAGTATTCTAATGACTTGCTTATGACACCCCATAGAATATATTATGTTTAGTACCTTGGACACTGTGGCTTATTCACTTAAATCTCTGATAAATTGTACGCCTGGTATGCACAGTCTGGTTAGCACAGTTAGTAAGGTGTTGGGTTTGCACTATCAAATTAAGACTGTCATTGGTTTGAATCCTATGTCATTGTGTTTTTATTTTACTAGTGTGGTTTGTGGCTTTATAATATGAATGCCTATGTCTTTTAACAACAATAGTCAAGTCTTCCAATGGACTTTTTAGTGAAACCCAATAGATAGCTTTATTTTCTCTTTGTTTACTCAAATATTGAATGCTTATGTCTTATAAATTTAGTAAGAAAGTATTCTAATGACTTGCTTATGACACACCATAGAATATATTATGTTTAGTACCTTGGACACTGTAGCTTATTCACTTAAATCTCTGATAAATTGTGTGTCTGGTATGCACAGTCTGGTTAGCACAGTTAGTAAGGTGTTGGGATTGCACTATCAAATTAAGACTGTCATTGGTTCGAATCCCATGTTATCATGTTTTTATTTTACTAGTGTGGTTTGTGGCTCTATAATATGAATGCCTATGTCTTTTAACAACAATAGTCAAGTCTTCCAATGGACTTTTTAGTGAAACCCAATAGATAGCTTTATTTTCTCTTTGTTTACTCAAATACTGAATGCTTATGTCTTATAAATTTAGTAGGAAAGTATTCTAATGACTTGCTTATGACACCCCATAGAATATATTATGTTTAGTACCTTGGACACTGTAGCTTATTCACTTAAATCTCTGATAAATAGGGCATCTGGTATACACAGTCTGGTTAGCACAGTTAGTAAGGTGTTGGGTTTGCACTATCAAATTAAGACTGTCATTGGATCGAATCCCATGTTATCATGTTTTTATTTTACTAGTGTGGTTTGTGGCTCTATAATATGAATGCCTATGTCTTTTAACAACAATAGTCAAGTCTTCCAATGGACTTTTTAGTGAAACCCAATAGATAGCTTTATTTTCTCTTTGTTTACTCAAATATTGAATGCTTATGTCTTATAAATTTAGTAGGAAAGTATTCTAATGACTTGCTTATGACACCCCATAGAATATATTATGTTTAGTACCATGGACACTGTAGCTTATTCACTTAAATCTCTGATAAATTGTGTGTCTGATATGCACAGTCTGGTTAGCACAGTAAGTAAGGTGTTGGGTTTGCACTATCAAATTAAGACTGTCATTGGTTCGAATCCGATGTTATCATGTTTTTATTTTACTAGTGTGGTTTCTGGCTCTATAATATGAATGCCTATGTCTTTTAACAACAATAGTCAAGTCTTCCAATGGACTTTTTAGTGAAACCCAATAGATAGCTTTATTTTCTCTTTGTTTACTCAAATACTGAATGCTTATGTCTTATAAATTTAGTAGGAAAGTATTCTAATGACTTGCTTATGACACCCCATAGAATATATTATGTTTAGTACCTTGGACACTGTAGCTTATTCACTTAAATCTCTGATAAATTATGTATTTGGTATGCACAGTCTAATTAGCACAGTTAGTAAGGTGTTGGGTTTGCACTATCAAATTAAGACTGTCATTGGTTCGAATCCCATGTTATCATGATTTTATTTTACTAGTGTGGTTTGTGGCTCTATAATATGCATGCCTATGTCTTTTAACAACAATAGTCAAGTCTTCCAATGGACTTTTTAGTGAAACCCAATAGATAGCTTTATTTTCTCTTTGTTTACTCAAATATTGAATGCTTATGTCTTATAAATTTAGTAGGAAAGTATTCTAATGACTTGCTTATGACACCCCATAGAATATATTATGTTTAGTACCTTGGACACTGTAGCTTATACACTTAAATCTCTGATAAATTGTGTATTTGGTATGCACAATCTGGTTAGCACAGTTAGTAAGGTGTTGGGTTTGCACTATCAAATTAAGACTGTCATTGGTTCGAATCCCGTGTTATCGTGTTTTTATTTTACTAGAGTGGTTTGTGGCTCTATAATATGAATGCCTATGTCTTTTAACAACAATAGTCAAGTCTTCCAATGGACTTTTTAGTGAAACCCAATAGATAGCTTTATTTTCTCTTTGTTTACTCAAATATTGAATGCTTATGTCTTATAAATTTAGTAGGAAAGTATTCTAATGACTTGCTTATGACACCCCATAGAATATATTATGTTTAGTACCATGGACACTGTAGCTTATTCACTTAAATCTCTGATAAATTGTATGTCTGGTATGCACAGTCTGGTTAGCACAGTTAGTAATGTGTTGGGTTTGCACTATCAAATTAAGACTGTCATTGGTTCGAATCCCATGTTATCATGTTTTTATTTTACTAGTGTGGTTTGTGGCTCTATAATATGAATGCCTATGTCTTTTAACAACAATAGTCAAGTCTTCCAATGGACTTTTTAGTGAAACCCAATAGATAGTTTTATTTTATTTTTGTTTACTCAAATACTGAATGCTTATGTCTTATAAATTTAGTAGGAAAGTATTCTAATGACTTGCTTATGACACCCCATAGAATATATTATGTTTAGTACCTTGGACACTGTGGCTTATTCACTTAAATCTCTGATAAATTGTATGCCTGGTATGCACAGTCTGGTTAGCACAGTTAGTAAGGTGTTGGGTTTGCACTATCAAATTAAGACTGTCATTGGTTTGAATCCCATGTCATTGTGTTTTTATTTTACTAGTGTGGTTTGTGGCTTTATAATATGAATGCCTATGTCTTTTAACAACAATAGTCAAGTCTTCCAATGGACTTTTTAGTGAAACCCAATAGATAGCTTTATTTTCTCTTTGTTTACTCAAATATTGAATGCTTATGTCTTATAAATTTAGTAGGAAAGTATTCTAATGACTTGCTTATGACACCCCATAGAATATATTATGGTTAGTACCTTGGACACTGTAGCTTATTCACTTAAATCTCTGATAAATTGTGTGTCTGGTATGTAAAGTCTGATCAGCACAGTTAATAAAGTGTTGGGTTTTCACTATCAAATTAAGACTGTCATTGGTTCGAATCCCATGTTATCATGTTTTTATTTTACTAGTGTGGTTTGTGGCTCTATAATATGAATGCCTATGTCTTTTAACAACAATAGTCAAGTCTTCCAATGGACTTTTTAGTGAAACCCAATAGATAGCTTTATTTTCTCTTTGTTTACTCAAATATTGAATGCTTATGTCTTATAAATTTAGTAGGAAAGTATTCTAATGACTTGCTTATGACACCCCATAGAATATATTATGTTTAGTACCTTGGACACTGTAGCTTATTCACTTAAATCTCTGATAAATTGTGTATTTGGTATGCACAGTCTAATTAGCACAGTCTAATTGCACTATCAAATTAAGACTGTCATTGGTTCAAATCCCATGTTATCATGATTTTATTTTACTAGTGTGGTTTGTGGCTCTATAATATGAATGCCTATGTCTTTTAACAACAATAGTCAAGTCTTCCAATGGACTTTTTAGTGAAACCCAATAGATAGCTTTATTTTCTCTTTGTTTACTCAAATACTGAATGCTTATGTCTTATAAATTTAGTAGGAAAGTATTCTAATGACTTGCTTATGACACCCCATAGAATATATTATGTTTAGTACCTTGGACACTGTAGCTTATTCACTTAAATCTCTGATAAATAGGGCATCTGGTATACACAGTCTGGTTAGCACAGTTAGTAAGGTGTTGGGTTTGCACTATCAAATTAAGACTGTCATTGGATCGAATCCCATGTTATCATGTTTTTATTTTACTAGTGTGGTTTGTGGCTTTATAATATGAATGCCTATGTCTTTTAACAACAATAGTCAAGTCTTCCAATGGACTTTTTAGTGAAACCCAATAGATAGCTTTATTTTCTCTTTGTTTACTCAAATATTGAATGCTTATGTCTTATAAATTTAGTAGGAACGTATTCTAATGACTTGCTTATGACACCCCATAGAATATATTATGTTTAGTACCATGGACACTGTAGCTTATTCACTTAAATCTCTGATAAATTGTATGTCTGGTATGCACAGTTTGGTTAGCACAGTTAGTAATGTGTTGGGTTTGCACTATCAAATTAAGACTGTCATTGGTTCGAATCCCATGTTATCATGTTTTTATTTTACTAGTGTGGTTTCTGGCTCTATAATATGAATGCCTATGTCTTTTAACAACAATAGTCAAGTCTTCCAATGGACTTTTTAGTGAAACCCAATAGATAGCTTTATTTTCTCTTTGTTTACTCAAATACTGAATGCTTATGTCTTATAAATTTAGTAGGAAAGTATTCTAATGACTTGCTTATGACACCCCATAGAATATATTATGTTTAGTACCTTGGACACTGTAGCTTATTCACTTAAATCTCTGATAAATAGGGCGTCTGGTATGCACAGTCTGGTTAGCACAGTTAGTAAGGTGTTGGGTTTGCACTATCAAATTAAGACTGTCATTGGTTTGTATCCCATGTTATAATGTTTTTATTTTACTAGTGTGGTTTGTGGCTCTATAATATGAATGCCTATGTCTTTTCACAACAATAGTCAAGTCTTCCAATGGACTTTTTAGTGAAACCCAATAGATAGCTTTATTTTCTCTTTGTTTACTCAAATATTGAATGCTTATGTCTTATAACTTTAGTAGGAAAGTATTCTAATGACTTGCTTATGACACCCCATAGAATATATTATGTTTAGTACCTTGGACACTGTAGCTTATTCACTTAAATCTCTGATAAACTGTATATTTGGTATGCACAGTCTGGTTAGCACAGTTAGTAAGGTGTTGGGTTTGCACTATCAAATTAAGACTGTCATTGGTTCAAATCCCATGTTATCATGTTTTTATTTTACTAGTGTGGTTTGTGGCTCTATAATATGAATGCCCATGTCTTTTAACAACAATAGTCAAGTCTTCCAATGGACTTTTTAGTGAAACCCAATAGATAGCTTTATTTTCTCTTTGTTTACTCAAATACTGAATGCTTATGTCTTATAAATTTAGTAGGAAAGTATTCTAATGACTTGCTTATGACACCCCATAGAATATATTATATTTAGTACCTTGGACACTGTAGCTTATTCACTTAAATCTCTGATAAATAGGGCATCTGGTATGCACAGTCTGGTTTGCACAGTTAGTAAGGTGTTGGGTTTGCACTATCAAATTAAGACTGTCATTGGTTTGTATCCCATGTTATAATGTTTTTATTTTATTAGTGTGGTTTGTGGCTCTATAATATGAATGCCTATGTCTTTTCACAACAATAGTCAAGTCTTCCAATGGACTTTTTAGTGAAACCCAATAGATAGCTTTATTTTCTCTTTGTTTACTCAAATATTGAATGCTTATGTCTTATAAATTTAGTAGGAAAGTATTCTAATGACTTGATTATGACATCCCATAGAATATATTATGTTTAGTACCTTGGACACTGTAGCTTATTCACTTAAATCTCTGATAAATTGTGTATTTGGTATGCACAGTCTAATTAGCACAGTTAGTAAGGTGTTGGGTTTGCACTATCAAATTAAGACTGTCATTGGTTCGAATCCCATGTTATCATGATTTTATTTTACTAGTGTGGTTTGTGGCTCTATAATATGAATGCCTATGTCTTTTAACAACAATAGTCAAGTCTTCCAATGGACTTTTTAGTGAAACCCAATAGATAGCTTTATTTTCTCTTTGTTTACTCAAATACTGAATGCTTATGTCTTATAAATTTAGTAGGAAAGTATTCTAATGACTTGCTTATGACACCCCATAGAATATATTATGTTTAGTACCTTGGACACTGTAGCTTATTCACTTAAATCTCTGATAAATAGGGCATTTGGTATGCACAGTCTGGTTAGCACAGTTAGTAAGGTGTTGGGTTTGCACTATCAAATTAAGACTGTCGTTGGATCGAATCCCATGTTATCATGTTTTTATTTTACTAGTGTGGTTTGTGGCTTTATAATATGAATGCCTATGTCTTTTAACAACAATAGTCAAGTCTTCCAATGGACTTTTTAGTGAAACCCAATAGATAGCTTTATTTTCTCTTTGTTTACTCAAATATTGAATGCTTATGTCTTATAAATTTAGTAGGAAAGTATTCTAATGACTTGCTTATGACACCCCATAGAATATATTATGTTTAGTACCTTGGACACTGTAGCTTATTCACTTAAATCTCTGATAAATTGTGTATTTGGTATGCACAATCTGGTTAGCACAGTTAGTAAGGTGTTGGGTTTGCACTATCAAATTAAGACTGTCATTGGTTCGAATCCGATGTTATCATGTTTTTATTTTACTAGTGTGGTTTGTGGCTCTATAATATGAATGCCTATGTCTTTTAACAACAATAGTCAAGTCTTCCAATGGACTTTTTAGTGAAACCCAATAGATAGCTTTATTTTCTCTTTGTTTACTCAAATATTGAATGCTTATGTCTTATAAATTTAGTAGGAAAGTATTCTAATGACTTGCTTATGACACCCCATAGAATATATTATGTTTAGTACCATGGACACTGTAGCTTATTCACTTAAATCTCTGATAAATTGTATGTCTGGCATGCACAGTTTGGTTAGCACAGTTAGTAATGTGTTGGGTTTGCACTATCAAATTAAGACTGTCATTGGTTCGAATCCCATGTTATCATGTTTTTATTTTACTAGTGTGGTTTCTGGCTCTATAATATGAATGCCTATGTCTTTTAACAACAATAGTCAAGTCTTCCAATGGACTTTTTAGTGAAACCCAATAGATAGCTTTATTTTCTCTTTGTTTACTCAAATACTGAATGCTTATGTCTTATAAATTTAGTAGGAAAGTATTCTAATGACTTGCTTATGACACCCCATAGAATATATTATGTTTAGTACCTTGGACACTGAAGCTTATTCACTTAAATCTCTGATAAATAGGGCATCTGGTATGCACAGTCTGGTTAGCACAGTTAGTAAGGTGTTGGGTTTGCACTATCAAATTAAGACTGTCATTGGATCGAATCCCATGTTATCATGTTTTTATTTTACTAGTGTGGTTTGTGGCTCTATAATATGAATGCCTATGTCTTTTAACAACAATAGTCAAGTCTTCCAATGGACTTTTTAGTGAAACCCAATAGATAGCTTTATTTTCTCTTTGTTTACTCAAATATTGAATGCTTATGTCTTATAAATTTAGTAGGAAAGTATTCTAATGACTTGCTTATGACACCCCATAGAATATATTATGTTTAGTACCATGGACACTGTAGCTTATTCACTTAAATCTCTGATAAATTGTATGTCTGGTATGCACAGTCTGGTTAGCACAGTTAGTAATATGTTGGGTTTGCACTATCAAATTAAGACTGTCATTGGTTCGAATCCCATGTTATCATGTTTTTATTTTACTAGTGTGGTTTCTGGCTCTATAATATGAATGCCTATGTCTTTTAACAACAATAGTCAAGTCTTCCAATGGACTTTTTAGTGAAACCCAATAGATAGCTTTATTTTCTCTTTGTTTACTCAAATACTGAATGCTTATGTCTTATAAATTTAGTAGGAAAGTATTCTAATGACTTGCTTATGACACCCCATAGAATATATTATGTTTAGTACCTTGGACACTGTAGCTTATTCACTTAAATCTCTGATAAATAGGGCGTCTGGTATGCACAGTCTGGTTAGCACAGTTAGTAAGGTGTTGGGTTTGCACTATCAAATTAAGACTGTCATTGGTTTGTATCCCATGTTATAATGTTTTTATTTTACTAGTGTGGTTTGTGGCTCTATAATATGAATGCCTATGTCTTTTCACAACAATAGTCAAGTCTTCCAATGGACTTTTTAGTGAAACCCAATAGATAGCTTTATTTTCTCTTTGTTTACTCAAATATTGAATGCTTATGTCTTATAAATTTAGTAGGAAAGTATTCTAATGACTTGCTTATGACACCCCATAGAATATATTATGTTTAGTACCTTGGACACTGTAGCTTATTCACTTAAATCTCTGATAAATTGTGAGTCTGGTATGCACAGTCTGATCAGCACAGTTAATAAAGTGTTGGGTTTTCACTATCAAATTTAGACTGTTATCGGTTCGAATCCCATGCTATCATGTTTTTATTTTACTAGTGTGGTTTGTGGCTCTATAATATGAATGCCTATATCTTTTAACAACAATAGTCAAGTCTTTCAATGGACTTTTTAGTGAAACCCAATAGATAGCTTTATTTTCTCTTTGTTTACTCAAATATTGAATGCTTATGTCTTATAAATTTAGTAGGAAAGTATTCTAATGACTAGCTTATGACACCCCATAGAATATATTATGCTTAGTACCTTGGACACTGTAGCTTATTCACTTAAATCTCTGATAAATTGTGTATTTGGTATGCACGGTCTAATTAGCACAGTTAGTAAGGTGTTGGGTTTGCACTATCAAATTAAGACTGTCATTGGTTCGAATCCCATGTTATCATGATTTTATTTTACTAGTGTGGTTTGTGGCTCTATAATATGAATGCCTATGTCTTTTAACAACAATAGTCAAGTCTTCCAATGGACTTTTTAGTGAAACCCAATAGATAGCTTTATTTTCTCTTTGTTTACTCAAATACTGAATGCTTATGTCTTATGAATTTAGTAGGAAAGTATTCTAATGACTTGCTTATGACACCCCATAGAATATATTATGTTTAGTACCTTGGACACTGTAGCTTATTCACTTAAATCTCTGATAAATAGGGCATCTGGTATGCACAGTCTGGTTAGCACAGTTAGTAAGGTGTTGGTTAAGCACTATCAAATTAAGACTGTCATTGGATCGAATCCCATGTTATCATGTTTTTATTTTACTAGTGTGGTTTGTGGCTTTATAATATGAATGCCTATGTCTTTTAACAACAATAGTCAAGTCTTCCAATGGACTTTTTAGTGAAACCCAATAGATAGCTTTATTTTCTCTTTGTTTACTCAAATATTGAATGCTTATGTCTTATAAATTTAGTAGGAAAGTATTCTAATGACTTGCTTATGACACCCCATAGAATATATTATGTTTAGTACCTTGGACACTGTAGCTTATTCACTTAAATCTCTGATAAATTGTATATTTGGTATGCACAGTCTGGTTAGCACAGTTAGTAAGGTGTTGGGTTTGCACTATCAAATTAAGACTGTCATTGGTTCGAATCCCATGTTATCATGTTTTTATTTTACTAGTGTGGTTTGTGGCTCTATAATATGAATGCCTATGTCTTTTAACAACAATAGTCAAGTCTTCCAATGGACTTTTTAGTGAAACCCAATAGATAGCTTTATTTTCTCTTTGTTTACTCAAATATTGAATGCTTATGTCTTATAAATTTAGTAGGAAAGTATTCTAATGACTTGCTTATGACACCCCATAGAATATATTATGTTTAGTACCTTGGACACTGTAGCTTATTCACTTAAATCTCTGATAAATTGTGTATTTGGTATGCACAGTCTGGTTAGCACAGTTAGTAAGGTGTTGGGTTTGCACTATCAAATTAAGACTGTCATTGGTTCGAATCCAATGTTACCATGTTTTTATTTTACTAGTGTGGTTTGTGGCTCTATAATATGAATGCCTATGTCTTTTAACAACAATAGTCAAGTCTTCCAATGGACTTTTTAGTGAAACCCAATAGATAGCTTTATTTTCTCTTTGTTTACTCAAATACTGAATGCTTAGGTCTTATAAATTTAGTAGGAAAGTATTCTAATGACTTGCTTATGACACCCCATAGAATATATTATGTTTAGTACCTTGGACACTCTAGCTTATTCACTTAAATCTCTGATAAATTGTATATTTTGTATGCACAGTTTGGTTAGCACAGTTAGTAAGGTGTTGGGTTTGCACTATCAAATTAAGACTGTCATTGGTTCGAATCCCATGTTATCATGTTTTTATTTTACTAGTGTGGTTTGTGGCTCTATAATATGAATGCCTATGTCTTTTAACAACAATAGTCAAGTCTTCCAATGGACTTTTTAGTGAAACCCAATAGATAGCTTTATTTTCTTTTTGTTTACTCAAATACTGAATGCTTATGTCTAATAAATTTAGTAGGAAAGTATTCTTATGACTTGCTTATGACACCCCATAGAATATATTATGTTTAGTACCTTGGACACTGTAGCTTATTCACTTAAATCTCTGATAAATAGTGTGTCTGGTATGCACAGTCTGATCAGCACAGTTAGTAAAGTGTTGGATTTGCACTATCAAATTAAGACTGTCATTGGTTCGAATTCCATGTTATCATGTTTTTATTTTACTAGTGTGGTTTGTGGCTCTATAATATGAATGCCTATGTCTTTTAACAACAATAGTCAAGTCTTCCAATGGACTTTTTAGTGAAACCCAATAGATAGCTTTATTTTCTCTTTGTTTACTCAAATATTGAATGCTTATGTCTTATAAATTTAGTAGGAAAGTATTCTAATGACTTGCTTATGACACCCCATAGAATATATTATGTTTAGTACCTTGGACACTGTAGCTTATTCACTTAAATCTCTTATAAATTGTGAGTCTGGTATGCACAGTCTGATCAGCACAGTTAATAAAGTGTTGGGTTTTCACTATCAAATTAAGACTGTCATCGGTTCGAATCCCATGCTATCATGTTTTTATTTTACTAGTGTGGTTTGTGGCTCTATAATATGAATGCCTATGTCTTTTAACAACAATAGTCAAGTCTTTCAATGGACTTTTTAGTGAAACCCAATAGATAGCTTTATTTTCTCTTTGTTTACTCAAATATTGAATGCTTATGTCTTATAAATTTAGTAGGAAAGTATTCTAATGACTTGCTTATGACACCCCATAGAATATATTATGCTTAGTACCTTGGACACTGTAGCTTATTCACTTAAATCTCTGATAAATTGTGTATTTGGTATGCACGGTCTAATTAGCACAGTTAGTAAGGTGTTGGGTTTGCACTATCAAATTAAGACTGTCATTGGTTCGAATCCCATGTTATCATGATTTTATTTTACTAGTGTGGTTTGTGGCTCTATAATATGAATGCCTATGTCTTTTAACAACAATAGTCAAGTCTTCCAATGGACTTTTTAGTGAAACCCAATAGATAGCTTTATTTTCTCTTTGTTTACTCAAATACTGAATGCTTATGTCTTATGAATTTAGTAGGAAAGTATTCTAATGACTTGCTTATGACACCCCATAGAATATATTATGTTTAGTACCTTGGACACTGTAGCTTATTCACTTAAATCTCTGATAAATAGGGCATCTGGTATGCACAGTCTGGTTAGCACAGTTAGTAAAGTGTTGGTTAAGCACTATCAAATTAAGACTGTCATTGGATCGAATCCCATGTTATCATGTTTTTATTTTACTAGTGTGGTTTGTGGCTTTATAATATGAATGCCTATGTCTTTTAACAACAATAGTCAAGTCTTCCAATGGACTTTTTAGTGAAACCCAATAGATAGCTTTATTTTCTCTTTGTTTACTCAAATATTGAATGCTTATGTCTTATAAATTTAGTAGGAAAGTATTCTAATGACTTGCTTATGACACCCCATAGAATATATTATGTTTAGTACCTTGGACACTGTAGCTTATTCACTTAAATCTCTGATAAATTGTATATTTGGTATGCACAGTCTGGTTAGCACAGTTAGTAAGGTGTTGGGTTTGCACTATCAAATTAAGACTGTCATTGGCTCGAATCCCATGTTATCATGTTTTTATTTTACTAGTGTGGTTTGTGGCTCTATAATATGAATGCCTATGTCTTTTAACAACAATAGTCAAGTCTTCCAATGGACTTTTTAGTGAAACCCAATAGATAGCTTTATTTTCTCTTTGTTTACTCAAATATTGAATGCTTATGTCTTATAAATTTAGTAGGAAAGTATTCTAATGACTTGCTTATGACACCCCATAGAATATATTATGTTTAGTACGTTGGACACTGTAGCTTATTCACTTAAATCTCTGATAAATAGGGCATCTGGTATGCACAGTCTGGTTAGCACAGTTAGTAAGGTGTTGGGTTTGCACTATCAAATTAAGACGGTCATTGGTTTGAATCCCATGTTATAATGTTTTTATTTTACTAGTGTGGTTTGTGGCTCTATAATATGAATGCCTATGTCTTTTAACAACAATAGTCAAGTCTTCCAATGGACTTTTTAGTGAAACCCAATAGATAGCTTTATTTTCTCTTTGATTACTCAAATATTGAATGCTTATATCTTATAAATTTAGTAGGAAAGTATTCTAATGACTTGCTTATGACATCCCATAGAATATATTATGTTTAGTACCATGGACACTGTAGCTTATTCACTTAAATCTCTGATAAATTGTATGTTTGGTATGCACAGTCTGGTTAGCACAGTTAGTAATGTGTTGGGTTTGCACTATCAAATTAAGACTGTCATTGGTTCGAATCCCATGTTATCATGTTTTTATTTTACTAGTGTGGTTTGTGGCTCTATAATATGAATGCCTATGTCTTTTAACAACAATAGTCAAGTCTTCCAATGGACTTTTTAGTGAAACCCAATAGATAGTTTTATTTTCTTTTTGTTTACTCAAATACTGAATGCTTATGTCTTATAAATTTAGTAGGAAAGTATTCTAATGACTTGCTTATGACACCCCATAGAATATATTATGTTTAGTACCTTGGACACTGTGGCTTATTCACTTAAATCTCTGATAAATTGTGTGCCTGGTATGCACAGTCTAGTTAGCACAGTTAGTAAGGTGTTGGGTTTGCACTATCAAATTAAGACTGTCATTGGTTCGAATACCATGTCATCATGTTTTTATTTTACTAGTGTGGTTTGTGGCTTTATAATATGAATGCCTATGTCTTTTAACAACAATAGTCAAGTCTTCCAATGGACTTTTTAGTGAAACCCAATAGATAGCTTTATTTTCTCTTTGTTTACTCAAATATTGAATGCTTATGTCTTATAAATTTAGTAGGAAAGTATTCTAATGACTTGCTTATGACACCCCATAGAATATATTATGTTTAGTACCTTGGACACTCTAGCTTATTCACTTAAATCTCTGATAAATTGTATATTTGGTATGTACAGTCTGGTTAGCACAGTTAGTAAGGTGTTGGGTTTGCACTATCAAATTAAGACTGTCATTGGTTCGAATCCCATGTTATCATGTTTTTATTTTACTAGTGTGGTTTGTGGCTCTATAATATGAATGCCTATGTCTTTTAACAACAATAGTCAAGTCTTCCAATGGACTTTTTAGTGAAACCCAATAGATAGCTTTATTTTCTCTTTGTTTACTCAAATATTGAATGCTTATGTCTTATAAATTTAGTAGGAAAGTATTCTAATGACTTGCTTATGACACCCCATAGAATATATTATGTTTAGTACCTTGGACACTGTAGCTTATTCACTTAAATCTCTGATAAATTGTACATTTGGTATGCACAGTCTGGTTAGCACAGTTAGTAAGGTGTTGGGTTTGCACTATCAAATTAAGACTGTCATTGGTTCGAATCCCATGTTATCATGTTTTTATTTTACTAGTGTGGTTTGTGGCTCTATAATATGAATGCCTATGTCTTTTAACAACAATAGTCAAGTCTTCCAATGGACTTTTTAGTGAAACCCAATAGATAGCTTTATTTTCTCTTTGTTTACTCAAATACTGAATAGTTATGTCTTATAAATTTAGTAGGAAAGTATTCTAATGACTTGCTTATGACACCCCATAGAATATATTATATTTAGTACCTTGGACACTGTAGCTTATTCACTTAAATCTCTGATAAATAGGGCATCTGGTATGCACAGTCTGGTTTGCACAGTTAGTAAGGTGTTGGGTTTGCACTATCAAATTAAGACTGTCATTGGTTTGTATCCCATGTTATAATGTTTTTATTTTACTAGTGTGGTTTGTGGCTCTATAATATGAATGCCTATGTCTTTTCATAACAATAGTCAAGTCTTCCAATGGACTTTTTAGTGAAACCCAATAGATAGCTTTATTTTCTCTTTGTTTACTCAAATATTGAATGCTTATGTCTTATAAATTTAGTAGGAAAGTATTCTAATGACTTGCTTATGACATCCCATAGAATATATTATGTTTAGTACCTTGGACACTGTAGCTTATTCACTTAAATCTCTGATAAATTGTGTATTTGGTATGCACAGTCTAATTAGCACAGTTAGTAAGGTGTTGGGTTTGCACTATCAAATTAAGACTGTCATTGGTTCGAATCCCATGTTATCATGATTTTATTTTACTAGTGTGGTTTGTGGCTCTATAATATGAATGCCTATGTCTTTTAACAACAATAGTCAAGTCTTCCAATGGACTTTTTAGTGAAACCCAATAGATAGCTTTATTTTCTCTTTGTTTACTCAAATACTGAATGCTTATGTCTTATAAATTTAGTAGGAAAGTATTCTAATGACTTGCTTATGACACCCCATAGAATATATTATGTTTAGTACCTTGGACACTGTAGCTTATTCACTTAAATCTCTGATAAATAGGGCATCTGGTATGCACAGTCTGGTTAGCACAGTTAGTAAGGTGTTGGGTTTGCACTATCAAATTAAGACTGTCATTGGTTCGAATCCCATGTTATCATGATTTTATTTTACTAGTGTGGTTTGTGGCTCTATAATATGAATGCCTATGTCTTTTAACAACAATAGTCAAGTCTTCCAATGGACTTTTTAGTGAAACCCAATAGATAGCTTTATTTTCTCTTTGTTTACTCAAATACTGAATGCTTATGTCTTATGAATTTAGTAGGAAAGTATTCTAATGACTTGCTTATGACACCCCATAGAATATATTATGTTTAGTACCTTGGACACTGTAGCTTATTCACTTAAATCTCTGATAAATAGGGCATCTGGTATGCACAGTCTGGTTAGCACAGTTAGTAAGGTGTTGGTTAAGCACTATCAAATTAAGACTGTCATTGGATCGAATCCCATGTTATCATGTTTTTATTTTACTAGTGTGGTTTGTGGCTTTATAATATGAATGCCTATGTCTTTTAACAACAATAGTCAAGTCTTCCAATGGACTTTTTAGTGAAACCCAATAGATAGCTTTATTTTCTCTTTGTTTACTCAAATATTGAATGCTTATGTCTTATAAATTTAGTAGGAAAGTATTCTAATGACTTGCTTATGACACCCCATAGAATATATTATGTTTAGTACCTTGGACACTGTAGCTTATTCACTTAAATCTCTGATAAATTGTATATTTGGTATGCACAGTCTGGTTAGCACAGTTAGTAAGGTGTTGGGTTTGCACTATCAAATTAAGACTGTCATTGGTTCGAATCCCATGTTATCATGTTTTTATTTTACTAGTGTGGTTTGTGGCTCTATAATATGAATGCCTATGTCTTTTAACAACAATAGTCAAGTCTTCCAATGGACTTTTTAGTGAAACCCAATAGATAGCTTTATTTTCTCTTTGTTTACTCAAATATTGAATGCTTATGTCTTATAAATTTAGTAGGAAAGTATTCTAATGACTTGCTTATGACACCCCATAGAATATATTATGTTTAGTACCTTGGACACTGTAGCTTATTCACTTAAATCTCTGATAAATTGTGTATTTGGTATGCACAGTCTGGTTAGCACAGTTAGTAAGGTGTTGGGTTTGCACTATAAAATTAAGACTGTCATTGGTTCGAATCCCATGTTATCCTGTTTTTATTTTACTAGTGTGGTTTGTGGCTCTATAATATGAATGCCTATGTCTTTTAACAACAATAGTCAAGTCTTCCAATGGACTTTTTAGTGAAACCCAATAGATAGCTTTATTTTCTCTTTGTTTACTCAAATATTGAATGCTTATGTCTTATAAATTTAGTAGGAAAGTATTCTAATGACTTGCTTATGACACCCCATAGAATATATTATGTTTAGTACGTTGGACACTGTAGCTTATTCACTTAAATCTCTGATAAATAGGGCATCTGGTATGCACAGTCTGGTTAGCACAGTTAGTAAGGTGTTGGGTTTGCACTATCAAATTAAGACGGTCATTGGTTTGAATCCCATGTTATAATGTTTTTATTTTACTAGTGTGGTTTGTGGCTCTATAATATGAATGCCTATGTCTTTTAACAACAATAGTCAAGTCTTCCAATGGACTTTTTAGTGAAACCCAATAGATAGCTTTATTTTCTCTTTGATTACTCAAATATTGAATGCTTATATCTTATAAATTTAGTAGGAAAGTATTCTAATGACTTGCTTATGACATCCCATAGAATATATTATGTTTAGTACCATGGACACTGTAGCTTATTCACTTAAATCTCTGATAAATTGTATGTTTGGTATGCACAGTCTGGTTAGCACAGTAAGTAATGTGTTGGGTTTGCACTATCAAATTAAGACTGTCATTGGTTCGAATCCCATGTTATCATGTTTTTATTTTACTAGTGTGGTTTGTGGCTCTATAATATGAATGCCTATGTCTTTTAACAACAATAGTCAAGTCTTCCAATGGACTTTTTAGTGAAACCCAATAGATAGTTTTATTTTCTTTTTGTTTACTCAAATACTGAATGCTTATGTCTTATAAATTTAGTAGGAAAGTATTCTAATGACTTGCTTATGACACCCCATAGAATATATTATGTTTAGTACCTTGGACACTGTGGCTTATTCACTTAAATCTCTGATAAATTGTGTGCCTGGTATGCACAGTCTAGTTAGCACAGTTAGTAAGGTGTTGGGTTTGCACTATCAAATTAAGACTGTCATTGGTTCGAATCCCATGTCATCATGTTTTTATTTTACTAGTGTGGTTTGTGGCTTTATAATATGAATGCCTATGTCTTTTAACAACAATAGTCAAGTCTTCCAATGGACTTTTTAGTGAAACCCAATAGATAGCTTTATTTTCTCTTTGTTTACTCAAATATTGAATGCTTATGTCTTATAAATTTAGTAGGAAAGTATTCTAATGACTTGCTTATGACACCCCATAGAATATATTATGTTTAGTACCTTGGACACTCTAGCTTATTCACTTAAATCTCTGATAAATTGTATATTTGGTATGTACAGTCTGGTTAGCACAGTTAGTAAGGTGTTGGGTTTGCACTATCAAATTAAGACTGTCATTGGTTCGAATCCCATGTTATCATGTTTTTATTTTACTAGTGTGGTTTGTGGCTCTATAATATGAATGCCTATGTCTTTTAACAACAATAGTCAAGTCTTCCAATGGACTTTTTAGTGAAACCCAATAGATAGCTTTATTTTCTCTTTGTTTACTCAAATATTGAATGCTTATGTCTTATAAATTTAGTAGGAAAGTATTCTAATGACTTGCTTATGACACCCCATAGAATATATTATGTTTAGTACCTTGGACACTGTAGCTTATTCACTTAAATCTCTGATAAATTGTATATTTGGTATGCACAGTCTGGTTAGCACAGTTAGTAAGGTGTTGGGTTTGCACTATCAAATTAAGACTGTCATTGGTTTGTATCCCATGTTATAATGTTTTTATTTTACTAGTGTGGTTTGTGGCTCTATAATATGAATGCCTATGTCTTTTCATAACAATAGTCAAGTCTTCCAATGGACTTTTTAGTGAAACCCAATAGATAGCTTTATTTTCTCTTTGTTTACTCAAATACTGAATAGTTATGTCTTATAAATTTAGTAGGAAAGTATTCTAATGACTTGCTTATGACATCCCATAGAATATATTATGTTTAGTACCTTGGACACTGTAGCTTATTCACTTAAATCTCTGATAAATTGTGTATTTGGTATGCACAGTCTAATTAGCACAGTTAGTAAGGTGTTGGGTTTGCACTATCAAATTAAGACTGTCATTGGTTCGAATCCCATGTTATCATGATTTTATTTTACTAGTGTGGTTTGTGGCTCTATAATATGAATGAATATGTCTTTTAACAACAATAGTCAAGTCTTCCAATGGACTTTTTAGTGAAACCCAATAGATAGCTTTATTTTCTCTTTGTTTACTCAAATACTGAATGCTTATGTCTTATAAATTTAGTAGGAAAGTATTCTAATGACTTGCTTATGACACCCCATAGAATATATTATGTTTAGTACCTTGGACACTGTAGCTTATTCACTTAAATCTCTGATAAATAGGGCATCTGGTATGCACAGTCTGGTTAGCACAGTTAGTAAGGTGTTGGGTTTGCACTATCAAATTAAGACTGTCGTTGGATCGAATCCCATGTTATCATGTTTTTATTTTACTAGTGTGGTTTGTGGCTTTATAATATGAATGCCTATGTCTTTTAACAACAATAGTCAAGTCTTCCAATGGACTTTTTAGTGAAACCCAATAGATAGCTTTATTTTCTCTTTGTTTACTCAAATATTGAATGCTTATGTCTTATAAATTTAGTAGGAAAGTATTCTAATGACTTGCTTATGACACCCCATAGAATATATTATGTTTAGTACCTTGGACACTGTAGCTTATTCACTTAAATCTCTGATAAATTGTGTATTTGGTATGCACAATCTGGTTAGCACAGTTAGTAAGGTGTTGGGTTTGCACTATCAAATTAAGACTGTCATTGGTTCGAATCCCATGTTATCATGTTTTTATTTTACTAGTGTGGTTTGTGGCTCTATAATATGAATGCCTATGTCTTTTAACAACAATAGTCAAGTCTTCCAATGGACTTTTTAGTGAAACCCAATAGATAGCTTTATTTTCTCTTTGTTTACTCAAATATTGAATGCTTATGTCTTATAAATTTAGTAGGAAAGTATTCTAATGACTTGCTTATGACACCCCATAGAATATATTATGTTTAGTACCATGGACACTGTAGCTTATTCACTTAAATCTCTGATAAATTGTATGTCTGGTATGCACAGTTTGGTTAGCACAGTTAGTAATGTGTTGGGTTTGCACTATCAAATTAAGACTGTCATTGGTTCGAATCCCATGTTATCATGTTTTTATTTTACTAGTGTGGTTTCTGGCTCTATAATATGAATGCCTATGTCTTTTAACAACAATAGTCAAGTCTTCCAATGGACTTTTTAGTGAAACCCAATAGATAGCTTTATTTTCTCTTTGTTTACTCAAATACTGAATGCTTATGTCTTATAAATTTAGTAGGAAAGTATTCTAATGACTTGCTTATGACACCCCATAGAATATATTATGTTTAGTACCTTGGACACTGTAGCTTATTCACTTAAATCTCTGATAAATAGGGCATCTGGTATGCACAGTCTGGTTAGCACAGTTAGTAAGGTGTTGGGTTTGCACTATCAAATTAAGACTGTCATTGGTTCGAATCCCATGTTATCATGTTTTTATTTTACTAGTGTGGTTTGTGGCTCTATAATATGAATGCCTATGTCTTTTAACAACAATAGTCAAGTCTTCCAATGGACTTTTTAGTGAAACCCAATAGATAGCTTTATTTTCTCTTTGTTTACTCAAATATTGAATGCTTATGTCTTATAAATTTAGTAGGAAAGTATTCTAATGACTTGCTTATGACACCCCATAGAATATATTATGTTTAGTACCTTGGACACTGTAGCTTATTCACTTAAATCTCTGATAAATTGTATATTTGGTATGCACAGTCTGGTTAGCACAGTTAGTAAGGTGTTGGGTTTGCACTATCAAATTAAGACTGTCATTGGTTCGAATCCCATGTTATCATGTTTTTATTTTACTAGTGTGGTTTGTGGCTCTATAATATGAATGCCTATGTCTTTTAACAACAATAGTCAAGTCTTCCAATGGACTTTTTAGTGAAACCCAATAGATAGCTTTATTTTCTCTTTGTTTACTCAAATACTGAATAGTTATGTCTTATAAATTTAGTAGGAAAGTATTCTAATGACTTGCTTATGACACCCCATAGAATATATTATATTTAGTACCTTGGACACTGTAGCTTATTCACTTAAATCTCTGATAAATAGGGCATCTGGTATGCACAGTCTGGTTTGCACAGTTAGTAAGGTGTTGGGTTTGCACTATCAAATTAAGACTGTCATTGGTTTGTATCCCATGTTATAATGTTTTTATTTTACTAGTGTGGTTTGTGGCTCTATAATATGAATGCCTATGTCTTTTCATAACAATAGTCAAGTCTTCCAATGGACTTTTTAGTGAAACCCAATAGATAGCTTTATTTTCTCTTTGTTTACTCAAATATTGAATGCTTATGTCTTATAAATTTAGTAGGAAAGTTTTCTAATGACTTGCTTATGACATCCCATAGAATATATTATGTTTAGTACCTTGGACACTGTAGCTTATTCACTTAAATCTCTGATAAATTGTGTATTTGGTATGCACAGTCTAATTAGCACAGTTAGTAAGGTGTTGGGTTTGCACTATCAAATTAAGACTGTCATTGGTTCGAATCCCATGTTATCATGATTTTATTTTACTAGTGTGGTTTGTGGCTCTATAATATGAATGAATATGTCTTTTAACAACAATAGTCAAGTCTTCCAATGGACTTTTTAGTGAAACCCAATAGATAGCTTTATTTTCTCTTTGTTTACTCAAATACTGAATGCTTATGTCTTATAAATTTAGTAGGAAAGTATTCTAATGACTTGCTTATGACACCCCATAGAATATATTATGTTTAGTACCTTGGACACTGTAGCTTATTCACTTAAATCTCTGATAAATAGGGCATCTGGTATGCACAGTCTGGTTAGCACAGTTAGTAAGGTGTTGGGTTTGCACTATCAAATTAAGACTGTCGTTGGATCGAATCCCATGTTATCATGTTTTTATTTTACTAGTGTGGTTTGTGGCTTTATAATATGAATGCCTATGTCTTTTAACAACAATAGTCAAGTCTTCCAATGGACTTTTTAGTGAAACCCAATAGATAGCTTTATTTTCTCTTTGTTTACTCAAATATTGAATGCTTATGTCTTATAAATTTAGTAGGAAAGTATTCTAATGACTTGCTTATGACACCCCATAGAATATATTATGTTTAGTACCTTGGACACTGTAGCTTATTCACTTAAATCTCTGATAAATTGTGTATTTGGTATGCACAATCTGGTTAGCACAGTTAGTAAGGTGTTGGGTTTGCACTATCAAATTAAGACTGTCATTGGTTCGAATCCCATGTTATCATGTTTTTATTTTACTAGTGTGGTTTGTGGCTCTATAATATGAATGCCTATGTCTTTTAACAACAATAGTCAAGTCTTCCAATGGACTTTTTAGTGAAACCCAATAGATAGCTTTATTTTCTCTTTGTTTACTCAAATATTGAATGCTTATGTCTTATAAATTTAGTAGGAAAGTATTCTAATGACTTGCTTATGACACCCCATAGAATATATTATGTTTAGTACCATGGACACTGTAGCTTATTCACTTAAATCTCTGATAAATTGTATGTCTGGTATGCACAGTTTGGTTAGCACAGTTAGTAATGTGTTGGGTTTGCACTATCAAATTAAGACTGTCATTGGTTCGAATCCCATGTTATCATGTTTTTATTTTACTAGTGTGGTTTCTGGCTCTATAATATGAATGCCTATGTCTTTTAACAACAATAGTCAAGTCTTCCAATGGACTTTTTAGTGAAACCCAATAGATAGCTTTATTTTCTCTTTGTTTACTCAAATACTGAATGCTTATGTCTTATAAATTTAGTAGGAAAGTATTCTAATGACTTGCTTATGACACCCCATAGAATATATTATGTTTAGTACCTTGGACACTGTAGCTTATTCACTTAAATCTCTGATAAATAGGGCATCTGGTATGCACAGTCTGGTTAGCACAGTTAGTAAGGTGTTGGGTTTGCACTATCAAATTAAGACTGTCATTGGATCGAATCCCATGTTATCATGTTTTTATTTTACTAGTGTGGTTTGTGGCTCTATAATATGAATGCCTATGTCTTTTAACAACAATAGTCAAGTCTTCCAATGGACTTTTTAGTGAAACCCAATAGATAGCTTTATTTTCTCTTTGTTTACTCAAATATTGAATGCTTATGTCTTATAAATTTAGTAGGAAAGTATTCTAATGACTTGCTTATGACACCCCATAGAATATATTATGTTTAGTACCATGGACACTGTAGCTTATTCACTTAAATCTCTGATAAATTGTATGTCTGGTATGCACAGTTTGGTTAGCACAGTTAGTAATGTGTTGGGTTTGCACTATCAAATTAAGACTGTCATTGGTTCGAATCCCATGTTATCATGTTTTTATTTTACTAGTGTGGTTTCTGGCTCTATAATATGAATGCCTATGTCTTTTAACAACAATAGTCAAGTCTTCCAATGGACTTTTTAGTGAAACCCAATAGATAGCTTTATTTTCTCTTTGTTTACTCAAATACTGAATGCTTATGTCTTATAAATTTAGTAGGAAAGTATTCTAATGACTTGCTTATGACACCCCATAGAATATATTATGTTTAGTACCTTGGACACTGTAGCTTATTCACTTAAATCTCTGATAAATAGGGCATCTGGTATGCACAGTCTGGTTAGCACAGTTAGTAAGGTGTTGGGTTTGCACTATCAAATTAAGACTGTCATTGGATCGAATCCCATGTTATCATGTTTTTATTTTACTAGTGTGGTTTGTGGCTCTATAATATGAATGCCTATGTCTTTTAACAACAATAGTCAAGTCTTCCAATGGACTTTTTAGTGAAACCCAATAGATAGCTTTATTTTCTCTTTGTTTACTCAAATATTGAATGCTTATGTCTTATAAATTTAGTAGGAAAGTATTCTAATGACTTGCTTATGACACCCCATAGAATATATTATGTTTAGTACCATGGACACTGTAGCTTATTCACTTAAATCTCTGATAAATTGTATGTCTGGTATGCACAGTCTGGTTAGCACAGTTAGTAATGTGTTGGGTTTGCACTATCAAATTAAGACTGTCATTGGTTCGAATCCCATGTTATCATGTTTTTATTTTACTAGTGTGGTTTCTGGCTCTATAATATGAATGCCTATGTCTTTTAACAACAATAGTCAAGTCTTCCAATGGACTTTTTAGTGAAACCCAATAGATAGCTTTATTTTCTCTTTGTTTACTCAAATACTGAATGCTTATGTCTTATAAATTTAGTAGGAAAGTATTCTAATGACTTGCTTATGACACCCCATAGAATATATTATGTTTAGTACCTTGGACACTGTAGCTTATTCACTTAAATCTCTGATAAATTGTGTATTTGGTATGCACAGTCTGGTTAGCACAGTTAGTAAGGTGTTGGGTTTGCACTATAAAATTAAGACTGTCATTGGTTCGAATCCCATGTTATCCTGTTTTTATTTTACTAGTGTGGTTTGTGGCTCTATAATATGAATGCCTATGTCTTTTAACAACAATAGTCAAGTCTTCCAATGGACTTTTTAGTGAAACCCAATAGATAGCTTTATTTTCTCTTTGTTTACTCAAATATTGAATGCTTATGTCTTATAAATTTAGTAGGAAAGTATTCTAATGACTTGCTTATGACACCCCATAGAATATATTATGTTTAGTACGTTGGACACTGTAGCTTATTCACTTAAATCTCTGATAAATAGGGCATCTGGTATGCACGGTCTGGTTAGCACAGTTAGTAAGGTGTTGGGTTTGCACTATCAAATTAAGACGGTCATTGGTTTGAATCCCATGTTATAATGTTTTTATTTTACTAGTGTGGTTTGTGGCTCTATAATATGAATGCCTATGTCTTTTAACAACAATAGTCAAGTCTTCCAATGGACTTTTTAGTGAAACCCAATAGATAGCTTTATTTTCTCTTTGATTACTCAAATATTGAATGCTTATATCTTATAAATTTAGTAGGAAAGTATTCTAATGACTTGCTTATGACATCCCATAGAATATATTATGTTTAGTACCATGGACACTGTAGCTTATTCACTTAAATCTCTGATAAATTGTATGTTTGGTATGCACAGTCTGGTTAGCACAGTAAGTAATGTGTTGGGTTTGTACTATCAAATTAAGACTGTCATTGGTTCGAATCCCATGTTATCATGTTTTTATTTTACTAGTGTGGTTTGTGGCTCTATAATATGAATGCCTATGTCTTTTAACAACAATAGTCAAGTCTTCCAATGGACTTTTTAGTGAAACCCAATAGATAGTTTTATTTTCTTTTTGTTTACTCAAATACTGAATGCTTATGTCTTATAAATTTAGTAGGAAAGTATTCTAATGACTTGCTTATGACACCCCATAGAATATATTATGTTTAGTACCTTGGACACTGTGGCTTATTCACTTAAATCTCTGATAAATTGTGTGCCTGGTATGCACAGTCTAGTTAGCACAGTTAGTAAGGTGTTGGGTTTGCACTATCAAATTAAGACTGTCATTGGTTCAAATCCCATGTCATCATGTTTTTATTTTACTAGTGTGGTTTGTGGCTTTATAATATGAATGCCTATGTCTTTTAACAACAATAGTCAAGTCTTCCAATGGACTTTTTAGTGAAACCCAATAGATAGCTTTATTTTCTCTTTGTTTACTCAAATATTGAATGCTTATGTCTTATAAATTTAGTAGGAAAGTATTCTAATGACTTGCTTATGACACCCCATAGAATATATTATGTTTAGTACCTTGGACACTCTAGCTTATTCACTTAAATCTCTGATAAATTGTATATTTGGTATGTACAGTCTGGTTAGCACAGTTAGTAAGGTGTTGGGTTTGCACTATCAAATTAAGACTGTCATTGGTTCGAATCCCATGTTATCATGTTTTTATTTTACTAGTGTGGTTTGTGGCTCTATAATATGAATGCCTATGTCTTTTAACAACAATAGTCAAGTCTTCCAATGGACTTTTTAGTGAAACCCAATAGATAGCTTTATTTTCTCTTTGTTTACTCAAATATTGAATGCTTATGTCTTATAAATTTAGTAGGAAAGTATTCTAATGACTTGCTTATGACACCCCATAGAATATATTATGTTTAGTACCTTGGACACTGTAGCTTATTCACTTAAATCTCTGATAAATTGTATATTTGGTATGCACAGTCTGGTTAGCACAGTTAGTAAGGTGTTGGGTTTGCACTATCAAATTAAGACTGTCATTGGTTCGAATCCCATGTTATCATGTTTTTATTTTACTAGTGTGGTTTGTGGCTCTATAATATGAATGCCTATGTCTTTTAACAACAATAGTCAAGTCTTCCAATGGACTTTTTAGTGAAACCCAATAGATAGCTTTATTTTCTCTTTGTTTACTCAAATACTGAATAGTTATGTCTTATAAATTTAGTAGGAAAGTATTCTAATGACTTGCTTATGACACCCCATAGAATATATTATATTTAGTACCTTGGACACTGTAGCTTATTCACTTAAATCTCTGATAAATAGGGCATCTGGTATGCACAGTCTGGTTTGCACAGTTAGTAAGGTGTTGGGTTTGCACTATCAAATTAAGACTGTCATTGGTTTGTATCCCATGTTATAATGTTTTTATTTTACTAGTGTGGTTTGTGGCTCTATAATATGAATGCCTATGTCTTTTCATAACAATAGTCAAGTCTTCCAATGGACTTTTTAGTGAAACCCAATAGATAGCTTTATTTTCTCTTTGTTTACTCAAATATTGAATGCTTATGTCTTATAAATTTAGTAGGAAAGTATTCTAATGACTTGCTTATGACATCCCATAGAATATATTATGTTTAGTACCTTGGACACTGTAGCTTATTCACTTAAATCTCTGATAAATTGTGTATTTGGTATGCACAGTCTAATTAGCACAGTTAGTAAGGTGTTGGGTTTGCACTATCAAATTAAGACTGTCATTGGTTCGAATCCCATGTTATCATGATTTTATTTTACTAGTGTGGTTTGTGGCTCTATAATATGAATGAATATGTCTTTTAACAACAATAGTCAAGTCTTCCAATGGACTTTTTAGTGAAACCCAATAGATAGCTTTATTTTCTCTTTGTTTACTCAAATACTGAATGCTTATGTCTTATAAATTTAGTAGGAAAGTATTCTAATGACTTGCTTATGACACCCCATAGAATATATTATGTTTAGTACCTTGGACACTGTAGCTTATTCACTTAAATCTCTGATAAATAGGGCATCTGGTATGCACAGTCTGGTTAGCACAGTTAGTAAGGTGTTGGGTTTGCACTATCAAATTAAGACGGTCATTGGTTTGAATCCCATGTTATAATGTTTTTATTTTACTAGTGTGGTTTGTGGCTCTATAATATGAATGCCTATGTCTTTTAACAACAATAGTCAAGTCTTCCAATGGACTTTTTAGTGAAACCCAATAGATAGCTTTATTTTCTCTTTGATTACTCAAATATTGAATGCTTATATCTTATAAATTTAGTAGGAAAGTATTCTAATGACTTGCTTATGACATCCCATAGAATATATTATGTTTAGTACCATGGACACTGTAGCTTATTCACTTAAATCTCTGATAAATTGTATGTTTGGTATGCACAGTCTGGTTAGCACAGTAAGTAATGTGTTGGGTTTGCACTATCAAATTAAGACTGTCATTGGTTCGAATCCCATGTTATCATGTTTTTATTTTACTAGTGTGGTTTGTGGCTCTATAATATGAATGCCTATGTCTTTTAACAACAATAGTCAAGTCTTCCAATGGACTTTTTAGTGAAACCCAATAGATAGTTTTATTTTCTTTTTGTTTACTCAAATACTGAATGCTTATGTCTTATAAATTTAGTAGGAAAGTATTCTAATGACTTGCTTATGACACCCCATAGAATATATTATGTTTAGTACC
Organism: Pseudophryne corroboree; assembly: GCF_028390025.1. NCBI lineage: Eukaryota > Metazoa > Chordata > Amphibia > Anura > Myobatrachidae > Pseudophryne > Pseudophryne corroboree. Next base: position 710,923,559 of record NC_086449.1, on the reverse strand, counting down.
TTGGACACTGTGGCTTATTCACTTAAATCTCTGATAAATTGTGTGCCTGGTATGCACAGTCTAGTTAGCACAGTTAGTAAGGTGTTGGGTTTGCACTATCAAATTAAGACTGTCATTGGTTCGAATCCCATGTCATCATGTTTTTATTTTACTAGTGTGGTTTGTGGCTTTATAATATGAATGCCTATGTCTTTTAACAACAATAGTCAAGTCTTCCAATGGACTTTTTAGTGAAACCCAATAGATAGCTTTATTTTCTCTTTGTTTACTCAAATATTGAATGCTTATGTCTTATAAATTTAGTAGGAAAGTATTCTAATGACTTGCTTATGACACCCCATAGAATATATTATGTTTAGTACCTTGGACACTCTAGCTTATTCACTTAAATCTCTGATAAATTGTATATTTGGTATGTACAGTCTGGTTAGCACAGTTAGTAAGGTGTTGGGTTTGCACTATCAAATTAAGACTGTCATTGGTTCGAATCCCATGTTATCATGTTTTTATTTTACTAGTGTGGTTTGTGGCTCTATAATATGAATGCCTATGTCTTTTAACAACAATAGTCAAGTCTTCCAATGGACTTTTTAGTGAAACCCAATAGATAGCTTTATTTTCTCTTTGTTTACTCAAATATTGAATGCTTATGTCTTATAAATTTAGTAGGAAAGTATTCTAATGACTTGCTTATGACACCCCATAGAATATATTATGTCTAGTACCTTGGACACTGTAGCTTATTCACTTAAATCTCTGATAAATTGTATATTTGGTATGCACAGTCTGGTTAGCACAGTTAGTAAGGTGTTGGGTTTGCACTATCAAATTAAGACTGTCATTGGTTCGAATCCCATGTTATCATGTTTTTATTTTACTAGTGTGGTTTGTGGCTCTATAATATGAATGCCTATGTCTTTTAACAACAATAGTCAAGTCTTCCAATGGACTTTTTAGTGAAACCCAATAGATAGCTTTATTTTCTCTTTGTTTACTCAAATACTGAATAGTTATGTCTTATAAATTTAGTAGGAAAGTATTCTAATGACTTGCTTATGACACCCCATAGAATATATTATATTTAGTACCTTGGACACTGTAGCTTATTCACTTAAATCTCTGATAAATAGGGCATCTGGTATGCACAGTCTGGTTTGCACAGTTAGTAAGGTGTTGGGTTTGCACTATCAAATTAAGACTGTCATTGGTTTGTATCCCATGTTATAATGTTTTTATTTTACTAGTGTGGTTTGTGGCTCTATAATATGAATGCCTATGTCTTTTCATAACAATAGTCAAGTCTTCCAATGGACTTTTTAGTGAAACCCAATAGATAGCTTTATTTTCTCTTTGTTTACTCAAATATTGAATGCTTATGTCTTATAAATTTAGTAGGAAAGTATTCTAATGACTTGCTTATGACATCCCATAGAATATATTATGTTTAGTACCTTGGACACTGTAGCTTATTCACTTAAATCTCTGATAAATTGTGTATTTGGTATGCACAGTCTAATTAGCACAGTTAGTAAGGTGTTGGGTTTGCACTATCAAATTAAGACTGTCATTGGTTCGAATCCCATGTTATCATGATTTTATTTTACTAGTGTGGTTTGTGGCTCTATAATATGAATGAATATGTCTTTTAACAACAATAGTCAAGTCTTCCAATGGACTTTTTAGTGAAACCCAATAGATAGCTTTATTTTCTCTTTGTTTACTCAAATACTGAATGCTTATGTCTTATAAATTTAGTAGGAAAGTATTCTAATGACTTGCTTATGACACCCCATAGAATATATTATGTTTAGTACCTTGGACACTGTAGCTTATTCACTTAAATCTCTGATAAATAGGGCATCTGGTTTGCACAGTCTGGTTAGCACAGTTAGTAAGGTGTTGGGTTTGCACTATCAAATTAGGACTGTCGTTGGATCGAATCCCATGTTATCATGTTTTTATTTTACTAGTGTGGTTTGTGGCTTTATAATATGAATGCCTATGTCTTTTAACAACAATAGTCAAGTCTTCCAATGGACTTTTTAGTGAAACCCAATAGATAGCTTTATTTTCTCTTTGTTTACTCAAATATTGAATGCTTATGTCTTATAAATTTAGTAGGAAAGTATTCTAATGACTTGCTTATGACACCCCATAGAATATATTATGTTTAGTACCTTGGACACTGTAGCTTATTCACTTAAATCTCTGATAAATAGGGCATCTGGTATGCACAGTCTGGTTAGCACAGTTAGTAAGGTGTTGGGTTTGCACTATCAAATTAAGACGGTCATTGGTTTGAATCCCATGTTATAATGTTTTTATTTTACTAGTGTGGTTTGTGGCTCTATAATATGAATGCCTATGTCTTTTAACAACAATAGTCAAGTCTTCCAATGGACTTTTTAGTGAAACCCAATAGATAGCTTTATTTTCTCTTTGATTACTCAAATATTGAATGCTTATATCTTATAAATTTAGTAGGAAAGTATTCTAATGACTTGCTTATGACATCCCATAGAATATATTATGTTTAGTACCATGGACACTGTAGCTTATTCACTTAAATCTCTGATAAATTGTATGTTTGGTATGCACAGTCTGGTTAGCACAGTAAGTAATGTGTTGGGTTTGCACTATCAAATTAAGACTGTCATTGGTTCGAATCCCATGTTATCATGTTTTTATTTTACTAGTGTGGTTTGTGGCTCTATAATATGAATGCCTATGTCTTTTAACAACAATAGTCAAGTCTTCCAATGGACTTTTTAGTGAAACCCAATAGATAGTTTTATTTTCTTTTTGTTTACTCAAATACTGAATGCTTATGTCTTATAAATTTAGTAGGAAAGTATTCTAATGACTTGCTTATGACACCCCATAGAATATATTATGTTTAGTACCTTGGACACTGTGGCTTATTCACTTAAATCTCTGATAAATTGTGTGCCTGGTATGCACAGTCTAGTTAGCACAGTTAGTAAGGTGTTGGGTTTGCACTATCAAATTAAGACTGTCATTGGTTCGAATCCCATGTCATCATGTTTTTATTTTACTAGTGTGGTTTGTGGCTTTATAATATGAATGCCTATGTCTTTTAACAACAATAGTCAAGTCTTCCAATGGACTTTTTAGTGAAACCCAATAGATAGCTTTATTTTCTCTTTGTTTACTCAAATATTGAATGCTTATGTCTTATAAATTTAGTAGGAAAGTATTCTAATGACTTGCTTATGACACCCCATAGAATATATTATGTTTAGTACCTTGGACACTCTAGCTTATTCACTTAAATCTCTGATAAATTGTATATTTGGTATGTACAGTCTGGTTAGCACAGTTAGTAAGGTGTTGGGTTTGCACTATCAAATTAAGACTGTCATTGGTTCGAATCCCATGTTATCATGTTTTTATTTTACTAGTGTGGTTTGTGGCTCTATAATATGAATGCCTATGTCTTTTAACAACAATAGTCAAGTCTTCCAATGGACTTTTTAGTGAAACCCAATAGATAGCTTTATTTTCTCTTTGTTTACTCAAATATTGAATGCTTATGTCTTAAAAATTTAGTAGGAAAGTATTCTAATGACTTGCTTATGACACCCCATAGAATATATTATGTTTAGTACCTTGGACACTGTAGCTTATTCACTTAAATCTCTGATAAATTGTATATTTGGTATGCACAGTCTGGTTAGCACAGTTAGTAAGGTGTTGGGTTTGCACTATCAAATTAAGACTGTCATTGGTTCGAATCCCATGTTATCATGTTTTTATTTTACTAGTGTGGTTTGTGGCTCTATAATATGAATGCCTATGTCTTTTAACAACAATAGTCAAGTCTTCCAATGGACTTTTTAGTGAAACCCAATAGATAGCTTTATTTTCTCTTTGTTTACTCAAATACTGAATAGTTATGTCTTATAAATTTAGTAGGAAAGTATTCTAATGACTTGCTTATGACACCCCATAGAATATATTATATTTAGTACCTTGGACACTGTAGCTTATTCACTTAAATCTCTGATAAATAGGGCATCTGGTATGCACAGTCTGGTTTGCACAGTTAGTAAGGTGTTGGGTTTGCACTATCAAATTAAGACTGTCATTGGTTTGTATCCCATGTTATAATGTTTTTATTTTACTAGTGTGGTTTGTGGCTCTATAATATGAATGCCTATGTCTTTTCATAACAATAGTCAAGTCTTCCAATGGACTTTTTAGTGAAACCCAATAGATAGCTTTATTTTCTCTTTGTTTACTCAAATATTGAATGCTTATGTCTTATAAATTTAGTAGGAAAGTATTCTAATGACTTGCTTATGACATCCCATAGAATATATTATGTTTAGTACCTTGGACACTGTAGCTTATTCACTTAAATCTCTGATAAATTGTGTATTTGGTATGCACAGTCTAATTAGCACAGTTAGTAAGGTGTTGGGTTTGCACTATCAAATTAAGACTGTCATTGGTTCGAATCCCATGTTATCATGATTTTATTTTACTAGTGTGGTTTGTGGCTCTATAATATGAATGAATATGTCTTTTAACAACAATAGTCAAGTCTTCCAATGGACTTTTTAGTGAAACCCAATAGATAGCTTTATTTTCTCTTTGTTTACTCAAATACTGAATGCTTATGTCTTATAAATTTAGTAGGAAAGTATTCTAATGACTTGCTTATGACACCCCATAGAATATATTATGTTTAGTACCTTGGACACTGTAGCTTATTCACTTAAATCTCTGATAAATAGGGCATCTGGTATGCACAGTCTGGTTAGCACAGTTAGTAAGGTGTTGGGTTTGCACTATCAAATTAAGACTGTCGTTGGATCGAATCCCATGTTATCATGTTTTTATTTTACTAGTGTGGTTTGTGGCTTTATAATATGAATGCCTATGTCTTTTAACAACAATAGTCAAGTCTTCCAATGGACTTTTTAGTGAAACCCAATAGATAGCTTTATTTTCTCTTTGTTTACTCAAATATTGAATGCTTATGTCTTATAAATTTAGTAGGAAAGTATTCTAATGACTTGCTTATGACACCCCATAGAATATATTATGTTTAGTACCTTGGACACTGTAGCTTATTCACTTAAATCTCTGATAAATTGTGTATTTGGTATGCACAATCTGGTTAGCACAGTTAGTAAGGTGTTGGGTTTGCACTATCAAATTAAGACTGTCATTGGTTCGAATCCCATGTTATCATGTTTTTATTTTACTAGTGTGGTTTGTGGCTCTATAATATGAATGCCTATGTCTTTTAACAACAATAGTCAAGTCTTCCAATGGACTTTTTAGTGAAACCCAATAGATAGCTTTATTTTCTCTTTGTTTACTCAAATATTGAATGCTTATGTCTTATAAATTTAGTAGGAAAGTATTCTAATGACTTGCTTATGACACCCCATAGAATATATTATGTTTAGTACCTTGGACACTCTAGCTTATTCACTTAAATCTCTGATAAATTGTATATTTGGTATGTACAGTCTGGTTAGCACAGTTAGTAAGGTGTTGGGTTTGCACTATCAAATTAAGACTGTCATTGGTTCGAATCCTATGTTATCATGTTTTTATTTTACTAGTGTGGTTTGTGGCTCTATAATATGAATGCCTATGTCTTTTAACAACAATAGTCAAGTCTTCCAATGGACTTTTTAGTGAAACCCAATAGATAGCTTTATTTTCTCTTTGTTTACTCAAATATTGAATGCTTATGTCTTATAAATTTAGTAGGAAAGTATTCTAATGACTTGCTTATGACACCCCATAGAATATATTATGTTTAGTACCTTGGACACTGTAGCTTATTCACTTAAATCTCTGATAAATTGTATATTTGGTATGCACAGTCTGGTTAGCACAGTTAGTAAGGTGTTGGGTTTGCACTATCAAATTAAGACTGTCATTGGTTCGAATCCCATGTTATCATGTTTTTATTTTACTAGTGTGGTTTGTGGCTCTATAATATGAATGCCTATGTCTTTTAACAACAATAGTCAAGTCTTCCAATGGACTTTTTAGTGAAACCCAATAGATAGCTTTATTTTCTCTTTGTTTACTCAAATACTGAATAGTTATGTCTTATAAATTTAGTAGGAAAGTATTCTAATGACTTGCTTATGACACCCCATAGAATATATTATATTTAGTACCTTGGACACTGTAGCTTATTCACTTAAATCTCTGATAAATAGGGCATCTGGTATGCACAGTCTGGTTTGCACAGTTAGTAAGGTGTTGGGTTTGCACTATCAAATTAAGACTGTCATTGGTTTGTATCCCATGTTATAATGTTTTTATTTTACTAGTGTGGTTTGTGGCTCTATAATATGAATGCCTATGTCTTTTCATAACAATAGTCAAGTCTTCCAATGGACTTTTTAGTGAAACCCAATAGATAGCTTTATTTTCTCTTTGTTTACTCAAATATTGAATGCTTATGTCTTATAAATTTAGTAGGAAAGTATTCTAATGACTTGCTTATGACATCCCATAGAATATATTATGTTTAGTACCTTGGACACTGTAGCTTATTCACTTAAATCTCTGATAAATTGTGTATTTGGTATGCACAGTCTAATTAGCACAGTTAGTAAGGTGTTGGGTTTGCACTATCAAATTAAGACTGTCATTGGTTCGAATCCCATGTTATCATGATTTTATTTTACTAGTGTGGTTTGTGGCTCTATAATATGAATGAATATGTCTTTTAACAACAATAGTCAAGTCTTCCAATGGACTTTTTAGTGAAACCCAATAGATAGCTTTATTTTCTCTTTGTTTACTCAAATACTGAATGCTTATGTCTTATAAATTTAGTAGGAAAGTATTCTAATGACTTGCTTATGACACCCCATAGAATATATTATGTTTAGTACCTTGGACACTGTAGCTTATTCACTTAAATCTCTGATAAATAGGGCATCTGGTATGCACAGTCTGGTTAGCACAGTTAGTAAGGTGTTGGGTTTGCACTATCAAATTAAGACTGTCATTGGATCGAATCCCATGTTATCATGTTTTTATTTTACTAGTGTGGTTTGTGGCTCTATAATATGAATGCCTATGTCTTTTAACAACAATAGTCAAGTCTTCCAATGGACTTTTTAGTGAAACCCAATAGATAGCTTTATTTTCTCTTTGTTTACTCAAATATTGAATGCTTATGTCTTATAAATTTAGTAGGAAAGTATTCTAATGACTTGCTTATGACACCCCATAGAATATATTATGTTTAGTACCATGGACACTGTAGCTTATTCACTTAAATCTCTGATAAATTGTATGTCTGGTATGCACAGTCTGGTTAGCACAGTTAGTAATGTGTTGGGTTTGCACTATCAAATTAAGACTGTCATTGGTTCGAATCCCATGTTATCATGTTTTTATTTTACTAGTGTGGTTTCTGGCTCTATAATATGAATGCCTATGTCTTTTAACAACAATAGTCAAGTCTTCCAATGGACTTTTTAGTGAAACCCAATAGATAGCTTTATTTTCTCTTTGTTTACTCAAATACTGAATGCTTATGTCTTATAAATTTAGTAGGAAAGTATTCTAATGACTTGCTTATGACACCCCATAGAATATATTATGTTTAGTACCTTGGACACTGTAGCTTATTCACTTAAATCTCTGATAAATTGTGTATTTGGTATGCACAGTCTGGTTAGCACAGTTAGTAAGGTGTTGGGTTTGCACTATAAAATTAAGACTGTCATTGGTTCGAATCCCATGTTATCCTGTTTTTATTTTACTAGTGTGGTTTGTGGCTCTATAATATGAATGCCTATGTCTTTTAACAACAATAGTCAAGTCTTCCAATGGACTTTTTAGTGAAACCCAATAGATAGCTTTATTTTCTCTTTGTTTACTCAAATATTGAATGCTTATGTCTTATAAATTTAGTAGGAAAGTATTCTAATGACTTGCTTATGACACCCCATAGAATATATTATGTTTAGTACGTTGGACACTGTAGCTTATTCACTTAAATCTCTGATAAATAGGGCATCTGGTATGCACAGTCTGGTTAGCACAGTTAGTAAGGTGTTGGGTTTGCACTATCAAATTAAGACGGTCATTGGTTTGAATCCCATGTTATAATGTTTTTATTTTACTAGTGTGGTTTGTGGCTCTATAATATGAATGCCTATGTCTTTTAACAACAATAGTCAAGTCTTCCAATGGACTTTTTAGTGAAACCCAATAGATAGCTTTATTTTCTCTTTGATTACTCAAATATTGAATGCTTATATCTTATAAATTTAGTAGGAAAGTATTCTAATGACTTGCTTATGACATCCCATAGAATATATTATGTTTAGTACCATGGACACTGTAGCTTATTCACTTAAATCTCTGATAAATTGTATGTTTGGTATGCACAGTCTGGTTAGCACAGTAAGTAATGTGTTGGGTTTGCACTATCAAATTAAGGCTGTCATTGGTTCGAATCCCATGTTATCATGTTTTTATTTTACTAGTGTGGTTTGTGGCTCTATAATATGAATGCCTATGTCTTTTAACAACAATAGTCAAGTCTTCCAATGGACTTTTTAGTGAAACCCAATAGATAGTTTTATTTTCTTTTTGTTTACTCAAATACTGAATGCTTATGTCTTATAAATTTAGTAGGAAAGTATTCTAATGACTTGCTTATGACACCCCATAGAATATATTATGTTTAGTACCTTGGACACTGTGGCTTATTCACTTAAATCTCTGATAAATTGTGTGCCTGGTATGCACAGTCTAGTTAGCACAGTTAGTAAGGTGTTGGGTTTGCACTATCAAATTAAGACTGTCATTGGTTCGAATCCCATGTCATCATGTTTTTATTTTACTAGTGTGGTTTGTGGCTTTATAATATGAATGCCTATGTCTTTTAACAACAATAGTCAAGTCTTCCAATGGACTTTTTAGTGAAACCCAATAGATAGCTTTATTTTCTCTTTGTTTACTCAAATATTGAATGCTTATGTCTTATAAATTTAGTAGGAAAGTATTCTAATGACTTGCTTATGACACCCCATAGAATATATTATGTTTAGTACCTTGGACACTCTAGCTTATTCACTTAAATCTCTGATAAATTGTATATTTGGTATGTACAGTCTGGTTAGCACAGTTAGTAAGGTGTTGGGTTTGCACTATCAAATTAAGACTGTCATTGGTTCGAATCCCATGTTATCATGTTTTTATTTTACTAGTGTGGTTTGTGGCTCTATAATATGAATGCCTATGTCTTTTAACAACAATAGTCAAGTCTTCCAATGGACTTTTTAGTGAAACCCAATAGATAGCTTTATTTTCTCTTTGTTTACTCAAATATTGAATGCTTATGTCTTATAAATTTAGTAGGAAAGTATTCTAATGACTTGCTTATGACACCCCATAGAATATATTATGTTTATTACCTTGGACACTGTAGCTTATTCACTTAAATCTCTGATAAATTGTATATTTGGTATGCACAGTCTGGTTAGCACAGTTAGTAAGGTGTTGGGTTTGCACTATCAAATTAAGACTGTCATTGGTTCGAATCCCATGTTATCATGTTTTTATTTTACTAGTGTGGTTTGTGGCTCTATAATATGAATGCCTATGTCTTTTAACAACAATAGTCAAGTCTTCCAATGGACTTTTTAGTGAAACCCAATAGATAGCTTTATTTTCTCTTTGTTTACTCAAATACTGAATAGTTATGTCTTATAAATTTAGTAGGAAAGTATTCTAATGACTTGCTTATGACACCCCATAGAATATATTATATTTAGTACCTTGGACACTGTAGCTTATTCACTTAAATCTCTGATAAATAGGGCATCTGGTATGCACAGTCTGGTTTGCACAGTTAGTAAGGTGTTGGGTTTGCACTATCAAATTAAGACTGTCATTGGTTTGTATCCCATGTTATAATGTTTTTATTTTACTAGTGTGGTTTGTGGCTCTATAATATGAATGCCTATGTCTTTTCATAACAATAGTCAAGTCTTCCAATGGACTTTTTAGTGAAACCCAATAGATAGCTTTATTTTCTCTTTGTTTACTCAAATATTGAATGCTTATGTCTTATAAATTTAGTAGGAAAGTATTCTAATGACTTGCTTATGACATCCCATAGAATATATTATGTTTAGTACCTTGGACACTGTAGCTTATTCACTTAAATCTCTGATAAATTGTGTATTTGGTATGCACAGTCTAATTAGCACAGTTAGTAAGGTGTTGGGTTTGCACTATCAAATTAAGACTGTCATTGGTTCGAATCCCATGTTATCATGATTTTATTTTACTAGTGTGGTTTGTGGCTCTATAATATGAATGAATATGTCTTTTAACAACAATAGTCAAGTCTTCCAATGGACTTTTTAGTGAAACCCAATAGATAGCTTTATTTTCTCTTTGTTTACTCAAATACTGAATGCTTATGTCTTATAAATTTAGTAGGAAAGTATTCTAATGACTTGCTTATGACACCCCATAGAATATATTATGTTTAGTACCTTGGACACTGTAGCTTATTCACTTAAATCTCTGATAAATAGGGCATCTGGTATGCACAGTCTGGTTAGCACAGTTAGTAAGGTGTTGGGTTTGCACTATCAAATTAAGACTGTCGTTGGATCGAATCCCATGTTATCATGTTTTTATTTTTCTAGTGTGGTTTGTGGCTTTATAATATGAATGCCTATGTCTTTTAACAACAATAGTCAAGTCTTCCAATGGACTTTTTAGTGAAACCCAATAGATAGCTTTATTTTCTCTTTGTTTACTCAAATATTGAATGCTTATGTCTTATAAATTTAGTAGGAAAGTATTCTAATGACTTGCTTATGACACCCCATAGAATATATTATGTTTAGTACCTTGGACACTGTAGCTTATTCACTTAAATCTCTGATAAATTGTGTATTTGGTATGCACAATCTGGTTAGCACAGTTAGTAAGGTGTTGGGTTTGCACTATCAAATTAAGACTGTCATTGGTTCGAATCCCATGTTATCATGTTTTTATTTTACTAGTGTGGTTTGTGGCTCTATAATATGAATGCCTATGTCTTTTAACAACAATAGTCAAGTCTTCCAATGGACTTTTTAGTGAAACCCAATAGATAGCTTTATTTTCTCTTTGTTTACTCAAATATTGAATGCTTATGTCTTATAAATTTAGTAGGAAAGTATTCTAATGACTTGCTTATGACACCCCATAGAATATATTATGTTTAGTACCATGGACACTGTAGCTTATTCACTTAAATCTCTGATAAATTGTATGTCTGGTATGCACAGTTTGGTTAGCACAATTAGTAATGTGTTGGGTTTGCACTATCAAATTAAGACTGTCATTGGTTCGAATCCCATGTTATCATGTTTTTATTTTACTAGTATGGTTTCTGGCTCTATAATATGAATGCCTATGTCTTTTAACAACAATAGTCAAGTCTTCCAATGGACTTTTTAGTGAAACCCAATAGATAGCTTTATTTTCTCTTTGTTTACTCAAATACTGAATGCTTATGTCTTATAAATTTAGTAGGAAAGTATTCTAATGACTTGCTTATGACACCCCATAGAATATATTATGTTTAGTACCTTGGACACTGTAGCTTATTCACTTAAATCTCTGATAAATAGGGCATCTGGTATGCACAGTCTGGTTAGCACAGTTAGTAAGGTGTTGGGTTTGCACTATCAAATTAAGACTGTCATTGGATCGAATCCCATGTTATCATGTTTTTATTTTACTAGTGTGGTTTGTGGCTCTATAATATGAATGCCTATGTCTTTTAACAACAATAGTCAAGTCTTCCAATGGACTTTTTAGTGAAACCCAATAGATAGCTTTATTTTCTCTTTGTTTACTCAAATATTGAATGCTTATGTCTTATAAATTTAGTAGGAAAGTATTCTAATGACTTGCTTATGACACCCCATAGAATATATTATGTTTAGTACCATGGACACTGTAGCTTATTCACTTAAATCTCTGATAAATTGTATGTCTGGTATGCACAGTCTGGTTAGCACAGTTAGTAATGTGTTGGGTTTGCACTATCAAATTAAGACTGTCATTGGTTCGAATCCCATGTTATCATGTTTTTATTTTACTAGTGTGGTTTCTGGCTCTATAATATGAATGCCTATGTCTTTTAACAACAATAGTCAAGTCTTCCAATGGACTTTTTAGTGAAACCCAATAGATAGCTTTATTTTCTCTTTGTTTACTCAAATACTGAATGCTTATGTCTTATAAATTTAGTAGGAAAGTATTCTAATGACTTGCTTATGACACCCCATAGAATATATTATGTTTAGTACCTTGGACACTGTAGCTTATTCACTTAAATCTCTGATAAATAGGGCGTCTGGTATGCACAGTCTGGTTAGCACAGTTAGCAAGGTGTTGGGTTTGCACTATCAAATTAAGACTGTCATTGGTTTGTATCCCATGTTATAATGTTTTTATTTTACTAGTGTGGTTTGTGGCTCTATAATATGAATGCCTATGTCTTTTCACAACAATAGTCAAGTCTTCCAATGGACTTTTTAGTGAAACCCAATAGATAGCTTTATTTTCTCTTTGTTTACTCAAATATTGAATGCTTATGTCTTATAAATTTAGTAGGAAAGTATTCTAATGACTTGCTTATGACACCCCATAGAATATATTATGTTTAGTACCTTGGACACTGTAGCTTATTCACTTAAATCTCTGATAAATTGTGAGTCTGGTATGCACAGTCTGATCAGCACAGTTAATAAAGTGTTGGGTTTTCACTATCAAATTTAGACTGTCATCGGTTCGAATCCCATGCTATCATGTTTTTATTTTACTAGTGTGGTTTGTGGCTCTATAATATGAATGCCTATGTCTTTTAACAACAATAGTCAAGTCTTTCAATGGACTTTTTAGTGAAACCCAATAGATAGCTTTATTTTCTCTTTGTTTACTCAAATATTGAATGCTTATGTCTTATAAATTTAGTAGGAAAGTATTCTAATGACTTGCTTATGACACCCCATAGAATATATTATGCTTAGTACCTTGGACACTGTAGCTTATTCACTTAAATCTCTGATAAATTGTGTATTTGGTATGCACGGTCTAATTAGCACAGTTAGTAAGGTGTTGGGTTTGCACTATCAAATTAAGACTGTCATTGGTTCGAATCCCATGTTATCATGATTTTATTTTACTAGTGTGGTTTGTGGCTCTATAATATGAATGCCTATGTCTTTTAACAACAATAGTCAAGTCTTCCAATGGACTTTTTAGTGAAACCCAATAGATAGCTTTATTTTCTCTTTGTTTACTCAAATACTGAATGCTTATGTCTTATGAATTTAGTAGGAAAGTATTCTAATGACTTGCTTATGACACCCCATAGAATATATTATGTTTAGTACCTTGGACACTGTAGCTTATTCACTTAAATCTCTGATAAATAGGGCATCTGGTATGCACAGTCTGGTTAGCACAGTTAGTAAGGTGTTGGGTTTGCACTATCAAATTAAGACGGTCATTGGTTTGAATCCCATGTTATAATGTTTTTATTTTACTAGTGTGGTTTGTGGCTCTATAATATGAATGCCTATGTCTTTTAACAACAATAGTCAAGTCTTCCAATGGACTTTTTAGTGAAACCCAATAGATAGCTTTATTTTCTCTTTGATTACTCAAATATTGAATGCTTATATCTTATAAATTTAGTAGGAAAGTATTCTAATGACTTGCTTATGACATCCCATAGAATATATTATGTTTAGTACCATGGACACTGTAGCTTATTCACTTAAATCTCTGATAAATTGTATGTTTGGTATGCACAGTCTGGTTAGCACAGTTAGTAATGTGTTGGGTTTGCACTATCAAATTAAGACTGTCATTGGTTCGAATCCCATGTTATCATGTTTTTATTTTACTAGTGTGGTTTGTGGCTCTATAATATGAATGCCTATGTCTTTTAACAACAATAGTCAAGTCTTCCAATGGACTTTTTAGTGAAACCCAATAGATAGCTTTATTTATCTCTTTGTTTACTCAAATATTGAATGCTTATGTCTTATAAATTTAGTAGGAAAGTATTCTAATGACTTGCTTATGACACCCCATAGAATATATTATGTTTAGTACCTTGGACACTGTAGCTTATTCACTTAAATCTCTGATAAATTGTATATTTGGTATGCACAGTCTGGTTAGCACAGTTAGTAAGGTGTTGGGTTTGCACTATCAAATTAAGACTGTCATTGGTTCGAATCCCATGTTATCATGTTTTTATTTTACTAGTGTGGTTTGTGGCTCTATAATATGAATGCCTATGTCTTTTAACAACAATAGTCAAGTCTTCCAATGGACTTTTTAGTGAAACCCAATAGATAGCTTTATTTTCTCTTTGTTTACTCAAATACTGAATAGTTATGTCTTATAAATTTAGTAGGAAAGTATTCTAATGACTTGCTTATGACACCCCATAGAATATATTATATTTAGTACCTTGGACACTGTAGCTTATTCACTTAAATCTCTGATAAATAGGGCATCTGGTATGCACAGTCTGGTTTGCACAGTTAGTAAGGTGTTGGGTTTGCACTATCAAATTAAGACTGTCATTGGTTTGTATCCCATGTTATAATGTTTTTATTTTACTAGTGTGGTTTGTGGCTCTATAATATGAATGCCTATGTCTTTTCATAACAATAGTCAAGTCTTCCAATGGACTTTTTAGTGAAACCCAATAGATAGCTTTATTTTCTCTTTGTTTACTCAAATATTGAATGCTTATGTCTTATAAATTTAGTAGGAAAGTATTCTAATGACTTGCTTATGACATCCCATAGAATATATTATGTTTAGTACCTTGGACACTGTAGCTTATTCACTTAAATCTCTGATAAATTGTGTATTTGGTATTCACAGTCTAATTAGCACAGTTAGTAAGGTGTTGGGTTTGCACTATCAAATTAAGACTGTCATTGGTTCGAATCCCATGTTATCATGATTTTATTTTACTAGTGTGGTTTGTGGCTCTATAATATGAATGAATATGTCTTTTAACAACAATAGTCAAGTCTTCCAATGGACTTTTTAGTGAAACCCAATAGATAGCTTTATTTTCTCTTTGTTTACTCAAATACTGAATGCTTATGTCTTATAAATTTAGTAGGAAAGTATTCTAATGACTTGCTTATGACACCCCATAGAATATATTATATTTAGTACCTTGGACACTGTAGCTTATTCACTTAAATCTCTGATAAATAGGGCATCTGGTATGCACAGTCTGGTTTGCACAGTTAGTAAGGTGTTGGGTTTGCACTATCAAATTAAGACTGTCATTGGTTTGTATCCCATGTTATAATGTTTTTATTTTACTAGTGTGGTTTGTGGCTCTATAATATGAATGCCTATGTCTTTTCATAACAATAGTCAAGTCTTCCAATGGACTTTTTAGTGAAACCCAATAGATAGCTTTATTTTCTCTTTGTTTACTCAAATATTGAATGCTTATGTCTTATAAATTTAGTAGGAAAGTATTCTAATGACTTGCTTATGACATCCCATAGAATATATTATGTTTAGTACCTTGGACACTGTAGCTTATTCACTTAAATCTCTGATAAATTGTGTATTTGGTATTCACAGTCTAATTAGCACAGTTAGTAAGGTGTTGGGTTTGCACTATCAAATTAAGACTGTCATTGGTTCGAATCCCATGTTATCATGATTTTATTTTACTAGTGTGGTTTGTGGCTCTATAATATGAATGAATATGTCTTTTAACAACAATAGTCAAGTCTTCCAATGGACTTTTTAGTGAAACCCAATAGATAGCTTTATTTTCTCTTTGTTTACTCAAATACTGAATGCTTATGTCTTATAAATTTAGTAGGAAAGTATTCTAATGACTTGCTTATGACACCCCATAGAATATATTATGTTTAGTACCTTGGACACTGTAGCTTATTCACTTAAATCTCTGATAAATAGGGCATCTGGTATGCACAGTCTGGTTAGCACAGTTAGTAAGGTGTTGGGTTTGCACTATCAAATTAAGACTGTCGTTGGATCGAATCCCATGTTATCATGTTTTTATTTTACTAGTGTGGTTTGTGGCTTTATAATATGAATGCCTATGTCTTTTAACAACAATAGTCAAGTCTTCCAATGGACTTTTTAGTGAAACCCAATAGATAGCTTTATTTTCTCTTTGTTTACTCAAATATTGAATGCTTATGTCTTATAAATTTAGTAGGAAAGTATTCTAATGACTTGCTTATGACACCCCATAGAATATATTATGTTTAGTACCTTGGACACTGTAGCTTATTCACTTAAATCTCTGATAAATTGTGTATTTGGTATGCACAATCTGGTTAGCACAGTTAGTAAGGTGTTGGGTTTGCACTATCAAATTAAGACTGTCATTGGTTCGAATCCGATGTTGTCATGTTTTTATTTTACTAGTGTGGTTTGTGGCTCTATAATATGAATGCCTATGTCTTTTAACAACAATAGTCAAGTCTTCCAATGGACTTTTTAGTGAAACCCAATAGATAGCTTTATTTTCTCTTTGTTTACTCAAATATTGAATGCTTATGTCTTATAAATTTAGTAGGAAAGTATTCTAATGACTTGCTTATGACACCCCATAGAATATATTATGTTTAGTACCATGGACACTGTAGCTTATTCACTTAAATCTCTGATAAATTGTATGTCTGGTATGCACAGTTTGGTTAGCACAGTTAGTAATGTGTTGGGTTTGCACTATCAAATTAAGACTGTCATTGGTTCGAATCCCATGTTATCATGTTTTTATTTTACTAGTGTGGTTTCTGGCTCTATAATATGAATGCCTATGTCTTTTAACAACAATAGTCAAGTCTTCCAATGGACTTTTTAGTGAAACCCAATAGATAGCTTTATTTTCTCTTTGTTTACTCAAATACTGAATGCTTATGTCTTATAAATTTAGTAGGAAAGTATTCTAATGACTTGCTTATGACACCCCATAGAATATATTATGTTTAGTACCTTGGACACTGTAGCTTATTCACTTAAATCTCTGATAAATAGGGCATCTGGTATGCACAGTCTGGTTAGCACAGTTAGTAAGGTGTTGGGTTTGCACTATCAAATTAAGACTGTCATTGGATCGAATCCCATGTTATCATGTTTTTATTTTACTAGTGTGGTTTGTGGCTCTATAATATGAATGCCTATGTCTTTTAACAACAATAGTCAAGTCTTCCAATGGACTTTTTAGTGAAACCCAATAGATAGCTTTATTTTCTCTTTGTTTACTCAAATATTGAATGCTTATGTCTTATAAATTTAGTAGGAAAGTATTCTAATGACTTGCTTATGACACCCCATAGAATATATTATGTTTAGTACCATGGACACTGTAGCTTATTCACTTAAATCTCTGATAAATTGTATGTCTGGTATGCACAGTCTGGTTAGCACAGTTAGTAATGTGTTGGGTTTGCACTATCAAATTAAGACTGTCATTGGTTCGAATCCCATGTTATCATGTTTTTATTTTACTAGTGTGGTTTCTGGCTCTATAATATGAATGCCTATGTCTTTTAACAACAATAGTCAAGTCTTCCAATGGACTTTTTAGTGAAACCCAATAGATAGCTTTATTTTCTCTTTGTTTACTCAAATACTGAATGCTTATGTCTTATAAATTTAGTAGGAAAGTATTCTAATGACTTGCTTATGACACCCCATAGAATATATTATGTTTAGTACCTTGGACACTGTAGCTTATTCACTTAAATCTCTGATAAATAGGGCGTCTGGTATGCACAGTCTGGTTAGCACAGTTAGTAAGGTGTTGGGTTTGCACTATCAAATTAAGACTGTCATTGGTTTGTATCCCATGTTATAATGTTTTTATTTTACTAGTGTGGTTTGTGGCTCTATAATATGAATGCCTATGTCTTTTCACAACAATAGTCAAGTCTTCCAATGGACTTTTTAGTGAAACCCAATAGATAGCTTTATTTTCTCTTTGTTTACTCAAATATTGAATGCTTATGTCTTATAAATTTAGTAGGAAAGTATTCTAATGACTTGCTTATGACACCCCATAGAATATATTATGTTTAGTACCTTGGACACTGTAGCTTATTCACTTAAATCTCTGATAAATTGTGAGTCTGGTATGCACAGTCTGATCAGCACAGTTAATAAAATGTTGGGTTTTCACTATCAAATTTAGACTGTCATCGGTTCGAATCCCATGCTATCATGTTTTTATTTTACTAGTGTGGTTTGTGGCTCTATAATATGAATGCCTATGTCTTTTAACAACAATAGTCAAGTCTTTCAATGGACTTTTTAGTGAAACCCAATAGATAGCTTTATTTTCTCTTTGTTTACTCAAATATTGAATGCTTATGTCTTATAAATTTAGTAGGAAAGTATTCTAATGACTTGCTTATGACACCCCATAGAATATATTATGCTTAGTACCTTGGACACTGTAGCTTATTCACTTAAATCTCTGATAAATTGTGTATTTGGTATGCACGGTCTAATTAGCACAGTTAGTAAGGTGTTGGGTTTGCACTATCAAATTAAGACTGTCATTGGTTCGAATCCCATGTTATCATGATTTTATTTTACTAGTGTGGTTTGTGGCTCTATAATATGAATGCCTATGTCTTTTAACAACAATAGTCAAGTCTTCCAATGGACTTTTTAGTGAAACCCAATAGATAGCTTTATTTTCTCTTTGTTTACTCAAATACTGAATGCTTATGTCTTATGAATTTAGTAGGAAAGTATTCTAATGACTTGCTTATGACACCCCATAGAATATATTATGTTTAGTACCTTGGACACTGTAGCTTATTCACTTAAATCTCTGATAAATAGGGCATCTGGTATGCACAGTCTGGTTAGCACAGTTAGTAAGGTGTTGGTTAAGCACTATCAAATTAAGACTGTCATTGGATCGAATCCCATGTTATCATGTTTTTATTTTACTAGTGTGGTTTGTGGCTTTATAATATGAAAGCCTATGTCTTTTAACAACAATAGTCAAGTCTTCCAATGGACTTTTTAGTGAAACCCAATAGATAGCTTTATTTTCTCTTTGTTTACTCAAATATTGAATGCTTATGTCTTATAAATTTAGTAGGAAAGTATTCTAATGACTTGCTTATGACACCCCATAGAATATATTATGTTTAGTACCTTGGACACTGTAGCTTATTCACTTAAATCTCTGATAAATTGTATATTTGGTATGCACAGTCTGGTTAGCACAGTTAGTAAGGTGTTGGGTTTGCACTATCAAATTAAGACTGTCATTGGTTCGAATCCCATGTTATCATGTTTTTATTTTACTAGTGTGGTTTGTGGCTCTATAATATGAATGCCTATGTCTTTTAACAACAATAGTCAAGTCTTCCAATGGACTTTTTAGTGAAACCCAATAGATAGCTTTATTTTCTCTTTGTTTACTCAAATATTGAATGCTTATGTCTTATAAATTTAGTAGGAAAGTATTCTAATGACTTGCTTATGACACCCCATAGAATATATTATGTTTAGTACCTTGGACACTGTAGCTTATTCACTTAAATCTCTGATAAATTGTGTATTTGGTATGCACAGTCTGGTTAGCACAGTTAGTAAGGTGTTGGGTTTGCACTATCAAATTAAGACTGTCATTGGTTCAAATCCAATGTTACCATGTTTTTATTTTACTAGTGTGGTTTGTGGCTCTATAATATGAATGCCTATGTCTTTTAACAACAATAGTCAAGTCTTCCAATGGACTTTTTAGTGAAACCCAATAGATAGCTTTATTTTCTCTTTGTTTACTCAAATACTGAATGCTTAGGTCTTATAAATTTAGTAGGAAAGTATTCTAATGACTTGCTTATGACACCCCATAGAATATATTATGTTTAGTACCTTGGACACTCTAGCTTATTCACTTAAATCTCTGATAAATTGTATATTTTGTATGCACAGTTTGGTTAGCACAGTTAGTAAGGTGTTCGGTTTGCACTATCAAATTAAGACTGTCATTGGTTCGAATCCCATGTTATCATGTTTTTATTTTACTAGTGTGGTTTGTGGCTCTATAATATGAATGCCTATGTCTTTTAACAACAATAGTCAAGTCTTCCAATGGACTTTTTAGTGAAACCCAATAGATAGCTTTATTTTCTCTTTGTTTACTCAAATATTGAATGCTTATGTCTTATAAATTTAGTAGGAAAGTATTCTAATGACTTGCTTATGACACCCCATAGAATATATTATGTTTAGTACCTTGGACACTGTAGCTTATTCACTTAAATCTCTGATAAATTGTGTATTTGGTATGCACAGTCTGGTTAGCACAGTTAGTAAGGTGTTGGGTTTGCACTATAAAATTAACACTGTCATTGGTTCGAATCCCATGTTATCATGTTTTTATTTTACTAGTGTGGTTTGTGGCTCTATAATATGAATGCCTATGTCTTTTAACAACAATAGTCAAGTCTTCCAATGGACTTTTTAGTGAAACCCAATAGATAGCTTTATTTTCTCTTTGTTTACTCAAATATTGAATGCTTATGTCTTATAAATTTAGTAGGAAAGTATTCTAATGACTTGCTTATGACACCCCATAGAATATATTATGTTTAGTACGTTGGACACTGTAGCTTATTCACTTAAATCTCTGATAAATAGGGCATCTGGTATGCACAGTCTGGTTAGCACAGTTAGTAAGGTGTTGGGTTTGCACTATCAAATTAAGACGGTCATTGGTTTGAATCCCATGTTATAATGTTTTTATTTTACTAGTGTGGTTTGTGGCTCTATAATATGAATGCCTATGTCTTTTAACAACAATAGTCAAGTCTTCCAATGGACTTTTTAGTGAAACCCAATAGATAGCTTTATTTTCTCTTTGATTACTCAAATATTGAATGCTTATATCTTATAAATTTAGTAGGAAAGTATTCTAATGACTTGCTTATGACACCCCATAGAATATATTATGTTTAGTACCTTGGACACTGTAGCTTATTCACTTAAATCTCTGATAAATAGGGCATCTGGTATGTACAGTCTGGTTAGCACAGTTAGTAAGGTGTTGGGTTTGCACTATTAAATTAAGACTGTCGTTGGATCGAATCCCATGTTATCATGTTTTTATTTTACTAGTGTGGTTTGTGGCTTTATAATATGAATGCCTATGTCTTTTAACAACAATAGTCAAGCCTTCCAATGGACTTTTTAGTGAAACCCAATAGATAGCTTTATTTTCTCTTTGTTTACTCAAATATTGAATGCTTATGTCTTATAAATTTAGTAGGAAAGTATTCTAATGACTTGCTTATGACACCCCATAGAATATATTATGTTTAGTACCTTGGACACTGTAGCTTATTCACTTAAATCTCTGATAAATTGTGTATTTGGTATGCACAATCTGGTTAGCACAGTTAGTAAGGTGTTGGGTTTGCACTATCAAATTAAGACTGTCATTGGTTCGAATCCCATGTTATCATGTTTTTATTTTACTAGTGTGGTTTGTGGCTCTATAATATGAATGCCTATGTCTTTTAACAACAATAGTCAAGTCTTCCAATGGACTTTTTAGTGAAACCCAATAGATAGCTTTATTTTCTCTTTGTTTACTCAAATATTGAATGCTTATGTCTTATAAATTTAGTAGGAAAGTATTCTAATGACTTGCTTATGACACCCCATAGAATATATTATGTTTAGTACCATGGACACTGTAGCTTATTCACTTAAATCTCTGATAAATTGTATGTCTGGTATGCACAGTTTGGTTAGCACAGTTAGTAATGTGTTGGGTTTGCACTATCAAATTAAGACTGTCATTGGTTCGAATCCCATGTTATCATGTTTTTATTTTACTAGTGTGGTTTCTGGCTCTATAATATGAATGCCTATGTCTTTTAACAACAATAGTCAAGTCTTCCAATGGACTTTTTAGTGAAACCCAATAGATAGCTTTATTTTCTCTTTGTTTACTCAAATACTGAATGCTTATGTCTTATAAATTTAGTAGGAAAGTATTCTAATGACTTGCTTATGACACCCCATAGAATATATTATGTTTAGTACCTTGGACACTGTAGCTTATTCACTTAAATCTCTGATAAATAGGGCATCTGGTATGCACAGTCTGGTTAGCACAGTTAGTAAGGTGTTGGGTTTGCACTATCAAATTAAGACTGTCATTGGTTTGTATCCCATGTTATAATGTTTTTATTTTACTAGTGTGGTTTGTGGCTCTATAATATGAATGCCTATGTCTTTTCACAACAATAGTCAAGTCTTCCAATGGACTTTTTAGTGAAACCCAATAGATAGCTTTATTTTCTCTTTGTTTACTCAAATATTGAATGCTTATGTCTTATAAATTTAGTAGGAAAGTATTCTAATGACTTGCTTATGACACCCCATAGAATATATTATGTTTAGTACCTTGGACACTGTAGCTTATTCACTTAAATCTCTGATAAATTGTGAGTCTGGTATGCACAGTCTGATCAGCACAGTTAATAAAGTGTTGGGTTTTCACTATCAAATTTAGACTGTCATCGGTTCGAATCCCATGCTATCATGTTTTTATTTTACTAGTGTGGTTTGTGGCTCTATAATATGAATGCCTATGTCTTTTAACAACAATAGTCAAGTCTTTCAATGGACTTTTTAGTGAAACCCAATAGATAGCTTTATTTTCTCTTTGTTTACTCAAATATTGAATGCTTATGTCTTATAAATTTAGTAGGAAAGTATTCTAATGACTTGCTTATGACACCCCATAGAATATATTATGCTTAGTACCTTGGACACTGTAGCTTATTCACTTAAATCTCTGATAAATTGTGTATTTGGTATGCACGGTCTAATTAGCACAGTTAGTAAGGTGTTGGGTTTGCACTATCAAATTAAGACTGTCATTGGTTCGAATCCCATGTTATCATGATTTTATTTTACTAGTGTGGTTTGTGGCTCTATAATATGAATGCCTATGTCTTTTAACAACAATAGTCAAGTCTTCCAATGGACTTTTTAGTGAAACCCAATAGATAGCTTTATTTTCTCTTTGTTTACTCAAATACTGAATGCTTATGTCTTATGAATTTAGTAGGAAAGTATTCTAATGACTTGCTTATGACACCCCATAGAATATATTATGTTTAGTACCTTGGACACTGTAGCTTATTCACTTAAATCTCTGATAAATAGGGCATCTGGTATGCACAGTCTGGTTAGCACAGTTAGTAAGGTGTTGGTTAAGCACTATCAAATTAAGACTGTCATTGGATCGAATCCCATGTTATCATGTTTTTATTTTACTAGTGTGGTTTGTGGCTTTATAATATGAATGCCTATGTCTTTTAACAACAATAGTCAAGTCTTCCAATGGACTTTTTAGTGAAACCCAATAGATAGCTTTATTTTCTCTTTGTTTACTCAAATATTGAATGCTTATGTCTTATAAATTTAGTAGGAAAGTATTCTAATGACTTGCTTATGACACCCCATAGAATATATTATGTTTAGTACCTTGGACACTGTAGCTTATTCACTTAAATCTCTGATAAATTGTATATTTGGTATGCACAGTCTGGTTAGCACAGTTAGTAAGGTGTTGGGTTTGCACTATCAAATTAAGACTGTCATTGATTCGAATCCCATGTTATCATGTTTTTATTTTACTAGTGTGGTTTGTGGCTCTATAATATGAATGCCTATGTCTTTTAACAACAATAGTCAAGTCTTCCAATGGACTTTTTAGTGAAACCCAATAGATAGCTTTATTTTCTCTTTGTTTACTCAAATATTGAATGCTTATGTCTTATAAATTTAGTAGGAAAGTATTCTAATGACTTGCTTATGACACCCCATAGAATATATTATGTTTAGTACCTTGGACACTGTAGCTTATTCACTTAAATCTCTGATAAATTGTGTATTTGGTATGCACAGTCTGGTTAGCACAGTTAGTAAGGTGTTGGGTTTGCACTATCAAATTAAGACTGTCATTGGTTCGAATCCAATGTTACCATGTTTTTATTTTACTAGTGTGGTTTGTGGCTCTATAATATGAATGCCTATGTCTTTTAACAACAATAGTCAAGTCTTCCAATGGACTTTTTAGTGAAACCCAATAGATAGCTTTATTTTCTCTTTGTTTACTCAAATACTGAATGCTTAGGTCTTATAAATTTAGTAGGAAAGTATTCTAATGACTTGCTTATGACACCCCATAGAATATATTATGTTTAGTACCTTGGACACTCTAGCTTATTCACTTAAATCTCTGATAAATTGTATATTTTCTATGCACAGTTTGGTTAGCACAGTTAGTAAGGTGTTGGGTTTGCACTATCAAATTAAGACTGTCATTGGTTCGAATCCCATGTTATCATGTTTTTATTTTACTAGTGTGGTTTGTGGCTCTATAATATGAATGCCTATGTCTTTTAACAACAATAGTCAAGTCTTCCAATGGACTTTTTAGTGAAACCCAATAGATAGCTTTATTTTCTTTTTTTTACTCAAATACTGAATGCTTATGTCTTATAAATTTAGTAGGAAAGTATTCTAATGACTTGCTTATGACACCCCATAGAATATATTATGTTTAGTACCTTGGACACTGTAGCTTATTCACTTAAATCTCTGATAAATAGTGTGTCTGGTATGCACAGTCTGATCAGCACAGTTAGTAAAGTGTTGGGTTTGCACTATCAAATTAAGACTGTCATTGGTTCGAATTCCATGTTATCATGTTTTTATTTTACTAGTGTGGTTTGTGGCTCTATAATATGAATGCCTATGTCTTTTAACAACAATAGTCAAGTCTTCCAATGGACTTTTTAGTGAAACCCAATAGATAGCTTTATTTTCTCTTTGTTTACTCAAATATTGAATGCTTATGTCTTATAAATTTAGTAGGAAAGTATTCTAATGACTTGCTTATGACACCCCATAGAATATATTATGTTTAGTACCTTGGACACTGTAGCTTATTCACTTAAATCTCTGATAAATTGTGTATTTGGTATGCACAGTCTGGTTAGCACAGTTAGTAAGGTGTTGGGTTTGCACTATAAAATTAAGACTGTCATTGGTTCGAATCCCATGTTATAATGTTTTTATTTTACTAGTGTGGTTTGTGGCTCTATAATATGAATGCCTATGTCTTTTAACAACAATAGTCAAGTCTTCCAATGGACTTTTTAGTGAAACCCAATAGATAGCTTTATTTTCTCTTTGTTTACTCAAATATTGAATGCTTATGTCTTATAAATTTAGTATGAAAGTATTCTAATGACTTGCTTATGACACCCCATAGAATATATTATGTTTAGTACGTTGGACACTGTAGCTTATTCACTTAAATCTCTGATAAATAGGGCATCTGGTATGCACAGTCTGGTTAGCACAGTTAGTAAGGTGTTGGGTTTGCACTATCAAATTAAGACGGTCATTGGTTTGAATCCCATGTTATAATGTTTTTATTTTACTAGTGTGGTTTGTGGCTCTATAATATGAATGCCTATGTCTTTTAACAACAATAGTCAAGTCTTCCAATGGACTTTTTAGTGAAACCCAATAGATAGCTTTATTTTCTCTTTGATTACTCAAATATTGAATGCTTATATCTTATAAATTTAGTAGGAAAGTATTCTAATGACTTGCTTATGACATCCCATAGAATATATTATGTTTAGTACCATGGACACTGTAGCTTATTCACTTAAATCTCTGATAAATTGTATGTTTGGTATGCACAGTCTGGTTAGCACAGTTAGTAATGTGTTGGGTTTGCACTATCAAATTAAGACTGTCATTGGTTCGAATCCCATGTTATCATGTTTTTATTTTACTAGTGTGGTTTGTGGCTCTATAATATGAATGCCTATGTCTTTTAACAACAATAGTCAAGTCTTCCAATGGACTTTTTAGTGAAACCCAATAGATAGCTTTATTTTCTCTTTGTTTACTCAAATATTGAATGCTTATGTCTTATAAATTTAGTAGGAAAGTATTCTAATGACTTGCTTATGACACCCCATAGAATATATTATGTTTAGTACCTTGGACACTGTAGCTTATTCACTTAAATCTCTGATAAATTGTGTGTTTGGTATGAACAGTCTGGTTAGCACAGTTTGTAAGGTGTTGGGTTTGCACTATAAAATTAAGACTGTCGTTGGTTCGAATCCAATGTTATCATGTTTTTATTTTACTAGTGTGGTTTGTGGCTCTATAATATGAATGCCTATGTCTTTTAACAACAATAGTCAAGTCTTCCAATGGACTTTTTAGTGAAACCCAATAGATAGCTTTATTTTCTCTTTGTTTACTCAAATATTGAATGCTTATGTCTTATAAATTTAGTAGGAAAGTATTCTAATGACTTGCTTATGACACCCCATAGAATATATTATGTTTAGTACCTTGGACACTGTAGCTTATTCACTTAAATCTCTGATAAATTGTGTATTTGGTATGCACAGTCTGGTTAGCACAGTTAGTAAGGTGTTGGGTTTGCACTATCAAATTAAGACTGTCATTGGTTCGAATCCAATGTTACCATGTTTTTATTTTACTAGTGTGGTTTGTGGCTCTATAATATGAATGCCTATGTCTTTTAACAACAATAGTCAAGTCTTCCAATGGACTTTTTAGTGAAACCCAATAGATAGCTTTATTTTCTCTTTGTTTACTCAAATACTGAATGCTTAGGTCTTATAAATTTAGTAGGAAAGTATTCTAATGACTTGCTTATGACACCCCATAGAATATATTATGTTTAGTACCTTGGACACTCTAGCTTATTCACTTAAATCTCTGATAAATTGTATATTTTCTATGCACAGTTTGGTTAGCACAGTTAGTAAGGTGTTGGGTTTGCACTATCAAATTAAGACTGTCATTGGTTCGAATCCCATGTTATCATGTTTTTATTTTACTAGTGTGGTTTGTGGCTCTATAATATGAATGCCTATGTCTTTTAACAACAATAGTCAAGTCTTCCAATGGACTTTTTAGTGAAACCCAATAGATAGCTTTATTTTCTTTTTGTTTACTCAAATACTGAATGCTTATGTCTTATAAATTTAGTAGGAAAGTATTCTAATGACTTGCTTATGACACCCCATAGAATATATTATGTTTAGTACCTTGGACACTGTAGCTTATTCACTTAAATCTCTGATAAATAGTGTGTCTGGTATGCACAGTCTGATCAGCACAGTTAGTAAAGTGTTGGGTTTGCACTATCAAATTAAGACTGTCATTGGTTCGAATTCCATGTTATCATGTTTTTATTTTACTAGTGTGGTTTGTGGCTCTATAATATGAATGCCTATGTCTTTTAACAACAATAGTCAAGTCTTCCAATGGACTTTTTAGTGAAACCCAATAGATAGCTTTATTTTCTCTTTGTTTACTCAAATATTGAATGCTTATGTCTTATAAATTTAGTAGGAAAGTATTCTAATGACTTGCTTATGACACCCCATAGAATATATTATGTTTAGTACCTTGGACACTGTAGCTTATTCACTTAAATCTCTGATAAATTGTGTATTTGGTATGCACAGTCTGGTTAGCACAGTTAGTAAGGTGTTGGGTTTGCACTATAAAATTAAGACTGTCATTGGTTCGAATCCCATGTTATAATGTTTTTATTTTACTAGTGTGGTTTGTGGCTCTATAATATGAATGCCTATGTCTTTTAACAACAATAGTCAAGTCTTCCAATGGACTTTTTAGTGAAACCCAATAGATAGCTTTATTTTCTCTTTGTTTACTCAAATATTGAATGCTTATGTCTTATAAATTTAGTATGAAAGTATTCTAATGACTTGCTTATGACACCCCATAGAATATATTATGTTTAGTACGTTGGACACTGTAGCTTATTCACTTAAATCTCTGATAAATAGGGCATCTGGTATGCACAGTCTGGTTAGCACAGTTAGTAAGGTGTTGGGTTTGCACTATCAAATTAAGACGGTCATTGGTTTGAATCCCATGTTATAATGTTTTTATTTTACTAGTGTGGTTTGTGGCTCTATAATATGAATGCCTATGTCTTTTAACAACAATAGTCAAGTCTTCCAATGGACTTTTTAGTGAAACCCAATAGACAGCTTTATTTTCTCTTTGATTACTCAAATATTGAATGCTTATATCTTATAAATTTAGTAGGAAAGTATTCTAATGACTTGCTTATGACATCCCATAGAATATATTATGTTTAGTACCATGGACACTGTAGCTTATTCACTTAAATCTCTGATAAATTGTATGTTTGGTATGCACAGTCTGGTTAGCACAGTTAGTAATGTGTTGGGTTTGCACTATCAAATTAAGACTGTCATTGGTTCGAATCCCATGTTATCATGTTTTTATTTTACTAGTGTGGTTTGTGGCTCTATAATATGAATGCCTATGTCTTTTAACAACAATAGTCAAGTCTTCCAATGGACTTTTTAGTGAAACCCAATAGATAGCTTTATTTTCTCTTTGTTTACTCAAATATTGAATGCTTATGTCTTATAAATTTAGTAGGAAAGTATTCTAATGACTTGCTTATGACACCCCATAGAATATATTATGTTTAGTACCTTGGACACTGTAGCTTATTCACTTAAATCTCTGATAAATTGTGTGTTTGGTATGAACAGTCTGGTTAGCACAGTTTGTAAGGTGTTGGGTTTGCACTATAAAATTAAGACTGTCGTTGGTTCGAATCCAATGTTATCATGTTTTTATTTTACTAGTGTGGTTTGTGGCTCTATAATATGAATGCCTATGTCTTTTAACAACAATAGTCAAGTCTTCCAATGGACTTTTTAGTGAAACCCAATAGATAGCTTTATTTTCTCTTTGTTTACTCAAATACTGAATGCTTATGTCTTATGAATTTAGTAGGAAAGTATTCTAATGACTTGCTTATGACACCCCATAGAATATATTATGTTTAGTACCTTGGACACTGTAGCTTATTCACTTAAATCTCTGATAAATAGGGCATCTGGTATGCACAGTCTGGTTAGCACAGTTAGTAAGGTGTTGGTTAAGCACTATCAAATTAAGACTGTCATTGGATCGAATCCCATGTTATCATGTTTTTATTT
The DNA here is from genome assembly GCF_028390025.1 of Pseudophryne corroboree. Lineage (NCBI taxonomy): Eukaryota > Metazoa > Chordata > Amphibia > Anura > Myobatrachidae > Pseudophryne > Pseudophryne corroboree. Next base: position 710,894,370 of record NC_086449.1, on the reverse strand, counting down.
TACTAGTGTGGTTTGTGGCTTTATAATATGAATGCCTATGTCTTTTAACAACAATAGTCAAGTCTTCCAATGGACTTTTTAGTGAAACCCAATAGATAGCTTTATTTTCTCTTTGTTTACTCAAATATTGAATGCTTATGTCTTATAAATTTAGTAGGAAAGTATTCTAATGACTTGCTTATGACACCCCATAGAATATATTATGTTTAGTACCTTGGACACTGTAGCTTATTCACTTAAATCTCTGATAAATTGTATATTTGGTATGCACAGTCTGGTTAGCACAGTTAGTAAGGTGTTGGGTTTGCACTATCAAATTAAGACTGTCATTGATTCGAATCCCATGTTATCATGTTTTTATTTTACTAGTGTGGTTTGTGGCTCTATAATATGAATGCCTATGTCTTTTAACAACAATAGTCAAGTCTTCCAATGGACTTTTTAGTGAAACCCAATAGATAGCTTTATTTTCTCTTTGTTTACTCAAATATTGAATGCTTATGTCTTATAAATTTAGTAGGAAAGTATTCTAATGACTTGCTTATGACACCCCATAGAATATATTATGTTTAGTACCTTGGACACTGTAGCTTATTCACTTAAATCTCTGATAAATTGTGTATTTGGTATGCACAGTCTGGTTAGCACAGTTAGTAAGGTGTTGGGTTTGCACTATCAAATTAAGACTGTCATTGGTTCGAATCCAATGTTACCATGTTTTTATTTTACTAGTGTGGTTTGTGGCTCTATAATATGAATGCCTATGTCTTTTAACAACAATAGTCAAGTCTTCCAATGGACTTTTTAGTGAAACCCAATAGATAGCTTTATTTTCTCTTTGTTTACTCAAATACTGAATGCTTAGGTCTTATAAATTTAGTAGGAAAGTATTCTAATGACTTGCTTATGACACCCCATAGAATATATTATGTTTAGTACCTTGGACACTCTAGCTTATTCACTTAAATCTCTGATAAATTGTATATTTTCTATGCACAGTTTGGTTAGCACAGTTAGTAAGGTGTTGGGTTTGCACTATCAAATTAAGACTGTCATTGGTTCGAATCCCATGTTATCATGTTTTTATTTTACTAGTGTGGTTTGTGGCTCTATAATATGAATGCCTATGTCTTTTAACAACAATAGTCAAGTCTTCCAATGGACTTTTTAGTGAAACCCAATAGATAGCTTTATTTTCTTTTTGTTTACTCAAATACTGAATGCTTATGTCTTATAAATTTAGTAGGAAAGTATTCTAATGACTTGCTTATGACACCCCATAGAATATATTATGTTTAGTACCTTGGACACTGTAGCTTATTCACTTAAATCTCTGATAAATAGTGTGTCTGGTATGCACAGTCTGATCAGCACAGTTAGTAAAGTGTTGGGTTTGCACTATCAAATTAAGACTGTCATTGGTTCGAATTCCATGTTATCATGTTTTTATTTTACTAGTGTGGTTTGTGGCTCTATAATATGAATGCCTATGTCTTTTAACAACAATAGTCAAGTCTTCCAATGGACTTTTTAGTGAAACCCAATAGATAGCTTTATTTTCTCTTTGTTTACTCAAATATTGAATGCTTATGTCTTATAAATTTAGTAGGAAAGTATTCTAATGACTTGCTTATGACACCCCATAGAATATATTATGTTTAGTACCTTGGACACTGTAGCTTATTCACTTAAATCTCTGATAAATTGTGTATTTGGTATGCACAGTCTGGTTAGCACAGTTAGTAAGGTGTTGGGTTTGCACTATAAAATTAAGACTGTCATTGGTTCGAATCCCATGTTATAATGTTTTTATTTTACTAGTGTGGTTTGTGGCTCTATAATATGAATGCCTATGTCTTTTAACAACAATAGTCAAGTCTTCCAATGGACTTTTTAGTGAAACCCAATAGATAGCTTTATTTTCTCTTTGTTTACTCAAATATTGAATGCTTATGTCTTATAAATTTAGTATGAAAGTATTCTAATGACTTGCTTATGACACCCCATAGAATATATTATGTTTAGTACGTTGGACACTGTAGCTTATTCACTTAAATCTCTGATAAATAGGGCATCTGGTATGCACAGTCTGGTTAGCACAGTTAGTAAGGTGTTGGGTTTGCACTATCAAATTAAGACGGTCATTGGTTTGAATCCCATGTTATAATGTTTTTATTTTACTAGTGTGGTTTGTGGCTCTATAATATGAATGCCTATGTCTTTTAACAACAATAGTCAAGTCTTCCAATGGACTTTTTAGTGAAACCCAATAGATAGCTTTATTTTCTCTTTGATTACTCAAATATTGAATGCTTATATCTTATAAATTTAGTAGGAAAGTATTCTAATGACTTGCTTATGACATCCCATAGAATATATTATGTTTAGTACCATGGACACTGTAGCTTATTCACTTAAATCTCTGATAAATTGTATGTTTGGTATGCACAGTCTGGTTAGCACAGTTAGTAATGTGTTGGGTTTGCACTATCAAATTAAGACTGTCATTGGTTCGAATCCCATGTTATCATGTTTTTATTTTACTAGTGTGGTTTGTGGCTCTATAATATGAATGCCTATGTCTTTTAACAACAATAGTCAAGTCTTCCAATGGACTTTTTAGTGAAACCCAATAGATAGCTTTATTTTCTCTTTGTTTACTCAAATATTGAATGCTTATGTCTTATAAATTTAGTAGGAAAGTATTCTAATGACTTGCTTATGACACCCCATAGAATATATTATGTTTAGTACCTTGGACACTGTAGCTTATTCACTTAAATCTCTGATAAATTGTGTATTTGGTATGCACAGTCTGGTTAGCACAGTTAGTAAGGTGTTGGGTTTGCACTATCAAATTAAGACTGTCATTGGTTCGAATCCAATGTTACCATGTTTTTATTTTACTAGTGTGGTTTGTGGCTCTATAATATGAATGCCTATGTCTTTTAACAACAATAGTCAAGTCTTCCAATGGACTTTTTAGTGAAACCCAATAGATAGCTTTATTTTCTCTTTGTTTACTCAAATACTGAATGCTTAGGTCTTATAAATTTAGTAGGAAAGTATTCTAATGACTTGCTTATGACACCCCATAGAATATATTATGTTTAGTACCTTGGACACTCTAGCTTATTCACTTAAATCTCTGATAAATTGTATATTTTCTATGCACAGTTTGGTTAGCACAGTTAGTAAGGTGTTGGGTTTGCACTATCAAATTAAGACTGTCATTGGTTCGAATCCCATGTTATCATGTTTTTATTTTACTAGTGTGGTTTGTGGCTCTATAATATGAATGCCTATGTCTTTTAACAACAATAGTCAAGTCTTCCAATGGACTTTTTAGTGAAACCCAATAGATAGCTTTATTTTCTTTTTGTTTACTCAAATACTGAATGCTTATGTCTTATAAATTTAGTAGGAAAGTATTCTAATGACTTGCTTATGACACCCCATAGAATATATTATGTTTAGTACCTTGGACACTGTAGCTTATTCACTTAAATCTCTGATAAATAGTGTGTCTGGTATGCACAGTCTGATCAGCACAGTTAGTAAAGTGTTGGGTTTGCACTATCAAATTAAGACTGTCATTGGTTCGAATTCCATGTTATCATGTTTTTATTTTACTAGTGTGGTTTGTGGCTCTATAATATGAATGCCTATGTCTTTTAACAACAATAGTCAAGTCTTCCAATGGACTTTTTAGTGAAACCCAATAGATAGCTTTATTTTCTCTTTGTTTACTCAAATATTGAATGCTTATGTCTTATAAATTTAGTAGGAAAGTATTCTAATGACTTGCTTATGACACCCCATAGAATATATTATGTTTAGTACCTTGGACACTGTAGCTTATTCACTTAAATCTCTGATAAATTGTGTATTTGGTATGCACAGTCTGGTTAGCACAGTTAGTAAGGTGTTGGGTTTGCACTATAAAATTAAGACTGTCATTGGTTCGAATCCCATGTTATAATGTTTTTATTTTACTAGTGTGGTTTGTGGCTCTATAATATGAATGCCTATGTCTTTTAACAACAATAGTCAAGTCTTCCAATGGACTTTTTAGTGAAACCCAATAGATAGCTTTATTTTCTCTTTGTTTACTCAAATATTGAATGCTTATGTCTTATAAATTTAGTATGAAAGTATTCTAATGACTTGCTTATGACACCCCATAGAATATATTATGTTTAGTACGTTGGACACTGTAGCTTATTCACTTAAATCTCTGATAAATAGGGCATCTGGTATGCACAGTCTGGTTAGCACAGTTAGTAAGGTGTTGGGTTTGCACTATCAAATTAAGACGGTCATTGGTTTGAATCCCATGTTATAATGTTTTTATTTTACTAGTGTGGTTTGTGGCTCTATAATATGAATGCCTATGTCTTTTAACAACAATAGTCAAGTCTTCCAATGGACTTTTTAGTGAAACCCAATAGATAGCTTTATTTTCTCTTTGATTACTCAAATATTGAATGCTTATATCTTATAAATTTAGTAGGAAAGTATTCTAATGACTTGCTTATGACATCCCATAGAATATATTATGTTTAGTACCATGGACACTGTAGCTTATTCACTTAAATCTCTGATAAATTGTATGTTTGGTATGCACAGTCTGGTTAGCACAGTTAGTAATGTGTTGGGTTTGCACTATCAAATTAAGACTGTCATTGGTTCGAATCCCATGTTATCATGTTTTTATTTTACTAGTGTGGTTTGTGGCTCTATAATATGAATGCCTATGTCTTTTAACAACAATAGTCAAGTCTTCCAATGGACTTTTTAGTGAAACCCAATAGATAGCTTTATTTTCTCTTTGTTTACTCAAATATTGAATGCTTATGTCTTATAAATTTAGTAGGAAAGTATTCTAATGACTTGCTTATGACACCCCATAGAATATATTATGTTTAGTACGTTGGACACTGTAGCTTATTCACTTAAATCTCTGATAAATAGGGCATCTGGTATGCACAGTCTGGTTAGCACAGTTAGTAAGGTGTTGGGTTTGCACTATCAAATTAAGACGGTCATTGGTTTGAATCCCATGTTATAATGTTTTTATTTTACTAGTGTGGTTTGTGGCTCTATAATATGAATGCCTATGTCTTTTAACAACAATAGTCAAGTCTTCCAATGGACTTTTTAGTGAAACCCAATAGATAGCTTTATTTTCTCTTTGATTACTCAAATATTGAATGCTTATATCTTATAAATTTAGTAGGAAAGTATTCTAATGACTTGCTTATGACATCCCATAGAATATATTATGTTTAGTACCATGGACACTGTAGCTTATTCACTTAAATCTCTGATAAATTGTATGTTTGGTATGCACAGTCTGGTTAGCACAGTTAGTAATGTGTTGGGTTTGCACTATCAAATTAAGACTGTCATTGGTTCGAATCCCATGTTATCATGTTTTTATTTTACTAGTGTGGTTTGTGGCTCTATAATATGAATGCCTATGTCTTTTAACAACAATAGTCAAGTCTTCCAATGGACTTTTTAGTGAAACCCAATAGATAGCTTTATTTTCTCTTTGTTTACTCAAATATTGAATGCTTATGTCTTATAAATTTAGTAGGAAAGTATTCTAATGACTTGCTTATGACACCCCATAGAATATATTATGTTTAGTACCTTGGACACTGTAGCTTATTCACTTAAATCTCTGATAAATTGTGTATTTGGTATGCACAGTCTGGTTAGCACAGTTAGTAAGGTGTTGGGTTTGCACTATCAAATTAAGACTGTCATTGGTTCGAATCCAATGTTACCATGTTTTTATTTTACTAGTGTGGTTTGTGGCTCTATAATATGAATGCCTATGTCTTTTAACAACAATAGTCAAGTCTTCCAATGGACTTTTTAGTGAAACCCAATAGATAGCTTTATTTTCTCTTTGTTTACTCAAATACTGAATGCTTAGGTCTTATAAATTTAGTAGGAAAGTATTCTAATGACTTGCTTATGACACCCCATAGAATATATTATGTTTAGTACCTTGGACACTCTAGCTTATTCACTTAAATCTCTGATAAATTGTATATTTTCTATGCACAGTTTGGTTAGCACAGTTAGTAAGGTGTTGGGTTTGCACTATCAAATTAAGACTGTCATTGGTTCGAATCCCATGTTATCATGTTTTTATTTTACTAGTGTGGTTTGTGGCTCTATAATATGAATGCCTATGTCTTTTAACAACAATAGTCAAGTCTTCCAATGGACTTTTTAGTGAAACCCAATAGATAGCTTTATTTTCTTTTTGTTTACTCAAATACTGAATGCTTATGTCTTATAAATTTAGTAGGAAAGTATTCTAATGACTTGCTTATGACACCCCATAGAATATATTATGTTTAGTACCTTGGACACTGTAGCTTATTCACTTAAATCTCTGATAAATAGTGTGTCTGGTATGCACAGTCTGATCAGCACAGTTAGTAAAGTGTTGGGTTTGCACTATCAAATTAAGACTGTCATTGGTTCGAATTCCATGTTATCATGTTTTTATTTTACTAGTGTGGTTTGTGGCTCTATAATATGAATGCCTATGTCTTTTAACAACAATAGTCAAGTCTTCCAATGGACTTTTTAGTGAAACCCAATAGATAGCTTTATTTTCTCTTTGTTTACTCAAATATTGAATGCTTATGTCTTATAAATTTAGTAGGAAAGTATTCTAATGACTTGCTTATGACACCCCATAGAATATATTATGTTTAGTACCTTGGACACTGTAGCTTATTCACTTAAATCTCTGATAAATTGTGTATTTGGTATGCACAGTCTGGTTAGCACAGTTAGTAAGGTGTTGGGTTTGCACTATAAAATTAAGACTGTCATTGGTTCGAATCCCATGTTATAATGTTTTTATTTTACTAGTGTGGTTTGTGGCTCTATAATATGAATGCCTATGTCTTTTAACAACAATAGTCAAGTCTTCCAATGGACTTTTTAGTGAAACCCAATAGATAGCTTTATTTTCTCTTTGTTTACTCAAATATTGAATGCTTATGTCTTATAAATTTAGTATGAAAGTATTCTAATGACTTGCTTATGACACCCCATAGAATATATTATGTTTAGTACGTTGGACACTGTAGCTTATTCACTTAAATCTCTGATAAATAGGGCATCTGGTATGCACAGTCTGGTTAGCACAGTTAGTAAGGTGTTGGGTTTGCACTATCAAATTAAGACGGTCATTGGTTTGAATCCCATGTTATAATGTTTTTATTTTACTAGTGTGGTTTGTGGCTCTATAATATGAATGCCTATGTCTTTTAACAACAATAGTCAAGTCTTCCAATGGACTTTTTAGTGAAACCCAATAGATAGCTTTATTTTCTCTTTGATTACTCAAATATTGAATGCTTATATCTTATAAATTTAGTAGGAAAGTATTCTAATGACTTGCTTATGACATCCCATAGAATATATTATGTTTAGTACCATGGACACTGTAGCTTATTCACTTAAATCTCTGATAAATTGTATGTTTGGTATGCACAGTCTGGTTAGCACAGTTAGTAATGTGTTGGGTTTGCACTATCAAATTAAGACTGTCATTGGTTCGAATCCCATGTTATCATGTTTTTATTTTACTAGTGTGGTTTGTGGCTCTATAATATGAATGCCTATGTCTTTTAACAACAATAGTCAAGTCTTCCAATGGACTTTTTAGTGAAACCCAATAGATAGCTTTATTTTCTCTTTGTTTACTCAAATATTGAATGCTTATGTCTTATAAATTTAGTAGGAAAGTATTCTAATGACTTGCTTATGACACCCCATAGAATATATTATGTTTAGTACCTTGGACACTGTAGCTTATTCACTTAAATCTCTGATAAATTGTGTGTTTGGTATGAACAGTCTGGTTAGCACAGTTTGTAAGGTGTTGGGTTTGCACTATAAAATTAAGACTGTCGTTGGTTCGAATCCAATGTTATCATGTTTTTATTTTACTAGTGTGGTTTGTGGCTCTATAATATGAATGCCTATGTCTTTTAACAACAATAGTCAAGTCTTCCAATGGACTTTTTAGTGAAACCCAATAGATAGCTTTATTTTCTCTTTGATTACTCAAATATTGAATGCTTATATCTTATAAATTTAGTAGGAAAGTATTCTAATGACTTGCTTATGACATCCCATAGAATATATTATGTTTAGTACCATGGACACTGTAGCTTATTCACTTAAATCTCTGATAAATTGTATGTCTGGTATGCACAGTCTGGTTAGCACAGTTAGTAATGTGTTGGGTTTGCACTATCAAATTAAGACTGTCATTGGTTCGAATCCCATGTTATCATGTTTTTATTTTACTAGTGTGGTTTGTGGCTCTATAATATGAATGCCTATGTCTTTTAACAACAATAGTCAAGTCTTCCAATGGACTTTTTAGTGAAACCCAATAGATAGTTTTATTTTCTTTTTGTTTACTCAAATACTGAATGCTTATGTCTTATAAATTTAGTAGGAAAGTATTCTAATGACTTGCTTATGACACCCCATAGAATATATTATGTTTAGTACCTTGGACACTGTGGCTTATTCACTTAAATCTCTGATAAATTGTGTGGCTTGTATGCACAGTCTGGTTAGCACAGTTAGTAAGGTGTTGGATTTGCACTATCAAATTAAGACTGTCATTGGTTCGAATCCCATGTCATCATGTTTTTATTTTACTAGTGTGGTTTGTGGCTTTATAATATGAATGCCTATGTCTTTTAACAACAATAGTCAAGTCTTCCAATGGACTTTTTAGTGAAACCCAATAGATAGCTTTATTTTCTCTTTGTTTACTCAAATATTGAATGCTTATGTCTTATAAATTTAGTAGGAAAGTATTCTAATGACTTGCTTATGACACCCCATAGAATATATTATGTTTAGTACGTTGGACACTGTAGCTTATTCACTTAAATCTCTGATAAATAGGGCATCTGGTATGCACAGTCTGGTTAGCACAGTTAGTAAGGTGTTGGGTTTGCACTATCAAATTAAGACGGTCATTGGTTTGAATCCCATGTTATAATGTTTTTATTTTACTAGTGTGGTTTGTGGCTCTATAATATGAATGCCTATGTCTTTTAACAACAATAGTCAAGTCTTCCAATGGACTTTTTAGTGAAACCCAATAGATAGCTTTATTTTCTCTTTGTTTACTCAAATACTGAATGCTTATGTCTTATAAATTTAGTAGGAAAGTATTCTAATGACTTGCTTATGACACCCCATAGAATATATTATGTTTAGTACCTTGGACACTGTAGCTTATTCACTTAAATCTCTGATAAATAGGGCGTCTGGTATGCACAGTCTGGTTAGCACAGTTAGTAAGGTGTTGGGTTTGCACTATCAAATTAAGACTGTCATTTGTTTGTATCCCATGTTATAATGTTTTTATTTTACTAGTGTGGTTTGTGGCTCTATAATATGAATGCCTATGTCTTTTCACAACAATAGTCAAGTCTTCCAATGGACTTTTTAGTGAAACCCAATAGATAGCTTTATTTTCTCTTTGTTTACTCAAATACTGAATGCTTATGTCTTATAAATTTAGTAGGAAAGTATTCTAATGACTTGCTTATGACACCCCATAGAATATATTATGTTTAGTACCTTGGACACTGTAGCTTATTCACTTAAATCTCTGATAAATAGGGCGTCTGGTATGCACAGTCTGGTTAGCACAGTTAGTAAGGTGATGGGTTTGCACTATCAAATTAAGACTGTCATTTGTTTGTATCCCATGTTATAATGTTTTTATTTTACTAGTGTGGTTTGTGGCTCTATAATATGAATGCCTATGTCTTTTCACAACAATAGTCAAGTCTTCCAATGGACTTTTTAGTGAAACCCAATAGATAGCTTTATTTTCTCTTTTTTACTCAAATATTGAATGCTTATGTCTTATAAATTTAGTAGGAAAGTATTCTAATGACTTGCTTATGACACCCCATAGAATATATTATGTTTAGTACCTTGAACACTGTAGCTTATTCACTTAAATCTCTGATAAATTGTGTGTCTGGTATGCACAGTCTGATCAGCACAGTTAGTAAAGTGTTCGGTTTGCACTATCAAATTAAGACTGTCATTGGTTCGAATCCCATGTTATCATGTTTTTATTTTACTAGTGTGGTTTGTGGCTCTATAATATGAATGCCTATGTCTTTTAACAACAATAGTCAAGTCTTCCAATGGACTTTTTAGTGAAACCCAATAGATAGCTTTATTTTCTCTTTGTTTACTCAAATATTGAATGCTTATGTCTTATAAATTTAGTAGGAAAGTATTCTAATGACTTGCTTATGACACCCCATAGAATATATTATGTTTAGTACCTTGGACACTGTAGCTTATTCACTTAAATCTCTGATAAATTGTGTATTTGGTATGCACAGTCTGGTTAGCACAGTTAGTTAGGTGTTGGGTTTGCACTATCAAATTAAGACTGTCATTGGTTCGAATCCAATGTTACCATGTTTTTATTTTACTAGTGTGGTTTGTGGCTCTATAATATGAATGCCTATGTCTTTTAACAACAATAGTCAAGTCTTCCAATGGACTTTTTAGTGAAACCCAATAGATAGCTTTATTTTCTCTTTGTTTACTCAAATACTGAATGCTTAGGTCTTATAAATTTAGTAGGAAAGTATTCTAATGACTTGCTTATGACACCCCATAGAATATATTATGTTTAGTACCTTGGACACTCTAGCTTATTCACTTAAATCTCTGATAAATTGTATATTTGGTATGCACAGTTTGGTTAGCACAGTTAGTAAGGTGTTGGGTTTGCACTATCAAATTAAGACTGTCATTGGTTCGAATCCCATGTTATCATGTTTTTATTTTACTAGTGTGGTTTGTGGCTCTATAATATGAATGCCTATGTCTTTTAACAACAATAGTCAAGTCTTCCAATGGACTTTTTAGTGAAACCCAATAGATAGCTTTATTTTCTTTTTGTTTACTCAAATACTGAATGCTTATGTCTTATAAATTTAGTAGGAAAGTATTCTAATGACTTGCTTATGACACCCCATAGAATATATTATGTTTAGTACCTTGGACACTGTAGCTTATTCACTTAAATCTCTGATAAATAGTGTGTCAGGTATGCACAGTCTGATCAGCACAGTTAGTAAAGTGTTGGGTTTGCACTATCAAATTAAGACTGTCATTGGTTCGAATTCCATGTTATCATGTTTTTATTTTACTAGTGTGGTTTGTGGCTCTATAATATGAATGCCTATGTCTTTTAACAACAATAGTCAAGTCTTCCAATGGACTTTTTAGTGAAACCCAATAGATAGCTTTATTTTCTCTTTGTTTACTCAAATATTGAATGTTTATGTCTTATAAATTTAGTAGGAAAGTATTCTAATGACTTGCTTATGACACCCCATAGAATATATTATGTTTAGTACCTTGGACACTGTAGCTTATTCACTTAAATCTCTGATAAATTGTGTATTTGGTATGCACAGTCTGGTTAGCACAGTTAGTAAGGTGTTGGGTTTGCACTATAAAATTAAGACTGTCATTGGTTCGAATCCCATGTTATCATGTTTTTATTTTACTAGTGTGGTTTGTGGCTCTATAATATGAATGCCTATGTCTTTTAACAACAATAGTCAAGTCTTCCAATGGACTTTTTAGTGAAACCCAATAGATAGCTTTATTTTTTCTTTGTTTACTCAAATATTGAATGCTTATGTCTTATAAATTTAGTAGGAAAGTATTCTAATGACTTGCTTATGACATCCCATAGAATATATTATGTTTAGTACCATGGACACTGTAGCTTATTCACTTAAATCTCTGATAAATTGTATGTCTGGTATGCACAGTCTGGTTAGCACAGTTAGTAATGTGTTGGGTTTGCACTATCAAATTAAGACTGTCATTGGTTCGAATCCCATGTTATCATGTTTTTATTTTACTAGTGTGGTTTGTGGCTCTATAATATGAATGCCTATGTCTTTTAACAACAATAGTCAAGTCTTCCAATGGACTTTTTAGTGAAACCCAATAGATAGTTTTATTTTCTTTTTGTTTACTCAAATACTGAATGCTTATGTCTTATAAATTCAGTAGGAAAGTATTCTAATGACTTGCTTATGACACCCCATAGAATATATTATGTTTAGTACCTTGGACACTGTGGCTTATTCACTTAAATCTCTGATAAATTGTGTGCCTGGTATGCACAGTCTGGTTAGCACAGTTAGTAAGGTGTTGGGTTTGCACTATCAAATTAAGACTGTCATTGGTTCGAATCCCATGTCATCATGTTTTTATTTTACTAGTGTGGTTTGTGGCTTTATAATATGAATGCCTATGTCTTTTAACAACAATAGTCAAGCCTTCCAATGGACTTTTTAGTGAAACCCAATAGATAGCTTTATTTTCTCTTTGTTTACTCAAATATTGAATGCTTATGTCTTATAAATTTAGTAGGAAAGTATTCTAATGACTTGCTTATGACACCCCATAGAATATATTATGTTTAGTACCTTGGACACTGTAGCTTATTCACTTAAATCTCTGATAAATTGTGTATTTGGTATGCACAGTCTGGTTAGCACAGTTAGTAAGGTGTTGGGTTTGCACTATAAAATTAAGACTGTCATTGGTTCGAATCCCATGTTATCATGTTTTTATTTTACTAGTGTGGTTTGTGGCTCTATAATATGAATGCCTATGTCTTTTAACAACAATAGTCAAGTCTTCCAATGGACTTTTTAGTGAAACCCAATAGATAGCTTTATTTTTTCTTTGTTTACTCAAATATTGAATGCTTATGTCTTATAAATTTAGTAGGAAAGTATTCTAATGACTTGCTTATGACATCCCATAGAATATATTATGTTTAGTACCATGGACACTGTAGCTTATTCACTTAAATCTCTGATAAATTGTATGTCTGGTATGCACAGTCTGGTTAGCACAGTTAGTAATGTGTTGGGTTTGCACTTTCAAATTAAGACTGTCATTGGTTCGAATCCCATGTTATCATGTTTTTATTTTACTAGTGTGGTTTGTGGCTCTATAATATGAATGCCTATGTCTTTTAACAACAATAGTCAAGTCTTCCAATGGACTTTTTAGTGAAACCCAATAGATAGTTTTATTTTCTTTTTGTTTACTCAAATACTGAATGCTTATGTCTTATAAATTCAGTAGGAAAGTATTCTAATGACTTGCTTATGACACCCCATAGAATATATTATGTTTAGTACCTTGGACACTGTGGCTTATTCACTTAAATCTCTGATAAATTGTGTGCCTGGTATGCACAGTCTGGTTAGCACAGTTAGTAAGGTGTTGGGTTTGCACTATCAAATTAAGACTGTCATTGGTTCGAATCCCATGTCATCATGTTTTTATTTTACTAGTGTGGTTTGTGGCTTTATAATATGAATGCCTATGTCTTTTAACAACAATAGTCAAGCCTTCCAATGGACTTTTTAGTGAAACCCAATAGATAGCTTTATTTTCTCTTTGTTTACTCAAATATTGAATGCTTATGTCTTATAAATTTAGTAGGAAAGTATTCTAATGACTTGCTTATGACACCCCATAGAATATATTATGTTTAGTACCTTGGACACTCTAGCTTATTCACTTAAATCTCTGATAAATTGTATATTTGGTATGCACAGTCTGGTTAGCACAGTTAGTAAGGTGTTGGGTTTGCACTATCAAATTAAGACTGTCATTGGTTCGAATCCCATGTTATTATGTTTTTATTTTACTAGTGTGGTTTGTGGCTCTATAATATGAATGCCTATGTCTTTTAACAACAATAGTCAAGTCTTCCAATGGACTTTTTAGTGAAACCCAATAGATAGCTTTATTTTCTTTTTGTTTACTCAAATACTGAATGCTTATGTCTTATAAATTTAGTAGGAAAGTATTCTAATGACTTGCTTATGACACCCCATAGAATATATTATGTTTAGTACCTTGGACACTGTAGCTTATTCACTTAAATCTCTGATAAATAGTGTGTCTGGTATGCACAGTCTGATCAGCACAGTTAGTAAAGTGTTGGGTTTGCACTATTAAATTAAGACTGTCATTGGTTCGAATCCCATGTTATCATGTTTTTATTTTACTAGTGTGGTTTGTGGCTCTATAATATGAATGCCTATGTCTTTTAACAACAATAGTCAAGTCTTCCAATGGACTTTTTAGTGAAACCCAATAGATAGCTTTATTTTCTCTTTGTTTACTCAAATATTGAATGCTTATGTCTTATAAATTTAGTAGGAAAGTATTCTAATGACTTGCTTATGACACCCCATAGAATATATTATGCTTAGTACCTTGGACACTGTAGCTTATTCACTTAAATCTCTGATAAATTGTGTATTTGGTATGCACGGTCTAATTAGCACAGTTAGTAAGGTGTTGGGTTTGCACTATCAAATTAAGACTGTCATTGGTTCGAATCCCATGTTATCATGATTTTATTTTACTAGTGTGGTTTGTGGCTCTATAATATGAATGCCTATGTCTTTTAACAACAATAGTCAAGTCTTCCAATGGACTTTTTAGTGAAACCCAATAGATAGCTTTATTTTCTCTTTGTTTACTCAAATACTGAATGCTTATGTCTTATGAATTTAGTAGGAAAGTATTCTAATGACTTGCTTATGACACCCCATAGAATATATTATGTTTAGTACCTTGGACACTGTAGCTTATTCACTTAAATCTCTGATAAATAGGGCATCTGGTATGCACAGTCTGGTTAGCACAGTTAGTAAGGTGTTGGTTAAGCACTATCAAATTAAGACTGTCATTGGATCGAATCCCATGTTATCATGTTTTTATTTTACTAGTGTGGTTTGTGGCTTTATAATATGAAAGCCTATGTCTTTTAACAACAATAGTCAAGTCTTCCAATGGACTTTTTAGTGAAACCCAATAGATAGCTTTATTTTCTCTTTGTTTACTCAAATATTGAATGCTTATGTCTTATAAATTTAGTAGGAAAGTATTCTAATGACTTGCTTATGACACCCCATAGAATATATTATGTTTAGTACCTTGGACACTGTAGCTTATTCACTTAAATCTCTGATAAATTGTATATTTGGTATGCACAGTCTGGTTAGCACAGTTAGTAAGGTGTTGGGTTTGCACTATCAAATTAAGACTGTCTTTGGTTCGAATCCCATGTTATCATGTTTTTATTTTACTAGTGTGGTTTGTGGCTCTATAATATGAATGCCTATGTCTTTTAACAACAATAGTCAAGTCTTCCAATGGACTTTTTAGTGAAACCCAATAGATAGCTTTATTTTCTCTTTGTTTACTCAAATATTGAATGCTTATGTCTTATAAATTTAGTAGGAAAGTATTCTAATGACTTGCTTATGACACCCCATAGAATATATTATGTTTAGTACCTTGGACACTGTAGCTTATTCACTTAAATCTCTGATAAATTGTGTATTTGGTATGCACAGTCTGGTTAGCACAGTTAGTAAGGTGTTGGGTTTGCACTATCAAATTAAGACTGTCATTGGTTTGAATCCAATGTTACCATGTTTTTATTTTACTAGTGTGGTTTGTGGCTCTATAATATGAATGCCTATGTCTTTTAACAACAATAGTCAAGTCTTCCAATGGACTTTTTAGTGAAACCCAATAGATAGCTTTATTTTCTCTTTGTTTACTCAAATACTGAATGCTTAGGTCTTATAAATTTAGTAGGAAAGTATTCTAATGACTTGCTTATGACACCCCATAGAATATATTATGTTTAGTACCTTGGACACTCTAGCTTATTCACTTAAATCTCTGATAAATTGTATATTTTGTATGCACAGTTTGGTTAGCACAGTTAGTAAGGTGTTGGGTTTGCACTATCAAATTAAGACTGTCATTGGTTCGAATCCCATGTTATCATGTTTTTATTTTACTAGTGTGGTTTGTGGCTCTATAATATGAATGCCTATGTCTTTTAACAACAATAGTCAAGTCTTCCAATGGACTTTTTAGTGAAACCCAATAGATAGCTTTATTTTCTTTTTGTTTACTCAAATACTGAATGCTTATGTCTTATAAATTTAGTAGGAAAGTATTCTAATGACTTGCTTATGACACCCCATAGAATATATTATGTTTAGTACCTTGGACACTGTAGCTTATTCACTTAAATCTCTGATAAATAGTGTGTCTGGTATGCACAGTCTGATCAGCACAGTTAGTAAAGTGTTGGGTTTGCACTATCAAATTAAGACTGTCATTGGTTCGAATTCCATGTTATCATGTTTTTATTTTACTAGTGTGGTTTGTGGCTCTATAATATGAATGCCTATGTCTTTTAACAACAATAGTCAAGTCTTCCAATGGACTTTTTAGTGAAACCCAATAGATAGCTTTATTTTCTCTTTGTTTACTCAAATATTGAATGCTTATGTCTTATAAATTTAGTAGGAAAGTATTCTAATGACTTGCTTATGACACCCCATAGAATATATTATGTTTAGTACCTTGGACACTGTAGCTTATTCACTTAAATCTCTGATAAATTGTGTATTTGGTATGCACAGTCTGGTTAGCGCAGTTAGTAAGGTGTTGGGTTTGCACTATAAAATTAAGACTGTCATTGGTTCGAATCCCATGTTATCATGTTTTTATTTTACTAGTGTGGTTTGTGGCTCTATAATATGAATGCCTATGTCTTTTAACAACAATAGTCAAGTCTTCCAATGGACTTTTTAGTGAAACCCAATAGATAGCTTTATTTTCTCTTTGTTTACTCAAATATTGAATGCTTATGTCTTATAAATTTAGTAGGAAAGTATTCTAATGACTTGCTTATGACACCCCATAGAATACATTATGTTTAGTACGTTGGACACTGTAGCTTATTCACTTAAATCTCTGATAAATAGGGCATCTGGTATGCACAGTCTGGTTAGCACAGTTAGTAAGGTGTTGGGTTTGCACTATCAAATTAAGATGGTCATTGGTTTGAATCCCATGTTATAATGTTTTTATTTTACTAGTGTGGTTTGTGGCTCTATAATATGAATGCCTATGTCTTTTAACAACAATAGTCAAGTCTTCCAATGGACTTTTTAGTGAAACCCAATAGATAGCTTTATTTTCTCTTTGATTACTCAAATATTGAATGCTTATATCTTATAAATTTAGTAGGAAAGTATTCTAATGACTTGCTTATGACACCCCATAGAATATATTATGTTTAGTACCTTGGACACTGTAGCTTATTCACTTAAATCTCTGATAAATAGGGCATCTGGTATGCACAGTCTGGTTAGCACAGTTAGTAAGGTGTTGGGTTTGCACTATCAAATTAAGACTGTCGTTGGATCGAATCCCATGTTATCATGTTTTTATTTTACTAGTGTGGTTTGTGGCTTTATAATATGAATGCCTATGTCTTTTAACAACAATAGTCAAGTCTTCCAATGGACTTTTTAGTGAAACCCAATAGATAGCTTTATTTTCTCTCTGTTTACTCAAATATTGAATGCTTATGTCTTATAAATTTAGTAGGAAAGTATTCTAATGACTTGCTTATGACACCCCATAGAATATATTATGTTTAGTACCTTGGACACTGTAGCTTATTCACTTAAATCTCTGATAAATTGTGTATTTGGTATGCACAATCTGGTTAGCACAGTTAGTAAGGTGTTGGGTTTGCACTATCAAATTAAGACTGTCATTGGTTCGAATCCCATGTTAACATGTTTTTATTTTACTAGTGTGGTTTGTGGCTCTATAATATGAATGCCTATGTCTTTTAACAACAATAGTCAAGTCTTCCAATGGACTTTTTAGTGAAACCCAATAGATAGCTTTATTTTCTCTTTGTTTACTCAAATATTGAATGCTTATGTCTTATAAATTTAGTAGGAAAGTATTCTAATGACTTGCTTATGACACCCCATAGAATATATTATGTTTAGTACGTTGGACACTGTAGCTTATTCACTTAAATCTCTGATAAATAGGGCATCTGGTATGCACAGTCTGGTTAGCACAGTTAGTAAGGTGTTGGGTTTGCACTATCAAATTAAGACGGTCATTGGTTTGAATCCCATGTTATAATGTTTTTATTTTACTAGTGTGGTTTGTGGCTCTATAATATGAATGCCTATGTCTTTTAACAACAATAGTCAAGTCTTCCAATGGACTTTTTAGTGAAACCCAATAGATAGCTTTATTTTCTCTTTGATTACTCAAATATTGAATGCTTATATCTTATAAATTTAGTAGGAAAGTATTCTAATGACTTGCTTATGACACCCCATAGAATATATTATGTTTAGTACCTTGGACACTGTAGCTTATTCACTTAAATCTCTGATAAATAGGGCATCTGGTATGCACAGTCTGGTTAGCACAGTTAGTAAGGTGTTGGGTTTGCACTATCAAATTAAGACTGTCGTTGGATCGAATCCCATGTTATCATGTTTTTATTTTACTAGTGTGGTTTGTGGCTTTATAATATGAATGCCTATGTCTTTTAACAACAATAGTCAAGTCTTCCAATGGACTTTTTAGTGAAACCCAATAGATAGCTTTATTTTCTCTTTGTTTACTCAAATATTGAATGCTTATGTCTTATAAATTTAGTAGGAAAGTATTCTAATGACTTGCTTATGACACCCCATAGAATATATTATGTTTAGTACCTTGGACACTGTAGCTTATTCACTTAAATCTCTGATAAATTGTGTATTTGGTATGCACAATCTGGTTAGCACAGTTAGTAAGGTGTTGGGTTTGCACTATCAAATTAAGACTGTCATTGGTTCGAATCCCATGTTATAATGTTTTTATTTTACTAGTGTGGTTTGTGGCTCTATAATATGAATGCCTATGTCTTTTAACAACAATAGTCAAGTCTTCCAATGGACTTTTTAGTGAAACCCAATAGATAGCTTTATTTTCTCTTTGTTTACTCAAATATTGAATGCTTATGTCTTATAAAGTTAGTAGGAAAGTATTCTAATGACTTGCTTATGACACCCCATAGAATATATTATGTTTAGTACCATGGACACTGTAGCTTATTCACTTAAATCTCTGATAAATTGTATGTCTGGTATGCACAGTTTGGTTAGCACAGTTAGTAATGTGTTGGGTTTGCACTATCAAATTAAGACTGTCATTGGTTCGAATCCCATGTTATCATGTTTTTATTTTACTAGTGTGGTTTCTGGCTCTATAATATGAATGCCTATGTCTTTTAACAACAATAGTCAAGTCTTCCAATGGACTTTTTAGTGAAACCCAATAGATAGCTTTATTTTCTCTTTGTTTACTCAAATACTGAATGCTTATGTCTTATAAATTTATACAGAAGATAGTGGGCGCTATTAATAAAATTAAATAATTAATATAATTTAGTTTCTACTAAGTAATAACGTTCTATTTCTCTAGCTGCCCACAAATGGGGATCTGGATATCCCCTAAACTAGAAACATTATTGTATTTGTTTCTTATAAATTTAGTAGGAAAGTATTCTAATGACTTGCTTATGACACCCCATAGAATATATTATGTTTAGTACCTTGGACACTGTAGCTTATTCACTTAAATCTCTGATAAATAGGGCATCTGGTATGCACAGTCTGGTTAGCACAGTTAGTAAGGTGTTGGGTTTGCACTATCAAATTAAGACTGTCATTGGATCGAATCCCATGTTATCATGTTTTTATTTTACTAGTGTGGTTTGTGGCTCTATAATATGAATGCCTATGTCTTTTAACAACAATAGTCAAGTCTTCCAATGGACTTTTTAGTGAAACCCAATAGATAGCTTTATTTTCTCTTTGTTTACTCAAATATTGAATGCTTATGTCTTATAAATTTAGTAGGAAAGTATTCTAATGACTTGCTTATGACACCCCATAGAATATATTATGTTTAGTACCATGGACACTGTAGCTTATTCACTTAAATCTCTGATAAATTGTATGTCTGGTATGCACAGTCTGGTTAGCACAGTTAGTAATGTGTTGGGTTTGCACTATCAAATTAAGACTGTCATTTGTTCGAATCCCATGTTATCATGTTTTTATTTTACTAGTGTGGTTTCTGGCTCTATAATATGAATGCCTATGTCTTTTAACAACAATAGTCAAGTCTTCCAATGGACTTTTTAGTGAAACCCAATAGATAGCTTTATTTTCTCTTTGTTTACTCAAATACTGAATGCTTATGTCTTATAAATTTAGTAGGAAAGTATTCTAATGACTTGCTTATGACACCCCATAGAATATATTATGTTTAGTACCTTGGACACTGTAGCTTATTCACTTAAATCTCTGATAAATAGGGCATCTGGTATGCACAGTCTGGTTAGCACAGTTAGTAAGGTGTTGGGTTTGCACTATCAAATTAAGACTGTCATTGGTTTGTATCCCATGTTATAATGTTTTTATTTTACTAGTGTGGTTTGTGGCTCTATAATATGAATGCCTATGTCTTTTCACAACAATAGTCAAGTCTTCCAATGGACTTTTTAGTGAAACCCAATAGATAGCTTTATTTTCTCTTTGTTTACTCAAATATTGAATGCTTATGTCTTATAAATTTAGTAGGAAAGTATTCTAATGACTTGCTTATGACACCCCATAGAATATATTATGTTTAGTACCTTGGACACTGTAGCTTATTCACTTAAATCTCTGATAAATTGTGAGTCTGGTATGCACAGTCTGATCAGCACAGTTAATAAAGTGTTGGGTTTTCACTATCAAATTTAGACTGTCATCGGTTCGAATCCCATGCTATCATGTTTTTATTTTACTAGTGTGGTTTGTGGCTCTATAATATGAATGCCTATGTCTTTTAACAACAATAGTCAAGTCTTTCAATGGACTTTTTAGTGAAACCCAATAGATAGCTTTATTTTCTCTTTGTTTACTCAAATATTGAATGCTTATGTCTTATAAATTTAGTAGGAAAGTATTCTAATGACTTGCTTATGACACCCCATAGAATATATTATGCTTAGTACCTTGGACACTGTAGCTTATTCACTTAAATCTCTGATAAATTGTGTATTTGGTATGCACGGTCTAATTAGCACAGTTAGTAAGGTGTTGGGTTTGCACTATCAAATTAAGACTGTCATTGGTTCGAATTCCATGTTATCATGATTTTATTTTACTAGTGTGGTTTGTGGCTCTATAATATGAATGCCTATGTCTTTTAACAACAATAGTCAAGTCTTCCAATGGACTTTTTAGTGAAACCCAATAGATAGCTTTATTTTCTCTTTGTTTACTCAAATACTGAATGCTTATGTCTTATGAATTTAGTAGGAAAGTATTCTAATGACTTGCTTATGACACCCCATAGAATATATTATGTTTAGTACCTTGGACACTGTAGCTTATTCACTTAAATCTCTGATAAATAGGGCATCTGGTATGCACAGTCTGGTTAGCACAGTTAGTAAGGTGTTGGTTAAGCACTATCAAATTAAGACTGTCATTGGATCGAATCCCATGTTATCATGTTTTTATTTTACTAGTGTGGTTTGTGGCTTTATAATATGAATGCCTATGTCTTTTAACAACAATAGTCAAGTCTTCCAATGGACTTTTTAGTGAAACCCAATAGATAGCTTTATTTTCTCTTTGTTTACTCAAATATTGAATGCTTATGTCTTATAAATTTAGTAGGAAAGTATTCTAATGACTTGCTTATGACACCCCATAGAATATATTATGTTTAGTACCTTGGACACTGTAGCTTATTCACTTAAATCTCTGATAAATTGTATATTTGGTATGCACAGTCTGGTTAGCACAGTTAGTAAGGTGTTGGGTTTGCACTATCAAATTAAGACTGTCATTGATTCGAATCCCATGTTATCATGTTTTTATTTTACTAGTGTGGTTTGTGGCTCTATAATATGAATGCCTATGTCTTTTAACAACAATAGTCAAGTCTTCCAATGGACTTTTTAGTGAAACCCAATAGATAGCTTTATTTTCTCTTTGTTTACTCAAATATTGAATGCTTATGTCTTATAAATTTAGTAGGAAAGTATTCTAATGACTTGCTTATGACACCCCATAGAATATATTATGTTTAGTACCTTGGACACTGTAGCTTATTCACTTAAATCTCTGATAAATTGTGTATTTGGTATGCACAGTCTGGTTAGCACAGTTAGTAAGGTGTTGGGTTTGCACTATCAAATTAAGACTGTCATTGGTTCGAATCCCATGTTATCATGTTTTTATTTTACTAGTGTGGTTTGTGGCTCTATAATATGAATGCCTATGTCTTTTAACAACAATAGTCAAGTCTTCCAATGGACTTTTTAGTGAAACCCAATAGATAGCTTTATTTTCTTTTTGTTTACTCAAATACTGAATGCTTATGTCTTATAAATTTAGTAGGAAAGTATTCTAATGACTTGCTTATGACACCCCATAGAATATATTATGTTTAGTACCTTGGACACTGTAGCTTATTCACTTAAATCTCTGATAAATAGTGTGTCTGGTATGCACAGTCTGATCAGCACAGTTAGTAAAGTGTTGGGTTTGCACTATCAAATTAAGACTGTCATTGGTTCGAATTCCATGTTATCATGTTTTTATTTTACTAGTGTGGTTTGTGGCTCTATAATATGAATGCCTATGTCTTTTAACAACAATAGTCAAGTCTTCCAATGGACTTTTTAGTGAAACCCAATAGATAGCTTTATTTTCTCTTTGTTTACTCAAATATTGAATGCTTATGTCTTATAAATTTAGTAGGAAAGTATTCTAATGACTTGCTTATGACACCCCATAGAATATATTATGTTTAGTACCTTGGACACTGTAGCTTATTCACTTAAATCTCTGATAAATTGTGTATTTGGTATGCACAATCTGGTTAGCACAGTTAGTAAGGTGTTGGGTTTGCACTATCAAATTAAGACTGTCATTGGTTCGAATCCCATGTTAACATGTTTTTATTTTACTAGTGTGGTTTGTGGCTCTATAATATGAATGCCTATGTCTTTTAACAACAATAGTCAAGTCTTCCAATGGACTTTTTAGTGAAACCCAATAGATAGCTTTATTTTCTCTTTGTTTACTCAAATATTGAATGCTTATGTCTTATAAATTTAGTAGGAAAGTATTCTAATGACTTGCTTATGACACCCCATAGAATATATTATGTTTAGTACGTTGGACACTGTAGCTTATTCACTTAAATCTCTGATAAATAGGGCATCTGGTATGCACAGTCTGGTTAGCACAGTTAGTAAGGTGTTGGGTTTGCACTATCAAATTAAGACGGTCATTGGTTTGAATCCCATGTTATAATGTTTTTATTTTACTAGTGTGGTTTGTGGCTCTATAATATGAATGCCTATGTCTTTTAACAACAATAGTCAAGTCTTCCAATGGACTTTTTAGTGAAACCCAATAGATAGCTTTATTTTCTCTTTGATTACTCAAATATTGAATGCTTATATCTTATAAATTTAGTAGGAAAGTATTCTAATGACTTGCTTATGACACCCCATAGAATATATTATGTTTAGTACCTTGGACACTGTAGCTTATTCACTTAAATCTCTGATAAATAGGGTATCTGGTATGCACAGTCTGGTTAGCACAGTTAGTAAGGTGTTGGGTTTGCACTATCAAATTAAGACTGTCGTTGGATCGAATCCCATGTTATCATGTTTTTATTTTACTAGTGTGGTTTGTGGCTTTATAATATGAATGCCTATGTCTTTTAACAACAATAGTCAAGTCTTCCAATGGACTTTTTAGTGAAACCCAATAGATAGCTTTATTTTCTCTTTGTTTACTCAAATATTGAATGCTTATGTCTTATAAATTTAGTAGGAAAGTATTCTAATGACTTGCTTATGACACCCCATAGAATATATTATGTTTAGTACCTTGGACACTGTAGCTTATTCACTTAAATCTCTGATAAATTGTGTATTTGGTATGCACAATCTGGTTAGCACAGTTAGTAAGGTGTTGGGTTTGCACTATCAAATTAAGACTGTCATTGGTTCGAATCCCATGTTATAATGTTTTTATTTTACTAGTGTGGTTTGTGGCTCTATAATATGAATGCCTATGTCTTTTAACAACAATAGTCAAGTCTTCCAATGGACTTTTTAGTGAAACCCAATAGATAGCTTTATTTTCTCTTTGTTTACTCAAATATTGAATGCTTATGTCTTATAAATTTAGTAGGAAAGTATTCTAATGACTTGCTTATGACACCCCATAGAATATATTATGTTTAGTACCATGGACACTGTAGCTTATTCACTTAAATCTCTGATAAATTGTATGTCTGGTATGCACAGTTTGGTTAGCACAGTTAGTAATGTGTTGGGTTTGCACTATCAAATTAAGACTGTCATTGGTTCGAATCCCATGTTATCATGTTTTTATTTTACTAGTGTGGTTTCTGGCTCTATAATATGAATGCCTATGTCTTTTAACAACAATAGTCAAGTCTTCCAATGGACTTTTTAGTGAAACCCAATAGATAGCTTTATTTTCTCTTTGTTTACTCAAATACTGAATGCTTATGTCTTATAAATTTATACAGAAGATAGTGGGCGCTATTAATAAAATTAAATAATTAATATAATTTAGTTTCTACTAAGTAATAACGTTCTATTTCTCTAGCTGCCCACAAATGGGGATCTGGATATCCCCTAAACTAGAAACATTATTGTATTTGTTTCTTATAAATTTAGTAGGAAAGTATTCTAATGACTTGCTTATGACACCCCATAGAATATATTATGTTTAGTACCTTGGACACTGTAGCTTATTCACTTAAATCTCTGATAAATAGGGCATCTGGTATGCACAGTCTGGTTAGCACAGTTAGTAAGGTGTTGGGTTTGCACTATCAAATTAAGACTGTCATTGGATCGAATCCCATGTTATCATGTTTTTATTTTACTAGTGTGGTTTGTGGCTCTATAATATGAATGCCTATGTCTTTTAACAACAATAGTCAAGTCTTCCAATGGACTTTTTAGTGAAACCCAATAGATAGCTTTATTTTCTCTTTGTTTACTCAAATATTGAATGCTTATGTCTTATAAATTTAGTAGGAAAGTATTCTAATGACTTGCTTATGACACCCCATAGAATATATTATGTTTAGTACCATGGACACTGTAGCTTATTCACTTAAATCTCTGATAAATTGTATGTCTGGTATGCACAGTCTGGTTAGCACAGTTAGTAATGTGTTGGGTTTGCACTATCAAATTAAGACTGTCATTTGTTCGAATCCCATGTTATCATGTTTTTATTTTACTAGTGTGGTTTCTGGCTCTATAATATGAATGCCTATGTCTTTTAACAACAATAGTCAAGTCTTCCAATGGACTTTTTAGTGAAACCCAATAGATAGCTTTATTTTCTCTTTGTTTACTCAAATACTGAATGCTTATGTCTTATAAATTTAGTAGGAAAGTATTCTAATGACTTGCTTATGACACCCCATAGAATATATTATGTTTAGTACCTTGGACACTGTAGCTTATTCACTTAAATCTCTGATAAATAGGGCATCTGGTATGCACAGTCTGGTTAGCACAGTTAGTAAGGTGTTGGGTTTGCACTATCAAATTAAGACTGTCATTGGTTTGTATCCCATGTTATAATGTTTTTATTTTACTAGTGTGGTTTGTGGCTCTATAATATGAATGCCTATGTCTTTTCACAACAATAGTCAAGTCTTCCAATGGACTTTTTAGTGAAACCCAATAGATAGCTTTATTTTCTCTTTGTTTACTCAAATATTGAATGCTTATGTCTTATAAATTTAGTAGGAAAGTATTCTAATGACTTGCTTATGACACCCCATAGAATATATTATGTTTAGTACCTTGGACACTGTAGCTTATTCACTTAAATCTCTGATAAATTGTGAGTCTGGTATGCACAGTCTGATCAGCACAGTTAATAAAGTGTTGGGTTTTCACTATCAAATTTAGACTGTCATCGGTTCGAATCCCATGCTATCATGTTTTTATTTTACTAGTGTGGTTTGTGGCTCTATAATATGAATGCCTATGTCTTTTAACAACAATAGTCAAGTCTTTCAATGGACTTTTTAGTGAAACCCAATAGATAGCTTTATTTTCTCTTTGTTTACTCAAATATTGAATGCTTATGTCTTATAAATTTAGTAGGAAAGTATTCTAATGACTTGCTTATGACACCCCATAGAATATATTATGCTTAGTACCTTGGACACTGTAGCTTATTCACTTAAATCTCTGATAAATTGTGTATTTGGTATGCACGGTCTAATTAGCACAGTTAGTAAGGTGTTGGGTTTGCACTATCAAATTAAGACTGTCATTGGTTCGAATTCCATGTTATCATGATTTTATTTTACTAGTGTGGTTTGTGGCTCTATAATATGAATGCCTATGTCTTTTAACAACAATAGTCAAGTCTTCCAATGGACTTTTTAGTGAAACCCAATAGATAGCTTTATTTTCTCTTTGTTTACTCAAATACTGAATGCTTATGTCTTATGAATTTAGTAGGAAAGTATTCTAATGACTTGCTTATGACACCCCATAGAATATATTATGTTTAGTACCTTGGACACTGTAGCTTATTCACTTAAATCTCTGATAAATAGGGCATCTGGTATGCACAGTCTGGTTAGCACAGTTAGTAAGGTGTTGGTTAAGCACTATCAAATTAAGACTGTCATTGGATCGAATCCCATGTTATCATGTTTTTATTTTACTAGTGTGGTTTGTGGCTTTATAATATGAATGCCTATGTCTTTTAACAACAATAGTCAAGTCTTCCAATGGACTTTTTAGTGAAACCCAATAGATAGCTTTATTTTCTCTTTGTTTACTCAAATATTGAATGCTTATGTCTTATAAATTTAGTAGGAAAGTATTCTAATGACTTGCTTATGACACCCCATAGAATATATTATGTTTAGTACCTTGGACACTGTAGCTTATTCACTTAAATCTCTGATAAATTGTATATTTGGTATGCACAGTCTGGTTAGCACAGTTAGTAAGGTGTTGGGTTTGCACTATCAAATTAAGACTGTCATTGATTCGAATCCCATGTTATCATGTTTTTATTTTACTAGTGTGGTTTGTGGCTCTATAATATGAATGCCTATGTCTTTTAACAACAATAGTCAAGTCTTCCAATGGACTTTTTAGTGAAACCCAATAGATAGCTTTATTTTCTCTTTGTTTACTCAAATATTGAATGCTTATGTCTTATAAATTTAGTAGGAAAGTATTCTAATGACTTGCTTATGACACCCCATAGAATATATTATGTTTAGTACCTTGGACACTGTAGCTTATTCACTTAAATCTCTGATAAATTGTGTATTTGGTATGCACAGTCTGGTTAGCACAGTTAGTAAGGTGTTGGGTTTGCACTATCAAATTAAGACTGTCATTGGTTCGAATCCCATGTTATCATGTTTTTATTTTACTAGTGTGGTTTGTGGCTCTATAATATGAATGCCTATGTCTTTTAACAACAATAGTCAAGTCTTCCAATGGACTTTTTAGTGAAACCCAATAGATAGCTTTATTTTCTTTTTGTTTACTCAAATACTGAATGCTTATGTCTTATAAATTTAGTAGGAAAGTATTCTAATGACTTGCTTATGACACCCCATAGAATATATTATGTTTAGTACCTTGGACACTGTAGCTTATTCACTTAAATCTCTGATAAATAGTGTGTCTGGTATGCACAGTCTGATCAGCACAGTTAGTAAAGTGTTGGGTTTGCACTATCAAATTAAGACTGTCATTGGTTCGAATTCCATGTTATCATGTTTTTATTTTACTAGTGTGGTTTGTGGCTCTATAATATGAATGCCTATGTCTTTTAACAACAATAGTCAAGTCTTCCAATGGACTTTTTAGTGAAACCCAATAGATAGCTTTATTTTCTCTTTGTTTACTCAAATATTGAATGCTTATGTCTTATAAATTTAGTAGGAAAGTATTCTAATGACTTGCTTATGACACCCCATAGAATATATTATGTTTAGTACCTTGGACACTGTAGCTTATTCACTTAAATCTCTGATAAATTGTGTATTTGGTATGCACAGTCTGGTTAGCACAGTTAGTAAGGTGTTGGGTTTGCACTATAAAATTAAGACTGTCATTGGTTCGAATCCCATGTTATAATGTTTTTATTTTACTAGTGTGGTTTGTGGCTCTATAATATGAATGCCTATGTCTTTTAACAACAATAGTCAAGTCTTCCAATGGACTTTTTAGTGAAACCCAATAGATAGCTTTATTTTCTCTTTGTTTACTCAAATATTGAATGCTTATGTCTTATAAATTTAGTATGAAAGTATTCTAATGACTTGCTTATGACACCCCATAGAATATATTATGTTTAGTACGTTGGACACTGTAGCTTATTCACTTAAATCTCTGATAAATAGGGCATCTGGTATGCACAGTCTGGTTAGCACAGTTAGTAAGGTGTTGGGTTTGCACTATCAAATTAAGACGGTCATTGGTTTGAATCCCATGTTATAATGTTTTTATTTTACTAGTGTGGTTTGTGGCTCTATAATATGAATGCCTATGTCTTTTAACAACAATAGTCAAGTCTTCCAATGGACTTTTTAGTGAAACCCAATAGATAGCTTTATTTTCTCTTTGATTACTCAAATATTGAATGCTTATATCTTATAAATTTAGTAGGAAAGTATTCTAATGACTTGCTTATGACATCCCATAGAATATATTATGTTTAGTACCATGGACACTGTAGCTTATTCACTTAAATCTCTGATAAATTGTATGTTTGGTATGCACAGTCTGGTTAGCACAGTTAGTAATGTGTTGGGTTTGCACTATCAAATTAAGACTGTCATTGGTTCGAATCCCATGTTATCATGTTTTTATTTTACTAGTGTGGTTTGTGGCTCTATAATATGAATGCCTATGTCTTTTAACAACAATAGTCAAGTCTTCCAATGGACTTTTTAGTGAAACCCAATAGATAGCTTTATTTTCTCTTTGTTTACTCAAATATTGAATGCTTATGTCTTATAAATTTAGTAGGAAAGTATTCTAATGACTTGCTTATGACACCCCATAGAATATATTATGTTTAGTACCTTGGACACTGTAGCTTATTCACTTAAATCTCTGATAAATTGTGTGTTTGGTATGAACAGTCTGGTTAGCACAGTTTGTAAGGTGTTGGGTTTGCACTATAAAATTAAGACTGTCGTTGGTTCGAATCCAATGTTATCATGTTTTTATTTTACTAGTGTGGTTTGTGGCTCTATAATATGAATGCCTATGTCTTTTAACAACAATAGTCAAGTCTTCCAATGGACTTTTTAGTGAAACCCAATAGATAGCTTTATTTTCTCTTTGATTACTCAAATATTGAATGCTTATATCTTATAAATTTAGTAGGAAAGTATTCTAATGACTTGCTTATGACATCCCATAGAATATATTATGTTTAGTACCATGGACACTGTAGCTTATTCACTTAAATCTCTGATAAATTGTATGTCTAGTATGCACAGTCTGGTTAGCACAGTTAGTAATGTGTTGGGTTTGCACTATCAAATTAAGACTGTCATTGGTTCGAATCCCATGTTATAATGTTTTTATTTTACTAGTGTGGTTTGTGGCTCTATAATATGAATGCCTATGTCTTTTAACAACAATAGTCAAGTCTTCCAATGGACTTTTTAGTGAAACCCAATAGATAGTTTTATTTTCTTTTTGTTTACTCAAATACTGAATGCTTATGTCTTATAAATTTAGTAGGAAAGTATTCTAATGACTTGCTTATGACACCCCATAGAATATATTATGTTTAGTACCTTGGACACTGTGGCTTATTCACTTAAATCTCTGATAAATTGTGTGGCTTGTATGCACAGTCTGGTTAGCACAGTTAGTAAGGTGTTGGATTTGCACTATCAAATTAAGACTGTCATTGGTTCGAATCCCATGTCATCATGTTTTTATTTTACTAGTGTGGTTTGTTGCTTTATAATATGAATGCCTATGTCTTTTAACAACAATAGTCAAGTCTTCCAATGGACTTTTTAGTGAAACCCAATAGATAGCTTTATTTTCTCTTTGTTTACTCAAATATTGAATGCTTATGTCTTATAAATTTAGTAGGAAAGTATTCTAATGGCTTGCTTATGACACCCCATAGAATATATTATGTTTAGTACGTTGGACACTGTAGCTTATTCACTTAAATCTCTGATAAATAGGGCATCTGGTATGCACAGTCTGGTTAGCACAGTTAGTAAGTTGTTGGGTTTGCACTATCAAATTAAGACGGTCATTGGTTTGAATCCCATGTTATAATGTTTTTATTTTACTAGTGTGGTTTGTGGCTCTATAATATGAATGCCTATGTCTTTTAACAACAATAGTCAAGTCTTCCAATGGACTTTTTAGTGAAACCCAATAGATAGCTTTATTTTCTCTTTGTTTACTCAAATACTGAATGCTTATGTCTTATAAATTTAGTAGGAAAGTATTCTAATGACTTGCTTATGACACCCCATAGAATATATTATGTTTAGTACCTTGGACACTGTAGCTTATTCACTTAAATCTCTGATAAATAGGGCGTCTGGTATGCACAGTCTGGTTAGCACAGTTAGTAAGGTGTTGGGTTTGCACTATCAAATTAAGACTGTCATTTGTTTGTATCCCATGTTATAATGTTTTTATTTTACTAGTGTGGTTTGTGGCTCTATAATATGAATGCCTATGTCTTTTCACAACAATAGTCAAGTCTTCCAATGGACTTTTTAGTGAAACCCAATAGATAGCTTTATTTTCTCTTTTTTACTCAAATATTGAATGCTTATGTCTTATAAATTTAGTAGGAAAGTATTCTAATGACTTGCTTATGACACCCCATAGAATATATTATGTTTAGTACCTTGGACACTGTAGCTTATTCACTTAAATCTCTGATAAATTGTGTGTCTGGTATGCACAGTCTGATCAGCACAGTTAGTAAAGTGTTCGGTTTGCACTATCAAATTAAGACTGTCATTGGTTCGAATCCCATGTTATCATGTTTTTATTTTACTAGTGTGGTTTGTGGCTCTATAATATGAATGCCTATGTCTTTTAACAACAATAGTCAAGTCTTCCAATGGACTTTTTAGTGAAACCCAATAGATAGCTTTATTTTCTCTTTGTTTACTCAAATATTGAATGCTTATGTCTTATAAATTTAGTAGGAAAGTATTCTAATGACTTGCTTATGACACCCCATAGAATATATTATGTTTAGTACCTTGGACACTGTAGCTTATTCACTTAAATCTCTGATAAATTGTGTATTTGGTATGCACAGTCTGGTTAGCACAGTTAGTAAGGTGTTGGGTTTGCACTATCAAATTAAGACTGTCATTGGTTCGAATCCAATGTTACCATGTTTTTATTTTACTAGTGTGGTTTGTGGCTCTATAATATGAATGCCTATGTCTTTTAACAACAATAGTCAAGTCTTCCAATGGACTTTTTAGTGAAACCCAATAGATAGCTTTATTTTCTCTTTGTTTACTCAAATACTGAATGCTTAGGTCTTATAAATTTAGTAGGAAAGTATTCTAATGACTTGCTTATGACACCCCATAGAATATATTATGTTTAGTACCTTGGACACTCTAGCTTATTCACTTAAATCTCTGATAAATTGTATATTTGGTATGCACAGTTTGGTTAGCACAGTTAGTAAGGTGTTGGGTTTGCACTATCAAATTAAGACTGTCATTGGTTCGAATCCCATGTTATCATGTTTTTATTTTACTAGTGTGGTTTGTGGCTCTATAATATGAATGCCTATGTCTTTTAACAACAATAGTCAAGTCTTCCAATGGACTTTTTAGTGAAACCCAATAGATAGCTTTATTTTCTTTTTGTTTACTCAAATACTGAATGCTTATGTCTTATAAATTTAGTAGGAAAGTATTCTAATGACTTGCTTATGACACCCCATAGAATATATTATGTTTAGTACCTTGGACACTGTAGCTTATTCACTTAAATCTCTGATAAATAGTGTGTCAGGTATGCACAGTCTGATCAGCACAGTTAGTAAAGTGTTGGGTTTGCACTATCAAATTAAGACTGTCATTGGTTCGAATTCCATGTTATCATGTTTTTATTTTACTAGTGTGGTTTGTGGCTCTATAATATGAATGCCTATGTCTTTTAACAACAATAGTCAAGTCTTCCAATGGACTTTTTAGTGAAACCCAATAGATAGCTTTATTTTCTCTTTGTTTACTCAAATATTGAATGTTTATGTCTTATAAATTTAGTAGGAAAGTATTCTAATGACTTGCTTATGACACCCCATAGAATATATTATGTTTAGTACCTTGGACACTGTAGCTTATTCACTTAAATCTCTGATAAATTGTGTATTTGGTATGCACAGTCTGGTTAGCACAGTTAGTAAGGTGTTGGGTTTGCACTATAAAATTAAGACTGTCATTGGTTCGAATCCCATGTTATCATGTTTTTATTTTACTAGTGTGGTTTGTGGCTCTATAATATGAATGCCTATGTCTTTTAACAACAATAGTCAAGTCTTCCAATGGACTTTTTAGTGAAACCCAATAGATAGCTTTATTTTTTCTTTGTTTACTCAAATATTGAATGCTTATGTCTTATAAATTTAGTAGGAAAGTATTCTAATGACTTGCTTATGACATCCCATAGAATATATTATGTTTAGTACCATGGACACTGTAGCTTATTCACTTAAATCTCTGATAAATTGTATGTCTGGTATGCACAGTCTGGTTAGCACAGTTAGTAATGTGTTGGGTTTGCACTATCAAATTAAGACTGTCATTGGTTCGAATCCTATGTTATCATGTTTTTATTTTACTAGTGTGGTTTGTGGCTCTATAATATGAATGCCTATGTCTTTTAACAACAATAGTCAAGTCTTCCAATGGACTTTTTAGTGAAACCCAATAGATAGTTTTATTTTCTTTTTGTTTACTCAAATACTGAATGCTTATGTCTTATAAATTCAGTAGGAAAGTATTCTAATGACTTGCTTATGACACCCCATAGAATATATTATGTTTAGTACCTTGGACACTGTGGCTTATTCACTTAAATCTCTGATAAATTGTGTGCCTGGTATGCACAGTCTGGTTAGCACAGTTAGTAAGGTGTTGGGTTTGCACTATCAAATTAAGACTGTCATTGGTTCGAATCCCATGTCATCATGTTTTTATTTTACTAGTGTGGTTTGTGGCTTTATAATATGAATGCCTATGTCTTTTAACAACAATAGTCAAGCCTTCCAATGGACTTTTTAGTGAAACCCAATAGATAGCTTTATTTTCTCTTTGTTTACTCAAATATTGAATGCTTATGTCTTATAAATTTAGTAGGAAAGTATTCTAATGACTTGCTTATGACACCCCATAGAATATATTATGTTTAGTACCTTGGACACTCTAGCTTATTCACTTAAATCTCTGATAAATTGTATATTTGGTATGCACAGTCTGGTTAGCACAGTTAGTAAGGTGTTGGGTTTGCACTATCAAATTAAGACTGTCATTGGTTCGAATCCCATGTTATTATGTTTTTATTTTACTAGTGTGGTTTGTGGCTCTATAATATGAATGCCTATGTCTTTTAACAACAATAGTCAAGTCTTCCAATGGACTTTTTAGTGAAACCCAATAGATAGCTTTATTTTCTTTTTGTTTACTCAAATACTGAATGCTTATGTCTTATAAATTTAGTAGGAAAGTATTCTAATGACTTGCTTATGACACCCCATAGAATATATTATGTTTAGTACCTTGGACACTGTAGCTTATTCACTTAAATCTCTGATAAATAGTGTGTCTGGTATGCACAGTCTGATCAGCACAGTTAGTAAAGTGTTGGGTTTGCACTATTAAATTAAGACTGTCATTGGTTCGAATCCCATGTTATCATGTTTTTATTTTACTAGTGTTGTTTGTGGCTCTATAATATGAATGCCTATGTCTTTTAACAACAATAGTCAAGTCTTCCAATGGACTTTTTAGTGAAACCCAATAGATAGCTTTATTTTCTCTTTGTTTACTCAAATATTGAATGCTTATGTCTTATAAATTTAGTAGGAAAGTATTCTAATGACTTGCTTATGACACCCCATAGAATATATTATGTTTAGTACCTTGGACACTGTAGCTTATTCACTTAAATCTCTGATAAATTGTGTAGTTGGTATGAACAGTCTGGTTAGCACAGTTAGTAAGGTGTTGGGTTTGCACTATCAAATTAAGACTGTCATTGGTTCGAATCCAATGTAATCATGTTTTTATTTTACTAGTGTGGTTTGTGGCTCTATAATATGAATGCCTATGTCTTTTAACAACAATAGTCAAGTCTTCCAATGGACTTTTTAGTGAAACCCAATAGATAGCTTTATTTTCTCTTTGATTACTCAAATATTGAATGCTTATATCTTATAAATTTAGTAGGAAAGTATTCTAATGACTTGCTTATGACATCCCATAGAATATATTATGTTTAGTACCATGGACACTGTAGCTTATTCACTTAAATCTCTGATAAATTGTATGTCTGGTATGCACAGTCTGGTTAGCACAGTTAGTAATGTGTTGGGTTTGCACTTTCAAATTAAGACTGTCATTAGTTCGAATCCCATGTTATCATGTTTTTATTTTACTAGTGTGGTTTGTGGCTCTATAATATGAATGCCTATGTCTTTTAACAACAATAGTCAAGTCTTCCAATGGACTTTTTAGTGAAACCCAATAGATAGTTTTATTTTCTTTTTGTTTACTCAAATACTGAATGCTTATGTCTTATAAATTTAGTAGGAAAGTATTCTAATGACTTGCTTATGACACCCCATAGAATATATTATGTTTAGTACCTTGGACACTGTGGCTTATTCACTTAAATCTCTGATAAATTGTGTGGCTTGTATGCACAGTCTGGTTAGCACAGTTAGTAAGGTGTTGGATTTGCACTATCAAATTAAGACTGTCATTGGTTCGAATCCCATGTCATCATGTTTTTATTTTACTAGTGTGGTTTGTGGCTTTATAATATGAATGCCTATGTCTTTTAACAACAATAGTCAAGTCTTCCAATGGACTTTTTAGTGAAACCCAATAGATAGCTTTATTTTCTCTTTGTTTACTCAAATATTGAATGCTTATGTCTTATAAATTTAGTAGGAAAGTATTCTAATGACTTGCTTATGACACCCCATAGAATATATTATGTTTAGTACGTTGGACACTGTAGCTTATTCACTTAAATCTCTGATAAATAGGGCATCTGGTATGCACAGTCTGGTTAGCACAGTTAGTAAGGTGTTGGGTTTGCACTATCAAATTAAGACGGTCATTGGTTCGAATCCCATGTTATAATGTTTTTATTTTACTAGTGTGGTTTGTGGCTCTATAATATGAATGCCTATGTCTTTTAACAACAATAGTCAAGTCTTCCAATGGACTTTTTAGTGAAACCCAATAGATAGCTTTATTTTCTCTTTGTTTACTCAAATACTGAATGCTTATGTCTTATAAATTTAGTAGGAAAGTATTCTAATGACTTGCTTATGACACCCCATAGAATATATTATGTTTAGTACCTTGGACACTGTAGCTTATTCACTTAAATCTCTGATAAATAGGGCGTCTGGTATGCACAGTCTGGTTAGCACAGTTAGTAAGGTGTTGGGTTTGCGCTATCAAATTAAGACTGTCATTTGTTTGTATCCCATATTATAATGTTTTTATTTTACTAGTGTGGTTTGTGGCTCTATAATATGAATGCCTATGTCTTTTCACAACAATAGTCAAGTCTTCCAATGGACTTTTTAGTGAAACCCAATAGATAGCATTATTTTCTCTTTTTTACTCAAATATTGAATGCTTATGTCTTATAAATTTAGTAGGAAAGTATTCTAATGACTTGCTTATGACACCCCATAGAATATATTATGTTTAGTACCTTGGACACTGTAGCTTATTCACTTAAATCTCTGATAAATTGTGTGTCTGGTATGCACAGTCTGATCAGCACAGTTAGTAAAGTGTTCGGTTTGCACTATCAAATTAAGACTGTCATTGGTTCGAATCCCATGTTATCATGTTTTTATTTTACTAGTGTGGTTTGTGGCTCTATAATATGAATGCCTATGTCTTTTAACAACAATAGTCAAGTCTTCCAATGGACTTTTTAGTGAAACCCAATAGATAGCTTTATTTTCTCTTTGTTTACTCAAATATTGAATGCTTATGTCTTATAAATTTAGTAGGAAAGTATTCTAATGACTTGCTTATGACACCCCATAGAATATATTATGTTTAGTACCTTGGACACTGTAGCTTATTCACTTAAATCTCTGATAAATTGTGTATTTGGTATGCACAGTCTGGTTAGCACATTTAGTAAGGTGTTGGGTTTGCACTATCAAATTAAGACTGTCATTGGTTCGAATCCAATGTTACCATGTTTTTATTTTACTAGTGTGGTTTGTGGCTCTATAATATGAATGCCTATGTCTTTTAACAACAATAGTCAAGTCTTCCAATGGACTTTTTAGTGAAACCCAATAGATAGCTTTATTTTCTCTTTGTTTACTCAAATACTGAATGCTTAGGTCTTATAAATTTAGTAGGAAAGTATTCTAATGACTTGCTTATGACACCCCATAGAATATATTATGTTTAGTACCTTGGACACTCTAGCTTATTCACTTAAATCTCTGATAAATTGTATATTTGGTATGCACAGTTTGGTTAGCACAGTTAGTAAGGTGTTGGGTTTGCACTATCAAATTAAGACTGTCATTGGTTCGAATCCCATGTTATCATGTTTTTATTTTACTAGTGTGGTTTGTGGCTCTATAATATGAATGCCTATGTCTTTTAACAACAATAGTCAAGTCTTCCAATGGACTTTTTAGTGAAACCCAATAGATAGCTTTATTTTCTTTTTGTTTACTCAAATACTGAATGCTTATGTCTTATAAATTTAGTAGGAAAGTATTCTAATGACTTGCTTATGACACCCCATAGAATATATTATGTTTAGTACCTTGGACACTGTAGCTTATTCACTTAAATCTCTGATAAATAGTGTGTCTGGTATGCACAGTCTGATCAGCACAGTTAGTAAAGTGTTGGGTTTGCACTATCAAATTAAGACTGTCATTGGTTCGAATCCCATGTTATCATGTTTTTATTTTACTAGTGTGGTTTGTGGCTCTATAATATGAATGCCTATGTCTTTTAACAACAATAGTCAAGTCTTCCAATGGACTTTTTAGTGAAACCCAATAGATAGCTTTATTTTCTCTTTGTTTACTCAAATATTGAATGCTTATGTCTTATAAATTTAATAGGAAAGTATTCTAATGACTTGCTTATGACACCCCATAGAATATATTATGTTTAGTACCTTGGACACTGTAGCTTATTCACTTAAATCTCTGATAAATTGTGTATTTGGTATGCACAGTTAGTAAGGTGTTGGGTTTGCACTATAAAATTAAGACTGTCATTGGTTCGAATCCAATGTTATCATGTTTTTATTTTAATAGTGTGGTTTGTGGCTCTATAATATGAATGCCTATGTCTTTTAACAACAATAGTCAAGTCTTCCAATGGACTTTTTAGTGAAACCCAATAGATAGCTTTATTTTCTCTTTGTTTACTCAAATATTGAATGCTTATGTCTTATAAATTTAGTAGGAAAGTATTCTAATGACTTGCTTATGACACCCCATAGAATATATTATGTTTAGTACCTTGGACACTGTAGCTTATTCACTTAAATCTCTGATAAATAGGGCATCTGGTATGCACAGTCTGGTTAGCACAGTTAGTAAGGTGTTGGGTTTGTACTATCAAATTAAGACGGTCATTGGTTTGAATCCCATGTTATAATGTTTTTATTTTACTAGTGTGGTTTGTGGCTCTATAATATGAATGCCTATCAGCTATATGCAATAGCGGGCGAATCGCGTCATTAGATCCGCCCCTGTATAATTCGCCCGCTATCGCCAGCCGCAGCCCTATCGCCGGGACCCTGAATTCACTATATTCAATGTATAACTGATTCGCCCCTCCCGCAGGCGGATTACGGCCAATCGGCGAGTAGTGGGCGTACTGAATTCGCCTTCCCGCCGAAAGCAGCCCTTTATTAGGGCTTGTTTGCTGCACGTGCTCTGCAGCCATTTTGTGAACCTGCAGAGAGGTGTGTGGAGGTGCAGAGCTAGCAATTTGGTTGTTTGCTGTGGATATCGTTTGGACACCCCAGCAGGCTTTATTCCAGGACAGTCAGGAGGATTCCTGTTACCCCGGAGCAGAGCCATTTTAGGAGCTTTTACTACATTTGTAGGTAAGTACCACATGTGTGTCTGGTGTTGCATGTATGTGTTTGTGTAGTGGGGGTTGCCATGAGGTGTACATGGGGTGTTTGTGCATGTGTGCAGGTATGTGTATAGCCCCTTGCTTGTGTTGCTGCATTTTTAGGGGGAGACTTGTGTTTTGGGGTAGTTTTTCACGTTTTTTTTTTATTCTTTAATTGACTTTTTTGGGTCTTCTATTAGCATTGGTGTACCTCCTGAGTGTGTTGGGATGCTTTCTGGCCATTTTGGGGTGATTTGGAGCAATTTTAGTCGACAGCCTGGTTGACATGTGCTGCTGATTGTTTTTCAAACATGTGTTTTCCCGCCTAATTTTGCTGTGGTGTGCCTCCTGAGTGTGCTGGGATGCTTTCTGGCCATTTTGGGGTGATTTGGAGCAATTTTAGTCGACAGCCTGGTTGACATGTGCTGCTGATTGTTTTTCAAACATGTGTTTTCCCGCCTAATTTTGCTGTGGTGTGCCTCCTGAGTGTGCTGGGATGCTTTCTGGCCATTTTGGGGTGATTTGGAGCAATTTTAGTCGACAGCCTGGTTGACATGTGCTGCTGATTGTTTTTCAAACATGTGTTTTCCCGCCTAATTTTGCTGTGGGGTACCTCCTGAGTGTTTTGGGATGCTTTCTGGCCATTTTGGGGTGATTTGGAGCAATTTTAGTCGACAGCCTGGTTGACATGTGCTGCTGATTGTTTTTCAAACATGTGTTTTCCCGCCTAATTTTGATGTGGTGTACCTCCTGAGTGTGTTGGGATGCTTTCTGGCCATTTTGGGGTGATTTGGAGCAATTTTAGTCGACAGCCTGGTTGACATGTGCTGCTGATTGTTTTTCAAACATGTGTTTTCCCAACTAATTTTGATGTGGTGTACCTCCTGAGTGTGTTGGGATGCTTTCTGGCCATTTTGGGGTGATTTGGAGCAATTTTAGTCGACAGCCTGGTTGACATGTGTTGCTGATTGTTTTTCAAACATGTGTTTTCCCGCCTAATTTTGATGTGGTGTGCCTCCTGAGTGTGTTGGGATGCTTTCTGGCCATTTTGGGGTGATTTGGAGCAATTTTAGTCGACAGCCTGGTTGACATGTGCTGCTGATTGTTTTTCAAACATGTGTTTTCCCGCCTAATTTTGCTGTGGTGTGCCTCCTGAGTGTGTTGGGATGCTTTCTGGCCATTTTGGGGTGATTTGGAGCAATTTTAGTCGACAGCCTGGTTGACATGTGTTGCTGATTGTTTTTCAAACATGTGTTTTCCCGCCTAATTTTGATGTGGTGTACCTCCTGAGTGTGTTGGGATGCTTTCTGGCCATTTTGGGGTGATTTGGAGCAATTTTAGTCGACAGCCTGGTTGACATGTGCTGCTGATTGTTTTTCAAACATGTGTTTTCCCGCCTAATTTTGCTGTGGTGTGCCTCCTGAGTGTGCTGGGATGCTTTCTTGCCATTTTGGGGTGATTTTGAGCAAGTTTAGTCGACAGCCTGGTTGACATGTGCTGCTGATTGTTTTTCAAACATGTGTTTTCCCGCCTAATTTTGATGTGGTGTACCTCCTGAGTGTGTTGGGATGCTTTCTTGCCATTTTGGGGTGATTTGGAGCAATTTTAGTCGACAGCCTGGTTGACATGTGCTGCTGATTGTTTTTCAAACATGTGTTTTCCAACTAATTTTGATGTGGTGTACCTCCTGAGTGTGTTGGGATGCTTTCTGGCCATTTTGGGGTGATTTGGAGCAATTTTAGTCGACAGGTCGTTGACATGTGCTGCTGATTGTTTTTCAAACATGTGTTTTCCCGCCTAATTTTGCTGTGGTGTGCCTCCTGAGTGTGCTGGGATGCTTTCTTGCCATTTTGGGGTGATTTTGAGCAATTTTAGTCGACAGCCTGGTTGACATGTGCTGCTGATTGTTTTTCAAACATGTGTTTTCCCGCCTAATTTTGATGTGGTGTACCTCCTGAGTGTGTTGGGATGCTTTCTTGCCATTTTGGGGTGATTTGGAGCAAGCTGAGTCGACAGCCTGGTCAACATTTTGTGAGGGGCAGCCATTTTGTGAGGGGCAGCCATTTTGTGAGGGGCAGCCATTTATACATGTATGTATTTTTTTTTTATAACAGAGATGTCAAGGGACAATCAGACCCGACCCGCCCCTTCCCCCACCCCCTCGGATCTATCCCTGCATAGCAATGAGGAGTGGGAGCCAACCCAGGAGGCGGATGCGACCGACCAGGCATCTAGTGACCAGCCGCGGTCGTCAAGGGCCCATGAGAAGTCCAAGAAAAAGCCTAGTAAAAAGGTACTTAACCACACCTGCAGACACAAATAGCATCAAACTTTACCCACTGTAGTTTGTGCAATGCCATGCACACCTACTGTAATAGGTGCGCAATGCCAGGGATACTGACACTCACAGGTACATACCGATCTTATTAAAAAAAAATTTTTTTTTTTTTAATCCCTAAAGGCAAGAAGCCAGCCAGAGGAGCAGTCGGAGGAGGAAGCCTCTGGTGAAGATGCAGGACAGAAAAAGCCGCGTGGACCCAGATACACTGAGGCGGAAAACTGTACCCTAGTAGATTGCGTCGACAGGTCCTACGACATTTTGTATGGACTAAGGGCACAGACCACAGCAGCTAAGGTAAAGCGGAACATCTGGGAATCCATCGCCAGTCAAGTCACTGCAATATCTGGAAACCGCCGGAGCACCAAAAATTGCTTGAAGCGGTACAGTGATTGCCGCAGACAGACCAAGAAGAAGATGGGGATTCAGCGCCGACATGAGACAGCTACGGGAGGTGGCCCGGCTCTCAATCTGAAGTGGCTACCCTGGGAGGACGTTATTAGAAGGCGCATGAACCCTGCCATGGTCGAAGGAGTTCGCGGAGGTGTGGACTCCAGCCGTCCTGCTGGCTTTCCCCAGGAGGAAGAACCGCCCAGAAGACGGAGGAAGGCGGGAGACCAGCCATCCAAAAGGAGGTCTGATGGTAAGAATACATTCACATGAGCTGTACTTCCCTTTAAAATTTTTGTATGTGCTAATGTGCTTTTTTTTTTTTCCCAGACAGACCTGCCCAGAGGACATCACCTGCGCACAGGACATCGCCAGCGCACGGACCGTCACCTGTGCAGCAGGCATCGGCAGCAGCGCGCGGACCATCAACTGCGCCGCAAGCATCGCGAGCACACAGATCGTCACCTGTGCGCCACAGTTCGTCATCGCGCAGTTGGTCACCTGTGCACCAGACTACGTCAGCGCACAGACTATCACCTGTGCGCCAGACACCGTCGGCGACCACACCACAAGATGGGCGCCAAACTACAGCTCCTGCGCGCAGGTCATCACCAGATCGTCGTCTCTCCAGGAGCTCTGGGACTGTGACTGAAGAGCCTCAAGACACAACCCTTGTGGACCCATCACCCGATCTGTTTGAGTCCACAGGGTTAACAGACGAAACTTTTCTTGGGTTTGAGGACAGCCGTGCAGACGTATCCAGCCAGACCCTTGAAAAGTCTTCCGAAACGAGGACAAGTGGAGCTCCTGGAGCAGCGGCATCACAGGATGGAGAAGGTTTGTTTTTGTTTTTTTTTGGGGGGGGGACAGCAGTTGTGTAAAGTTTATTAACTTTCCCAAAAAAATTATTTTGCAAACAGTGGTGCCACGAACCAGCAGCGGACTAGCTTCGGGGATTGGTTCCTACTTCAGGCCGGATCTCCTACAGGAGTCGTCAGAGGATGACGAGGTGGAAGTGCAGGAGGCTCCAGTTGCTACATCCCTGCGTGAGTAAATTGAATTGTGAGCCTTCAAAAAAATGTATGATGAATGTGTGATACCCGGGCAAATAAAGGACAATGTTATTGGGTGAGTAGATGATCTTTTACCTGGTGATTATGTCCGCTTTACACTATCTGTGTACCGGGATACCAACTTAAGATGGAAGTTCGTTCACGATACTTCGGAGATGTAAGGGATATACGTCTGCACAAGTGGGTTGTTCAGGGAGCAGTCAACTCAACTTCGGTTTATTAAAGGCATTGGGAAAATCAAACAACTTGAATAATAGTAATACGTTACAGTAAATCATCAAGTACAGATAATAAACAGTTGGTCTTCACACCGTAGATTATGCCAATACTGTCATAGACTGTTTAATTATTCAGGTGTTGCATATCCCATCACCGTCCTTCTCAGCAGTTATGCACGTTTACCTGAATTGGTTATATTGACTTATTATACTATTCAAACCTTAACTCAAATATTCAAGCTGTTACCATCAAAATATGCATGCATAAGAAAAACAGTTTGTTACCAGTTACAATTATCTGATTACCCTTACTGAGTATCCCATGTATTCAGAAGTATTAGTACAACTTATGTTCTTCCGCCTGTGCACAGGTCTGTAACCCCCTTTAGAGTGTGTCCACACGTGGATATATATGCATATATATATTTAGTCTTTCTTAGACATGTCCCTGTAGTGTAAATAAAGGCCTGTCCTCTCTGTGGCCACACTGAGGGAAAACTGATCCACTGCCTTTCCCATTCACTCTGGGTAGTTCTGTTCAGGCCTCCTTTGCACTGTAACCTGGCTGTCACAGTTCATCTGATGTACAATGTCACTGGTCTGTAAGGCCTGGCAGATAAGCATCGGTGGCACCAGCACTGTGTGTGCTGTCCTTTCTACTAAGACTTAGGGCATTTAATGTAAGAGGAGGC
Source organism: Pseudophryne corroboree (assembly GCF_028390025.1). NCBI lineage: Eukaryota > Metazoa > Chordata > Amphibia > Anura > Myobatrachidae > Pseudophryne > Pseudophryne corroboree. The sequence continues at coordinate 710,851,160 of NC_086449.1, read as the reverse complement.
AGTTTGTGCTATTGCTGGCAACAAGTTATGCTGTGCCACAGACAAAAGTGGTTCTATACTCCTGGAGTAGTGCCAGCTGCAATGTTTGTAGACAGTGTGTGAGCAGGGAGCCTGTTTACTTGTACAGAATCCTCCCTGAGGATGGAGTTACCTCTCAGTGCTGTCTCTGGCTGCTGTATTCACAGCACTGTCTCTGCATGGATAGGGCATTCTCTGTAGCTGCTACTTCCTCTGTTCTTATATGGGCAGTGAGCTGTTACTGATGAAACCTCACTGATCTCACTCCCTCTCTCTCCAGAGGAGTTCCTTGCTGTTGCTGCTGGGACTTGCACAATGATACTAGTGCTGACAGGATACTCTGGAACTGACACACAGGAACTCAGCCTCTGCAACTCACTCAGGATCCCACTGCTTGTTCTGCTGTCCTCTCTGCTGTCCCAGCTTACAGCACCCCCCAGTCCTCACACCAATCTCTCCATCACTCCACCCTTCCTCTGGGTTCTCTCTAGGGATTGGCCAATCAGATGAGAGGTGTGGGCTGTGTCCTCCATCACACCATCCACTGTTGCTAGGCTCCAAGAAAAAGGGGGGAAAGGGTAAAGCTGCAGGTTATGTCTGTTTATATGGCAGCCCAGAGTATACAGCTGTCCTTTTTGGCAAAAAGTCTGGGCTACACAGGTTCTCATAGGGTCCTACATGGAGCACCTGGTACAATAAGGCAATGTACATGTCAGTTGAAGGGAGCATGAGTCCTGTAAGTTCTGGGGGATACCACAAATGTGTATAATATTGTCTAATTTTCTTTTCAGCTGCCCAAATCCAAGTTGTGGCAGACATCCAGGAAGGGCAGAATCCCTCAACTGTTCAGAGGGTTCACACCCTGGCATCAGAGATTGGGACACGCCAGGATACATACACAAATGTTGTGGGAAGCAGACTGGACAACCTTGAGAGGACAATGGAGAAAATGTCCAACAGTCTGCATGAACTGCAGAAGACTCTTTCCGACAGCACGGCCACAATACTACAGATCATAATTCAAGATCATAGGGAGAATATGAACGTACTTAACATTCTGTCCGATTCCATGGTCAAGCTTGTGGAAAACACCTCATGTCTGGCAGAAAGCAATAAGAACATGTCGGAGAGTCATCGACACTCCTCTTCCAGCCAACAGGTCATCGCAACCACACTGCAGATGATCTATGAAAAGCTCCCAGTACCAGCTCATCAACACGCTGGTGATCCACCATATCCGCCGTCGCAAGCCACAAGGACGCATCGTACCCTTCCTCAAGTCCCATCCCAGTACAGACAGTCACAGATGTACCAGGGATATACAGGGATGTACCCCACCCCCCAGATGCCTCCACCACCGGCCGCACAATCTTCAGCAGCATGGGCACCGAGGGCCAGTCAACATACTCCCCAGCCTCCCAGGACATCCACGCCCTATCAGGGGGAAGAAGAGGATCCGGACAGACTTCCACCATAAACCCGGTCGTATTATTTTATTTTATTTTAAATGTTTTTCATGTATCCCTGTCTTCCCCTCCCATTAGTTTGTTGTTTTTCTTACTATTGTTTTTTCTTTGTTGGCCTTCCCCACCCGTGACCGGGTACTACCAAGGAGCTTTGTGTAGGCATACATGCGCGGGCATGTATGCGGGCGCGTGTGGTAACGGATGAAAGCTCCTTGCGGCTACATGTATGATGGGCCAAAGAGCTATTCTGATACCCCCTTTTTCTTCCAAAAATCCTTTTTTGTAATGATGTACAGTAGGCTTTAATTGTGTGAATTTACTATTCACTAGTCTGTGTTTTTGACTTATTCATAGGATTGGTGAGGAGAAATGAAGTGGACGGCATAAGTTTGTGTTGTGCGTACCAAGGTGAGTAGAACCATGTTTAATTCAAGAAACTTTGAACCGCATGCCTTTGTAGAACAACACCGTCCAGCAATGGGTCATGCTGGGCTGTGTTGTTCCACAAATGTTAGCGTGTCAAAGTGCTGACCACTGACGCCACTCTTTCACTTTGAACCGCATGCCTTTGTAGAACAACACCGTCCAGCAATGGGTCATGCTGGGCTGTGTTGTTCCACAAATGTTAGCGTGTCAAAGTGCTGACCACTGACGCCACTCTTTCACTTTGAACCGCATGCCTTTGTAGAACAACACCGTCCAGCAATGGGTCATGCTGGGCTGTGTTGTTCCACAAATGTTAGCGTGTCAAAGTGCTGACCACTGACGCCACTCTTTCACTTTGAACCGCATGCCTTTGTAGAACAACACCGTCCAGCAATGGGTCATGCTGGGCTGTGTTGTTCCACAAATGTTAGCGTGTCAAAGTGCTGACCACTGACGCCACTCTTTCACTTTGAACCGCATGCCTTTGTAGAACAACACCGTCCAGCAATGGGTCATGCTGGGCTGTGTTGTTCCACAAATGTTAGCGTGTCAAAGTGCTGACCACTGACGCCACTCTTTCACTTTGAACCGCATGCCTTTGTAGAACAACACCGTCCAGCAATGGGTCATGCTGGGCTGTGTTGTTCCCCAAATTTTCATTGAAAAGAAATGAACATGAATTTAGTGTGTCTTTACTTTAATATACTTTTTTTCTTTTCCCCACAGATATCTATATACACAAGAAAAGAATGTAAAGAAGAACAAACTACTTTTTTGTTTTAATTAACTTTCAAACTTTATTAAAAAAATTTTTTCTTCAATAAACTTTTAAAAATAGAAGTTTCCTGTGGTTTTTATTAAAATTTGTAATGCAGTAGAATTGTACGTAAGTAGATTGCCCGGGGAACTGTCTCTTCAAATCCACGCCACTTAGGAAGGATACACCGGAAGACCTGTGGAAGAGAACAGTATGAGCTACCAGATGTGGGTAATAGTGTCACCCTGGGACTGGAAAGAAGAGGTACATACAGTCCACACAACACAAGCGGGGAACAGTGGGTCCAAATGCAACCCTCCGGCACTTGCGTCACTACACATCCAAACATTCCCTGACCAGCATTGGTGTTTCAGGGAATGTTTGGATGTGTAGTGACGCAAGTGCCGGAGGGCTGCACTTTGGACATGCCGGGGTGATTTTGGACAAGGGAGTCTTGTTGGTCAATGCATCTCACCTGAGGTGGTTGTCTGCTACATGGCGGAGGGTCAGGTCCACATCACCATTAGGTCGCCCATGGAACATCGGGTGAAATGTCGTGTCTCCTCACATCCACGCCACTTGGGAAGATACACCGCAGGACCTGTGGAAGAGAACAGTTTGAGCTTCCAGATATGGGTGATAGGGTCACCCTGGGACTGGGAAAAAGAGGTACATACAACAGTCCACACAACACAAGCGGGTTGCAGCGGCCCAAATGCAACCCTCCTGCACTTGCATCACTACACATCCAAACATTCCCTAGCATTGCTGTTTCAGGGAATGTTTGGATGTGCAGTCTTGCAAATGCCGGAGTGCTGCACTTTGGACATTTCGGGGTGATTTTGGACAAGGGAGTCTTGTTGGTCAATGCATCTCACCTGAGGTGGTTGTCTGCTACATGGCGGAGGGTCAGGTCCACATCACCATTAGGTCGCCCATGGAACATCGGGTGAAATGGCGTGTCTCCTCACATCCACGCCACTTGGGAAGATACACCGCAGGACCTGTGGAAGAGAACAGTATGAGCTTCCAGATGTGGGTAATAGTGTCACCCTGGGACTGGAAAGAAGAGGTACATACAGTCCACACAACACAAGCGGGGAACAGTGGGTCCAAATGCAACCCTCCGGCACTTGCGTCACTACACATCCAAACATTCCCTGACCAGCATTGGTGTTTCAGGGAATGTTTGGATGTGTAGTGACGCAAGTGCCGGAGGGCTGCACTTTGGACATGCCGGGGTGATTTTGGACAAAGGGAGTTCTGGGCAATCCATCTCACCTGAGGGGGTTGTCTGCTACATGGCGGAGGTTCAGGTCCACATCACCAGTAGGTCGCCCATGGAACATCGGGTGAAATGGCGTGTCTCTTCACATCCACGCCACTTGGGAAGATACATCGCAGGACCTGTGGAAGAGAACAGTTTGAGCTTCCAGATATGGGTGATAGTGTCACCCTGGGGCTGGAAAAAGAGGTACATACAACAGTCCACACAACACAAGCGGGTTGCAGCGGCCCAAATGCAACCCTCCTGCACTTGCATCACTACACATCCAAACATTCCCTGACCAGCATTGGTGTATCAGGAGGGAATGTTTGGATGTGCAGTCTTGCAAATGCCGGAGTGCTGCACTTTGGACATTTCGGGGTGATTTTGGACAAGGGAGTCTTGTTGGTCAATGCATCTCACCTGAGGTGGTTGTCTGCTACATGGCGGAGGGTCAGGTCCACATCACCATTAGGTCGCCCATGGAACATCGGGTGAAATGGCGTGTCTCCTCACATCCACGCCACTTGGGAAGATACACCGCAGGACCTGTGGAAGAGAACAGTATGAGCTTCCAGATGTGGGTAATAGTGTCACCCTGGGACTGGAAAGAAGAGGTACATACAGTCCACACAACACAAGCGGGGAACAGTGGGTCCAAATGCAACCCTCCGGCACTTGCGTCACTACACATCCAAACATTCCCTGACCAGCATTGGTGTATCAGGAGGGAATGTTTGGATGTGCAGTCTTGCAAATGCCGGAGTGCTGCACTTTGGACATGCCGGGGTGATTTTGGACAAAGGGAGTTCTGGGCAATCCATCTCACCTGAGGGGGTTGTCTGCTACATGGCGGAGGGTCAGGTCCACATCACCATTAGGTCGCCCATGGTAGAGTTGGATAAAAGGGTCAAATATTTGCGGTAACCAAACAGGATAAAACAGGGGGGAATAAACTGTATAAACACGGCCTGGGGATACACATCAACAGGATGTAAAACTCTGTAATAGATAAATGAAGAGGTTTTTTTAAAAAAAATCCAATGTCAGTTTACACGATAATACAAATGTTGTCAGTATACTCACAGGTAACTGCAAAAAAAATTTGTATCACTGTCCGCCGGGAATCCTCTCCTTCGCCCATACCCACCGGTAGAGCAGAAGACCGGTTCCCGCGTAGAAAAGCACTACGACGAAGAGTCACCGGCAAACGGTTTGCGACACATATGTTGTGTAAAATACAACATGCATTTACCATGCCGCAAACCTTCGACGGTGAGTACAAAAGAGCACCGCCGGAAGTGTCTAAACATCGAAACCGGCTTTTAAGTACACCGAAGGCACGCTCAATTACTCCCCTCGATGCAATGCGTGTCTCTTGGTAACGTTTTTCTGCTCTACCAACAGGATTAGACAATGGGGTCAACAGCCACGGTTTGTTTGGATAACCCGCATCGCCTATAGAAAATATAAAAAAAATGTTAGGTACTTGTAAAAAATAATAAAAATAATAATAATAAAATAATAAAAAAATGAAAATACATACCTAACAGCCAGCCACCAGGCATGTTTCCTGTTTCGAACTTGTCAAACAGCGATGACTGGCTTAGGATGAAGGAGTCGTGAGATGATCCAGGAAATCCCACAAAAATGTTCAAAAATCTCATGTTTACATCACAGACCGCCTGCACGTTCAGGGAATGGAACTGTTTTCGGTTCCGAAAACATTCCTCTGAATTCCGTGGCGGTCTGATCTGCACGTGGGTACAGTCAATCGCGCCCAGCACATTGGGAAATTTGTATTTGTTGAAAAAGCCTAATTTGATCTCACGACATTCGCTGTCCGTCTCTGGAAATGTGATGTACTGGATCGTCAATTTGCGGAAAGCCCTAATGACTTGGGTTATACAGCGCGACAGTGTCGACTGAGAAAAACCGCATGTTTGAGACAGTGTAGGCTGGAATGTGCCTGACGCCAAAAAATTTAACGTCCCCAGCAGTTTCTGAAAACCGCTGATTGCACGATTTGACCGTGCCCGAGGTTCCAAGTCGGCCTCCAACAGAGCGTACAGCGAATATATGTCGCGAGTCGATAAGCGATAATTTTGTATCACCTCAAACTCGCTGAGATCCTCCAGTTCACGCCTAGTGCGATACTGGCGTGGACGTGGAAATGAAACCCGCAATACTGGCTCACCCAATGCAGACATTTGCTGACCTGGATCCTGATGTTCATCAGCACTTTCTTCCTCCATCATACTTGCAGCCAGCATGAACAACACAATCTGGTCAGAAAAAGGCTCCATCATTGTAGTCAGTACAAAAATAGGAATGTGTTTTAAAACGCAGGGATTTTCCTAAAAAAACGATTCCACAGAGCTGACTGTAAAATGGCTCCTTCTCCCTGTAGTCTCAAACCCAGGAGTGAGGAGATAGGAGGGGCTTTGCAGAAGTGTATCCTGGGTAAAACTGTGGAATCATGGGTAAAATTCCCTCAGGAGATTGAAGAAAAAAATATTCCTTTAAAAAATCAATTAAATAATACTTGTGAAGCAAAAAAAGACAAACCAAGTAGATAATCCTTTCAAATATAAATAGATATGCTACTAGCAATCCTCAAATATCCCAAAAAATGATGTTCTAAAAAATTTTTTTGAGAACCCGCCAGTCAACTGAGGCGGACTGAAATAGGCGAATTTGCGGTCGAAAAGTACTGCAGGCGAATTTCCAAACTTGAATTGAATATGCTTGGGGCGAATTGCAGCATCTGTACCATTGCAGAAAAGTCGAATGCGAAAAAAGTCGAATTGACAAAAGTCGAATTCTGAATGTCCGTTTTTTTGCGAAAAAGTACTGTACTGCATAGGCGAATTGATTTTTTGAGGCGAAAACGTTCCGGAATTCGACTTTTTCTGAAATTCGACCGCAATTGCATATACCCCTATGTCTTTTAACAACAATAGTCAAGTCTTCCAATGGACTTTTTAGTGAAACCCAATAGATAGCTTTATTTTCTCTTTGATTACTCAAATATTGAATGCTTATATCTTATAAATTTAGTAGGAAAGTATTCTAATGACTTGCTTATGACATCCCATAGAATATATTATGTTTAGTACCATGGACACTGTAGCTTATTCACTTAAATCTCTGATAAATTGTATGTCTGGTATGCACAGTCTGGTTAGCACAGTTAGTAATGTGTTGGGTTTGCACTATCAAATTAAGACTGTCATTGGTTCGAATCCCATGTTATCATGTTTTTATTTTACTAGTGTGGTTTGTGGCTCTATAATATGAATGCCTATGTCTTTTAACAACAATAGTCAAGTCTTCCAATGGACTTTTTAGTGAAACCCAATAGATAGTTTTATTTTCTTTTTGTTTACTCAAATACTGAATGCTTATGTCTTATAAATTTAGTAGGAAAGTATTCTAATGACTTGCTTATGACACCCCATAGAATATATTATGTTTAGTACCTTGGACACTGTGGCTTATTCACTTAAATCTCTGATAAATTGTGTGCCTGGTATGCACAGTCTGGTTAGCACAGTTAGTAAGGTGTTGGGTTTGCACTATCAAATTAAGACTGTCATTGGTTCGAATCCCATGTCATCATGTTTTTATTTTACTAGTGTGGTTTGTGGCTTTATAATATGAATGCCTATGTCTTTTAACAACAATAGTCAAGTCTTCCAATGGACTTTTTAGTGAAACCCAATAGATAGCTTTATTTTCTCTTTGTTTACTCAAATATTGAATGCTTATGTCTTATAAATTTAGTAGGAAAGTATTCTAATGACTTGCTTATGACACCCCATAGAATATATTATGTTTAGTACCTTGGACACTCTAGCTTATTCACTTAAATCTCTGATAAATTGTATATTTGGTATGCACAGTCTGGTTAGCACAGTTAGTAAGGTGTTGGGTTTGCACTATCAAATTAAGACTGTCATTGGTTCGATTTCCCATGTTATCATGTTTTTATTTTACTAGTGTGGTTTGTGGCTCTATAATATGAATGCCTATGTCTTTTAACAACAATAGTCAAGTCTTCCAATGGACTTTTTAGTGAAACCCAATAGATAGCTTTATTTTCTTTTTGTTTACTCAAATACTGAATGCTTATGTCTTATAAATTTAGTAGGAAAGTATTCTAATGACTTGCTTATGACACCCCATAGAATATATTATGTTTAGTACCTTGGACACTGTAGCTTATTCACTTAAATCTCTGATAAATAGTGTTTCTGGTATGCACAGTCTGATCAGCACAGTTAGTAAAGTGTTGGGTTTGCACTATCAAATTAAGACTGTCATTGGTTCGAATCCCATGTTATCATGTTTTTATTTTACTAGTGTGGTTTGTGGCTCTATAATATGAATGCCTATGTCTTTTAACAACAATAGTCAAGTCTTCCAATGGACTTTTTAGTGAAACCCAATAGATAGCTTTATTTTCTCTTTGTTTACTCAAATATTGAATACTTATGTCTTATAAATTTAGTAGGAAAGTATTCTAATGACTTGCTTATGACACCCCATAGAATATATTATGTTTAGTACCTTGGACACTGTAGCTTATTCACTTAAATCTCTGATAAATTGTGTATTTGGTATGCACAGTCTGGTTAGCACAGTTAGTAAGGTGTTGGGTTTGCACTATAAAATTAAGACTGTCATTGGTTCGAATCCAATGTTATTATGTTTTTATTTTACTGGTGTGGTTTGTGGCTCTATAATATGAATGCCTATGTCTTTTAACAACAATAGTCAAGTCTTCCAATGGACTTTTTAGTGAAACCCAATAGATAGCTTTATTTTCTCTTTGTTTACTCAAATATTGAATGCTTATGTCTTATAAATTTAGTAGGAAAGTATTCTAATGACTTGCTTATGACACCCCATAGAATATATTATGTTTAGTACCTTGGACACTGTAGCTTATTCACTTAAATCTCTGATAAATAGGGCATCTGGTATGCACAGTCTGGTTAGCACAGTTAGTAAGGTGTTGGGTTTGCACTATCAAATTAAGACGGTCATTGGTTTGAATCCCATGTTATAATGTTTTTATTTTACTAGTGTGGTTTGTGGCTCTATAATATGAATGCCTAGGTCTTTTAACAACAATAGTCAAGTCTTCCAATGGACTTTTTAGTGAAACCCAATAGATAGCTTTATTTTCTCTTTGATTACTCAAATATTGAATGCTTATATCTTATAAATTTAGTAGGAAAGTATTCTAATGACTTGCTTATGACATCCCATAGAATATATTATGTTTAGTACCATGGACACTGTAGCTTATTCACTTAAATCTCTGATAAATTGTATGTCTGGTATGCACAGTCTGGTTAGCACAGTTAGTAATGTGTTGGGTTTGCACTATCAAATTAAGACTGTCATTGGTTCGAATCCCATGTTATCATGTTTTTATTTTACTAGTGTGGTTTGTGGCTCTATAATATGAATGCCTATGTCTTTTAACAACAATAGTCAAGTCTTCCAATGGACTTTTTAGTGAAACCCAATAGATAGTTTTATTTTCTTTTTGTTTACTCAAATACTGAATGCTTATGTCTTATAAATTTAGTAGGAAAGTATTCTAATGACTTGCTTATGACACCCCATAGAATATATTATGTTTAGTACCTTGGACACTGTGGCTTATTCACTTAAATCTCTGATAAATTGTGTGCCTGGTATGCACAGTCTGGTTAGCTCAGTTAGTAAGGTGTTGGGTTTGCACTATCAAATTAAGACTGTCATTGGTTCGAATCCCATGTCATCATGTTTTTATTTTACTAGTGTGGTTTGTGGCTTTATAATATGAATGCCTATGTCTTTTAACAACAATAGTCAAGTCTTCCAATGGACTTTTTAGTGAAACCCAATAGATAGCTTTATTTTCTCTTTGTTTACTCAAATATTGAATGCTTATGTCTTATAAATTTAGTAGGAAAGTATTCTAATGACTTGCTTATGACACCCCATAGAATATATTATGTTTAGTACCTTGGACACTGTAGCTTATTCACTTAAATCTCTGATAAATTGTATATTTGGTATGCACAGTCTGGTTAGCACAGTTAGTAAGGTGTTGGGTTTGCACTATCAAATTAAGACTGTCATTGGTTCGAATCCCATGTTATCATGTTTTTATTTTACTAGTGTGGTTTGTGGCTCTATAATATGAATGCCTATGTCTTTTAACAACAATAGTCAAGTCTTCCAATGGACTTTTTAGTGAAACCCAATAGATAGCTTTATTTTCTCTTTGTTTACTCAAATACTGAATGCTTATGTCTTATAAATTTAGTAGGAAAGTATTCTAATGACTTGCTTATGACACCCCATAGAATATATTATGTTTAGTACCTTGGACACTGTAGCTTATTCACTTAAATCTCTGATAAATAGGGCGTCTGGTATGCACAGTCTGGTTAGCACAGTTAGTAAGGTGTTGGGTTTGCACTATCAAATTAAGACTGTCATTTGTTTGTATCCCATGTTATAATGTTTTTATTTTACTAGTGTGGTTTGTGGCTCTATAATATGAATGCCTATGTCTTTTCACAACAATAGTCAAGTCTTCCAATGGACTTTTTAGTGAAACCCAATAGATAGCTTTATTTTCTCTTTTTTACTCAAATATTGAATGCTTATGTCTTATAAATTTAGTAGGAAAGTATTCTAATGACTTGCTTATGACACCCCATAGAATATATTATGTTTAGTACCTTGGACACTGTAGCTTATTCACTTAAATCTCTGATAAATTGTGTGTCTGGTATGCACAGTCTGATCAGCACAGTTAGTAAAGTGTTCGGTTTGCACTATCAAATTAAGACTGTCATTGGTTCGAATCCCATGTTATCATGTTTTTATTTTACTAGTGTGGTTTGTGGCTCTATAATATGAATGCCTATGTCTTTTAACAACAATAGTCAAGTCTTCCAATGGACTTTTTAGTGAAACCCAATAGATAGCTTTATTTTCTCTTTGTTTACTCAAATATTGAATGCTTATGTCTTATAAATTTAGTAGGAAAGTATTCTAATGACTTGCTTATGACACCCCATAGAATATATTATGTTTAGTACCCTGGACACTGTAGCTTATTCACTTAAATCTCTGATAAATTGTGCGTTTGGTATGCACAGTCTAATTAGCACAATTAGTAAGGTGTTGGGTTTGCACTATCAAATTAAGACTGTCATTGGTTCGAATCCCATGTTATCATGATTTTATTTTACTAGTGTGGTTTGTGGCTCTATAATATGAATGCCTATGTCTTTTAACAACAATGGTCAAGTCTTCCAATGGACTTTTTAGTGAAACCCAATAGATAGCTTTATTTTCTCTTTGTTTACTCAAATACTGAATGCTTATGTCTTATAAATTTAGTAGGAAAGTATTCTAATGACTTGCTTATGACACCCCATAGAATATATTATGTTTAGTACCTTGGACACTGTAGCTTATTCACTTAAATCTCTGATAAATTGTTTATTTGGTATGCACAGTCTGGTTAGCACAGTAAGTAAGGTGTTGGGTTTGCACTATCAAATTAAGACTGTCATTGGTTTGAATCCAATGTTATCATGTTTTCATTTTACTAGTGTGGTTTGTGGCTCTATAATATGAATGCCTATGTCTTTTAACAACAATAGTCAAGTCTTCCAATGGACTTTTTAGTGAAACCCAATAGATAGCTTTATTTTCTCTTTGTTTACTCAAATATTGAATGCTTATGTCTTATAAATTTAGTAGGAAAGTATTCTAATGACTTGCTTATGACACCCCATAGAATATATTATGTTTAGTACCTTGGACACTGTAGATTATTTACTTAAATCTCTGATAAATTGTCTGTCTGGTATGCACAGTCTGATCAGCACAGTTAGTAAAGTGTTGGGTTTGCACTATCAAATTAAGACTGTCATTGGTTCGAATCCCATGTTATCATGTTTTTATTTTTCTAGTGTGGTTTGTGGCTCTATAATATGAATGCCTATGTCTTTTAACAACAATAGTCAAGTCTTCCAATGGACTTTTTAGTGAAACCCAATAGATAGCTTTATTTTCTCTTTGTTTACTCAAATACTGAATGCTTATGTCTTATAAATTTAGTAGGAAAGTATTCTAATGACTTGCTTATGACACCCCATAGAATATATTATGTTTAGTACCTTGGACACTGTAGCTTATTCACTTAAATCTCTGATAAATTGTTTATTTGGTATGCACAGTCTGGTTAGCACAGTAAGTAAGGTGTTGGGTTTGCACTATCAAATTAAGACTGTCATTGGTTTGAATCCAATGTTATCATGTTTTCATTTTACTAGTGTGGTTTGTGGCTCTATAATATGAATGCCTATGTCTTTTAACAACAATAGTCAAGTCTTCCAATGGACTTTTTAGTGAAACCCAATAGATAGCTTTATTTTCTCTTTGTTTACTCAAATATTGAATGCTTATGTCTTATAAATTTAGTAGGAAAGTATTCTAATGACTTGCTTATGACACCCCATAGAATATATTATGTTTAGTACCTTGGACACTGTAGATTATTTACTTAAATCTCTGATAAATTGTCTGTCTGGTATGCACAGTCTGATCAGCACAGTTAGTAAAGTGTTGGGTTTGCACTATCAAATTAAGACTGTCATTGGTTCGAATCCCATGTTATCATGTTTTTATTTTTCTAGTGTGGTTTGTGGCTCTATAATATGAATGCCTATGTCTTTTAACAACAATAGTCAAGTCTTCCAATGGACTTTTTAGTGAAACCCAATAGATAGCTTTATTTTCTCTTTGTTTACTCAAATACTGAATGCTTATGTCTTATAAATTTAGTAGGAAAGTATTCTAATGACTTGCTTATGACACCCCATAGAATATATTATGTTTAGTACCTTGGACACTGTAGATTATTTACTTACATCTCTGATAAATTGTGTGTTTGGTATGCACAGTCTGATCAGCACAGTTAGTAAAGTGTTGGGTTTGCACTATCAAATTAAGACTGTCATTGGTTCGAATCCCATGTTATCATGTTTTTATTTTACTAGTGTGGTTTGTGGCTCTATAATATGAATGCCTATGTCTTTTAACAACAATAGTCAAGTCTTCCAATGGACTTTTTAGTGAAACCCAATAGATAGCTTTATTTTCTCTTTGTTTACTCAAATATTGAATGCTTATGTCTTATAAATTTAGTAGGAAAGTATTCTAATGACTTGCTTATGACACCCCATAGAATATATTATGTTTAGTACCTTGGACACTGTAGATTATTTACTTAAATCTCTGATAAATTGTGTGTCTGGTATGCACAGTCTGATCAGCACAGTTAGTAAAGTGTTGGGTTTGCACTATCAAATTAAGACTGTCATTGGTTCGAATCCCATGTTATCATGTTTTTATTTTTCTAGTGTGGTTTGTGGCTCTATAATATGAATGCCTATGTCTTTTAACAACAATAGTCAAGTCTTCCAATGGACTTTTTAGTGAAACCCAATAGATAGCTTTATTTTCTCTTTGTTTACTCAAATATTGAATGCTTATGTCTTATAAATTTAGTAGGAAAGTATTCTAATGACTTGCTTATGACACCCCATAGAATATATTATGTTTAGTACCTTGGACACTGTAGCTTATTCACTTAAATCTCTGATAAATTGTGAATTTGGTATGCACAGTCTGATCAGCACAGTTAGTAAAGTGTTGGGTTTGCACTATCAAATTAAGACTGTCATTGGTTCTAATCCCATGTTATCATGTTTTTATTTTACTAGTGTGGTCTGTGGCTCTATAATATGAATGCCTATGTCTTTTAACAACAATAGTCAAGTCTTCCAATGGACTTTTTAGTGAAACCCAATAGATAGCTTTATTTTCTCTTTGTTTACTCAAATATTGAATGCTTATGTCTTATAAATTTAGTAGGAAAGTATTCTAATGACTTGCTTATGACACCCCATAGAATATATTATGTTTAGTACCTTGGACACTGTAGCTTATTCACTTAAATCTCTGATAAATTGTGTATTTGGTATGTACAATCTGGTTAGCACAGTTAGTAAGGTGTTGGGTTTGCACTATCAAATTAAGACTGTCATTGGTTCGAATCCCTTGTTATCATGCTTTTATTTTACTAGTGTGGTTTGTGGCTCTATAATATGAATGCCTATGTCTTTTAACAACAATAGTCAAGTCTTCCAATGGACTTTTTAGTGAAACCCAATAGATAGCTTTATTTTCTCTTTGTTTACTCAAATACTGAATGCTTATGTCTTATAAATTTAGTAGGAAAGTATTCTAATGACTTGCTTATGACACCCCATAGAATATATTATGTTTAGTACCTTGGACACTGTAGCTTATTCACTTAAATCTCTGCTAAATTGTTTATTTGTTATGCACAGTCTGGTTAGCACAGTTAGTAAGGTGTTGGGTTTGCACTATCAAATTAAGACTGTCATTGGTTTGAATCCAATGTTATCATGTTTTCATTTTACTAGTGTGGTTTGTGGCTCTATAATATGAATGCCTATGTCTTTTAACAACAATAGTCAAGTCTTCCAATGGACTTTTTAGTGAAACCCAATAGATAGCTTTATTTTCTCTTTGTTTACTCAAATATTGAATGCTTATGTCTTATAAATTTAGTAGGAAAGTATTCTAATGACTTGCTTATGACACCCCATAGAATATATTATGTTTAGTACCTTGGACACTGTAGATTATTTACTTAAATCTCTGATAAATTGTGTGTCTGGTATGCACAGTCTGATCAGCACAGTTAGTAAAGTGTTGGGTTTGCACTATCAAATTAAGACTGTCATTGGTTCGAATCCCATGTTATCATGTTTTTATTTTTCTAGTGTGGTTTGTGGCTCTATAATATGAATGCCTATGTCTTTTAACAACAATAGTCAAGTCTTCCAATGGACTTTTTAGTGAAACCCAATAGATAGCTTTATTTTCTCTTTGTTTACTCAAATACTGAATGCTTATGTCTTATAAATTTAGTAGGAAAGTATTCTAATGACTTGCTTATGACACCCCATAGAATATATTATGTTTAGTACCTTGGACACTGTAGATTATTTACTTAAATCTCTGATAAATTGTGTGTCTGGTATGCACAGTCTGATCAGCACAGTTAGTGAAGTGTTGGGTTTGCACTATCAAATTAAGACTGTCATTGGTTCGGATCCCATGTTATCATGTTTTTATTTTACTAGTGTGGTTTGTGGCTCTATAATATGAATGCCTATGTCTTTTAACAACAATAGTCAAGTCTTCCAATGGACTTTTTAGTGAAACCCAATAGATAGCTTTATTTTCTCTTTGTTTACTCAAATATTGAATGCTTATGTCTTATAAATTTAGTAGGAAAGTATTCTAATGACTTGCTTATGACACCCCATAGAATATATTATGTTTAGTACCTTGGACACTGTAGATTATTTACTTAAATCTCTGATAAATTGTGTGTCTGGTATGCACAGTCTGATCAGCACAGTTAGTAAAGTGTTAGGTTTGCACTATCAAATTAAGACTGTCATTGGTTCGAATCCCATGTTATCATGTTTTTATTTTTCTAGTGTGGTTTGTGGCTCTATAATATGAATGCCTATGTCTTTTAACAACAATAGTCAAGTCTTCCAATGGACTTTTTAGTGAAACCCAATAGATAGCTTTATTTTCTCTCTGATTACTCAAATACTGAATGCTTATGTCTTATAAATTTAGTAGGAAAGTATTCTAATGACTTGCTTATGACACCCCATAGAATATATTATGTTTAGTACCTTGGACACTGTAGCTTATTCACTTAAATCTCTGATAAATAGGGTGTCTGGTATGCACAGTCTGGTTAGCACAGTTAGTAAGGTGTTGGGTTTGCACTATCAAATTAAGACTGTCATTGGTTTGTATCCCATGTTATAATGTTTTTATTCTACTAGTGTGGTTTGTGGCTCTATAATATGAATGCCTATGTCTTTTCACAACAATAGTCAAGTCTTTCAATGGACTTTTTCGTGAAACCCAATAGATAGCTTTATTTTCTCTTTGTTTACTCAAATATTGAATGCTTATGTCTTATAAATTTAGTAGGAAAGTATTCTAATGACTTGCTTATGACACCCCATAGCATATATTATGTTTAGTACCTTGGACACTGTAGCTTATTCACTTAAATCTCTGATAAATTGAGTGTCTGGTATGCACAGTCTGATCAGCACAGTTAGTAATGTGTTGGGTTTGCACTATCAAATTAAGACTGTCATTGGTTCGAATCCCATGTTATCATGTTTTTATTTTACTAGTGTGGTTTGTGGCTCTATAATATGAATGCCTATGTCTTTTAACGACAATAGTCAAGTCTTCCAATGGACTTTTTAGTGAAACCCAATAGATAGCTTTATTTTCTCTTTGTTTACACAAATATTGAATGCTTATGTCTTATAAATTTAGTAGGAAAGTATTCTAATGACTTGCTTATGACACCCCATAGAATATATTATGTTTAGTACCTTGGACACTGTAGCTTATTCACTTAAATCTCTGATAAATTGTGTATTTGGTATGCACAGTCTAATTAGCACAGTTAGTAAGGTGTTGGGTTTGCACTATCAAATTAAGACTGTCATTGGTTCGAATCCCATGTTATCATGTTTTTATTTTACTAGTGTGGTTTGTGGCTTTATAATATGAATGCCTATGTCTTTTAACAACAATAGTCAAGTCTTCCAATGGACTTTTTAGTGAAACCCAATAGATAGCTTTATTTTCTCTTTGTTTACTCAAATATTGAATGCTTATGTCTTATAAATTTAGTAGGAAAGTATTCTAATGACTTGCTTATGACACCCCATAGAATATATTATGTTTAGTACCTTGGACACTGTAGCTTATTCACTTAAATCTCTGATAAATTGTGTATTTGGTATGCACAGGCTAATTAGCACAGTTATTAAGGTGTTGGGATTGCACTATCAAATTAAGACTGTCATTGGTTCGAATCCTATGTTATCATGTTTTTAATTTACTAGTGTGGTTTGTTGCTCTATAATATGAATGCCTATGTCTTTTAACAACAATAGTCAAGTCTTCCAATGGACTTTTTAGTGAAACCCAATAGATAGCTTTATTTTCTCTTTGTTTACTCAAATATTGAATGCTTATGTCTTATAAATTTAGTAGGAAAGTATTCTAATGACTTGCTTATGACACCCCATAGAATATATTATGTTTAGTACCATGGGCACTGTAGCTTATTCACTTAAATCTCTGATAAATTGTGTGCCTGGTATGCACAGTCTGGTTAGCACAGTTAGTAAAGTGTTGGGTTTGCACTATCAAATTAAGACTGTCATTGGTACGAATCCCATGTCATCATGTTTTTATTTTACTAGTGTGGTTTGTGGCTCTATAATATGAATGCCTATGTCTTTTAACAACAATAGTCAAGTCTTCCAATGGACTTTTTAGTGAAACCCAATAGATAGCTTTATTTTCTCTTTGTTTACTCAAATATTGAATGCTTATGTCTTATAAATTTAGTAGGAAAGTATTCTAATGACTTGCTTATGACACCCCATAGAATATATTATGTTTAGTACCTTGGACACTGTAGCTTATTCACTTAAATCTCTGATAAATTGTGTGTTTGGTATGTACAATCTGGTTAGCACAGTTAGTAAGGTGTTGGGTTTGCACTATCAAATTAAGACTGTCATTGGTTTGAATCCAATGTTATCATGTTTTCATTTTACTTGTGTGGTTTGTGGCTCTATAATATGAATGCCTATGTCTTTTAACAACAATAGTCAAGTCTTCCAATGGACTTTTTAGTGAAACCCAATAGATAGCTTTATTTTCTCTTTGTTTACTCAAATATTGAATGCTTATGTCTTATAAATTTAGTAGGAAAGTATTCTAATGACTTGCTTATGACACCCCATTGAATATATTATGTTTAGTACCTTGGACACTGTAGATTATTTACTTAAATCTCTGATAAATTGTGTGTCTGGTATGCACAGTCTGATCAGCATAGTTAGTAAAGTGTTGGGTTTGCACTATCAAATTAAGACTGTCATTGGTTCGAATCCCATGTTATCATGTTTTTATTTTACTAGTGTGGTTTGTGGCTCTATAATATGAATGCCTATGTCTTTTAACAACAATAGTCAAGTCTTCCAATGGACTTTTTAGTGAAACCCAATAGATAGCTTTATTTTCTCTTTGTTTACTCAAATACTGAATGCTTATGTCTTATAAATTTAGTAGGAAAGTATTCTAATGACTTGCTTATGACACCCCATAGAATATATTATGTTTAGTACCTTGGACACTGTAGATTATTTACTTACATCTCTGATAAATTGTGTGTCTGGTATGCACAGTCTGATCAGCACAGTTAGTAAAGTGTTGGGTTTGCACTATCAAATTAAGACTGTCATTAGTTCGAATCCCATGTTATCATGTTTTTATTTTACTAGTGTGGTTTGTGGCTCTATAATATGAATGCCTATGTCTTTTAACAACAATAGTCAAGTCTTCCAATGGACTTTTTAGTGAAACCCAATAGATAGCTTTATTTTCTCTTTGTTTACTCAAATATTGAATGCTTATGTCTTATAAATTTAGTAGGAAAGTATTCTAATGACTTGCTTATGACACCCCATAGAATATATTATGTTTAGTACCTTGGACACTGTAGATTATTTACTTAAATCTCTGATAAATTGTGTGTCTGGTATGCACAGTCTGATCAGCACAGTTAGTAAGGTGTTGGGTTTGCACTATCAAATTAAGACTGTCATTGGTTTGTATCCCATGTTATAATGTTTTTATTCTACTAGTGTGGTTTGTGGCTCTATAATATGAATGCCTATGTCTTTTCACAACAATAGTCAAGTCTTCCAATGGACTTTTTCGTGAAACCCAATAGATAGCTTTATTTTCTCTTTGTTTACTCAAATATTGAATGCTTATGTCTTATAAATTTAGTAGGAAAGTATTCTAATGACTTGCTTATGACACCCCATAGAATATATTATGTTTAGTACCTTGGACACTGTAGCTTATTCACTTAAATCTCTGATAAATTGTGCGTCTGGTATGCACAGTCTGATCAGCACAGTTAGTAAAGTGTTGGGTTTGCACTATCAAATTAAGACTGTCATTGGTTCGAATCCCATGTTATCATGTTTTTATTTTACTAGTGTGGTTTGTGGCTCTATAATATGAATGCCTATGTCTTTTAACAACAATAGTCATGTCTTCCAATGGACTTTTTAGTGAAACCCAATAGATAGCTTTATTTTCTCTTTGTTTACTCAAATATTGAATGCTTATGTCTTATAAATTTAGTAGGAAAGTATTCTAATGACTTGCTTATGACACCCCATAGAATATATTATGTTTAGTACCTTGGACACTGTAGCTTATTCACTTAAATCTCTGATAAATTGTGAATTTGGTATGCACAGTCTAATTAGCACAGTTAGTAAGGTGTTGGGTTTGCACTATCAAATTAAGACTGTCATTGGTTCGAATCCCATGTTATCATGTTTTTATTCTACTAGTGTGGTTTGTGGCTTTATAATATGAATGCCTATGTCTTTTAACAACAATAGTCAAGTCTTCCAATGGACTTTTTAGTGAAACCCAATAGATAGCTTTATTTTCTCTTTGTTTACTCAAATATTGAATGCTTATGTCTTATAAATTTAGTAGGAAAGTATTCTAATGACTTGCTTATGACACCCCATAGAATATATTATGTTTAGTACCTTGGACACTGTGGCTTATTCACTTAAATCTCTGATAAATTGTGTGCCTGGTATGCACAGTCTGGTTAGCACAGTTAGTAAGGTGTTGGGTTTGCACTATCAAATTAAGACTGTCATTGGTACGAATCCCATGTCATCATGTTTTTATTTTACTAGTGTGGTTTGTGGCTCTATAATATGAATGCCTATGTCTTTTAACAACAATAGTCAAGTCTTCCAATGGACTTTTTAGTGAAACCCAATAGATAGCTTTATTTTCTCTTTGTTTACTCAAATATTGAATGCTTATGTCTTATAAATGTAGTAGGAAAGTATTCTAATGACTTGCTTATGACACCCCATAGAATATATTATGTTTAGTACCTTGGACACTGTAGCTTATTCACTTAAATCTCTGATAAATTGTGCTTTTGGTATGCACAGTCTAATTAGCACAGTTAGTAAGGTGTTGGGTTTGCTCTATCAAATTAAGACTGTCATTGGTTCGAATCCCATGTTATCATGTTTTTATTTTACTAGTGTGGTTTGTGGCTTTATAATATGAATGCCTATGTCTTTTAACAACAATAGTCAAGTCTTCCAATGGACTTTTTAGTGAAACCCAATAGATAGCTTTATTTTCTCTTTGTTTACTCAAATATTGAATGCTTATGTCTTATAAATTTAGTAGGAAAGTATTCTAATGACTTGCTTATGACACCCCATAGAATATATTATGTTTAGTACCATGGGCACTGTAGCTTATTCACTTAAATCTCTGATAAATTGTATGTCTGGTATGCACAGTCTGGTTAGCACAGTTAGTAATGTGTTGGGTTTGCGCTATCAGATTAAGACTGTCATTGATTCGAATCCCATGTTATCATGTTTTTATATTACTAGTGTGGTTTGTGGCTCTATAATATGAATGCCTATGTCTTCTAACAACAATAGTCAAGTCTTCCAATGGACTTTTTAGTGAAACCCAATAGATAGTTTTATTTTCTTTTTGTTTACTCAAATACTGAATGCTTATGTCTTATAAATTTAGTAGGAAAGTATTCTAATGACTTGCTTATGACACCCCATAGAATATATTATGTTTAGTACCTTGGACACTGTGGCTTATTCACTTAAATCTCTGATAAATTGTGTATTTGGTATGTACAATCTGGTTAGCACAGTTAGTAAGGTGTTGGGTTTGCACTATCAAATTAAGACTGTCATTGGTACGAATCCCATGTCATCATGTTTTTATTTTACTAGTGTGGTTTGTGGCTCTATAATATGAATGCCTATGTCTTTTAACAACAATAGTCAAGTCTTCCAATGGACTTTTTAGTGAAACCCAATAGATAGCTTTATTTTCTCTTTGTTTACTCACATATTGAATGCTTATGTCTTATAAATTTAGTAGGAAAGTATTCTAATGACTTGCTTATGACACCCCATAGAATATATTATGTTTAGTACCTTGGACACTGTAGCTTATTCACTTAAATCTCTGATAAATTGTGTATTTGGTATGTACAATCTGGTTAGCACAGTTAGTAAGGTGTTGGGTTTGCACTATCAAATTAAGACTGTCATTGGTTCGAATCCCATGTTATCATGTTTTTATTTTACTAGTGTGGTTTGTGGCTCTATAATATGAATGCCTATGTCTTTTAACAACAATAGTCAAGTCTTCCAATGGACTTTTTAGTGAAACCCAATAGATAGCTTTATTTTCTCTTTGTTTACTCAAATACTGAATGCTTATGTCTTATAAATTTAGTAGGAAAGTATTCTAATGACTTGCTTATGACACCCCATAGAATATATTATGTTTAGTACCTTGGACACTGTAGCTTATTCACTTAAATCTCTGATAAATTGTTTATTTGGTATGCACAGTCTGGTTAGCACAGTTAGTAAGTTGTTGTGTTTGCACTATCAAATTAAGACTGTCATTGGTTTGAATCCAATGTTATCATGTTTTCATTTTACTAGTGTGGTTTGTGGCTCTATAATATGAATGCCTATGTCTTTTAACAACAATAGTCAAGTCTTCCAATGGACTTTTTAGTGAAACCCAATAGATAGCTTTATTTTCTCTTTGTTTACTCAAATACTGAATGCTTATGTCTTATAAATTTAGTAGGAAAGTATTCTAATGACTTGCTTATGACACCCCATAGAATATATTATGTTTAGTACCATGGACACTGTAGCTTATTAACTTAAATCTCTGATAAATTGTATGTCTGATATGCACAGTCTGGTTAGCACAGTTAGTAATGTGTTGGGTTTGCAATCTCAAATTAAGACTGTAATTGGTTTGAATCCCATGTTATCATGTTTTTATTTTACTAGTGTGGTTTGTGGCTTTATAATATGAATGCCTATGTCTTTTAACAACAATAGTCAAGTCTTCTAATGGACTTTTTAGTGAAACCCAATAGATAGCTTTATTTTCTCTTTGTTTACTCAAATATTGAATGCTTATGTCTTATAAATTTAGTAGGAAAGTATTCTAATGACTTGCTTATGACACCCCATAGAATATATTATGTTTAGTACCTTGGACACTGTAGATTATTTGCTTAAATCTCTGATAAATTGTGTGTCTGGTATGCACAGTCTGATCAGCACAGTTAGTAAAGTGTTGGGTTTGCACTATCAAATTAAGACTGTCATTGGTTCGAATCCCATGTTATCATGTTTTTATTTTTCTAGTGTGGTTTGTGGCTCTATAATATGAATGCCTATGTCTTTTAACAACAATAGTCAAGTCTTCCAATGGACTTTTTAGTGAAACCCAATAGATAGCTTTATTTTCTCTCTGATTACTCAAATACTGAATGCTTATGTCTTATAAATTTAGTAGGAAAGTATTCTAATGACTTGCTTATGACACCCCATAGAATATATTATGTTTAGTACCTTGGACACTGTAGCTTATTCACTTAAATCTCTGATAAATAGGGTGTCTGGTATGTACAGTGTGGTTAGCACAGTTAGTAAGGTGTTGGGTTTGCACTATCAAATTAAGACTGTCATTGGTTTGTATCCCATGTTATAATGTTTTTATTCTACTAGTGTGGTTTGTGGCTCTATAATATGAATGCCTATGTCTTTTCACAACAATAGTCAAGTCTTCCAATGGACTTTTTCGTGAAACCCAATAGATAGCTTTATTTTCTCTTTGTTTACTCAAATATTGAATGCTTATGTCTTATAAATTTAGTAGGAAAGTATTCTAATGACTTGCTTATGACACCCCATAGAATATATTATGTTTAGTACCTTGGACACTGTAGCTTATTCACTTAAATCTCTGATAAATTGTGTGTCTGGTATGCACAGTCTGATCAGCACAGTTAGTAAAGTGTTGGGTTTGCACTATCAAATTAAGACTGTCATTGGTTCGAATCCCATGTTATCATGTTTTTATTTTACTAGTGTGGTTTGTGGCTCTATAATATGAATGCCTATGTCTTTTAACAACAATAGTCAAGTCTTCCAATGGACTTTTTAGTGAAACCCAATAGATAGCTTTATTTTCTCTTTGTTTACTCAAATACTGAATGCTTATGTCTTATAAATTTAGTAGGAAAGTATTCTAATGACTTGCTTATGACACCCCATAGAATATATTATGTTTAGTACCTTGGACACTGTAGCTTATTCACTTAAATCTCTGATAAATTGTTTATTTGGTATGCACAGTCTGGTTAGCACAGTTAGTAAGGTGTTGGGTTTGCACTATCAAATTAAGACTGTCATTGGTTTGAATCCAATGTTATCATGTTTTCATTTTACTAGTGTGGTTTGTGGCTCTATAATATGAATGCCTATGTCTTTTAACAACAATAGTCAAGTCTTCCAATGGACTTTTTAGTGAAACCCAATAGATAGCTTTATTTTCTCTTTGTTTACTCAAATACTGAATGCTTATGTCTTATAAATTTAGTAGGAAAGTATTCTAATGACTTGCTTATGACACCCCATAGAATATATTATGTTTAGTACCATGGACACTGTAGCTTATTCACTTAAATCTCTGATAAATTGTATGTCTGATATGCACAGTCTGGTTAGCACAGTTAGTAATGTGTTGGGTTTGCACTATCAAATTAAGACTGTAATTGGTTTGAATCCCATGTTATCATGTTTTTATTTTACTAGTGTGGTTTGTGGCTTTATAATATGAATGCCTATGTCTTTTAACAACAATAGTCAAGTCTTCTAATGGACTTTTTAGTGAAACCCAATAGATAGCTTTATTTTCTCTTTGTTTACTCAAATATTGAATGCTTATGTCTTATAAATTTAGTAGGAAAGTATTCTAATGACTTGCTTATGACACCCCATAGAATATATTATGTTTAGTACCTTGGACACTGTAGCTTATTCACTTAAATCTCTGATAAATTGTGCATTTGGTATGTACAATCTGGTTAGCACAGTTAGTAAGGTGTTGGGTTTGCACTATCAAATTAAGACTGTCATTGGTTTGAATCCCATGTTATCATGTTTTTATTTTACTAGTGTGGTTTGTGGCTCTATAATATGAATGCCTTTGTCTTTTAACAACAATAGTCAAGTCTTCCAATGGACTTTTTAGTGAAACCCAATAGATAGCTTTATTTTCTCTTTGTTTACTCAAATACTGAATGCTTATGTCTTATAAATTTAGTAGGAAAGTATTCTAATGACTTGCTTATGACACCCCATAGAATATATTATGTTTAGTACCTTGGACACTGTAGCTTATTCACTTAAATCTCTGATAAATTGTTTATTTGGTATGCACAGTCTGGTTAGCACAGTTAGTAAGGTGTTGGGTTTGCACTATCAAATTAAGACTGTCATTGGTTTGAATCCAATGTTATCATGTTTTCATTTTACTAGTGTGGTTTGTGGCTCTATAATATGAATGCCTATGTCTTTTAACAACAATAGTCAAGTCTTCCAATGGACTTTTTAGTGAAACACAATAGATAGCTTTATTTTCTCTTTGTTTACTCAAATATTGAATGCTTATGTCTTATAAATTTAGTAGGAAAGTATTCTAATGACTTGCTTATGACACCCCATAGAATATATTATGTTTAGTACCTTGGACACTGTAGATTATTTTCTTAAATCTCTGATAAATTGTGCATCTGGTATGCACAGTCTGATCAGCACAGTTAGTAAAGTGTTGGGTTTGCACTATCAAATTAAGACTGTCATTGGTTCGAATCCCATGATATCATGTTTTTATTTTTCTAGTGTGGTTTGTGGCTCTATAATATGAATGCCTATGTCTTTTAACAACAATAGTCAAGTCTTCCAATGGACTTTTTAGTGAAACCCAATAGATTGCTTTATTTTCTCTCTGATTACTCAAATACTGAATGCTTATGTCTTATAAATTTAGTAGGAAAGTATTCTAATGACTTGCTTATGACAGCCCATAGAATATATTATGTTTAGTACCTTGGACACTGTAGCTTATTCACTTAAATCTCTGATAAATAGGGCATCTGGTATGCACAGTCTGGTTAGCACAGTTAGTAAGGTGTTGGGTTTGCACTATCAAATTAAGACTGTCATTGGTTTGTATCCCATGTTATAATGTTTTTATTCTACTAGTGTGGTTTGTGGCTCTATAATATGAATGCCTATGTCTTTTCACAACAATAGTCAAGTCTTCCAATGGACGTTTTAGTGAAACCCAATAGATAGCTTTATTTTCTCTTTGTTTACTCAAATATTGAATGCTTATGTCTTATAAATTTAGTAGGAAAGTATTCTAATGACTTGCTTATGACACCCCATAGAATATATTATGTTTAGTACCTTGGACACTGTAGCTAATTCACTTAAATCTCTGATAAATTGTGTTTTTGGTATGCACAGTCTAATTAGCACAGTTAGTAAGGTGTTGGGTTTGCACTATCAAATTAAGACTGTCATTGGTTCGAATCCCATGTTATCATGTTTTTATTTTACTAGTGTGGTTTGTGGCTTTATAATATGAATGCCTATGTCTTTTAACAACAATAGTCAAGTCTTCCAATGGACTTTTTAGTGAAACCCAATAGATAGCTTTATTTTCTCTTTGTTTACTCAAATATTGAATGCTTATGTCTTATAAATTTAGTAGGAAAGTATTCTAATGACTTGCTTATGACACCCCATAGAATATATTATGTTTAGTACCATGGGCACTGTAGCTTATTCACTTAAATCTCTGATAAATTGTATGTCTGGTATGCACAGTCTGGTTAGCACAGTTAGTAATGTGTTGGGTTTGCGCTATCAGATTAAGACTGTCATTGGCTCGAATCCCATGTTATCATGTTTTTATTTTACTAGTGTGGTTTGTGGCTCTATAATATGAATGCCTATGTCTTCTAACAACAATAGTCAAGTCTTCCAATGGACTTTTTAGTGAAACCCAATAGATAGTTTTATTTTCTTTTTGTTTACTCAAATACTGAATGCTTATGTCTTATAAATTTAGTAGGAAAGTATTCTAATGACTTGCTTATGACACCCCATAGAATATATTATGTTTAGTACCTTGGACACTGTGGCTTATTCACTTAAATCTCTGATAAATTGTGTGAATGGTATGCACAGTCTGGTTAGCACAGTTAGTAAGGTGTTGGGTTTGCACTATCAAATTAAGACTGTCATTGGTACGAATCCCATGTCATCATGTTTTTATTTTACTAGTGTGGTTTGTGGCTCTATAATATGAATGCCTATGTCTTTTAACAACAATAGTCAAGTCTTCCAATGGACTTTTTAGTGAAACCCAATAGATAGCTTTATTTTCTCTTTGTTTACTCAAATATTGAATGCTTATGTCTTATAAATTTAGTAGGAAAGTATTCTAATGACTTGCTTATGACACCCCATAGAATATATTATGTTTAGTACCTTGGACACTGTAGCTTATTCACTTAAATCTCTGATAAATTGTGTGTTTGGTATGTACAATCTGGTTAGCACAGTTAGTAAGGTGTTGGGTTTGCACTATCAAATTAAGACTGTCATTGGTTCGAATCCCATGTTATCATGTTTTTATTTTACTAGTGTGGTTTGTGGCTCTATAATATGAATGCCTATGTCTTTTAACAACAATAGTCAAGTCTTCCAATGGACTTTTTAGTGAAACCCAATAGATAGCTTTATTTTCTCTTTGTTTACTCAAATACTGAATGCTTATGTCTTATAAATTTAGTAGGAAAGTATTCTAATGACTTGCTTATGACACCCCATAGAATATATTATGTTTAGTACCTTGGACACTGTAGCTTATTCACTTAAATCTCTGATAAATTGTTTATTTGGTATGCACAGTCTGGTTAGCACAGTTAGTAAGGTGTTGGGTTTGCACTATCAAATTAAGACTGTCATTGGTTTGAATCCAATGTTATCATGTTTTCATTTTACTAGTGTGGTTTGTGGCTCTATAATATGAATGCCTATGTCTTTTCACAACAATAGTCAAGTCTTCCAATGGACTTTTTCGTGAAACCCAATAGATAGCTTTATTTTCTCTTTGTTTACTCAAATATTGAATGCTTATGTCTTATAAATTTAGTAGGAAAGTATTCTAATGACTTGCTTATGACACCCCATAGAATATATTATGTTTAGTACCTTGGACACTGTAGCTTATTCACTTAAATCTCTGATAAATTGTGTGTCTGGTATGCACAGTCTGATCAGCACAGTTAGTAAAGTGTTGGGTTTGCACTATCAAATTAAGACTGTCATTGGTTCGAATCCCATGTTATCATGTTTTTATCTTACTAGTGTGGGTTGTGGCTCTATAATATGAATGCCTATGTCTTTTAACAACAATAGTCAAGTCTTTCAATGGACTTTTTAGTGAAACCCAATAGATAGCTTTATTTTCTCTTTGTTTACTCAAATATTGAATGCTTATGTCTTATAAATTTAGTAGGAAAGTATTCTAATGACTTGCTTATGACACCCCATAGAATATATTATGTTTAGTACCTTGGACACTGTGGCTTATTCACTTAAATCTCTGATAAATTGTGTGCCTGGTATGCACAGTCTGGTTAGCACAGTTAGTAAGGTGTTGGGTTTGCACTATCAAATTAAGACTGTCATTGGTACGAATCCCATGTCATCATGTTTTTATTTTACTAGTGTGGTTTGTGGCTCTATAATATGAATGCCTATGTCTTTTAACAACAATAGTCAAGTCTTCCAATGGACTTTTTAGTGAAACCCAATAGATAGCTTTATTTTCTCTTTGTTTACTCAAATATTGAATGCTTATGTCTTATAAATTTAGTAGGAAAGTATTATAATGACTTGCTTATGACACCCCATAGAATATATTATGTTTAGTACCATGGGCACTGTAGGTTATTCACTTAAATCTCTGATAAATTGTATGTCTGGTATGCACAGTCTGGTTAGCACAGTTAGTAATGTGTTGGGTTTGCGCTATCAAATTAAGACTGTCATTGGTTCGAATCCCATGTTATCATGTTTTTATTTTACTAGTGTGGTTTGTGGCTTTATAATATGAATGCCTATGTCTTTTAACAACAATAGTCAAGTCTTCCAATGGACTTTTTAGTGAAACCCAATAGATAGCTTTATTTTCTCTTTGTTTACTCAAATATTGAATGCTTATGTCTTATAAATTTAGTAGGAAAGTATTCTAATGACTTGCTTATGACACCCCATAGAATATATTATGTTTAGTACCATGGGCACTGTAGGTTATTCACTTAAATCTCTGATAAATTGTATGTCTGGTATGCACAGTCTGGTTAGCACAGTTAGTAATGTGTTGGGTTTGCGCTATCAGATTAAGACTGTCATTGGTTCGAATCCCATGTTATCATGTTTTTATTTTACTAGTGTGGTTTGTGGCTCTATAATATGAATGCCTATGTCTTCTAACAACAATAGTCAAGTCTTCCAATGGACTTTTTTGTGAAACCCAATAGATAGTTTTATTTTCTTTTTGTTTACTCAAATACTGAATGCTTATGTCTTATAAATTTAGTAAGAAAGTATTCTAATGACTTGCTTATGACACCCCATAGAATATATTATGTTTAGTACCTTGGACACTGTGGCTTATTCACTTAAATCTCTGATAAATTGTGTGCCTGGTATGCACAGTCTGGTTAGCACAGTTAGTAAGGTGTTGGGTTTGCACTATCAAATTAAGACTGTCATTGGTACGAATCCCATGTCATCATGTTTTTATTTTACTAGTGTGGTTTGTGGCTCTATAATATGAATGCCTATGTCTTTTAACAACAATAGTCAAGTCTTCCAATGGACTTTTTAGTGAAACCCAATAGATAGCTTTATTTTCTCTTTGTTTACTCAAATATTGAATGCTTATGTCTTATAAATTTAGTAGGAAAGTATTCTAATGACTTGCTTATGACACCCCATAGAATATATTATGTTTAATACCTTGGACACTGTAGCTTATTCACTTAAATCTCTGATAAATTGTGTATTTGGTATGTACAATCTGGTTAGCACAGTTAGTAAGGTGTTGGGTTTGCACTATCAAATTAAGACTGTCATTGGTTTGAATCCCATGTTATCATGTTTTTATTTTACTAGTGTGGTTTGTGGCTCTATAATATGAATGCCTATGTCTTTTAACAACAATAGTCAAGTCTTCCAATGGACTTTTTAGTGAAACCCAATAGATAGCTTTATTTTCTCTTTGTTTACTCAAATACTGAATGCTTATGTCTTATAAATTTAGTAGGAAAGTATTCTAATGACTTGCTTATGACACCCCATAGAATATATTATGTTTAGTACCTTGGACACTGTAGCTTATTCACTTAAATCTCTGATAAATTGTGTGTCTGGTATGCACAGTCTGATCAGCACAGTTAGTAAAGTGTTGGGTTTGCACTATCATATTAAGACTGTCATTGGTTCGAATCCCATGTTATCATGTTTTTATTTTACTAGTGTGGTTTGTGGCTCTATAATATGAATGCCTATGTCTTTTAACAACAATAGTCAAGTCTTCCAATGGACGTTTTAGTGAAACCCAATAGATAGCTTTATTTTCTCTTTGTTTACTCAAATATTGAATGCTTATGTCTTATAAATTTAGTAGGAAAGTATTCTAATGACTTGCTTATGACACCCCATAGAATATATTATGTTTAGTACCTTGGACACTGTAGCTTATTCACTTAAATCTCTGATAAATTGTGTTTTTGGTATGCACAGTCTAATTAGCACAGTTAGTAAGGTGTTGGGTTTGCACTATCAAATTAAGACTGTCATTGGTTCGAATCCCATGTTATCATGTTTTTATTTTACTAGTGTGGTTTGTGGCTTTATAATATGAATGCCTATGTCTTTTAACAACAATAGTCAAGTCTTCCAATGGACTTTTTAGTGAAACCCAATAGATAGCTTTATTTTCTCTTTGTTTACTCAAATATTTAATGCTTATGTCTTATAAATTTAGTAGGAAAGTATTCTAATGACTTGCTTATGACACCCCATAGAATATATTATGTTTAGTACCATGGGCACTGTAGCTTATTCACTTAAATCTCTGATAAATTGTATGTCTGGTATGCACAGTCTGGTTAGCACAGTTAGTAATGTGTTGGGTTTGCGCTATCAGATTAAGACTGTCATTGGCTCGAATCCCATGTTATCATGTTTTTATTTTACTAGTGTGGTTTGTGGCTCTATAATATGAATGCCTATGTCTTCTAACAACAATAGTCAAGTCTTCCAATGGACTTTTTAGTGAAACCCAATAGATAGTTTTATTTTCTTTTTGTTTACTCAAATACTGAATGCTTATGTCTTATAAATTTAGTAGGAAAGTATTCTAATGACTTGCTTATGACACCCCATAGAATATATTATGTTTAGTACCTTGGACACTGTGGCTTATTCACTTAAATCTCTGATAAATTGTGTGAATGGTATGCACAGTCTGGTTAGCACAGTTAGTAAGGTGTTGGGTTTGCACTATCAAATTAAGACTGTCATTGGTACGAATCCCATGTCATCATGTTTTTATTTTACTAGTGTGGTTTGTGGCTCTATAATATGAATGCCTATGTCTTTTAACAACAATAGTCAAGTCTTCCAATGGACTTTTTAGTGAAACCCAATAGATAGCTTTATTTTCTCTTTGTTTACTCAAATATTGAATGCTTATGTCTTATAAATTTAGTAGGAAAGTATTCTAATGACTTGCTTATGACACCCCATAGAATATATTATGTTTAGTACCTTGGACACTGTAGCTTATTCACTTAAATCTCTGATAAATTGTGTGTTTGGTATGTACAATCTGGTTAGCACAGTTAGTAAGGTGTTGGGTTTGCACTATCAAATTAAGACTGTCATTGGTTCGAATCCCATGTTATCATGTTTTTATTTTACTAGTGTGGTTTGTGGCTCTATAATATGAATGCCTATGTCTTTTAACAACAATAGTCAAGTCTTCCAATGGACTTTTTAGTGAAACCCAATAGATAGCTTTATTTTCTCTTTGTTTACTCAAATACTGAATGCTTATGTCTTATAAATTTAGTAGGAAAGTATTCTAATGACTTGCTTATGACACCCCATAGAATATATTATGTTTAGTACCTTGGACACTGTAGCTTATTCACTTAAATCTCTGATAAATTGTTTATTTGGTATGCACAGTCTGGTTAGCACAGTTAGTAAGGTGTTGGGTTTGCACTATCAAATTAAGACTGTCATTGGTTTGAATCCAATGTTATCATGTTTTCATTTTACTAGTGTGGTTTGTGGCTCTATAATATGAATGCCTATGTCTTTTCACAACAATAGTCAAGTCTTCCAATGGACTTTTTCGTGAAACCCAATAGATAGCTTTATTTTCTCTTTGTTTACTCAAATATTGAATGCTTATGTCTTATAAATTTAGTAGGAAAGTATTCTAATGACTTGCTTATGACACCCCATAGAATATATTATGTTTAGTACCTTGGACACTGTAGCTTATTCACTTAAATCTCTGATAAATTGTGTGTCTGGTATGCACAGTCTGATCAGCACAGTTAGTAAAGTGTTGGGTTTGCACTATCAAATTAAGACTGTCATTGGTTCGAATCCCATGTTATCATGTTTTTATCTTACTAGTGTCGGTTGTGGCTCTATAATATGAATGCCTATGTCTTTTAACAACAATAGTCAAGTCTTTCAATGGACTTTTTAGTGAAACCCAATAGATAGCTTTATTTTCTCTTTGTTTACTCAAATATTGAATGCTTATGTCTTATAAATTTAGTAGGAAAGTATTCTAATGACTTGCTTATGACACCCCATAGAATATATTATGTTTAGTACCTTGGACACTGTGGCTTATTCACTTAAATCTCTGATAAATTGTGTGCCTGGTATGCACAGTCTGGTTAGCACAGTTAGTAAGGTGTTGGGTTTGCACTATCAAATTAAGACTGTCATTGGTACGAATCCCATGTCATCATGTTTTTATTTTACTAGTGTGGTTTGTGGCTCTATAATATGAATGCCTATGTCTTTTAACAACAATAGTCAAGTCTTCCAATGGACTTTTTAGTGAAACCCAATAGATAGCTTTATTTTCTCTTTGTTTACTCAAATATTGAATGCTTATGTCTTATAAATTTAGTAGGAAAGTATTATAATGACTTGCTTATGACACCCCATAGAATATATTATGTTTAGTACCTTGGACACTGTAGCTTATTCACTTAAATCTCTGATAAATTGTGTTTTTGGTATGCACAGTCTAATTAGCACAGTTAGTAAGGTGTTCGGTTTGCACTATCAAATTAAGACTGTCATTGGTTCGAATCCCATGTTATCATGTTTTTATTTTACTAGTGTGGTTTGTGGCTTTATAATATGAATGCCTATGTCTTTTAACAACAATAGTCAAGTCTTCCAATGGACTTTTTAGTGAAACCCAATAGATAGCTTTATTTTCTCTTTGTTTACTCAAATATTGAATGCTTATGTCTTATAAATTTAGTAGGAAAGTATTCTAATGACTTGCTTATGACACCCCATAGAATATATTATGTTTAGTACCATGGGCACTGTAGCTTATTCACTTAAATCTCTGATAAATTGTATGCCTGGTATGCACAGTCTGGTTAGCACAGTTAGTAATGTGTTGGGTTTGCGCTATCAGATTAAGACTGTCATTGGCTCGAATCCCATGTTATCATGTTTTTATTTTACTAGTGTGGTTTGTGGCTCTATAATATGAATGCCTATGTCTTCTAACAACAATAGTCAAGTCTTCCAATGGACTTTTTAGTGAAACCCAATAGATAGTTTTATTTTCTTTTTGTTTACTCAAATACTGAATGCTTATGTCTTATAAATTTAGTAGGAAAGTATTCTAATGACTTGCTTATGACACCCCATAGAATATATTATGTTTAGTACCTTGGACACTGTGGCTTATTCACTTAAATCTCTGATAAATTGTGTGAATGGTATGCACAGTCTGGTTAGCACAGTTAGTAAGGTGTTGGGTTTGCACTATCAAATTAAGACTGTCATTGGTACGAATCCCATGTCATCATGTTTTTATTTTACTAGTGTGGTTTGTGGCTCTATAATATGAATGCCTATGTCTTTTAACAACAATAGTCAAGTCTTCCAATGGACTTTTTAGTGAAACCCAATAGATAGCTTTATTTTCTCTTTGTTTACTCAAATATTGAATGCTTATGTCTTATAAATTTAGTAGGAAAGTATTCTAATGACTTGCTTATGACACCCCATAGAATATATTATGTTTAGTACCTTGGACACTGTAGCTTATTCACTTAAATCTCTGATAAATTGTGTGTTTGGTATGTACAATCTGGTTAGCACAGTTAGTAAGGTGTTGGGTTTGCACTATCAAATTAAGACTGTCATTGGTTCGAATCCCATGTTATCATGTTTTTATTTTACTAGTGTGGTTTGTGGCTCTATAATATGAATGCCTATGTCTTTTAACAACAATAGTCAAGTCTTCCAATGGACTTTTTAGTGAAACCCAATAGATAGCTTTATTTTCTCTTTGTTTACTCAAATACTGAATGCTTATGTCTTATAAATTTAGTAGGAAAGTATTCTAATGACTTGCTTATGACACCCCATAGAATATATTATGTTTAGTACCTTGGACACTGTAGCTTATTCACTTAAATCTCTGATAAATTGTTTATTTGGTATGCACAGTCTGGTTAGCACAGTTAGTAAGGTGTTGGGTTTGCACTATCAAATTAAGACTGTCATTGGTTTGAATCCAATGTTATCATGTTTTCATTTTACTAGTGTGGTTTGTGGCTCTATAATATGAATGCCTATGTCTTTTCACAACAATAGTCAAGTCTTCCAATGGACTTTTTCGTGAAACCCAATAGATAGCTTTATTTTCTCTTTGTTTACTCAAATATTGAATGCTTATGTCTTATAAATTTAGTAGGAAAGTATTCTAATGACTTGCTTATGACACCCCATAGAATATATTATGTTTAGTACCTTGGACACTGTAGCTTATTCACTTAAATCTCTGATAAATTGTGTGTCTGGTATGCACAGTCTGATCAGCACAGTTAGTAAAGTGTTGGGTTTGCACTATCAAATTAAGACTGTCATTGGTTCGAATCCCATGTTATCATGTTTTTATCTTACTAGTGTGGGTTGTGGCTCTATAATATGAATGCCTATGTCTTTTAACAACAATAGTCAAGTCTTTCAATGGACTTTTTAGTGAAACCCAATAGATTGCTTTATTTTCTCTTTGTTTACTCAAATATTGAATGCTTATGTCTTATAAATTTAGTAGGAAAGTATTCTAATGACTTGCTTATGACACCCCATAGAATATATTATGTTTAGTACCTTGGACACTGTGGCTTATTCACTTAAATCTCTGATAAATTGTGTGCCTGGTATGCACAGTCTGGTTAGCACAGTTAGTAAGGTGTTGGGTTTGCACTATCAAATTAAGACTGTCATTGGTACGAATCCCATGTCATCATGTTTTTATTTTACTAGTGTGGTTTGTGGCTCTATAATATGAATGCCTATGTCTTTTAACAACAATAGTCAAGTCTTCCAATGGACTTTTTAGTGAAACCCAATAGATAGCTTTATTTTCTCTTTGTTTACTCAAATATTGAATGCTTATGTCTTATAAATTTAGTAGGAAAGTATTATAATGACTTGCTTATGACACCCCATAGAATATATTATGTTTAATACCTTGGACACTGTAGCTTATTCACTTAAATCTCTGATAAATTGTGTATTTGGTATGTACAATCTGGTTAGCACAGTTAGTAAGGTGTTGGGTTTGCACTATCAAATTAAGACTGTCATTGGTTTGAATCCCATGTTATCATGTTTTTATTTTACTAGTGTGGTTTGTGGCTCTATAATATGAATGCCTATGTCTTTTAACAACAATAGTCAAGTCTTCCAATGGACTTTTTAGTGAAACCCAATAGATAGCTTTATTTTCTCTTTGTTTACTCAAATACTGAATGCTTATGTCTTATAAATTTAGTAGGAAAGTATTCTAATGACTTGCTTATGACACCCCATAGAATATATTATGTTTAGTACCTTGGACACTGTAGCTTATTCACTTAAATCTCTGATAAATTGTGTGTCTGGTATGCACAGTCTGATCAGCACAGTTAGTAAAGTGTTGGGTTTGCACTATCATATTAAGACTGTCATTGGTTCGAATCCCATGTTATCATGTTTTTATTTTACTAGTGTGGTTTGTGGCTCTATAATATGAATGCCTATGTCTTTTAACAACAATAGTCAAGTCTTCCAATGGACGTTTTAGTGAAACCCAATAGATAGCTTTATTTTCTCTTTGTTTACTCAAATATTGAATGCTTATGTCTTATAAATTTAGTAGGAAAGTATTCTAATGACTTGCTTATGACACCCCATAGAATATATTATGTTTAGTACCTTGGACACTGTAGCTTATTCACTTAAATCTCTGATAAATTGTGTTTTTGGTATGCACAGTCTAATTAGCACAGTTAGTAAGGTGTTGGGTTTGCACTATCAAATTAAGACTGTCATTGGTTCGAATCCCATGTTATCATGTTTTTATTTTACTAGTGTGGTTTGTGGCTTTATAATATGAATGCCTATGTCTTTTAACAACAATAGTCAAGTCTTCCAATGGACTTTTTAGTGAAACCCAATAGATAGCTTTATTTTCTCTTTGTTTACTCAAATATTTAATGCTTATGTCTTATAAATTTAGTAGGAAAGTATTCTAATGACTTGCTTATGACACCCCATAGAATATATTATGTTTAGTACCATGGGCACTGTAGCTTATTCACTTAAATCTCTGATAAATTGTATGTCTGGTATGCACAGTCTGGTTAGCACAGTTAGTAAGGTGTTGGGTTTGCACTATCAAATTAAGACTGTCATTGGTTTGTATCCCATGTTATAATGTTTTTATTCTACTAGTGTGGTTTGTGGCTCTATAATATGAATGCCTATGTCTTTTCACAACAATAGTCAAGTCTTCCAATGGACTTTTTCGTGAAACCCAATAGATAGCTTTATTTTCTCTTTGTTTACTCAAATATTGAATGCTTATGTCTTATAAATTTAGTAGGAAAGTATTCTAATGACTTGCTTATGACACCCCATAGAATATATTATGTTTAGTACCTTGGACACTGTAGCTTATTCACTTAAATCTCTGATAAATTGTGGGTCTGGTATGCACAGTCTGATCAGCACAGTTAGTAAAGTGTTGGGTTTGCACTATCATATTAAGACTGTCATTGGTTCGAATCCCATGTTATCATGTTTTTATTTTACTAGTGTGGTTTGTGGCTCTATAATATGAATGCCTATGTCTTTTAACAACAATAGTCAAGTCTTCCAATGGACGTTTTAGTGAAACCCAATAGATAGCTTTATTTTCTCTTTGTTTACTCAAGTATTGAATGCTTATGTCTTATAAATTTAGTAGGAAAGTATTCTAATGACTTGCTTATGACACCCCATAGAATATATTATGTTTAATACCTTGGACACTGTAGCTTATTCACTTAAATCTCTGATAAATTGTGTATTTGGTATGTACAATCTGGTTAGCACAGTTAGTAAGGTGTTGGGTTTGCACTATCAAATTAAGACTGTCATTGGTTTGAATCCCATGTTATCATGTTTTTATTTTACTAGTGTGGTTTGTGGCTCTATAATATGAATGCCTATGTCTTTTAACAACAATAGTCAAGTCTTCCAATGGACTTTTTAGTGAAACCCAATAGATAGCTTTATTTTCTCTTTGTTTACTCAAATACTGAATGCTTATGTCTTATAAATTTAGTAGGAAAGTATTCTAATGACTTGCTTATGACACCCCATAGAATATATTATGTTTAGTACCTTGGACACTGTAGCTTATTCACTTAAATCTCTGATAAATAGGGTGTCTGGTATGCACAGTCTGGTTAGCACAGTTAGTAAGGTGTTGGGTTTGCACTATCAAATTAAGACTGTCATTGGTTTGTATCCCATGTTATAATGTTTTTATTCTACTAGTGTGGTTTGTGGCTCTATAATATGAATGCCTATGTCTTTTCACAACAATAGTCAAGTCTTCCAATGGACTTTTTCGTGAAACCCAATAGATAGCTTTATTTTCTCTTTGTTTACTCAAATATTGAATGCTTATGTCTTATAAATTTAGTAGGAAAGTATTCTAATGACTTGCTTATGACACCCCATAGAATATATTATGTTTAGTACCTTGGACACTGTAGCTTATTCACTTAAATCTCTGATAAATTGTGTGTCTGGTATGCACAGTCTGATCAGCACAGTTAGTAAAGTGTTGGGTTTGCACTATCATATTAAGACTGTCATTGGTTCGAATCCCATGTTATCATGTTTTTATTTTACTAGTGTGGTTTGTGGCTCTATAATATGAATGCCTATGTCTTTTAACAACAATAGTCAAGTCTTCCAATGGACGTTTTAGTGAAACCCAATAGATAGCTTTATTTTCTCTTTGTTTACTCAAATATTGAATGCTTATGTCTTATAAATTTAGTAGGAAAGTATTCTAATGACTTGCTTATGACACCCCATAGAATATATTATGTTTAGTACCTTGGACACTGTAGCTTATTCACTTAAATCTCTGATAAATTGTGTTTTTGGTATGCACAGTCTAATTAGCACAGTTAGTAAGGTGTTGGGTTTGCACTATCAAATTAAGACTGTCATTGGTTCGAATCCCATGTTATCATGTTTTTATTTTACTAGTGTGGTTTGTGGCTTTATAATATGAATGCCTATGTCTTTTAACAACAATAGTCAAGTCTTCCAATGGACTTTTTAGTGAAACCCAATAGATAGCTTTATTTTCTCTTTGTTTACTCAAATATTTAATGCTTATGTCTTATAAATTTAGTAGGAAAGTATTCTAATGACTTGCTTATGACACCCCATAGAATATATTATGTTTAGTACCATGGGCACTGTAGCTTATTCACTTAAATCTCTGATAAATTGTATGTCTGGTATGCACAGTCTGGTTAGCACAGTTAGTAATGTGTTGGGTTTGCGCTATCAGATTAAGACTGTCATTGGCTCGAATCCCATGTTATCATGTTTTTATTTTACTAGTGTGGTTTGTGGCTCTATAATATGAATGCCTATGTCTTCTAACAACAATAGTCAAGTCTTCCAATGGACTTTTTAGTGAAACCCAATAGATAGTTTTATTTTCTTTTTGTTTACTCAAATACTGAATGCTTATGTCTTATAAATTTAGTAGGAAAGTATTCTAATGACTTGCTTATGACACCCCATAGAATATATTATGTTTAGTACCTTGGACACTGTGGCTTATTCACTTAAATCTCTGATAAATTGTGTGAATGGTATGCACAGTCTGGTTAGCACAGTTAGTAAGGTGTTGGGTTTGCACTATCAAATTAAGACTGTCATTGGTACGAATCCCATGTCATCATGTTTTTATTTTACTAGTGTGGTTTGTGGCTCTATAATATGAATGCCTATGTCTTTTAACAACAATAGTCAAGTCTTCCAATGGACTTTTTAGTGAAACCCAATAGATAGCTTTATTTTCTCTTTGTTTACTCAAATATTGAATGCTTATGTCTTATAAATTTAGTAGGAAAGTATTCTAATGACTTGCTTATGACACCCCATAGAATATATTATGTTTAGTACCTTGGACACTGTAGCTTATTCACTTAAATCTCTGATAAATTGTGTGTTTGGTATGTACAATCTGGTTAGCACAGTTAGTAAGGTGTTGGGTTTGCACTATCAAATTAAGACTGTCATTGGTTCGAATCCCATGTTATCATGTTTTTATTTTACTAGTGTGGTTTGTGGCTCTATAATATGAATGCCTATGTCTTTTAACAACAATAGTCAAGTCTTCCAATGGACTTTTTAGTGAAACCCAATAGATAGCTTTATTTTCTCTTTGTTTACTCAAATACTGAATGCTTATGTCTTATAAATTTAGTAGGAAAGTATTCTAATGACTTGCTTATGACACCCCATAGAATATATTATGTTTAGTACCTTGGACACTGTAGCTTATTCACTTAAATCTCTGATAAATTGTTTATTTGGTATGCACAGTCTGGTTAGCACAGTTAGTAAGGTGTTGGGTTTGCACTATCAAATTAAGACTGTCATTGGTTTGAATCCAATGTTATCATGTTTTCATTTTACTAGTGTGGTTTGTGGCTCTATAATATGAATGCCTATGTCTTTTCACAACAATAGTCAAGTCTTCCAATGGACTTTTTCGTGAAACCCAATAGATAGCTTTATTTTCTCTTTGTTTACTCAAATATTGAATGCTTATGTCTTATAAATTTAGTAGGAAAGTATTCTAATGACTTGCTTATGACACCCCATAGAATATATTATGTTTAGTACCTTGGACACTGTAGCTTATTCACTTAAATCTCTGATAAATTGTGTGTCTGGTATGCACAGTCTGATCAGCACAGTTAGTAAAGTGTTGGGTTTGCACTATCAAATTAAGACTGTCATTGGTTCGAATCCCATGTTATCATGTTTTTATCTTACTAGTGTGGGTTGTGGCTCTATAATATGAATGCCTATGTCTTTTAACAACAATAGTCAAGTCTTTCAATGGACTTTTTAGTGAAACCCAATAGATAGCTTTATTTTCTCTTTGTTTACTCAAATATTGAATGCTTATGTCTTATAAATTTAGTAGGAAAGTATTCTAATGACTTGCTTATGACACCCCATAGAATATATTATGTTTAGTACCTTGGACACTGTGGCTTATTCACTTAAATCTCTGATAAATTGTGTGCCTGGTATGCACAGTCTGGTTAGCACAGTTAGTAAGGTGTTGGGTTTGCACTATCAAATTAAGACTGTCATTGGTACGAATCCCATGTCATCATGTTTTTATTTTACTAGTGTGGTTTGTGGCTCTATAATATGAATGCCTATGTCTTTTAACAACAATAGTCAAGTCTTCCAATGGACTTTTTAGTGAAACCCAATAGATAGCTTTATTTTCTCTTTGTTTACTCAAATATTGAATGCTTATGTCTTATAAATTTAGTAGGAAAGTATTATAATGACTTGCTTATGACACCCCATAGAATATATTATGTTTAGTACCTTGGACACTGTAGCTTATTCACTTAAATCTCTGATAAATTGTGTTTTTGGTATGCACAGTCTAATTAGCACAGTTAGTAAGGTGTTCGGTTTGCACTATCAAATTAAGACTGTCATTGGTTCGAATCCCATGTTATCATGTTTTTATTTTACTAGTGTGGTTTGTGGCTTTATAATATGAATGCCTATGTCTTTTAACAACAATAGTCAAGTCTTCCAATGGACTTTTTAGTGAAACCCAATAGATAGCTTTATTTTCTCTTTGTTTACTCAAATATTGAATGCTTATGTCTTATAAATTTAGTAGGAAAGTATTCTAATGACTTGCTTATGACACCCCATAGAATATATTATGTTTAGTACCATGGGCACTGTAGCTTATTCACTTAAATCTCTGATAAATTGTATGTCTGGTATGCACAGTCTGGTTAGCACAGTTAGTAATGTGTTGGGTTTGCGCTATCAGATTAAGACTGTCATTGGCTCGAATCCCATGTTATCATGTTTTTATTTTACTAGTGTGGTTTGTGGCTCTATAATATGAATGCCTATGTCTTCTAACAACAATAGTCAAGTCTTCCAATGGACTTTTTAGTGAAACCCAATAGATAGTTTTATTTTCTTTTTGTTTACTCAAATACTGAATGCTTATGTCTTATAAATTTAGTAGGAAAGTATTCTAATGACTTGCTTATGACACCCCATAGAATATATTATGTTTAGTACCTTGGACACTGTGGCTTATTCACTTAAATCTCTGATAAATTGTGTGAATGGTATGCACAGTCTGGTTAGCACAGTTAGTAAGGTGTTGGGTTTGCACTATCAAATTAAGACTGTCATTGGTACGAATCCCATGTCATCATGTTTTTATTTTACTAGTGTGGTTTGTGGCTCTATAATATGAATGCCTATGTCTTTTAACAACAATAGTCAAGTCTTCCAATGGACTTTTTAGTGAAACCCAATAGATAGCTTTATTTTCTCTTTGTTTACTCAAATATTGAATGCTTATGTCTTATAAATTTAGTAGGAAAGTATTCTAATGACTTGCTTATGACACCCCATAGAATATATTATGTTTAGTACCTTGGACACTGTAGCTTATTCACTTAAATCTCTGATAAATTGTGTGTTTGGTATGTACAATCTGGTTAGCACAGTTAGTAAGGTGTTGGGTTTGCACTATCAAATTAAGACTGTCATTGGTTCGAATCCCATGTTATCATGTTTTTATTTTACTAGTGTGGTTTGTGGCTCTATAATATGAATGCCTATGTCTTTTAACAACAATAGTCAAGTCTTCCAATGGACTTTTTAGTGAAACCCAATAGATAGCTTTATTTTCTCTTTGTTTACTCAAATACTGAATGCTTATGTCTTATAAATTTAGTAGGAAAGTATTCTAATGACTTGCTTATGACACCCCATAGAATATATTATGTTTAGTACCTTGGACACTGTAGCTTATTCACTTAAATCTCTGATAAATTGTTTATTTGGTATGCACAGTCTGGTTAGCACAGTTAGTAAGGTGTTGGGTTTGCACTATCAAATTAAGACTGTCATTGGTTTGAATCCAATGTTATCATGTTTTCATTTTACTAGTGTGGTTTGTGGCTCTATAATATGAATGCCTATGTCTTTTCACAACAATAGTCAAGTCTTCCAATGGACTTTTTCGTGAAACCCAATAGATAGCTTTATTTTCTCTTTGTTTACTCAAATATTGAATGCTTATGTCTTATAAATTTAGTAGGAAAGTATTCTAATGACTTGCTTATGACACCCCATAGAATATATTATGTTTAGTACCTTGGACACTGTAGCTTATTCACTTAAATCTCTGATAAATTGTGTGTCTGGTATGCACAGTCTGATCAGCACAGTTAGTAAAGTGTTGGGTTTGCACTATCAAATTAAGACTGTCATTGGTTCGAATCCCATGTTATCATGTTTTTATCTTACTAGTGTGGGTTGTGGCTCTATAATATGAATGCCTATGTCTTTTAACAACAATAGTCAAGTCTTTCAATGGACTTTTTAGTGAAACCCAATAGATAGCTTTATTTTCTCTTTGTTTACTCAAATATTGAATGCTTATGTCTTATAAATTTAGTAGGAAAGTATTCTAATGACTTGCTTATGACACCCCATAGAATATATTATGTTTAGTACCTTGGACACTGTGGCTTATTCACTTAAATCTCTGATAAATTGTGTGCCTGGTATGCACAGTCTGGTTAGCACAGTTAGTAAGGTGTTGGGTTTGCACTATCAAATTAAGACTGTCATTGGTACGAATCCCATGTCATCATGTTTTTATTTTACTAGTGTGGTTTGTGGCTCTATAATATGAATGCCTATGTCTTTTAACAACAATAGTCAAGTCTTCCAATGGACTTTTTAGTGAAACCCAATAGATAGCTTTATTTTCTCTTTGTTTACTCAAATATTGAATGCTTATGTCTTATAAATTTAGTAGGAAAGTATTATAATGACTTGCTTATGACACCCCATAGAATATATTATGTTTAGTACCTTGGACACTGTAGCTTATTCACTTAAATCTCTGATAAATTGTGTTTTTGGTATGCACAGTCTAATTAGCACAGTTAGTAAGGTGTTCGGTTTGCACTATCAAATTAAGACTGTCATTGGTTCGAATCCCATGTTATCATGTTTTTATTTTACTAGTGTGGTTTGTGGCTTTATAATATGAATGCCTATGTCTTTTAACAACAATAGTCAAGTCTTCCAATGGACTTTTTAGTGAAACCCAATAGATAGCTTTATTTTCTCTTTGTTTACTCAAATATTGAATGCTTATGTCTTATAAATTTAGTAGGAAAGTATTCTAATGACTTGCTTATGACACCCCATAGAATATATTATGTTTAGTACCATGGGCACTGTAGCTTATTCACTTAAATCTCTGATAAATTGTATGTCTGGTATGCACAGTCTGGTTAGCACAGTTAGTAATGTGTTGGGTTTGCGCTATCAGATTAAGACTGTCATTGGCTCGAATCCCATGTTATCATGTTTTTATTTTACTAGTGTGGTTTGTGGCTCTATAATATGAATGCCTATGTCTTCTAACAACAATAGTCAAGTCTTCCAATGGACTTTTTAGTGAAACCCAATAGATAGTTTTATTTTCTTTTTGTTTACTCAAATACTGAATGCTTATGTCTTATAAATTTAGTAGGAAAGTATTCTAATGACTTGCTTATGACACCCCATAGAATATATTATGTTTAGTACCTTGGACACTGTGGCTTATTCACTTAAATCTCTGATAAATTGTGTGAATGGTATGCACAGTCTGGTTAGCACAGTTAGTAAGGTGTTGGGTTTGCACTATCAAATTAAGACTGTCATTGGTACGAATCCCATGTCATCATGTTTTTATTTTACTAGTGTGGTTTGTGGCTCT
This sequence comes from Pseudophryne corroboree, assembly GCF_028390025.1. Lineage (NCBI taxonomy): Eukaryota > Metazoa > Chordata > Amphibia > Anura > Myobatrachidae > Pseudophryne > Pseudophryne corroboree. The sequence goes on along the minus strand of NC_086449.1, from coordinate 710,807,272 downwards.
ATAATATGAATGCCTATGTCTTTTAACAACAATAGTCAAGTCTTCCAATGGACTTTTTAGTGAAACCCAATAGATAGCTTTATTTTCTCTTTGTTTACTCAAATATTGAATGCTTATGTCTTATAAATTTAGTAGGAAAGTATTCTAATGACTTGCTTATGACACCCCATAGAATATATTATGTTTAGTACCTTGGACACTGTAGCTTATTCACTTAAATCTCTGATAAATTGTGTGTTTGGTATGTACAATCTGGTTAGCACAGTTAGTAAGGTGTTGGGTTTGCACTATCAAATTAAGACTGTCATTGGTTCGAATCCCATGTTATCATGTTTTTATTTTACTAGTGTGGTTTGTGGCTCTATAATATGAATGCCTATGTCTTTTAACAACAATAGTCAAGTCTTCCAATGGACTTTTTAGTGAAACCCAATAGATAGCTTTATTTTCTCTTTGTTTACTCAAATACTGAATGCTTATGTCTTATAAATTTAGTAGGAAAGTATTCTAATGACTTGCTTATGACACCCCATAGAATATATTATGTTTAGTACCTTGGACACTGTAGCTTATTCACTTAAATCTCTGATAAATTGTTTATTTGGTATGCACAGTCTGGTTAGCACAGTTAGTAAGGTGTTGGGTTTGCACTATCAAATTAAGACTGTCATTGGTTTGAATCCAATGTTATCATGTTTTCATTTTACTAGTGTGGTTTGTGGCTCTATAATATGAATGCCTATGTCTTTTCACAACAATAGTCAAGTCTTCCAATGGACTTTTTCGTGAAACCCAATAGATAGCTTTATTTTCTCTTTGTTTACTCAAATATTGAATGCTTATGTCTTATAAATTTAGTAGGAAAGTATTCTAATGACTTGCTTATGACACCCCATAGAATATATTATGTTTAGTACCTTGGACACTGTAGCTTATTCACTTAAATCTCTGATAAATTGTGTGTCTGGTATGCACAGTCTGATCAGCACAGTTAGTAAAGTGTTGGGTTTGCACTATCAAATTAAGACAGTCATTGGTTCGAATCCCATGTTATCATGTTTTTATCTTACTAGTGTGGGTTGTGGCTCTATAATATGAATGCCTATGTCTTTTAACAACAATAGTCAAGTCTTTCAATGGACTTTTTAGTGAAACCCAATAGATAGCTTTATTTTCTCTTTGTTTACTCAAATATTGAATGCTTATGTCTTATAAATTTAGTAGGAAAGTATTCTAATGACTTGCTTATGACACCCCATAGAATATATTATGTTTAGTACCTTGGACACTGTGGCTTATTCACTTAAATCTCTGATAAATTGTGTGCCTGGTATGCACAGTCTGGTTAGCACAGTTAGTAAGGTGTTGGGTTTGCACTATCAAATTAAGACTGTCATTGGTACGAATCCCATGTCATCATGTTTTTATTTTACTAGTGTGGTTTGTGGCTCTATAATATGAATGCCTATGTCTTTTAACAACAATAGTCAAGTCTTCCAATGGACTTTTTAGTGAAACCCAATAGATAGCTTTATTTTCTCTTTGTTTACTCAAATATTGAATGCTTATGTCTTATAAATTTAGTAGGAAAGTATTATAATGACTTGCTTATGACACCCCATAGAATATATTATGTTTAATACCTTGGACACTGTAGCTTATTCACTTAAATCTCTGATAAATTGTGTATTTGGTATGTACAATCTGGTTAGCACAGTTAGTAAGGTGTTGGGTTTGCACTATCAAATTAAGACTGTCATTGGTTTGAATCCCATGTTATCATGTTTTTATTTTACTAGTGTGGTTTGTGGCTCTATAATATGAATGCCTATGTCTTTTAACAACAATAGTCAAGTCTTCCAATGGACTTTTTAGTGAAACCCAATAGATAGCTTTATTTTCTCTTTGTTTACTCAAATACTGAATGCTTATGTCTTATAAATTTAGTAGGAAAGTATTCTAATGACTTGCTTATGACACCCCATAGAATATATTATGTTTAGTACCTTGGACACTGTAGCTTATTCACTTAAATCTCTGATAAATTGTGTGTCTGGTATGCACAGTCTGATCAGCACAGTTAGTAAAGTGTTGGGTTTGCACTATCATATTAAGACTGTCATTGGTTCGAATCCCATGTTATCATGTTTTTATTTTACTAGTGTGGTTTGTGGCTCTATAATATGAATGCCTATGTCTTTTAACAACAATAGTCAAGTCTTCCAATGGACGTTTTAGTGAAACCCAATAGATAGCTTTATTTTCTCTTTGTTTACTCAAATATTGAATGCTTGTCTTATAAATTTAGTAGGAAAGTATTCTAATGACTTGCTTATGACACCCCATAGAATATATTATGTTTAGTACCTTGGACACTGTAGCTTATTCACTTAAATCTCTGATAAATTGTGTTTTTGGTATGCACAGTCTAATTAGCACAGTTCGTAAGGTGTTGGGTTTGCACTATCAAATTAAGACTGTCATTGGTTCGAATCCCATGTTATCATGTTTTTATTTTACTAGTGTGGTTTGTGGCTTTATAATATGAATGCCTATGTCTTTTAACAACAATAGTCAAGTCTTCCAATGGACTTTTTAGTGAAACCCAATAGATAGCTTTATTTTCTCTTTGTTTACTCAAATATTGAATGCTTATGTCTTATAAATTTAGTAGGAAAGTATTCTAATGACTTGCTTATGACACCCCATAGAATATATTATGTTTAGTACCTTGGACACTGTAGCTTATTCACTTAAATCTCTGATAAATTGTGGGTCTGGTATGCACAGTCTGATCAGCACAGTTAGTAAAGTGTTGGGTTTGCACTATCATATTAAGACTGTCATTGGTTCGAATCCCATGTTATCATGTTTTTATTTTACTAGTGTGGTTTGTGGCTCTATAATATGAATGCCTATGTCTTTTAACAACAATAGTCAAGTCTTCCAATGGACGTTTTAGTGAAACCCAATAGATAGCTTTATTTTCTCTTTGTTTACTCAAGTATTGAATGCTTATGTCTTTTAAATTTAGTAGGAAAGTATTCTAATGACTTGCTTATGACACCCCATAGAATATATTATGTTTAATACCTTGGACACTGTAGCTTATTCACTTAAATCTCTGATAAATTGTGTATTTGGTATGTACAATCTGGTTAGCACAGTTAGTAAGGTGTTGGGTTTGCACTATCAAATTAAGACTGTCATTGGTTTGAATCCCATGTTATCATGTTTTTATTTTACTAGTGTGGTTTGTGGCTCTATAATATGAATGCCTATGTCTTTTAACAACAATAGTCAAGTCTTCCAATGGACTTTTTAGTGAAACCCAATAGATAGCTTTATTTTCTCTTTGTTTACTCAAATACTGAATGCTTATGTCTTATAAATTTAGTAGGAAAGTATTCTAATGACTTGCTTATGACACCCCATAGAATATATTATGTTTAGTACCTTGGACACTGTAGCTTATTCACTTAAATCTCTGATAAATAGGGTGTCTGGTATGCACAGTCTGGTTAGCACAGTTAGTAAGGTGTTGGGTTTGCACTATCAAATTAAGACTGTCATTGGTTTGTATCCCATGTTATAATGTTTTTATTCTACTAGTGTGGTTTGTGGCTCTATAATATGAATGCCTATATCTTTTCACAACAATAGTCAAGTCTTCCAATGGACTTTTTCGTGAAACCCAATAGATAGCTTTATTTTCTCTTTGTTTACTCAAATATTGAATGCTTATGTCTTATAAATTTAGTAGGAAAGTATTCTAATGACTTGCTTATGACACCCCATAGAATATATTATGTTTAGTACCTTGGACACTGTAGCTTATTCACTTAAATCTCTGATAAATTGTGTGTCTGGTATGCACAGTCTGATCAGCACAGTTAGTAAAGTGTTGGGTTTGCACTATCATATTAAGACTGTCATTGGTTCGAATCCCATGTTATCGTGTTTTTATTTTACTAGTGTGGTTTGTGGCTCTATAATATGAATGCCTATGTCTTTTAACAACAATAGTCAAGTCTTCCAATGGACGTTTTAGTGAAACCCAATAGATAGCTTTATTTTCTCTTTGTTTACTCAAATATTGAATGCTTATGTCTTATAAATTTAGTAGGAAAGTATTCTAATGACTTGCTTATGACACCCCATAGAATATATTATGTTTAGTACCTTGGACACTGTAGCTTATTCACTTAAATCTCTGATAAATTGTGTTTTTGGTATGCACAGTCTAATTAGCACAGTTAGTAAGGTGTTGGGTTTGCACTATCAAATTAAGACTGTCATTGGTTCGAATCCCATGTTATCATGTTTTTATTTTACTAGTGTGGTTTGTGGCTTTATAATATGAATGCCTATGTCTTTTAACAACAATAGTCAAGTCTTCCAATGGACTTTTTAGTGAAACCCAATAGATAGCTTTATTTTCTCTTTGTTTACTCAAATATTTAATGCTTATGTCTTATAAATTTAGTAGGAAAGTATTCTAATGACTTGCTTATGACACCCCATAGAATATATTATGTTTAGTACCATGGGCACTGTAGCTTATTCACTTAAATCTCTGATAAATTGTATGTCTGGTATGCACAGTCTGGTTAGCACAGTTAGTAATGTGTTGGGTTTGCGCTATCAGATTAAGACTGTCATTGGTTCGAATCCCATGTTATCATGTTTTTATTTTACTAGTGTGGTTTGTGGCTCTATAATATGAATGCCTATGTCTTCTAACAACAATAGTCAAGTCTTCCAATGGACTTTTTTGTGAAACCCAATAGATAGTTTTATTTTCTTTTTGTTTACTCAAATACTGAATGCTTATGTCTTATAAATTTAGTAGGAAAGTATTCTAATGACTTGCTTATGACACCCCATAGAATATATTATGTTTAGTACCTTGGACACTGTGGCTTATTCACTTAAATCTCTGATAAATTGTGTGCCTGGTATGCACAGTCTGGTTAGCACAGTTAGTAAGGTGTTGGGTTTGCACTATCAAATTAAGACTGTCATTGGTACGAATCCCATGTCATCATGTTTTTATTTTACTAGTGTGGTTTGTGGCTCTATAATATGAATGCCTATGTCTTTTAACAACAATAGTCAAGTCTTCCAATGGACTTTTTAGTGAAACCCAATAGATAGCTTTATTTTCTCTTTGTTTACTCAAATATTGAATGCTTATGTCTTATAAATTTAGTAGGAAAGTATTCTAATGACTTGCTTATGACACCCCATAGAATATATTATGTTTAATACCTTGGACACTGTAGCTTATTCACTTAAATCTCTGATAAATTGTGTGTCTGGTATGCACAGTCTGATCAGCACAGTTAGTAAAGTGTTGGGTTTGCACTATCATATTAAGACTGTCATTGGTTCGAATCCCATGTTATCATGTTTTTATTTTACTAGTGTGGTTTGTGGCTCTATAATATGAATGCCTATGTCTTTTAACAACAATAGTCAAGTCTTCCAATGGACGTTTTAGTGAAACCCAATAGATAGCTTTATTTTCTCTTTGTTTACTCAAATATTGAATGCTTATGTCTTATAAATTTAGTAGGAAAGTATTCTAATGACTTGCTTATGACACCCCATAGAATATATTATGTTTAGTACCTTGGACACTGTAGCTTATTCACTTAAATCTCTGATAAATTGTGTTTTTGGTATGCACAGTCTAATTAGCACAGTTAGTAAGGTGTTGGGTTTGCACTATCAAATTAAGACTGTCATTGGCTCGAATCTCATGTTATCATGTTTTTATTTTACTAGTGTGGTTTGTGGCTTTATAATATGAATGCCTATGTCTTTTAACAACAATAGTCAAGTCTTCCAATGGACTTTTTAGTGAAACCCAATAGATAGCTTTATTTTCTCTTTGTTTACTCAAATATTTAATGCTTATGTCTTATAAATTTAGTAGGAAAGTATTCTAATGACTTGCTTATGACACCCCATAGAATATATTATGTTTAGTACCATGGGCACTGTAGCTTATTCACTTAAATCTCTGATAAATTGTATGTCTGGTATGCACAGTCTGGTTAGCACAGTTAGTAAGGTGCTGGGTTTGCACTATCAAATTAAGACTGTCATTGGTTTGTATCCCATGTTATAATGTTTTTATTCTACTAGTGTGGTTTGTGGCTCTATAATATGAATGCCTATGTCTTTTCACAACAATAGTCAAGTCTTCCAATGGACTTTTTCGTGAAACCCAATAGATAGCTTTATTTTCTCTTTGTTTACTCAAATATTGAATGCTTATGTCTTATAAATTTAGTAGGAAAGTATTCTAATGACTTGCTTATGACACCCCATAGAATATATTATGTTTAGTACCTTGGACACTGTAGCTTATTCACTTAAATCTCTGATAAATTGTGTGTCTGGTATGCACAGTCTGATCAGCACAGTTAGTAAAGTGTTGGGTTTGCACTATCATATTAAGACTGTCATTGGTTCGAATCCCATGTTATCATGTTTTTATTTTACTAGTGTGGTTTGTGGCTCTATAATATGAATGCCTATGTCTTTTAACAACAATAGTCAAGTCTTCCAATGGACGTTTTAGTGAAACCCAATAGATAGCTTTATTTTCTCTTTGTTTACTCAAGTATTGAATGCTTATGTCTTATAAATTTAGTAGGAAAGTATTCTAATGACTTGCTTATGACACCCCATAGAATATATTATGTTTAATACCTTGGACACTGTAGCTTATTCACTTAAATCTCTGATAAATTGTGTATTTGGTATGTACAATCTGGTTAGCACAGTTAGTAAGGTGTTGGGTTTGCACTATCAAATTAAGACTGTCATTGGTTTGAATCCCATGTTATCATGTTTTTATTTTACTAGTGTGGTTTGTGGCTCTATAATATGAATGCCTATGTCTTTTAACAACAATAGTCAAGTCTTCCAATGGACTTTTTAGTGAAACCCAATAGATAGCTTTATTTTCTCTTTGTTTACTCAAATACTGAATGCTTATGTCTTATAAATTTAGTAGGAAAGTATTCTAATGACTTGCTTATGACACCCCATAGAATATATTATGTTTAGTACCTTGGACACTGTAGCTTATTCACTTAAATCTCTGATAAATAGGGTGTCTGGTATGCACAGTCTGGTTAGCACAGTTAGTAAGGTGTTGGGTTTGCACTATCAAATTAAGACTGTCATTGGTTTGTATCCCATGTTATAATGTTTTTATTCTACTAGTGTGGTTTGTGGCTCTATAATATGAATGCCTATGTCTTTTCACAACAATAGTCAAGTCTTCCAATGGACTTTTTCGTGAAACCCAATAGATAGCTTTATTTTCTCTTTGTTTACTCAAATATTGAATGCTTATGTCTTATAAATTTAGTAGGAAAGTATTCTAATGACTTGCTTATGACACCCCATAGAATATATTATGTTTAGTACCTTGGACACTGTAGCTTATTCACTTAAATCTCTGATAAATTGTGTGTCTGGTATGCACAGTCTGATCAGCACAGTTAGTAAAGTGTTGGGTTTGCACTATCATATTAAGACTGTCATTGGTTCGAATCCCATGTTATCATGTTTTTATTTTACTAGTGTGGTTTGTGGCTCTATAATATGAATGCCTATGTCTTTTAACAACAATAGTCAAGTCTTCCAATGGACGTTTTAGTGAAACCCAATAGATAGCTTTATTTTCTCTTTGTTTACTCAAATATTGAATGCTTATGTCTTATAAATTTAGTAGGAAAGTATTCTAATGACTTGCTTATGACACCCCATAGAATATATTATGTTTAGTACCTTGGACACTGTAGCTTATTCACTTAAATCTCTGATAAATTGTGTTTTTGGTATGCACAGTCTAATTAGCACAGTTAGTAAGGTGTTGGGTTTGCACTATCAAATTAAGACTGTCATTGGTTCGAATCCCATGTTATCATGTTTTTATTTTACTAGTGTGGTTTGTGGCTTTATAATATGAATGCCTATGTCTTTTAACAACAATAGTCAAGTCTTCCAATGGACTTTTTAGTGAAACCCAATAGATAGCTTTATTTTCTCTTTGTTTACTCAAATATTTAATGCTTATGTCTTATAAATTTAGTAGGAAAGTATTCTAATGACTTGCTTATGACACCCCATAGAATATATTATGTTTAGTACCATGGGCACTGTAGCTTATTCACTTAAATCTCTGATAAATTGTATGTCTGGTATGCACAGTCTGGTTAGCACAGTTAGTAATGTGTTGGGTTTGCGCTATCAGATTAAGACTGTCATTGGTTCGAATCCCATGTTATCATGTTTTTATTTTACTAGTGTGGTTTGTGGCTCTATAATATGAATGCCTATGTCTTCTAACAACAATAGTCAAGTCTTCCAATGGACTTTTTAGTGAAACCCAATAGATAGTTTTATTTTCTTTTTGTTTACTCAAATACTGAATGCTTATGTCTTATAAATTTAGTAGGAAAGTATTCTAATGACTTGCTTATGACACCCCATAGAATATATTATGTTTAGTACCTTGGACACTGTGGCTTATTCACTTAAATCTCTGATAAATTGTGTGCCTGGTATGCACAGTCTGGTTAGCACAGTTAGTAAGGTGTTGGGTTTGCACTATCAAATTAAGACTGTCATTGGTACGAATCCCATGTCATCATGTTTTTATTTTACTAGTGTGGTTTGTGGCTCTATAATATGAATGCCTATGTCTTTTAACAACAATAGTCAAGTCTTCCAATGGACTTTTTAGTGAAACCCAATAGATAGGTTTATTTTCTCTTTGTTTACTCAAATATTGAATGCTTATGTCTTATAAATTTAGTAGGAAAGTATTCTAATGACTTGCTTATGACACCCCATAGAATATATTATGTTTAGTACCTTGGACACTGTAGCTTATTCACTTAAATCTCTGATAAATTGTGTATTTGGTATGTACAATCTGGTTAGCACAGTTAGTAAGATGTTGGGTTTGCATTATCAAATTAAGACTGTCATTGGTTCGAATCCCATATTATCATGTTTTTATTTTACTAGTGTGGTTTGTGGCTCTATAATATGAATGCCTATGTCTTTTAACAACAATAGTCAAGTCTTCCAATGGACTTTTTAGTGAAACCCAATAGATAGCTTTATTTTCTCTTTGTTTACTCAAATACTGAATGCTTATGTCTTATAAATTTAGTTGGAAAGTATTCTAATGACTTGCTTATGACACCCCATAGAATATATTATGTTTAGTACCTTGGACACTGTAGCTTATTCACTTAAATCTCTGATAAATTGTGCAATTGGAATGCACAGTCTAATTCGCACAGTTAGTAAGGTGTTGGGTTTGCACTATCAAATTAAGACTGTCATTGGTTCGAATCCCATGTTATCATGTTTTTATTTTACTAGTGTGGTTTGTGGCTTTATAATATGAATGCCTATGTCTTTTAACAACAATAGTCAAGTCTTCCAATGGACTTTTTAGTGAAACCCAATAGATAGCTTTATTTTCTCTTTGTTTACTCAAATATTGAATGCTTATGTCTTATAAATTTAGTAGGAAAGTATTCTAATGACTTGCTTATGACACCCCATAGAATATATTATGTTTAGTACCTTGGACACTGTAGATTATTTACTTAAATCTCTGATAAATTGTGCGTCTGGTATGCACAGTCTGATCAGCACAGTTAGTAAAGTGTTGGGTTTGCACTATCAAATTAAGACTGTCATTGGTTCGAATCCTATGTTATCATGTTTTTATTTTTCTAGTGTGGTTTGTGGCTCTATAATATGAATGCCTATGTCTTTTAACAACAATAGTCAAGTCTTCCAATGGACTTTTTAGTGAAACCCAATAGATAGCTTTATTTTCTCTTTGTTTACTCAAATACTGAATGCTTATGTCTTATAAATTTAGTAGGAAAGTATTCTAATGACTTGCTTATGACACCCCATAGAATATATTATGTTTAGTACCTTGGACACTGTGGCTTATTCACTTAAATCTCTGATAAATTGTGTGCCTGGTATGCACAGTCTGGTTAGCACAGTTAGTAAGGTGTTGGGTTTGCACTATCAAATTAAGACTGTCATTGGTTCGAATCCTATGTTATCATGTTTTTATTTTACTAGTGTGGTTTGTGGCTTTATAATATGAATGCCTATGTCTTTTAACAACAATAGTCAAGTCTTCCAATGGACTTTTTAGTGAAACCCAATAGATAGCTTTATTTTCTCTTTGTTTACTCAAATATTGAATGCTTATGTCTTATAAATTTAGTAGGAAAGTATTCTAATGACTTGCTTATGACACCCCATAGAATATATTATGTTTAGTACCTTGGACACTGTAGCTTATTCACTTAAATCTCTGATAAATTGTGTGTCTGGTATGCACAGTCTGATCAGCACAGTTAGTAAAGTGTTGGGTTTGCACTATCAAATTAAGACTGTCATTGGTTCGAATCCCATGTTATCATGTTTGTATTTTACTAGTGTGGTTTGTGGCTCTATAATATGAATGCCTATGTCTTTTAACAACAATAGTCAAGTCTTCCAATGGACTTTTTAGTGAAACCCAATAGATAGCTTTATTTTCTCTTTGTTTACTCAAATATTGAATGCTTATGTCTTATAAATTTAGTAGGAAAGTATTCTAATGACTTGCTTATGACACCCCATAGAATATATTATGTTTAGTACCATGAACACTGTAGCTTATTTACTTAAATCTCTGATAAATTGTATGTATGGTATGCACAGTCTGGTTAGCACAGTTAGTAAGGTGTTGGGTTTGCACTATCAAATTAAGACTGTCATTGGTTAGAATCCCATGTTATCATGTTTTTATTTTACTAGTGTGGTTTGTGGCTCTATAATATGAATGCCTATGTCTTTTAACAACAATAGTCAAGTCTTCCAATGGACTTTTTAGTGAAACCCAATAGATAGCTTTATTTTCTCTTTGTTTACTCAAATACTGAATGCTTATGTCTTATAAATTTAGTAGGAAAGTATTCTAATGACTTGCTTATGACACCCCATAGAATATATTATGTTTAGTACCTTGGACACTGTAGCTTATTCACTTAAATCTCTGATAAATAGGGTGTCTGGTATGCACAGTCTGGTTAGCACAGTTAGTAAGGTGTTGGGTTTGCACTATCAAATTAAGACTGTCATTGGTTTGTATCCCATGTTATAATGTTTTTATTCTACTAGTGTGGTTTGTGGCTCTATAATATGAATGCCTATGTCTTTTCACAACAATAGTCAAGTCTTCCAATGGACTTTTTCGTGAAACCCAATAGATAGCTTTATTTTCTCTTTGTTTACTCAAATATTGAATGCTTATGTCTTATAAATTTAGTAGGAAAGTATTCTAATGACTTGCTTATGACACCCCATAGAATATATTATGTTAAGGTACCTGGACACTGTAGCTTATTCACTTAAATCTCTGATAAATTGTGTGTCTGGTATGCACAGTCTGATCAGCACAGTTAGTAAAGTGTTGGGTTTGCACTATCATATTAAGACTGTCATTGGTTCGAATCCCATGTTATCATGTTTTTATTTTACTAGTGTGGTTTGTGGCTCTATAATATGAATGCCTATGTCTTTTAACAACAATAGTCAAGTCTTCCAATGGACGTTTTAGTGAAACCCAATAGATAGCTTTATTTTCTCTTTGTTTACTCAAATATTTAATGCTTATGTCTTATAAATTTAGTAGGAAAGTATTCTAATGACTTGCTTATGACACCCCATAGAATATATTATGTTTAGTACCATGGGCACTGTAGCTTATTCACTTAAATCTCTGATAAATTGTATGTCTGGTATGCACAGTCTGGTTAGCACAGTTAGTAAGGTGCTGGGTTTGCACTATCAAATTAAGACTGTCATTGGTTTGTATCCCATGTTATAATGTTTTTATTCTACTAGTGTGGTTTGTGGCTCTATAATATGAATGCCTATGTCTTTTCACAACAATAGTCAAGTCTTCCAATGGACTTTTTCGTGAAACCCAATAGATAGCTTTATTTTCTCTTTGTTTACTCAAATATTGAATGCTTATGTCTTATAAATTTAGTAGGAAAGTATTCTAATGACTTGCTTATGACACCCCATAGAATATATTATGTTTAGTACCTTGGACACTGTAGCTTATTCACTTAAATCTCTGATAAATTGTGGGTCTGGTATGCACAGTCTGATCAGCACAGTTAGTAAAGTGTTGGGTTTGCACTATCATATTAAGACTGTCATTGGTTCGAATCCCATGTTATCATGTTTTTATTTTACTAGTGTGGTTTGTGGCTCTATAATATGAATGCCTATGTCTTTTAACAACAATAGTCAAGTCTTCCAATGGACGTTTTAGTGAAACCCAATAGATAGCTTTATTTTCTCTTTGTTTACTCAAGTATTGAATGCTTATGTCTTATAAATTTAGTAGGAAAGTATTCTAATGACTTGCTTATGACACCCCATAGAATATATTATGTTTAATACCTTGGACACTGTAGCTTATTCACTTAAATCTCTGATAAATTGTGTATTTGGTATGTACAATCTGGTTAGCACAGTTAGTAAGGTGTTGGGTTTGCACTATCAAATTAAGACTGTCATTGGTTTGAATCCCATGTTATCATGTTTTTATTTTACTAGTGTGGTTTGTGGCTCTATAATATGAATGCCTATGTCTTTTAACAACAATAGTCAAGTCTTCCAATGGACTTTTTAGTGAAACCCAATAGATAGCTTTATTTTCTCTTTGTTTACTCAAATACTGAATGCTTATGTCTTATAAATTTAGTAGGAAAGTATTCTAATGACTTGCTTATGACACCCCATAGAATATATTATGTTTAGTACCTTGGACACTGTAGCTTATTCACTTAAATCTCTGATAAATAGGGTGTCTGGTATGCACAGTCTGGTTAGCACAGTTAGTAAGGTGTTGGGTTTGCACTATCAAATTAAGACTGTCATTGGTTTGTATCCCATGTTATAATGTTTTTATTCTACTAGTGTGGTTTGTGGCTCTATAATATGAATGCCTATGTCTTTTCACAACAATAGTCAAGTCTTCCAATGGACTTTTTCGTGAAACCCAATAGATAGCTTTATTTTCTCTTTGTTTACTCAAATATTGAATGCTTATGTCTTATAAATTTAGTAGGAAAGTATTCTAATGACTTGCTTATGACACCCCATAGAATATATTATGTTTAGTACCTTGGACACTGTAGCTTATTCACTTAAATCTCTGATAAATTGTGTGTCTGGTATGCACAGTCTGATCAGCACAGTTAGTAAAGTGTTGGGTTTGCACTATCATATTAAGACTGTCATTGGTTCGAATCCCATGTTATCATGTTTTTATTTTACTAGTGTGGTTTGTGGCTCTATAATATGAATGCCTATGTCTTTTAACAACAATAGTCAAGTCTTCCAATGGACGTTTTAGTGAAACCCAATAGATAGCTTTATTTTATCTTTGTTTACTCAAATATTGAATGCTTATGTCTTATAAATTTAGTAGGAAAGTATTCTAATGACTTGCTTATGACACCCCATAGAATATATTATGTTTAGTACCTTGGACACTGTAGCTTATTCACTTAAATCTCTGATAAATTGTGTTTTTGGTATGCACAGTCTAATTAGCACAGTTAGTAAGGTGTTGGGTTTGCACTATCAAATTAAGACTGTCATTGGTTCGAATCCCATGTTATCATGTTTTTATTTTACTAGTGTGGTTTGTGGCTTTATAATATGAATGCCTATGTCTTTTAACAACAATAGTCAAGTCTTCCAATGGACTTTTTAGTGAAACCCAATAGATAGCTTTATTTTCTCTTTGTTTACTCAAATATTTAATGCTTATGTCTTATAAATTTAGTAGGAAAGTATTCTAATGACTTGCTTATGACACCCCATAGAATATATTATGTTTAGTACCATGGGCACTGTAGCTTATTCACTTAAATCTCTGATAAATTGTATGTCTGGTATGCACAGTCTGGTTAGCACAGTTAGTAATGTGTTGGGTTTGCGCTATCAGATTAAGACTGTCATTGGTTCGAATCCCATGTTATCATGTTTTTATTTTACTAGTGTGGTTTGTGGCTCTATAATATGAATGCCTATGTCTTCTAACAACAATAGTCAAGTCTTCCAATGGACTTTTTAGTGAAACCCAATAGATAGTTTTATTTTCTTTTTGTTTACTCAAATACTGAATGCTTATGTCTTATAAATTTAGTAGGAAAGTATTCTAATGACTTGCTTATGACACCCCATAGAATATATTATGTTTAGTACCTTGGACACTGTGGCTTATTCACTTAAATCTCTGATAAATTGTGTGCCTGGTATGCACAGTCTGGTTAGCACAGTTAGTAAGGTGTTGGGTTTGCACTATCAAATTAAGACTGTCATTGGTACGAATCCCATGTCATCATGTTTTTATTTTACTAGTGTGGTTTGTGGCTCTATAATATGAATGCCTATGTCTTTTAACAACAATAGTCAAGTCTTCCAATGGACTTTTTAGTGAAACCCAATAGATAGCTTTATTTTCTCTTTGTTTACTCAAATATTGAATGCTTATGTCTTATAAATTTAGTAGGAAAGTATTCTAATGACTTGCTTATGACACCCCATAGAATATATTATGTTTATTACCTTGGACACTGTAGCTTATTCACTTAAATCTCTGATAAATTGTGTATTTGGTATGTACAATCTGGTTAGCACAGTTAGTAAGATGTTGGGTTTGCATTATCAAATTAAGACTGTCATTGGTTCGAATCCCATATTATCATGTTTTTATTTTACTAGTGTGGTTTGTGGCTCTATAATATGAATGCCTATGTCTTTTAACAACAATAGTCAAGTCTTCCAATGGACTTTTTAGTGAAACCCAATAGATAGCTTTATTTTCTCTTTGTTTACTCAAATACTGAATGCTTATGTCTTATAAATTTAGTTGGAAAGTATTCTAATGACTTGCTTATGACACCCCATAGAATATATTATGTTTAGTACCTTGGACACTGTAGCTTATTCACTTAAATCTCTGATAAATTGTGCAATTGGAATGCACAGTCTAATTCGCACAGTTAGTAAGGTGTTGGGTTTGCACTATCAAATTAAGACTGTCATTGGTTCGAATCCCATGTTATCATGTTTTTATTTTACTAGTGTGGTTTGTGGCTTTATAATATGAATGCCTATGTCTTTTAACAACAATAGTCAAGTCTTCCAATGGACTTTTTAGTGAAACCCAATAGATAGCTTTATTTTCTCTTTGTTTACTCAAATATTGAATGCTTATGTCTTATAAATTTAGTAGGAAAGTATTCTAATGACTTGCTTATGACACCCCATAGAATATATTATGTTTAGTACCTTGGACACTGTAGATTATTTACTTAAATCTCTGATAAATTGTGCGTCTGGTATGCACAGTCTGATCAGCACAGTTAGTAAAGTGTTGGGTTTGCACTATCAAATTAAGACTGTCATTGGTTCGAATCCTATGTTATCATGTTTTTATTTTTCTAGTGTGGTTTGTGGCTCTATAATATGAATGCCTATGTCTTTTAACAACAATAGTCAAGTCTTCCAATGGACTTTTTAGTGAAACCCAATAGATAGCTTTATTTTCTCTTTGTTTACTCAAATACTGAATGCTTATGTCTTATAAATTTAGTAGGAAAGTATTCTAATGACTTGCTTATGACACCCCATAGAATATATTATGTTTAGTACCTTGGACACTGTGGCTTATTCACTTAAATCTCTGATAAATTGTGTGCCTGGTATGCACAGTCTGGTTAGCACAGTTAGTAAGGTGTTGGGTTTGCACTATCAAATTAAGACTGTCATTGGTTCGAATCCTATGTTATCATGTTTTTATTTTACTAGTGTGGTTTGTGGCTTTATAATATGAATGCCTATGTCTTTTAACAACAATAGTCAAGTCTTCCAATGGACTTTTTAGTGAAACCCAATAGATAGCTTTATTTTCTCTTTGTTTACTCAAATATTGAATGCTTATGTCTTATAAATTTAGTAGGAAAGTATTCTAATGACTTGCTTATGACACCCCATAGAATATATTATGTTTAGTACCTTGGACACTGTAGCTTATTCACTTAAATCTCTGATAAATTGTGTGTCTGGTATGCACAGTCTGATCAGCACAGTTAGTAAAGTGTTGGGTTTGCACTATCAAATTAAGACTGTCATTGGTTCGAATCCCATGTTATCATGTTTGTATTTTACTAATGTGGTTTGTGGCTCTATAATATGAATGCCTATGTCTTTTAACAACAATAGTCAAGTCTTCCAATGGACTTTTTAGTGAAACCCAATAGATAGCTTTATTTTCTCTTTGTTTACTCAAATATTGAATGCTTATGTCTTATAAATTTAGTAGGAAAGTATTCTAATGACTTGCTTATGACACCCCATAGAATATATTATGTTTAGTACCATGAACACTGTAGCTTATTTACTTAAATCTCTGATAAATTGTATGTATGGTATGCACAGTCTGGTTAGCACAGTTAGTAAGGTGTTGGGTTTGCACTATCAAATTAAGACTGTCATTGGTTCGAATCCCATGTTATCATGTTTTTATTTTACTAGTGTGGTTTGTGGCTCTATAATATGAATGCCTATGTCTTTTAACAACAATAGTCAAGTCTTCCAATGGACTTTTTAGTGAAACCCAATAGATAGCTTTATTTTCTCTTTGTTTACTCAAATACTGAATGCTTATGTCTTATAAATTTAGTAGGAAAGTATTCTAATGACTTGCTTATGACACCCCATAGAATATATTATGTTTAGTACCTTGGACACTGTAGCTTATTCACTTAAATCTCTGATAAATAGGGTGTCTGGTATGCACAGTCTGGTTAGCACAGTTAGTAAGGTGTTGGGTTTGCACTATCAAATTAAGACTGTCATTGGTTTGTATCCCATGTTATAATGTTTTTATTCTACTAGTGTGGTTTGTGGCTCTATAATATGAATGCCTATGTCTTTTCACAACAATAGTCAAGTCTTCCAATGGACTTTTTCGTGAAACCCAATAGATAGCTTTATTTTCTCTTTGTTTACTCAAATATTGAATGCTTATGTCTTATAAATTTAGTAGGAAAGTATTCTAATGACTTGCTTATGACACCCCATAGAATATATTATGTTAAGGTACCTGGACACTGTAGCTTATTCACTTAAATCTCTGATAAATTGTGTGTCTGGTATGCACAGTCTGATCAGCACAGTTAGTAAAGTGTTGGGTTTGCACTATCATATTAAGACTGTCATTGGTTCGAATCCCATGTTATCATGTTTTTATTTTACTAGTGTGGTTTGTGGCTCTATAATATGAATGCCTATGTCTTTTAACAACAATAGTCAAGTCTTCCAATGGACGTTTTAGTGAAACCCAATAGATAGCTTTATTTTCTCTTTGTTTACTCAAATATTGAATGCTTATGTCTTATAAATTTAGTAGGAAAGTATTCTAATGACTTGCTTATGACACCCCATAGAATATATTATGTTTAGTACCTTGGACACTGTAGCTTATTCACTTAAATCTCTGATAAATTGTGTTTTTGGTATGCACAGTCTAATTAGCACAGTTAGTAAGGTGTTGGGTTTGCACTATCAAATTAAGACTGTCATTGGTTCGAATCCCATGTTATCATGTTTTTATTTTACTAGTGTGGTTTGTGGCTTTATAATATGAATGCCTATGTCTTTTAACAACAATAGTCAAGTCTTCCAATGGACTTTTTAGTGAAACCCAATAGATAGCTTTATTTTCTCTTTGTTTACTCAAATATTGAATGCTTATGTCTTATAAATTTAGTAGGAAAGTATTCTAATGACTTGCTTATGACACCCCATAGAATATATTATGTTTAGTACCTTGGACACTGTAGATTATTTACTTAAATCTCTGATAAATTGTGCGTCTGGTATGCACAGTCTGATCAGCACAGTTAGTAAAGTGTTGGGTTTGCACTATCAAATTAAGACTGTCATTGGTTCGAATCCCATGTTATCATGTTTTTATTTTTCTAGTGTGGTTTGTGGCTCTTTAATATGAATGCCTATGTCTTTTAACAACAATAGTCAAGTCTTCCAATGGACTTTTTAGTGAAACCCAATAGATAGCTTTATTTTCTCTTTGTTTACTCAAATACTGAATGCTTATGTCTTATAAATTTAGTAGGTAAGTATTCTAATGACTTGCTTATGACACCCCATAGAATATATTATGTTTAGTACCTTGGACACTGTAGATTATTTACTTAAATCTCTGATAAATTGTGCGTCTGGTATGCACAGTCTGATCAGCACAGTTAGTAAAGTGTTGGGTTTGCACTATCAAATTAAGACTGTCATTGGTTCGAATCCCATGTTATCATGTTTTTATTTTTCTAGTGTGGTTTGTGGCTCTATAATATGAATGCCTATGTCTTTTAACAACAATAGTCAAGTCTTCCAATGGACTTTTTAGTGAAACCCAATAGATAGCTTTATTTTCTCTCTGATTACTCAAATTCTGAATGCTTATGTCTTATAAATTTAGTAGGAAAGTATTCTAATGACTTGCTTATGACACCCCATAGAATATATTATGTTTAGTACCTTGGACACTGTGGCTTATTCACTTAAATCTCTGATAAATTGTGTGCCTGGTATGCACAGTCTGGTTAGCACAGTTAGTAAGGTGTTGGGTTTGCACTATCAAATTAAGACTGTCATTGGTTCGAATCCTATGTTATCATGTTTTTATTTTACTAGTGTGGTTTGTGGCTTTATAATATGAATGCCTATGTCTTTTAACAACAATAGTCAAGTCTTCCAATGGACTTTTTAGTGAAACCCAATAGATAGCTTTATTTTCTCTTTGTTTACTCAAATATTGAATGCTTTTGTCTTATAAATTTAGTAGGAAAGTATTCTAATGACTTGCTTATGACACCCCATAGAATATATTATGTTTAGTACCTTGGACACTGTAGCTTATTCACTTAAATCTCTGATAAATTGTGTGTCTGGTATGCACAGTCTGATCAGCACAGTTAGTAAAGTGTTGGGTTTGCACTATCAAATTAAGACTGTCATTGGTTCGAATCCCATGTTATCATGTTTTTATTTTACTAGTGTTGTTTGTGGCTCTATAATATGAATGCCTATGTCTTTTAACAACAATAGTCAAGTCTTCCAATGGACTTTTTAGTGAAACCCAATAGATAGCTTTATTTTCTCTTTGTTTACTCAAATATTGAATGCTTATGTCTTATAAATTTAGTAGGAAAGTATTCTAATGACTTGCTTATGACACCCCATAGAATATATTATGTTTAGTACCATGAACACTGTAGCTTATTTACTTAAATCTCTGATAAATTGTATGTATGGTATGCACAGTCTGGTTAGCACAGTTAGTAAGGTGTTGGGTTTGCACTATCAAATTAAGACTGTCATTGGTTTGAATCCCATGTTATAATGTTTTTATTTTACTAGTGTGGTTTGTGGCTCTATAATATGAATGCCTATGTCTTTTAACAACAATAGTCAAGTCTTCCAATGGACTATTTAGTGAAACCCAATAGATAGTTTTATTTTCTTTTTGTTTACTCAAATACTGAATGCTTATGTCTTATAAATTTAGTAGGAAAGTATTCTAATGACTTGCTTATGACACCCCATAGAATATATTATGTTTAGTACATTGGACACTGTAGCTTATTCACTTAAATCTCTGATAAATAGGGCATCTGGTATGCACAGTCTGGTTAGCACAGTTAGTAAGGTGTTGGGTTTGCACTATCAAATTAAGACTGTCATTGGTTTGAATCCCATGTTATAATGTTTTTATTTTACTAGTGTGGTTTGTGGCTCTATAATATGAATGCCTATGTCTTTTAACAACAATAGTCAAGTCTTCCAATGGACTTTTTAGTGAAACCCAATAGATAGCTTTATTTTCTCTTTGTTTACTCAAATATTGAATGCTTATGTCTTATAAATTTAGTAGGAAAGTATTCTAATGACTTGCTTATGACACCCCATAGAATATATTATGTTTAGTACCATGGACACTGTAGCTTATTCACTTAAATCTCTGATAAATTGTATGTCTGATATGCACAGTCTGGTTAGCACAGTTAGTAATGTGTTGGGTTTGCACTATCAAATTAAGACTGTAATTGGTTTGAATCCCCTGTTATCATGTTTTTATTTTACTAGTGTGGTTTGTGGCTTTATAATATGAATGCCTATGTCTTTTAACAACAATAGTCAAGTCTTCTAATGGACTTTTTAGTGAAACCCAATAGATAGCTTTATTTTCTCTTTGTTTACTCAAATATTGAATGCTTATGTCTTATAAATTTAGTAGGAAAGTATTCTAATGACTTGCTTATGACACCCCATAGAATATATTATGTTTAGTACTTCGGACACTGTAGCTTATTCACTTAAATCTCTGATAAATTGTGTGTCTGGTATACACAGTCTGGTTAGCACAGTTAGTAAGGTGTTGGGTTTGCACTATCAAATTAAGACTGTCATTGGTTCGAATCCCATGTTATCATGCTTTTATTTACTAGTGTGGTTTGTGGCTCTATAATATGAATGCCTATGTCTTTTAACAACAATATTCTAGTCTTCCAATGGACTTTTTAGCGAAACCCAGTAGATAGCTTTATTTTCTCTTTGTTTACTCAAATATTGAATGCTTATGTCTTATAAATTTAGTAGGAAAGTATTCTAATGACTTGCTTATGACACCCCATAGAATATATTATGTTTAGTACCTTGGACACTGTAGCTTATTCACTTAAATATCTGATAAATTGTGTGTCTGGTATGCACAGTCTGGTTAGCACAGTTAGTAAGGTGTTGGGTTTGCACTATCAAATTAAGACTGTCATTGGTTCAAATCCAATGTCATCATGTTTTTATTTTACTAGTGTGGTTTGTGGCTCTATAATATGAATGCCTATGTCTTTTAACAACAATAGTCAAGTCTTCCAATGGACTTTTTAGTGAAACCCAATAGATAGCTTTATTTTCTCTTTGTTTACTCAAATATTGAATGCTTATGTCTTATAAATTCAGTAGGAAAGTATTCTAATGACTTGCTTATGACACCCCATAGAATATATTATGTTTAGTACCTTGGACACTGTAGCTTATTCACTTAAATCTCTGATAAATTGTGTGTTTGGTATGCACTGTCTGGTTAGCAGTTAGTAAGGTGTTGGGTTTGCACTATCAAATTAAGACTGTTATTGGTTCGAATCCCATGTTATCATGTTTTTATTTTACTAGTGTGGTTTGTGGCTCTATAATATGAATGCCTATGTCTTTTAACAACAATAGTCAAGTCTTCCAATGGACTTTTTAGTGAAACCCAATAGATAGCTTTATTTTCTCTTTGTTTACTCAAATATTGAATGCACATGTCTTATAACTTTAATAGTAAAGTGTTCTAATGACTTGCTTATGACACCACATAGAATATATCATGTTTAGTACCTTGGACACTATAGCTTATTTACTTAAATCTCTGATAAATTGCCAAAATGGTATGAATAGACTGCTTAGCACAGTGGGTAAGGTGTTGGGTTTGCACTATCAAATTAAGACTGTCATTGGTTCAAATACCATCTAAGCATGTATTTATTTTACAAGTCTGCATTGTGGTTTGTGGCTCTATAATATGAATGCATATGTATTTTAACAACAGTAGTCAAGTCTTCCAATGGACTTTTTAGTGAAACCCAATAGATAGCTTTATTTTCTCTTTGTTTACTCAAATATTGAATGCACATGTCTTATAACTTTAATAGTAAAGTGTTCTAATGACTTGCTTATGACACCACATAGAATATATCATGTTTAGTACCTTGTACACTATAGCTTTTTTATTTAAATCTCTGATAAATTGCGTAAAATGGTATGAATAGACTGGTTAGCACAGTGGGTAAGGTGTTGGGTTTGCACTATCAAATTAAGACTGTCATTGGTTCGAATACCATGTTAGCATATATTTATTTCACAAGTCTGCTTTGTGGCTCTATAATATGAATGCATATGTCTTTTATCAACAATAGTCAAGTCTTCCAATGGACTTGTTAGTGAAACCCAAATAGATAGCTTTATTTTCTCTTTGTTTACTCAAATATTGAATGCATATGTCTTATAACTTTAATAGTAAAGTGTTCTAATGACTTGCTTATGACACCCCACAGAATATATCATGTTTAGTGCCTTGGACGCTGTAGCTTATTTACTTAAATATCTGATAAATTGCTTTTCTGGTATGTATAGACTGGTTAGTACAGTTGGTAACATGTTGGGTTTGCACTATCAAATTAAGACTGCCATTGGTTTGAATCCCATGTAAGCATGTTTTTATTTTACTAGTGTGGTTTGTGGCTATATACAATGTAATGCATATGTATTTTAACAACAATAGTCAAGTCTTCCAATGTATTTGTTAGTGAAACCCAATAGATAGCTTTATTTTATCTTTGTTTATTCAAATATTGAATGCATATGTCTCATAACATTAGTAGTAAAGTATTTTAATGACTTGCTTATGACACCCTATATAATATATCATGTTTAGTACCATGGACACTGTAGCTTATTTACTTAATCTCTGATAAATTGTAAGACTGGTATGCAGACTGGTTAGCACAGTAGTTAAGGTTTTGTGTTTGCACTATCAAATTAAGACTGTCATTGGTTTGAATCCCATGTAAGCATGTATTTATTTTACAAGTCTGCATTGTGGTTTGTGGCTCTATAATATGAATGCATATGTCTTTTAACAACAATAGTCAAGTCTTCCAATGGACTTGTTAGTGAAACCCAATAGTTAGCTTTATTTTCTCTTTGTTTACTCAAATATTGAAAGCATATGTCTTATAACTTTAAAAGTAAAGTGTTCTAATGACTTGCTTATGACACCACATAGAATATATCATGTTTAGTACCTTGGACACTATAGCTTATTTACTTAAATCTCTGATAAATTGGGTAAAATGGTATGAATAGACTGGTTAGCACAGTGGGTGACGTGTTGGGTTTGCACTATCAAATTAAGACTGTCATTGGTTTGAATACAATGTAAGCATGTATTTATTTCACAAGTCTGCTTTGTGGCTCTATAATATGAATGCATATGTGTTTTATCAACAATAGTCAAGTCTTCCAATGGACTTGTTAGTGAAACCCAAATAGATAGCTTTATTTTCTCTTTGTTTACTCAAATATTGAATGCATATGTCTTATAACTTTAGTAGTAAAGTATTCTAATGACTTGCTTATGACATCCCATAGAATATATCATGTTTAGTACCATGGACACTGTAGATTATTTACTTAATCTCAGATAAATTGTGTGACTGGAATGCAGACTGGTTAACACTGTGGGTAAGGTGTTGGGTTTGCACTATCAAATTAAGACTGTCATTGGTTTTGAATTCCATGTAAGCATGTATTTAATTATTTTACAAGTCTGCATTGTGGTTTGTGGCCCTATAATATGAATGCATATGTCTTTTAACAACAGTAGTCAAGTCTTCCAATGGACTTGTTTGTGAAACCCAATAGATAGCTTTATTTTCTCTTTGTTTACTCAAATATTGAATGCACATGTCTTATAACTTTAATAGTAAAGTGTTCTAATGACTTGCTTATGACACCCCATAGAATATATCATGTTTAGTACCTTGGACACTGTAGCTTATTTACTTAAATCTCTGATAAATTGCATCTCTCGTATGTATAGACTGGTTAGTACAGTTGGTAACGTGTTGGGTTTGCACTATCAAATTAAGACTGCCATTGGTTTGAATCCCATGTAAACATGTTTTTATTTTACTAGTGTGGTTTGTGGCTCTATACAATGTAATGCATATGTCTTTTAACAACAATAGTCAAGTCTTCCAATGGACTTTTTAGTGAAACCCAATAGATAGCTTTATTTTCTCTTTGTTTACTCAAATATTGAATGCTTATGTCTTATAAATTTAGTAGGAAAGTATTCTAATGACTTGCTTATGACACCCCATAGAATATATTATGTTTAGTACCATGGGCACTGTAGGTTATTCACTTAAATCTCTGATAAATTGTATATCTGGTATGCACAGTCTGGTTAGCACAGTTAGTAAGGTGTTGGGTTTGCACTATCAAATTAAGACTGTCATTGGTTTGAATCCAATGTTATCATGTTTTCATTTTACTAGTGTGGTTTGTGGCTCTATAATATGAATGCCTATGTCTTTTAACAACAATAGTCAAGTCTTCCAATGGACTTTTTAGTGAAACCCAATAGATAGCTTTATTTTCTCTTTGTTTACTCAAATATTGAATGCTTATGTCTTATAAATTTAGTAGGAAAGTATTCTAATGACTTGCTTATGACACCCCATAGAATATATTATGTTTAGTACCTTGGACACTGTAGATTATTTACTTAAATCTCTGATAAATTGTGCATCTGGTATGCACAGTCTGATCAGCACAGTTAGTAAAGTGTTGGGTTTGCACTATCAAATTAAGACTGTTATTGGTTCGAATCCCATGTTATCATGTTTTTATTTTTCTAGTGTGGTTTGTGGCTCTATAATATGAATGCCTATGTCTTTTAACAACAATAGTCAAGTCTTCCAATGGACTTTTTAGTGAAACCCAATAGATTGCTTTATTTTCTCTCTGATTACTCAAATACTGAATGCTTATGTCTTATAAATTTAGTAGGAAAGTATTCTAATGACTTGCTTATGACAGCCCATAGAATATATTATGTTTAGTACCTTGGACACTGTAGCTTATTCACTTAAATCTCTGATAAATAGGGTGTCTGGTATGCACAGTCTGGTTAGCACAGTTAGTAAGGTGTTGGGTTTGCACTATCAAATTAAGACTGTTATTGGTTTGTATCCCATGTTATAATGTTTTTATTCTACTAGTGTGGTTTGTGGCTCTATAATATGAATGCCTATGTCTTTTCACAACAATAGTCAAGTCTTCCAATGGACTTTTTCGTGAAACCCAATAGATAGCTTTATTTTCTCTTTGTTTACTCAAATATTGAATGCTTATGTCTTATAAATTTAGTAGGAAAGTATTCTAATGACTTGCTTATGACACCCCATAGAATATATTATGTTTAGTACCTTGGACACTGTAGCTTATTCACTTAAATCTCTGATAAATTGTGTTTTTGGTATGCACAGTCTAATTAGCACAGTTAGTAAGGTGTTGGGTTTGCACTATCAAATTAAGACTGTCATTGGTTCGAATCCCATGTTATCATGTTTTTATTTTACTAGTGTGGTTTGTGGCTTTATAATATGAATGCCTATGTCTTTTAACAACAATAGTCAAGTCTTCCAATGGACTTTTTAGTGAAACCCAATAGATAGCTTTATTTTTTCTTTGTTTACTCAAATATTGAATGCTTATGTCTTATAAATTTAGTAGGAAAGTATTCTAATGACTTGCTTATGACACCCCATAGAATATATTATGTTTAGTACCATGGGCACTGTAGCTTATTCACTTAAATCTCTGATAAATTGGATGTCTGGTATGCACAGTCTGGTTAGCACAGTTAGTAATGTGTTGGGTTTGCGCTATCAGATTAAGACTGTCATTGGTTCGAATCCCATGTTATCATGTTTTTATTTTACTAGTGTGGTTTGTGGCTCTATAATATGAATGCCTATGTCTTCTAACAACAATAGTCAAGTCTTCCAATGGACTTTTTAGTGAAACCCAATAGATAGTTTTATTTTCTTTTTGTTTACTCAAATACTGAATGCTTATGTCATAAATTTAGTAGGAAAGTATTCTAATGACTTGCTTATGACACCCCATAGAATATATTATGTTTAGTACCTTGGACACTGTGGCTTATTCACTTAAATCTCTGATAAATTGTGTGCCTGGTATGCACAGTCTGGTTAGCACAGTTAGTAAGGTGTTGGGTTTGCACTATCAAATTAAGACTGTCATTGGTACGAATCCCATGTCATCATGTTTTTATTTTACTAGTGTGGTTTGTGGCTCTATAATATGAATGCCTATGTCTTTTAACAACAATAGTCAAGTCTTCCAATGGACTTTTTAGTGAAACCCAATAGATAGCTTTATTTTCTCTTTGTTTACTCAAATATTGAATGCTTATGTCTTATAAATTTAGTAGGAAAGTATTCTAATGACTTGATTATGACACCCCATAGAATATATTATGTTTAGTACCTTGGACACTGTAGCTTATTCACTTAAATCTCTGATAAATTGTGTATTTGGTATGTACAATCTGGTTAGCACAGTTAGTAAGGTGTTGGGTTTGCACTATCAAATTAAGACTGTCATTGGTTCGAATCCCATGTTAACATGTTTTTATTTTACTAGTGTGGTTTGTGGCTCTATAATATGAATGCCTATGTCTTTTAACAACAATAGTCAAGTCTTCCAATGGACTTTTTAGTGAAACCCAATAGATAGCTTTATTTTCTCTTTGTTTACTCAAATATTGAATGCTTTTGTCTTATAAATTTAGTAGGAAAGTATTCTAATGACTTGCTTATGACACTCCATAGAATATATTATGTTTAGTACCTTGGACACTGTAGCTTATTCACTTAAATCTCTGATAAATTGTGTGTCTGGTATGCACAGTCTGATCAGCACAGTTAGTAAAGTGTTGGGTTTGCACTATCAAATTAAGACTGTTATTGGTTCGAATCCCATGTTATCATGTTTTTATTTTTCTAGTGTGGTTTGTGGCTCTATAATATGAATGCCTATGTCTTTTAACAACAATAGTCAAGTCTTCCAATGGACTTTTTAGTGAAACCCAATAGATTGCTTTATTTTCTCTCTGATTACTCAAATACTGAATGCTTATGTCTTATAAATTTAGTAGGAAAGTATTCTAATGACTTGCTTATGACAGCCCATAGAATATATTATGTTTAGTACCTTGGACACTGTAGCTTATTCACTTAAATCTCTGATAAATAGGGTGTCTGGTATGCACAGTCTGGTTAGCACAGTTAGTAAGGTGTTGGGTTTGCACTATCAAATTAAGACTGTTATTGGTTTGTATCCCATGTTATAATGTTTTTATTCTACTAGTGTGGTTTGTGGCTCTATAATATGAATGCCTATGTCTTTTCACAACAATAGTCAAGTCTTCCAATGGACTTTTTCGTGAAACCCAATAGATAGCTTTATTTTCTCTTTGTTTACTCAAATATTGAATGCTTATGTCTTATAAATTTAGTAGGAAAGTATTCTAATGACTTGCTTATGACACCCCATAGAATATATTATGTTTAGTACCTTGGACACTGTAGCTTATTCACTTAAATCTCTGATAAATTGTGTTTTTGGTATGCACAGTCTAATTAGCACAGTTAGTAAGGTGTTGGGTTTGCACTATCAAATTAAGACTGTCATTGGTTCGAATCCCATGTTATCATGTTTTTATTTTACTAGTGTGGTTTGTGGCTTTATAATATGAATGCCTATGTCTTTTAACAACAATAGTCAAGTCTTCCAATGGACTTTTTAGTGAAACCCAATAGATAGCTTTATTTTCTCTTTGTTTACTCAAATATTGAATGCTTATGTCTTATAAATTTAGTAGGAAAGTATTCTAATGACTTGCTTATGACACCCCATAGAATATATTATGTTTAGTACCATGGGCACTGTAGCTTATTCACTTAAATCTCTGATAAATTGGATGTCTGGTATGCACAGTCTGGTTAGCACAGTTAGTAATGTGTTGGGTTTGCGCTATCAGATTAAGACTGTCATTGGTTCGAATCCCATGTTATCATGTTTTTATTTTACTAGTGTGGTTTGTGGCTCTATAATATGAATGCCTATGTCTTCTAACAACAATAGTCAAGTCTTCCAATGGACTTTTTAGTGAAACCCAATAGATAGTTTTATTTTCTTTTTGTTTACTCAAATACTGAATGCTTATGTCTTATAAATTTAGTAGGAAAGTATTCTAATGACTTGCTTATGACACCCCATAGAATATATTATGTTTAGTACCTTGGACACTGTGGCTTATTCACTTAAATCTCTGATAAATTGTGTGCCTGGTATGCACAGTCTGGTTAGCACAGTTAGTAAGGTGTTGGGTTTGCACTATCAAATTAAGACTGTCATTGGTACGAATCCCATGTCATCATGTTTTTATTTTACTAGTGTGGTTTGTGGCTCTATAATATGAATGCCTATGTCTTTTAACAACAATAGTCAAGTCTTCCAATGGACTTTTTAGTGAAACCCAATAGATAGCTTTATTTTCTCTTTGTTTACTCAAATATTGAATGCTTATGTCTTATAAATTTAGTAGGAAAGTATTCTAATGACTTGATTATGACACCCCATAGAATATATTATGTTTAGTACCTTGGACACTGTAGCTTATTCACTTAAATCTCTGATAAATTGTGTATTTGGTATGTACAATCTGGTTAGCACAGTTAGTAAGGTGTTGGGTTTGCACTATCAAATTAAGACTGTCATTGGTTCGAATCCCATGTTATCATGTTTTTATTTTACTAGTGTGGTTTGTGGCTCTATAATATGAATGCCTATGTCTTTTAACAACAATAGTCAAGTCTTCCAATGGACTTTTTAGTGAAACCCAATAGATAGCTTTATTTTCTCTTTGTTTACTCAAATATTGAATGCTTTTGTCTTATAAATTTAGTAGGAAAGTATTCTAATGACTTGCTTATGACACCCCATAGAATATATTATGTTTAGTACCTTGGACACTGTAGCTTATTCACTTAAATCTCTGATAAATTGTGTGTCTGGTATGCACAGTCTGATCAGCACAGTTAGTAAAGTGTTGGGTTTGCACTATCAAATTAAGACTGTCATTGGTTCGAATCCCATGTTATCATGTTTGTATTTTACTAGTGTGGTTTGTGGCTCTATAATATGAATGCCTATGTCTTTTAACAACAATAGTCAAGTCTTCCAATGGACTTTTTAGTGAAACCCAATAGATAGCTTTATTTTCTCTTTGTTTACTCAAATATTGAATGCTTATGTCTTATAAATTTAGTAGGAAAGTATTCTAATGACTTGCTTATGACACCCCATAGAATATATTATGTTTAGTACCTTGGACACTGTAGCTTATTCACTTAAATCTCTGATAAATTGTGTATTTGGTATGCACAGGCTAATTAGCACAGTTAGTAATGTGTTGGGTTTGCACTATCAAATTAAGACTGTCATTGGTTCGAATCCCATGTTATCATGTTTTTATTTTACTAGTGTTGTTTGTGGCTCTATAATATGAATGCCTATGTCTTTTAACAACAATAGTCAAGTCTTCCAATGGACTTTTTAGTGAAACCCAATAGATAGCTTTATTTTCTCTTTGTTTACTCAAATATTGAATGCTTATGTCTTATAAATTTAGTAGGAAAGTATTCTAATGACTTGCTTATGACACCCCATAGAATATATTATGTTTAGTACCATGAACACTGTAGCTTATTTACTTAAATCTCTGATAAATTGTATGTATGGTATGCACAGTCTGGTTAGCACAGTTAGTAAGGTGTTGGGTTTGCACTATCAAATTAAGACTGTCATTGGTTCGAATCCCATGTTATAATGTTTTTATTTTACTAGTGTGGTTTGTGGCTCTATAATATGAATGCCTATGTCTTTTAACAACAATAGTCAAGTCTTCCAATGGACTATTTAGTGAAACCCAATAGATAGTTTTATTTTCTTTTTGTTTACTCAAATACTGAATGCTTATGTCTTATAAATTTAGTAGGAAAGTATTCTAATGACTTGCTTATGACACCCCATAGAATATATTATGTTTAGTACATTGGACACTGTAGCTTATTCACTTAAATCTCTGATAAATAGGGCATCTGGTATGCACAGTCTGGTTAGCACAGTTAGTAAGGTGTTTGGTTTGCACTATCAAATTAAGACTGTCATTGGTTTGAATCCCATGTTATAATGTTTTTATTTTACTAGTGTGGTTTGTGGCTCTATAATATGAATGCCTATGTCTTTTAACAACAATAGTCAAGTCTTCCAATGGACTTTTTAGTGAAACCCAATAGATAGCTTTATTTTCTCTTTGTTTACTCAAATATTGAATGCTTATGTCTTATAAATTTAGTAGGAAAGTATTCTAATGACTTGCTTATGACACCCCATAGAATATATTATGTTTAGTACCATGGACACTGTAGCTTATTCACTTAAATCTCTGATAAATTGTATGTCTGATATGCACAGTCTGGTTAGCACAGTTAGTAATGTGTTGGGTTTGCACTATCAAATTAAGACTGTAATTGGTTTGAATCCCCTGTTATCATGTTTTTATTTTACTAGTGTGGTTTGTGGCTTTATAATATGAATGCCTATGTCTTTTAACAACAATAGTCAAGTCTTCTAATGGACTTTTTAGTGAAACACAATAGATAGCTTTATTTTCTCTTTGTTTACTCAAATATTGAATGCTTATGTCTTATAAATTTAGTAGGAAAGTATTCTAATGACTTGCTTATGACACCCCATAGAATATATTATGTTTAGTACTTCGGACACTGTAGCTTATTCACTTAAATCTCTGATAAATTGTGTGTCTGGTATACACAGTCTGGTTAGCACAGTTAGTAAGGTGTTGGGTTTGCACTATCAAATTAAGACTGTCATTGGTTCGAATCCCATGTTATCATGCTTTTATTTACTAGTGTGGTTTGTGGCTCTATAATATGAATGCCTATGTCTTTTAACAACAATATTCTAGTCTTCCAATGGACTTTTTAGCGAAACCCAGTAGATAGCTTTATTTTCTCTTTGTTTACTCAAATATTGAATGCTTATGTCTTATAAATTTAGTAGGAAAGTATTCTAATGACTTGCTTATGACACCCCATAGAATATATTATGTTTAGTACCTTGGACACTGTAGCTTATTCACTTAAATATCTGATAAATTGTGTGTCTGGTATGCACAGTCTGGTTAGCACAGTTAGTAAGGTGTTGGGTTTGCACTATCAAATTAAGACTGTCATTGGTTCAAATCCAATGTCATCATGTTTTTATTTTACTAGTGTGGTTTGTGGCTCTATAATATGAATGCCTATGTCTTTTAACAACAATAGTCAAGTCTTCCAATGGACTTTTTAGTGAAACCCAATAGATAGCTTTATTTTCTCTTTGTTTACTCAAATATTGAATGCTTATGTCTTATAAATTCAGTAGGAAAGTATTCTAATGACTTGCTTATGACACCCCATAGAATATATTATGTTTAGTACCTTGGACACTGTAGCTTATTCACTTAAATCTCTGATAAATTGTGTGTTTGGTATGCACTGTCTGGTTAGCAGTTAGTAAGGTGTTGGGTTTGCACTATCAAATTAAGACTGTTATTGGTTCGAATCCCATGTTATCATGTTTTTATTTTACTAGTGTGGTTTGTGGCTCTATAATATGAATGCCTATGTCTTTTAACAACAATAGTCAAGTCTTCCAATGGACTTTTTAGTGAAACCCAATAGATAGCTTTATTTTCTCTTTGTTTACTCAAATATTGAATGCACATGTCTTATAACTTTAATAGTAAAGTGTTCTAATGACTTGCTTATGACACCACATAGAATATATCATGTTTAGTACCTTGGACACTATAGCTTATTTACTTAAATCTCTGATAAATTGCCAAAATGGTATGAATAGACTGCTTAGCACAGTGGGTAAGGTGTTGGGTTTGCACTATCAAATTAAGACTGTCATTGGTTCAAATACCATCTAAGCATGTATTTATTTTACAAGTCTGCATTGTGGTTTGTGGCTCTATAATATGAATGCATATGTATTTTAACAACAGTAGTCAAGTCTTCCAATGGACTTTTTAGTGAAACCCAATAGATAGCTTTATTTTCTCTTTGTTTACTCAAATATTGAATGCACATGTCTTATAACTTTAATAGTAAAGTGTTCTAATGACTTGCTTATGACACCACATAGAATATATCATGTTTAGTACCTTGTACACTATAGCTTTTTTATTTAAATCTCTGATAAATTGCGTAAAATGGTATGAATAGACTGGTTAGCACAGTGGGTAAGGTGTTGGGTTTGCACTATCAAATTAAGACTGTCATTGGTTCGAATACCATGTTAGCATATATTTATTTCACAAGTCTGCTTTGTGGCTCTATAATATGAATGCATATGTCTTTTATCAACAATAGTCAAGTCTTCCAATGGACTAGTTAGTGAAACCCAAATAGATAGCTTTATTTTCTCTTTGTTTACTCAAATATTGAATGCATATGTCTTATAACTTTAATAGTAAAGTGTTCTAATGACTTGCTTATGACACCCCACAGAATATATCATGTTTAGTGCCTTGGACGCTGTAGCTTATTTACTTAAATATCTGATAAATTGCTTTTCTGGTATGTATAGACTGGTTAGTACAGTTGGTAACATGTTGGGTTTGCACTATCAAATTAAGACTGCCATTGGTTTGAATCCCATGTAAGCATGTTTTTATTTTACTAGTGTGGTTTGTGGCTATATACAATGTAATGCATATGTATTTTAACAACAATAGTCAAGTCTTCCAATGTATTTGTTAGTGAAACCCAATAGATAGCTTTATTTTATCTTTGTTTATTCAAATATTGAATGCATATGTCTCATAACATTAGTAGTAAAGTATTTTAATGACTTGCTTATGACACCCTATATAATATATCATGTTTAGTACCATGGACACTGTAGCTTATTTACTTAATCTCTGATAAATTGTAAGACTGGTATGCAGACTGGTTAGCACAGTAGTTAAGGTTTTGTGTTTGCACTATCAAATTAAGACTGTCATTGGTTTGAATCCCATGTAAGCATGTATTTATTTTACAAGTCTGCATTGTGGTTTGTGGCTCTATAATATGAATGCATATGTCTTTTAACAACAATAGTCAAGTCTTCCAATGGACTTGTTAGTGAAACCCAATAGATAGCTTTATTTTCTCTTTGTTTACTCAAATATTGAATGCACATGTCTTATAACTTTAATAGTAAAGTGTTCTAATGACTTGCTTATGACACCACATAGAATATATCATGTTTAGTACCTTGTACACTATAGCTTTTTTATTTAAATCTCTGATAAATTGCGTAAAATGGTATGAATAGACTGGTTAGCACAGTGGGTAAGGTGTTGGGTTTGCACTATCAAATTAAGACTGTCATTGGTTCGAATACCATGTTAGCATATATTTATTTCACAAGTCTGCTTTGTGGCTCTATAATATGAATGCATATGTCTTTTATCAACAATAGTCAAGTCTTCCAATGGACTTGTTAGTGAAACCCAAATAGATAGCTTTATTTTCTCTTTGTTTACTCAAATATTGAATGCATATGTCTTATAACTTTAATAGTAAAGTGTTCTAATGACTTGCTTATGACACCCCATAGAATATATCATGTTTAGTGCCTTGGACGCTGTAGCTTATTTACTTAAATATCTGATAAATTGCTTTTCTGGTATGTATAGACTGGTTAGTACAGTTGGTAACATGTTGGGTTTGCACTATCAAATTAAGACTGCCATTGGTTTGAATCCCATGTAAGCATGTTTTTATTTTACTAGTGTGGTTTGTGGCTATATACAATGTAATGCATATGTATTTTAACAACAATAGTCAAGTCTTCCAATGTATTTGTTAGTGAAACCCAATAGATAGCTTTATTTTATCTTTGTTTATTCAAATATTGAATGCATATGTCTCATAACATTAGTAGTAAAGTATTTTAATGACTTGCTTATGACACCCTATATAATATATCATGTTTAGTACCATGGACACTGTAGCTTATTTACTTAATCTCTGATAAATTGTAAGACTGGTATGCAGACTGGTTAGCACAGTAGTTAAGGTTTTGTGTTTGCACTATCAAATTAAGACTGTCATTGGTTTGAATCCCATGTAAGCATGTATTTATTTTACAAGTCTGCATTGTGGTTTGTGGCTCTATAATATGAATGCATATGTCTTTTAACAACAATAGTCAAGTCTTCCAATGGACTTGTTAGTGAAACCCAATAGTTAGCTTTATTTTCTCTTTGTTTACTCAAATATTGAAAGCATATGTCTTATAACTTTAAAAGTAAAGTGTTCTAATGACTTGCTTATGACACCACATAGAATATATCATGTTTAGTACCTTGGACACTATAGCTTATTTACTTAAATCTCTGATAAATTGGGTAAAATGGTATGAATAGACTGGTTAGCACAGTGGGTGACGTGTTGGGTTTGCACTATCAAATTAAGACTGTCATTGGTTTGAATACAATGTAAGCATGTATTTATTTCACAAGTCTGCTTTGTGGCTCTATAATATGAATGCATATGTGTTTTATCAACAATAGTCAAGTCTTCCAATGGACTTGTTAGTGAAACCCAAATAGATAGCTTTATTTTCTCTTTGTTTACTCAAATATTGAATGCATATGTCTTATAACTTTAGTAGTAAAGTATTCTAATGACTTGCTTATGACATCCCATAGAATATATCATGTTTAGTACCATGGACACTGTAGATTATTTACTTAATCTCAGATAAATTGTGTGACTGGAATGCAGACTGGTTAACACTGTGGGTAAGGTGTTGGGTTTGCACTATCAAATTAAGACTGTCATTGGTTTTGAATTCCATGTAAGCATGTATTTAATTATTTTACAAGTCTGCATTGTGGTTTGTGGCCCTATAATATGAATGCATATGTCTTTTAACAACAGTAGTCAAGTCTTCCAATGGACTTGTTTGTGAAACCCAATAGATAGCTTTATTTTCTCTTTGTTTACTCAAATATTGAATGCACATGTCTTATAACTTTAATAGTAAAGTGTTCTAATGACTTGCTTATGACACCCCATAGAATATATCATGTTAGTACCTTGGACACTGTAGCTTATTTACTTAAATCTCTGATAAATTGCATCTCTCGTATGTATAGACTGGTTAGTACAGTTGGTAACGTGTTGGGTTTGCACTATCAAATTAAGACTGCCATTGGTTTGAATCCCATGTAAACATGTTTTTATTTTACTAGTGTGGTTTGTGGCTCTATACAATGTAATGCATATGTCTTTTAACAACAATAGTCAAGTCTTCCAATGTATTTGTTAGTGAAACCCAATAGATAGCTTTATTTTATCTTTGTTTATTCAAATATTGAATGCATATGTCTCATAACATTAGTAGTAAAGTATTTTAATGACTTGCTTATGACACCCTATATAATATATCATGTTTAGTACCATGGACACTGTAGCTTATTTACTTAATCTCTGATAAATTGTAAGACTGGTATGCAGACTGGTTAGCACAGTAGTTAAGGTTTTGTGTTTGCACTATCAAATTAAGACTGTCATTGGTTTGAATCCCATGTAAGCATGTATTTATTTTACAAGTCTGCATTGTGGTTTGTGGCTCTATAATATGAATGCATATGTCTTTTAACAACAATAGTCAAGTCTTCCAATGGACTTGTTAGTGAAACCCAATAGATAGCTTTATTTTCTCTTTGTTTACTCAAATATTGAATGCACATGTCTTATAACTTTAATAGTAAAGTGTTCTAATGACTTGCTTATGACACCACATAGAATATATCATGTTTAGTACCTTGTACACTATAGCTTTTTTATTTAAATCTCTGATAAATTGCGTAAAATGGTATGAATAGACTGGTTAGCACAGTGGGTAAGGTGTTGGGTTTGCACTATCAAATTAAGACTGTCATTGGTTCGAATACCATGTTAGCATATATTTATTTCACAAGTCTGCTTTGTGGCTCTATAATATGAATGCATATGCCTTTTATCAACAATAGTCAAGTCTTCCAATGGACTTGTTAGTGAAACCCAAATAGATAGCTTTATTTTCTCTTTGTTTACTCAAATATTGAATGCATATGTCTTATAACTTTAATAGTAAAGTGTTCTAATGACTTGCTTATGACACCCCATAGAATATATCATGTTTAGTGCCTTGGACGCTGTAGCTTATTTACTTAAATATCTGATAAATTGCTTTTCTGGTATGTATAGACTGGTTAGTACAGTTGGTAACATGTTGGGTTTGCACTATCAAATTAAGACTGCCATTGGTTTGAATCCCATGTAAGCATGTTTTTATTTTACTAGTGTGGTTTGTGGCTATATACAATGTAATGCATATGTATTTTAACAACAATAGTCAAGTCTTCCAATGTATTTGTTAGTGAAACCCAATAGATAGCTTTATTTTATCTTTGTTTATTCAAATATTGAATGCATATGTCTCATAACATTAGTAGTAAAGTATTTTAATGACTTGCTTATGACACCCTATATAATATATCATGTTTAGTACCATGGACACTGTAGCTTATTTACTTAATCTCTGATAAATTGTAAGACTGGTATGCAGACTGGTTAGCACAGTAGTTAAGGTTTTGTGTTTGCACTATCAAATTAAGACTGTCATTGGTTTGAATCCCATGTAAGCATGTATTTATTTTACAAGTCTGCATTGTGGTTTGTGGCTCTATAATATGAATGCATATGTCTTTTAACAACAATAGTCAAGTCTTCCAATGGACTTGTTAGTGAAACCCAATAGTTAGCTTTATTTTCTCTTTGTTTACTCAAATATTGAAAGCATATGTCTTATAACTTTAAAAGTAAAGTGTTCTAATGACTTGCTTATGACACCACATAGAATATATCATGTTTAGTACCTTGGACACTATAGCTTATTTACTTAAATCTCTGATAAATTGGGTAAAATGGTA
Source organism: Pseudophryne corroboree (assembly GCF_028390025.1). NCBI lineage: Eukaryota > Metazoa > Chordata > Amphibia > Anura > Myobatrachidae > Pseudophryne > Pseudophryne corroboree. The sequence continues at coordinate 710,770,305 of NC_086449.1, read as the reverse complement.
TGAATAGACTGGTTAGCACAGTGGGTGACGTGTTGGGTTTGCACTATCAAATTAAGACTGTCATTGGTTTGAATACAATGTAAGCATGTATTTATTTCACAAGTCTGCTTTGTGGCTCTATAATATGAATGCATATGTGTTTTATCAACAATAGTCAAGTCTTCCAATGGACTTGTTAGTGAAACCCAAATAGATAGCTTTATTTTCTCTTTGTTTACTCAAATATTGAATGCATATGTCTTATAACTTTAGTAGTAAAGTATTCTAATGACTTGCTTATGACATCCCATAGAATATATCATGTTTAGTACCATGGACACTGTAGATTATTTACTTAATCTCAGATAAATTGTGTGACTGGAATGCAGACTGGTTAACACTGTGGGTAAGGTGTTGGGTTTGCACTATCAAATTAAGACTGTCATTGGTTTTGAATTCCATGTAAGCATGTATTTAATTATTTTACAAGTCTGCATTGTGGTTTGTGGCCCTATAATATGAATGCATATGTCTTTTAACAACAGTAGTCAAGTCTTCCAATGGACTTGTTTGTGAAACCCAATAGATAGCTTTATTTTCTCTTTGTTTACTCAAATATTGAATGCACATGTCTTATAACTTTAATAGTAAAGTGTTCTAATGACTTGCTTATGACACCCCATAGAATATATCATGTTAGTACCTTGGACACTGTAGCTTATTTACTTAAATCTCTGATAAATTGCATCTCTCGTATGTATAGACTGGTTAGTACAGTTGGTAACGTGTTGGGTTTGCACTATCAAATTAAGACTGCCATTGGTTTGAATCCCATGTAAACATGTTTTTATTTTACTAGTGTGGTTTGTGGCTCTATACAATGTAATGCATATGTCTTTTAACAACAATAGTCAAGTCTTCCAATGGACTTTTTAGTGAAACCCAATAGATAGCTTTATTTTCTCTTTGTTTACTCAAATATTGAATGCTTATGTCTTATAAATTTAGTAGGAAAGTATTCTAATGACTTGCTTATGACACCCCATAGAATATATTATGTTTAGTACCATGGGCACTGTAGGTTATTCACTTAAATCTCTGATAAATTGTATATCTGGTATGCACAGTCTGGTTAGCACAGTTAGTAAGGTGTTGGGTTTGCACTATCAAATTAAGACTGTCATTGGTTTGAATCCAATGTTATCATGTTTTCATTTTACTAGTGTGGTTTGTGGCTCTATAATATGAATGCCTATGTCTTTTAACAACAATAGTCAAGTCTTCCAATGGACTTTTTAGTGAAACCCAATAGATAGCTTTATTTTCTCTTTGTTTACTCAAATATTGAATGCTTATGTCTTATAAATTTAGTAGGAAAGTATTCTAATGACTTGCTTATGACACCCCATAGAATATATTATGTTTAGTACCTTGGACACTGTAGATTATTTACTTAAATCTCTGATAAATTGTGCATCTGGTATGCACAGTCTGATCAGCACAGTTAGTAAAGTGTTGGGTTTGCACTATCAAATTAAGACTGTCATTGGTTCGAATCCCATGTTATCATGTTTTTATTTTTCTAGTGTGGTTTGTGGCTCTATAATATGAATGCCTATGTCTTTTAACAACAATAGTCAAGTCTTTCAATGGACTTTTTAGTGAAACCCAATAGATAGCTTTATTTTCTCTTTGTTTACTCAAATACTGAATGCTTATGTCTTATAAATTTAGTAGGAAAGTATTCTAATGACTTGCTTATGACACCCCATAGAATATATTATGTTTAGTACCTTGGACACTGTAGATTATTTACTTAAATCTCTGATAAATTGTGTGTCTGGTATGCACAGTCTGATCAGCACAGTTAGTAAAGTGTTGGGTTTGCACTATCAAATTAAGACTGTTATTGGTTCGAATCCCATGTTATCATGTTTTTATTTTTCTAGTGTGGTTTGTGGCTCTATAATATGAATGCCTATGTCTTTTAACAACAATAGTCAAGTCTTCCAATGGACTTTTTAGTGAAACCCAATAGATTGCTTTATTTTCTCTCTGATTACTCAAATACTGAATGCTTATGTCTTATAAATTTAGTAGGAAAGTATTCTAATGACTTGCTTATGACAGCCCATAGAATATATTATGTTTAGTACCTTGGACACTGTAGCTTATTCACTTAAATCTCTGATAAATAGGGTGTCTGGTATGCACAGTCTGGTTAGCACAGTTAGTAAGGTGTTGGGTTTGCACTATCAAATTAAGACTGTTATTGGTTTGTATCCCATGTTATAATGTTTTTATTCTACTAGTGTGGTTTGTGGCTCTATAATATAAATGCCTATGTCTTTTCACAACAATAGTCAAGTCTTCCAATGGACTTTTTCGTGAAACCCAATAGATAGCTTTATTTTCTCTTTGTTTACTCAAATATTGAATGCTTATGTCTTATAAATTTAGTAGGAAAGTATTCTAATGACTTGCTTATGACACCCCATAGAATATATTATGTTTAGTACCTTGGACACTGTAGCTTATTCACTTAAATCTCTGATAAATTGTGTTTTTGGTATGCACAGTCTAATTAGCACAGTTAGTAAGGTGTTGGGTTTGCACTATCAAATTAAGACTGTCATTGGTTCGAATCCCATGTTATCATGTTTTTATTTTACTAGTGTGGTTTGTGGCTTTATAATATGAATGCCTATGTCTTTTAACAACAATAGTCAAGTCTTCCAATGGACTTTTTAGTGAAACCCAATAGATAGCTTTATTTTCTCTTTGTTTACTCAAATATTGAATGCTTATGTCTTATAAATTTAGTAGGAAAGTATTCTAATGACTTGCTTATGACACCCCATAGAATATATTATGTTTAGTACCATGGGCACTGTAGCTTATTCACTTAAATCTCTGATAAATTGTGTGCCTGGTATGCACAGTCTGGTTAGCACAGTTAGTAAGGTGTTGGGTTTGCACTATCAAATTAAGACTGTCATTGGTACGAATCCCATGTCATCATGTTTTTATTTTACTAGTGTGGTTTGTGGCTCTATAATATGAATGCCTATGTCTTTTAACAACAATAGTCAAGTCTTCCAATGGACTTTTTAGTGAAACCCAATAGATAGCTTTATTTTCTCTTTGTTTACTCAAATATTGAATGCTTATGTCTTATAAATTTAGTAGGAAAGTATTCTAATGACTTGATTATGACACCCCATAGAATATATTATGTTTAGTACCTTGGACACTGTAGCTTATTCACTTAAATCTCTGATAAATTGTTTATTTGCTATGCACAGTCTGGTTAGCACAGTTAGTAAGGTGTTGGGTTTGCACTATCAAATTAAGACTGTCATTGGTTTGAATCCAATGTTATCATGTTTTCATTTTACTAGTGTGGTTTGTGGCTCTATAATATGAATGCCTATGTCTTTTCACAACAATAGTCAAGTCTTCCAATGGACTTTTTCGTGAAACCCAATAGATAGCTTTATTTTCTCTTTGTTTACTCAAATATTGAATGCTTATGTCTTATAAATTTAGTAGGAAAGTATTCTAATGACTTGCTTATGACACCCCATAGAATATATTATGTTTAGTACCTTGGACACTGTAGCTTATTCACTTAAATCTCTGATAAATTGTGTGTCTGGTATGCACAGTCTGATCAGCACAGTTAGTAAAGTGTTGGGTTTGCACTATCAAATTAAGACTGTCATTGGTTCGAATCCCATGTTATCATGTTTTTATCTTACTAGTGTGGTTTGTGGCTCTATAATATGAATGCCTATGTCTTTTAACAACAATAGTCAAGTCTTTCAATGGACTTTTTAGTGAAACCCAATAGATAGCTTTATTTTCTCTTTGTTTACTCAAATATTGAATGCTTATGTCTTATAAATTTAGTAGGAAAGTATTCTAATGACTTGCTTATGACACCCCATAGAATATATTATGTTTAGTACCTTGGACACTGTGGCTTATTCACTTAAATCTCTGATAAATTGTGTGCCTGGTATGCACAGTCTGGTTAGCACAGTTAGTAAGGTGTTGGGTTTGCACTATCAAATTAAGACTGTCATTGGTACGAATCCCATATCATCATGTTTTTATTTTACTAGTGTGGTTTGTGGCTCTATAATATGAATGCCTATGTCTTTTAACAACAATAGTCAAGTCTTCCAATGGACTTTTTAGTGAAACCCAATAGATAGCTTTATTTTCTCTTTGTTTACTCAAATATTGAATGCTTATGTCTTATAAATTTAGTAGGAAAGTATTATAATGACTTGCTTATGACACCCCATAGAATATATTATGTTTAGTACCTTGGACACTGTAGCTTATTCACTTAAATCTCTGATAAATTGTGTTTTTGGTATGCACAGTCTAATTAGCACAGTTAGTAAGGTGTTCGGTTTGCACTATCAAATTAAGACTGTCATTGGTTCGAATCCCATGTTATCATGTTTTTATTTTACTAGTGTGGTTTGTGGCTTTATAATATGAATGCCTATGTCTTTTAACAACAATAGTCAAGTCTTCCAATGGACTTTTTAGTGAAACCCAATAGATAGCTTTATTTTCTCTTTGTTTACTCAAATATTGAATGCTTATGTCTTATAAATTTAGTAGGAAAGTATTCTAATGACTTGCTTATGACACCCCATAGAATATATTATGTTTAGTACCATGGGCACTGTAGGTTATTCACTTAAATCTCTGATAAATTGTATGTCTGGTATGCACAGTCTGGTTAGCACAGTTAGTAATGTGTTGGGTTTGCGCTATCAGATTAAGACTGTCATTGGTTCGAATCCCATGTTATCATGTTTTTATTTTACTAGTGTGGTTTGTGGCTCTATAATATGAATGCCTATGTCTTCTAACAACAATAGTCAAGTCTTCCAATGGACTTTTTAGTGAAACCCAATAGATAGTTTTATTTTCTTTTTGTTTACTCAAATACTGAATGCTTATGTCTTATAAATTTAGTAGGAAAGTATTCTAATGACTTGCTTATGACACCCCATAGAATATATTATGTTTAGTACCTTGGACACTGTAGCTTATTCACTTAAATCTCTGATAAATTGTGCATTCAGTATGCACAGTCTAATTAGCACAGTTAGTAAGGTGTTGGGTTTGCACTATCAAATTAAGACTGTCATTGGTTCGAATCCCATGTTATCATGTTTTTATTTTACTAGTGTGGTTTGTGGCTTTATAATATGAATGCCTATGTCTTTTAACAACAATAGTCAAGTCTTCCAATGGACTTTTTAGTGAAACCCAATAGATAGCTTTATTTTCTCTTTGTTTACTCAAATATTGAATGCTTATGTCTTATAAATTTAGTAGGAAAGTATTCTAATGACTTGCTTATGACACCCCATAGAATATATTATGTTTAGTACCTTGGACACTGTAGATTATTTACTTAAATCTCTGATAAATTGTGCGTCTGGTATGCACAGTCTGATCAGCACAGTTAGTAAAGTGTTGGGTTTGCACTATCAAATTGAGACTGTCATTGGTTTGAATCCCATGTTATCATGTTTTTATTTTTCTAGTGTGGTTTGTGGCTCTTTAATATGAATGCCTATGTCTTTTAACAACAATAGTCAAGTCTTCCAATGGACTTTTTAGTGAAACCCAATAGATAGCTTTATTTTCTCTTTGTTTACTCAAATACTGAATGCTTATGTCTTATAAATTTAGTAGGAAAGTATTCTAATGACTTGCTTATGACACCCCATAGAATATATTATGTTTAGTACCTTGGACACTGTAGATTATTTACTTAAATCTCTGATAAATTGTGCGTCTGGTATGCACAGTCTGATCAGCACAGTTAGTAAAGTGTTGGGTTTGCACTATCAAATTAAGACTGTCATTGGTTCGAATCCCATGTTATCATGTTTTTATTTTTCTAGTGTGGTTTGTGGCTCTATAATATGAATGCCTATGTCTTTTAACAACAATAGTCAAGTCTTCCAATGGACTTTTTAGTGAAACCCAATAGATAGCTTTATTTTCTCTCTGATTACTCAAATACTGAATGCTTATGTCTTATAAATTTAGTAGGAAAGTATTCTAATGACTTGCTTATGACACCCCATAGAATATATTATGTTTAGTACCTTGGACACTGTGGCTTATTCACTTAAATCTCTGATAAATTGTGTGCCTGGTATGCACAGTCTGGTTAGCACAGTTAGTAAGGTGTTGGGTTTGCACTATCAAATTAAGACTGTCATTGGTACGAATCCCATGTCATCATGTTTTTATTTTACTAGTGTGGTTTGTGGCTCTATAATATGAATGCCTATGTCTTTTAACAACAATAGTCAAGTCTTCCAATGGACTTTTTAGTGAAACCCAATAGATAGCTTTATTTTCTCTCTGATTACTCAAATACTGAATGCTTATGTCTTATAAATTTAGTAGGAAAGTATTCAAATGACTTGCTTATGACACCCCATAGAATATATTATGTTTAGTACCTTGGACACTGTAGCTTATTCACTTAAATCTCTGATAAATTGTGTATTTGGTATGCACAGTCTAATTAGCACAGTTAGTAAGGTGTTGGGTTTGCACTATCAAATTAAGACTGTCATTGGTTCGAATCCCATGTTATCATGTTTTTATTTTACTAGTGTGGTTTGTGGCTTTATAATATGAATGCCTATGTCTTTTAACAACAATAGTCAAGTCTTCCAATGGACTTTTTAGTGAAACCCAATAGATAGCTTTATTTTCTCTTTGTTTACTCAAATATTGAATGCTTATGTCTTATAAATTTAGTAGGAAAGTATTCTAATGACTTGCTTATGACACCCCATAGAATATATTATGTTTAGTACCTTGGACACTGTAGCTTATTCACTTAAATCTCTGATAAATTGTGTGTCTGGTATGCACAGTCTGATCAGCACAGTTAGTAAAGTGTTGGGTTTGCACTATCAAATTAAGACTGTCATTGGTTCGAATCCCATGTTATCATGTTTGTATTTTACTAGTGTGGTTTGTGGCTCTATAATATGAATGCCTATGTCTTTTAACAACAATAGTCAAGTCTTCCAATGGACTTTTTAGTGAAACCCAATAGATAGCTTTATTTTCTCTTTGTTTACTCAAATATTGAATGCTTATGTCTTATAAATTTAGTAGGAAAGTATTCTAATGACTTGCTTATGACACCCCATAGAATATATTATGTTTAGTACCTTGGACACTGTAGCTTATTCACTTAAATCTCTGATAAATTGTGTATTTGGTATGCACAGGCTAATTAGCACAGTTAGTAATGTGTTGGGTTTGCACTATCAAATTAAGACTGTCATTGGTTCGAATCCCATGTTATCATGTTTTTATTTTACTAGTGTGGTTTGTGGCTCTATAATATGAATGCCTATGTCTTTTAACAACAATAGTCAAGTCTTCCAATGGACTTTTTAGTGAAACCCAATAGATAGCTTTATTTTCTCTTTGTTTACTCAAATATTGAATGCTTATGTCTTATAAATTTAGTAGGAAAGTATTCTAATGACTTGCTTATGACACCCCATAGAATATATTATGTTTAGTACCATGAACACTGTAGCTTATTTACTTAAATCTCTGATAAATTGTATGTATGGTATGCACAGTCTGGTTAGCACAGTTAGTAAGGTGTTGGGTTTGCACTATCAAATTAAGACTGTCATTGGTTCGAATCCCATGTTATAATGTTTTTATTTTACTAGTGTGGTTTGTGGCTCTATAATATGAATGCCTATGTCTTTTAACAACAATAGTCAAGTCTTCCAATGGACTATTTAGTGAAACCCAATAGATAGTTTTATTTTCTTTTTGTTTACTCAAATACTGAATGCTTATGTCTTATAAATTTAGTAGGAAAGTATTCTAATGACTTGCTTATGACACCCCATAGAATATATTATGTTTAGTACATTGGACACTGTAGCTTATTCACTTAAATCTCTGATAAATAGGGCATCTGGTATGCACAGTCTGGTTAGCACAGTTAGTAAGGTGTTGGGTTTGCACTATCAAATTAAGACTGTCATTGGTTTGAATCCCATGTTATAATGTTTTTATTTTACTAGTGTGGTTTGTGGCTCTATAATATGAATGCCTATGTCTTTTAACAACAATAGTCAAGTCTTCCAATGGACTTTTTAGTGAAACCCAATAGATAGCTTTATTTTCTCTTTGTTTACTCAAATATTGAATGCTTATGTCTTATAAATTTAGTAGGAAAGTATTCTAATGACTTGCTTATGACACCCCATAGAATATATTATGTTTAGTACCATGGACACTGTAGCTTATTCACTTAAATCTCTGATAAATTGTATGTCTGATATGCACAGTCTGGTTAGCACAGTTAGTAATGTGTTGGGTTTGCACTATCAAATTAAGACTGTAATTGGTTTGAATCCCCTGTTATCATGTTTTTATTTTACTAGTGTGGTTTGTGGCTTTATAATATGAATGCCTATGTCTTTTAACAACAATAGTCAAGTCTTCTAATGGACTTTTTAGTGAAACCCAATAGATAGCTTTATTTTCTCTTTGTTTACTCAAATATTGAATTCTTATGTCTTATAAATTTAGTAGGAAAGTATTCTAATGACTTGCTTATGACACCCCATAGAATATATTATGTTTAGTACCTTGGACACTGTAGCTTATTCACTTAAATATCTGATAAATTGTGTGTCTGGTATGCACAGTCTGGTTAGCACAGTTAGTAAGGTGTTGGGTTTGCACTATCAAATTAAGACTGTCATTGGTTCAAATCCAATGTCATCATGTTTTTATTTTACTAGTGTGGTTTGTGGCTCTATAATATGAATGCCTATGTCTTTTAACAACAATAGTCAAGTCTTCCAATGGACTTTTTAGTGAAACCCAATAGATAGCTTTATTTTCTCTTTGTTTACTCAAATATTGAATGCTTATGTCTTATAAATTCAGTAGGAAAGTATTCTAATGACTTGCTTATGACACCCCATAGAATATATTATGTTTAGTACCTTGGACACTGTAGCTTATTCACTTAAATCTCTGATAAATTGTGTGTTTGGTATGCACTGTCTGGTTAGCAGTTAGTAAGGTGTTGGGTTTGCACTATCAAATTAAGACTGTTATTGGTTCGAATCCCATGTTATCATGTTTTTATTTTACTAGTGTGGTTTGTGGCTCTATAATATGAATGCCTATGTCTTTTAACAACAATAGTCAAGTCTTCCAATGGACTTTTTAGTGAAACCCAATAGATAGCTTTATTTTCTCTTTGTTTACTCAAATATTGAATGCACATGTCTTATAACTTTAATAGTAAAGTGTTCTAATGACTTGCTTATGACACCACATAGAATATATCATGTTTAGTACCTTGGACACTATAGCTTATTTACTTAAATCTCTGATAAATTGCCAAAATGGTATGAATAGACTGCTTAGCACAGTGGGTAAGGTGTTGGGTTTGCACTATCAAATTAAGACTGTCATTGGTTCAAATACCATGTAAGCATGTATTTATTTTACAAGTCTGCATTGTGGTTTGTGGCTCTATAATATGAATGCATATGTATTTTAACAACATTAGTCAAGTCTTCCAATGGACTTTTTAGTGAAACCCAATAGATAGCTTTATTTTCTCTTTGTTTACTCAAATATTGAATGCACATGTCTTATAACTTTAATAGTAAAGTGTTCTAATGACTTGCTTATGACACCACATAGAATATATCATGTTTAGTACCTTGTACACTATAGCTTTTTTATTTAAATCTCTGATAAATTGCGTAAAATGGTATGAATAGACTGGTTAGCACAGTGGGTAAGGTGTTGGGTTTGCACTATCAAATTAAGACTGTCATTGGTTCGAATACCATGTTAGCATATATTTATTTCACAAGTCTGCTTTGTGGCTCTATAATATGAATGCATATGTCTTTTATCAACAATAGTCAAGTCTTCCAATGGACTTGTTAGTGAAACCCAAATAGATAGCTTTATTTTCTCTTTGTTTACTCAAATATTGAATGCATATGTCTTATAACTTTAATAGTAAAGTGTTCTAATGACTTGCTTATGACACCCCATAGAATATATCATGTTTAGTGCCTTGGACGCTGTAGCTTATTTACTTAAATATCTGATAAATTGCTTTTCTGGTATGTATAGACTGGTTAGTACAGTTGGTAACATGTTGGGTTTGCACTATCAAATTAAGACTGCCATTGGTTTGAATCCCATGTAAGCATGTTTTTATTTTACTAGTGTGGTTTGTGGCTATATACAATGTAATGCATATGTATTTTAACAACAATAGTCAAGTCTTCCAATGTATTTGTTAGTGAAACCCAATAGATAGCTTTATTTTATCTTTGTTTATTCAAATATTGAATGCATATGTCTCATAACATTAGTAGTAAAGTATTTTAATGACTTGCTTATGACACCCTATATAATATATCATGTTTAGTACCATGGACACTGTAGCTTATTTACTTAATCTCTGATAAATTGTAAGACTGGTATGCAGACTGGTTAGCACAGTAGTTAAGGTTTTGTGTTTGCACTATCAAATTAAGACTGTCATTGGTTTGAATCCCATGTAAGCATGTATTTATTTTACAAGTCTGCATTGTGGTTTGTGGCTCTATAATATGAATGCATATGTCTTTTAACAACAATAGTCAAGTCTTCCAATGGACTTGTTAGTGAAACCCAATAGATAGCTTTATTTTCTCTTTGTTTACTCAAATATTGAATGCACATGTCTTATAACTTTAATAGTAAAGTGTTCTAATGACTTGCTTATGACACCACATAGAATATATCATGTTTAGTACCTTGTACACTATAGCTTTTTTATTTAAATCTCTGATAAATTGCATAAAATGGTATGAATAGACTGGTTAGCACAGTGGGTAAGGTGTTGGGTTTGCACTATCAAATTAAGACTGTCATTGGTTCGAATACCATGTTAGCATATATTTATTTCACAAGTCTGCTTTGTGGCTCTATAATATGAATGCATATGTCTTTTATCAACAATAGTCAAGTCTTCCAATGGACTTGTTAGTGAAACCCAAATAGATAGCTTTATTTTCTCTTTGTTTACTCAAATATTGAATGCATATGTCTTATAACTTTAGTAGTAAAGTATTCTAATGACTTGCTTATGACATCCCATAGAATATATCATGTTTAGTACCATGGACACTGTAGATTATTTACTTAATCTCAGATAAATTGTGTGACTGGAATGCAGACTGGTTAACACTGTGGGTAAGGTGTTGGGTTTGCACTATCAAATTAAGACTGTCATTGGTTTTGAATTCCATGTAAGCATGTATTTAATTATTTTACAAGTCTGCATTGTGGTTTGTGGCCCTATAATATGAATGCATATGTCTTTTAACAACAGTAGTCAAGTCTTCCAATGGACTTGTTTGTGAAACCCAATAGATAGCTTTATTTTCTCTTTGTTTACTCAAATATTGAATGCACATGTCTTATAACTTTAATAGTAAAGTGTTCTAATGACTTGCTTATGACACCCCATAGAATATATCATGTTTAGTACCTTGGACACTGTAGCTTATTTACTTAAATCTCTGATAAATTGCATCTCTCGTATGTATAGACTGGTTAGTACAGTTGGTAACGTGTTGGGTTTGCACTATCAAATTAAGACTGCCATTGGTTTGAATCCCATGTAAGCATGTTTTTATTTTACTAGTGTGGTTTGTGGCTCTATACAATGTAATGCATATGTATTTTAACAACAATAGTCAAGTCTTCCAATGTATTTGTTAGTGAAACCCAATAGATAGCTTTATTTTATCTTTGTTTATTCAAATATTGAATGCATATGTCTCATAACTTTAGTAGTAAAGTATTTTAATGACTTGCTTATGACACCCTATATAATATATCATGTTTAGTACCATGGACACTGTAGCTTATTTACTTAATCTCTGATAAATTGTAAGACTGGTATGCAGACTGGTTAGCACAGTAGTTAAGGTGTTGGGTTTGCACTATCAAATTAAGACTGTCATTGGTTTGAATCCCATGTAAGCATGTATTTATTTTACAAGTCTGCATTGTGGTTTGTGGCTCTATAATATGAATGCATATGTTTTTTTTATAATACTTTATTGGACAGCTGTATAAAAATTATATACATTAGTATATGGTACAATGACACAGTGGCACCCCGGTCATCAATCTGCCAGTATAAACAGTGTTTTACAGAAAGGAAAAGAAAACGAAAGGATAAATCATGCAAACAGGGTCATGGCGTGTCTTGTGGAACTCCTTTTAAAAGGGTGGATGCCCCCGATCTAGCACTTCAAGGTTATACCATGAAGTATGCATCACTGCTTGACGCAATAGGATCTTAACAGGGCCATCTAGCATCTGAACGTATGGAAGCCATATTTCAAAGAATCTCTTTATTTTGTTTTCTTTGTCAAGTATCATTTCCAACCACTCCATGTGGAATAAATATGATAGTCGTGGTAAGAATAGAGCTAGGGATAGGGAGTCTGTAGCTATCCATTGCGATAGTATTGTTTTCTTACCCGCTGCTGCTATTTTGGTCAATAATAGGCGTTGACCATTCGACATCTTAGAAGCAGGAGATATCGGGTGTATGTCCCAAATGACCCACTCCGGGGAAGTGTCTAAAGTGAGGTGTAGCCTGTCTTTAATAAAGGTTTGTATTATGTCCCAGAATTTACGTACCTCTAAGCAGCCCCACAAACAGTGGTATATGTTGGCTTCTACCATGCCGCATTTAAAACATCTAGAATCAGTTGCCGCCCCCATTTGAAACCTTAATTTCGGTGTGATGTAGGATCGGTGTAAAATTTGATAATTCATCTCAGCATAAGATGCTGAAATGAGGGTTTTATTGATCTTGTTAAACGCGTTAAGCATAGTGGGGATGGAAATGGATGGGAAGTCTGGTATCCACTTTTCTAATCCCGTCTGGGTGGTCTCCCAGTCAATAGGTTTTTTAATAAATGTGTAAAGCAATGCTGTGGAGTGGTGTATCCTAGGCATTGATTGTAAAGTGATGTCTAAAGTATTGGTCCTGTCTTCTGTGGACATTACGGCTATGGATTTGTTGATGTAACTACGAATTTGAAAATATATAAACAATGGGACTTTAAAATGTGGTAGACTTTCGCAAAGATTAGAATATGTGCAGGTCTGATGGGTATCTTTACATATCAGCTGGTAAAGCAATCTGGTACCTTGGTTCGACAGGGCGGTCAAGGTGGTATGTGCAGCAGTTCCCCTAAGGTCTGGGTTATGGGCCAGAGGAAGAAAGGGCGTGATATAGCTGGAGATACCCATTCTAGAGCGTGTCTGCCTCCAAGCCGCGCAAGTCGAGGTCAATAGTATGTTGTTTTGGACCAGGTGGGGGAAAGCCGACGGACGTGTATGCAGTAAGCTGACCAAAGAAAGCTCAGGAGAGAAGGCCTGTTCCAGGCTAGTGTTAGCAAAGGTCTCAGTCTCATGAATCCAATCGACAGCATAGCGGTAGTTCGCAGACAGCATATAGCTCCTAATACAAGGTAGATTAACACCCCCCAGTTTCTGTGATTGGCTCAGTTTAAATAGTGAGATCCTGGGTTTTTTATGTGCCCATATGAATTCACTAAAAGCCTTATTTATAGTCTTTATGTCTGTGTCCGATATCAATAAAGGCAACATTTGGATGGGGTACAACAACCTTGGGAAGGATATCATTTTGATCAACTGGCATCGTCCTAAGTATGAAAGTGGTAGATGTTTCCATGCCTGGAAATCGGTTAAAGTACGTGCGATTAATCGTGGGATGTTACATCTGTACAGGTCAGATGGGAGAACAGGTATCTGGAGCCCCAAGTATATGATTGTTTGGTGCGCCCAGCGGAATGGGAACTGAAAGTTCCAGCCGCGCTTAGCGTTTGGGTGTAACGCCAAAGCTTCTGTCTTGGAGCTGTTAATTTTAAACCCCGAGATCGATTCAAAAGTTGTCAACATTGACAGCAGACCGGGAAACGCATCTTGAGGGTTTGAGAAATATAATAATAAGTCATCTGCGTAAGCTATGACCTTAAGGTCCTTGCCACCTATTCCTATTCCATGCCAGTCTAGTCTTAGGTGACAATGTCTAAGGAGCGGATCTAATGCTAAATCAAAAAGAAGTGGGGACAGGGGGCACCCCTGCCTTGTGCCTCTGTGTAATGTAAATGTATCTGTGTTCAGCCCATTCACTGTGAGGAATGCAGAGGGTGAGTCATATATGGTGCGAAAGAATTTGACAAAGTCGGCGCCAAATCGTTGCCAGTGTAGTACCCTCAGCAAGTGAGACCATGATACGTGATCAAACGCTTTATCAGCGTCACAGCTCACTAGCAAGGATGTCCCACCTGGTTTCTGGGCCGCTATGGTCAGGGCCGCGACTACTTGTCTTATGTTGTGTACTGACGTTCTCCCCTTCACAAAACCTGTCTGAGATTAATGCAAAAGCGAGGGTAATACTGTTTGCAACCTATGCGCCATGAGTGTTGTTAAGATTTTAAAATCTTGATTTAGGAGGGATATCGGGCGGTATGATTGTACTAGGGTAGGGTCTTTTCCGGGTTTTGGTAATACTATTACTCGGGCATGGTTGAAAGTGGGGGGGGGGCGCTTCTCCAGCCAAAATGGAATTAAGTAATTTCAGGAGGTGTGGTGTGATATGGGGTAGTAGCAGTTTGTAATACTCTGCGCTCAGTCCGTCTGGGCCCGGGGATTTACCATTAGTCAGTTGTTTAATAACCATTACTAATTCCAATTCAGTAATAGGAGTCATAAGAGAGTCCCGGTCCTCACCTTACAGTGTGGGAGACCCTGCCGACCGCAAGAAAGTCATGCCGCTGACGGGGTCGTCTGGTGGGGCCGTATATAGTTCCTTGTAATAAGTCAGGAAGGAATCAACGATAGCTGTCGGGTTAGAGGACATCCGAGCTTCAGATTGGAGGGTTAGAATGTGTGAGGTAGGGCGCTGGCTGCGAACTACATTTGCTAAGAGTTTGCCGGCTTTATTTCCCCATCTGAAGTATTTGTGTTTTTGAAAGTCCAAAGCATATTGTGCTCTCTCCGTACAGAGGTTGTCGTAAGAATGTTTTGTCTCAATGTAAATTCTGCGATTGTCCTCTGTCGGGGAGGCCAATAACGCTGCATAGGAATTTGTCAATGCCAGACCGAGATCACGGAACCGTTGATTTAGGCGCTTGCGCTTAGCGGCCACATACGCAATGATGTAGCCCCGTACCACCGGCTTGGATGCAGACCAGAAAAGGTTAATGTCATCTATGTGTTGTGCATTATCATTGGCATAGTTAAGGAAATTAGCCTCCAAATATGATTTAAAATCAGGGGAGGTATATAAGTGTGAGGGAAATCTCCAGTTAAAGGAGGTCTGCTTAGGGGATTCTAGTTTAAGTGTGAACCATGTAGGTGCGTGATCAGAGATGGCAATATTTTCTACTTTAGAATCACATATCCTGGATAACAAACCCGCCGGGAGTAGCCAATAGTCTATCCTAGTGGATGTGGCATGTGGATGCGAATAGAATGTGTATTCCCGACTAACTGGGTGTTGGTGTCGCCATGGGTCTATTAGGTGCAAGGATGATATTAAGAATTGCAGAGAGGCCGGTATCGTGTAGTTCTGTCTACTAGGAGTACCTGACCTATCCAGGGATGGTTATAATGTGGAATTAAAATCGCCCCCAATGACCAAGCTACCCTCGGCCCATTCTTGGAGTCGGACATACATGTTTGAAAAGAAGGCGTTATGATCCGAGTTCAGTGCATATATGGTCACTAGAGTGTAGCATTCCCCTTCTATCCGCACTTTGAGAAATAAGAATCGACCCTCTTCATCTTCCAGGGTGTCTAATATGTTATAGCTAAGGGATTTGTGAAATATAATTACTACTCCTCGTTTCTTAGAGGTAAAAGATGCTGCATGAAAACTCTGGATCCAGTTATCTCTAAGCACATTGGGGTCCCCCGATTTCCAATGAGTTTCTTGTAGCATTGCTACATCAGGTCGTAAACGTTTGAGGTGGTGTAATATCTTTTTTCGTTTAATTGGAGTATTGAGACCCTCCACGTTCCAAGTAAGGAACTTTAGCTTCGTCTTAGTTACCAAAGAGGCAGCCATAGGGAAGTTGGTTCTAGCCTATACCTGTCCTGTCAGACATATGGGATAGTAATAAGATATACCGTAGGGCTCCCCATGTCCCAGCCAGTGGGGAAACCCGATCATCAATAGGGGCGGTAACACTGTGCCATAACAACAACTTTAAGAATATCTGTAACCAGTTTGATAAAGTAAGTCCATTTTCCAATTTTTTTTGAACCCATAACAGTGGTCTAAACGACCCATTAAAACCTAGTAATAATATTCCGATCAGATGAAGGGGGAAAGGGAGGGTGAAAGGGAAGTGGGGGGAAGGGAGGGGTGGGAGAGGGAGGGGCAAAAAAATAAACAAAAAGGGAGAGGAGAGAAGGGGCGGAAGGGCCCCGCATTTTCCAAAACCACGAACACATAGTACTGTAATTAGCGAGACATAGAGAGTAACAGTGATCAACCATACATTACCGAACATGATCTCCATAAGGGAGGTGATATATGTACTAATTCTATGATGAAGTTCGATATCAGCCTCTGTCTTTGGAGGCAGGAGAGGAGTGGTGTCGTAAGGATTCCGCAAAGTTCTTTGCTTCTGAAGATGTGTCAAATAGATATGTCTTGCCGTTATGTTGAACGCGGAGCTTCGCCGGGTAGAGTAAGGCGAATCGAATGCCCTCGTCGAACAAGATCTTGCAGATGGGGGAGAATTCCCTCCTCTTCATGGCCACGTTATAGGAGAAATCCTGAAACAAAAGCAGCTTTTCTCCATGAAAGGAAAGCTCTCGGGCTTTGCGGTATGCATCCATCACTTTGACTTTATCCGGGTAGTTGAGGAACTTGAATATTACCGGCCTAGGTCTCCGGCGATCTGTCTGAAGGTCAGGACCAATTCGGTGTGCCCGCTCAATCGCTAAGGACTCCCCATCTGCCAGGCAGCCCAACTCAAGAGGCAGCCAGGAGGATACCAAAGCTAGCAATTCTTTAGGTCTGACTGATTCCGGTAAGCCAATCATACGAAGATTGTTTCGACGGTTGCGATTTTCCAAATCTTCTAGCTTTCCTGTATCGCGGAAATGGTAGACGTTTGTGAATCAACAATGGAACGGGCGGCGATCAGATCGTCTTCCAAATTTGAGACCCGTTGCTCGGCTTCATCCAGTCGTGAGCTATGTTCTTTTAACTGCGTCATGGTGGAATCAATAGCATCCTTCAGTCCTGCAAGCTTCTTGTCCAGTAGCGGCGATAGTATGTCAGAGATTTCCTGTGCCCTGGCTACTGCGTCCATAGTATATCTAGCGGGATCTGGTACGCCATCCAAGACGTTGGCATTAGGGGACGAGGGCGGTGAGTTAATAGAGACCGAGGCGGATGCCCTGGTGTCTTTGGTTTTTGCCGGTGCAGAGCCACATCCTCCTCTTTGAGATTTGGCTACGTATTTATCCATATAAGCGTGGTGGTAGCACGATACAAAAATAGGTGATTTCAAAAAACCTGCCCTGCAGGGAGGAAATGTGGGTGTGTAACCACTGTGAGCGATATGTTAGATCACCACGACCTGTGCCCAGACGGTGTTGGCCGGCTGCAGGAACTGTATAATGTAGCCTGTGTGCATGGATCTTGATAAGGAAGGTAGGGGTCAGAGTGGTGGTGCGGGTACTGACTTGCTGTGCTGCAGAATGTTGGCTAATCTGCAGTCCTCCACCCTTGCTGCTGTGCGGTCTCTGAAGCCTGGGGCACGTAGTGTGTAGGTCAGGAAGCCCGTTATGATTACTGTGGCGCCGAGCGGGGCAGAACGGCGGGAGGAGATCTGTATGGTGTCTCTGCTAACAGCGGCTACCTCCAGGTACCTTTTAGTTACAGGCCGCAGGGGTACAGTGTGACGTGTGCGGGCCTCGGGTAACGGTGGCAGTGCGGGGGGCCTGGTGTGGCTCACTCACCCGTCTCTAGGCCGCGTCTCCACTTCCGACAGGCACCCGCGGCGTCACTTTCTTCGCCGCCAACCGCAGCGTCACGGCTCTTAAAGGTGCAGGGAGCCAGACTTGCCCGGCTACGACGTCCGTCTCGGGCGGGGAGCAGGAAGCAGAAAGCCGGGCCGGGGAGGTAAGGGTCAGGGCGCCCGGCCGCATCCAATATGGCGGCCACTGGCAGCGTGCGCCACAGCTGGCGCTCGAACTCCGGGGAGAGAGGCGGTGGGGAGCCGGGGAGATGGTCTTTTCTTGCCCACCACTATCTCCGCTGGCCCCTGGTGTAATATTGGGGCTCAGATCCCTGTATTCAGCCCGTTAAATGTTGCTTGGGCGGCAGGGGATGGAGAGCTCCTTTAAAATGCGGCCGATAGAGGGTCCGCCCACCGGAAGTTCCATGCATATGTCTTTTAACAACAATAGTCAAGTCTTCCAATGGACTTGTTAGTGAAACCCAATAGATAGCTTTATTTTCTCTTTGTTTACTCAAATATTGAATGCATATGTCTTATAACTTTAATAGTAAAGTGTTCTAATGACTTGCTTATGACACCACATAGAATATATCATGTTTAGTACCTTGGACACTATAGCTTATTTACTTAAATCACTGATAAATTGCGTAAAATGGTATGAATAGACTGGTTAGCACTATCAAATTAAGACTGTCATTGGTTCGAATACCATGTAAGCATGTATTTATTTTACAAGTCTGCTTTGTGGTTTGTGGCTCTATAATACTAATGCATATGTCTTTTATCAACAATAGTCAAGTCTTCCAATGGACTTGTTTGTGAAACCCAAATAGATAGCTTTATTTTCTCTTTGTTTACTCAAATGTTGAATGCATATGTCTTATAACTTTAATAGTAAAGTGTTCTAATGACTTGCTTATGACACCCCATAGAATATATCATGTTTAGTACCTTGGACGCTGTAGCTTATTTACTTAAATCTCTGATAAATTGCATCTCTGGTATGTATAGACTGGTTAGTACAGTTGGTAAAGTGTTGGGTTTGAACTAACAAATTAAGACTGCCATTGGTTTGAATCCCATGTAAGCATGTTTTTATTTTACTAGTGTGGTTTGTGGCTCTATACAATGTAATGCATATGTATTTTAACAACAATAGTCAAGTCTTCCAATGTATTTGTTAGTGAAACCCAATAGATAGCTTTATTTTATCTTTGTTTATTCAAATATTGAATGCATATGTCTCATAACTTTAGTAGTAAAGTATTTTAATGACTTGCTTATGACACCCTATATAATATATCATGTTTAGTACCATGGACACTGTAGCTTATTTACTTAATCTCTCATAAAATGTAAGACTGGTATGCAGACTGGTTAGCACAGTAGTTAAGGTGTTGGGTTTGCACTATCAAATTAAGACTGTCATTGGTTTGAATCCCATGTAAGCATGTATTTATTTTACAAGTCTTCATTGTGGTTTGTGGCTCTATAATATGAATGCATATGTCTTTTAACAACAATAGTCAAGTCTTCTAATGGACTTGTTAGTGAAACCCAATAGATAGCTTTATTTTCTCTTTGTTTACTCAAATATTGATTGCATATGTCTTATAACTTTAATAGTAAATTGTTCTAATGACTTGCTTATGACACCACATAGAATATATGATGTTTAGCACCTTGGACACTGTAGCTTATTTACTTAAACCTCTGATAAATTGTGTGACTGGTATGAATAGACTGGTTAGCACAGTAGGTATAGTGTATGGTTTGCACTATCAAATTAAGACTGTAATTGGTTTTGAATTCCATGTAAGCATGTATTTAATTATTTTACAAGTCTGCATTGTGGTTTGTGGCTCTATAATATGAATGCATATGTCTTTTAACAACAGTAGTCAAGTATTCCAATGGACTTGTTAGTGAAACCCAAATAGATAGCTTTATTTTCTCTTTGTTTACTCAAATAATGAATGCATATGTCTCATAACTTTAGTAGTAAAGTATTTTAATGACTTGCTTATGATACTCTATATAATATATCATGTTTAGTACCATGGACACTGTAGCTTATTTACTTAATCTCTGATAAATTATGAGACTGGTATGCAGACTGGTTAGCACAGTGGGTAAGGTGTTGGGTTTGCACTATTAAATTAAGACTGTCATTTGTTCGAATACCATGTAAGCATGTATTTATTTTACAAGTCTGCTTTGTGTTTTGTGGCTCTATAATATGAATGCATATGTCTTTTAACAACAATAGTCAAGTCTTCCAATGGACTTGTTAGTGAAACCCAAATAGATAGCTTTATTTTCTCTTTGTTTACTCAAATATTGAATGCATATGTCTTATAACTTTAATAGTAAAGTGTTCTAATGACTTGCTTATGACACCCCATAGAATATATCATGTTTAGTACCTTGGACGCTGTAGCTTATTTACTTAAAT
This sequence comes from Pseudophryne corroboree, assembly GCF_028390025.1. NCBI lineage: Eukaryota > Metazoa > Chordata > Amphibia > Anura > Myobatrachidae > Pseudophryne > Pseudophryne corroboree. The sequence goes on along the minus strand of NC_086449.1, from coordinate 710,749,713 downwards.
CTCTGATAAATTGCATCTCTGGTACGTATAGACTGGTTAGTACAGTTGGTAAGGTGTTGGGTTTGCACTATCAAATTAAGACTGCCATTGGTTTTAATCCCATGTAAGCATGTTTTTATTTTACTAGTGTAGTTTGTGGCTCTATACAATGTAATGCATATGTATTTTAACAACAATAGTCAAGTCTTCCAATGTATTTGTTAGTGAAACCCAATAGATAGCTTTATTTTATCTTTGTTTATTCAAATATTGAATGCATATGTCTCATAACTTTAGTAGTAAAGTATTTTAATGACTTGCTTATGACACCCTATATAATATATCATGTTTAGTACCATGGACACTGTAGCTTATTTACTTAATCTCTGATAAAATGAAAGACTGGTATGCAGACTGGTTAGCACAGTAGTTAAGGTGTTGGGTTTGCACTATCAAATTAAGACTGTCATTGGTTTGAATCCCATGTAAGCATGTATTTATTTTACAAGTCTGCATTGTGGTTTGTGGCTCTATAATATGAATGCATATGTCTTTTAACAACAATAGTCAAGTCTTCCAATGGACTTGTTAGTGAAACCCAATAGATAGCTTTATTTTCTCTTTGTTTACTCAAATATTGATTGCATATGTCTTATAACTTTAATAGTAAAGTGTTCTAATGACTTGCTTATGACACCACATAGAATATATGATGTTTAGCACCTTGGACACAGTAGCTTATTTACTTAAACCTCTGATAAATTGCGTGACTGGTATGAATAGACTGGTTAGCACAGTAGGTATAGCGTAGGGTTTGCACTATCAAATTAAGACTGTAATTGGTTTTGAATTCCATGTAAGCATGTATTTAATTATTTTACAAGTCTGCATTGTGGTTTGTGGCTCTATAATATGAATGCATATGTCTTTTAACAACAGTAGTCAAGTATTCCAATGGACTTGTTAGTGAAACCCAATAGATAGCTTTATTTTCTCTTTGTTTTCTCAAATATTGAATGCACATGTCTTATAACTTTAATAGTAAAGTGTTCTAATGACTTGCTTATGACACCACATAGAATATATCATGTTTAGTACCTTGGACACTATAGCTTATTTACTTAAATCTCTGATAAATTGCGTGAATGGTATGAATAGACTGGTTAGCACCGTGGGTAAGGTGTTGGGTTTGCACTACCAAATTAAGACTGTCATTGGTTTGAATACTATGTAAGCATGTATTTATTTTAGAAGTCTTCATTGTGGTTTGTGGCTCTTTAATATGAATGCATATGTCTTTTAACAACAGTAGTCAAGTATTCCAATGTACTTGTTAGTGAAACCCAAATAGATAGCTTTATTTTCTCTTTGTTTACTCAAATAATGAATGCATATGTCTCATAACTTTAGTAGTATAGTATTTTAATGACTTGCTTATGATACCCTATATAATATATCATGTTTAGTACCATGGACACTGTAGCTTATTTACTTAATCTCTGATAAATTATGAGACTGGTATGCAGACTGGTTAGCACAGTAGTTAAGGTGTTGGGTTTGTACTATCAAATTAAGACTGTCATTGGTTTGAATACCATGTAAGCATGTATTTATTCTACAAGTCTGCATTGTGGTTTGTGGCTCTATAATATGAATGCATATGTCTTTTAACAACAATAGTCAAGTCTTCCAATGGACTTGTTAGTGAAACCCAATAGATAGCTTTATTTTCTCTTTGTTTACTCAAATATTGAATGCACATGTCTTATAACTTTAATAGTAAAGTGTTCTGACTTGCTTATGACACCACATAGAATATATGATGTTTAGCATCTTGGACACTGTAGCATATTTACTTAAATCTCTGATAAATTGTGTGACTGGTATGAATAGACTGGTTAGCACAGTGGGTATAGCGTAGGGTTTGCACTATCTAATTAAGGCTGTCATTGGTTCGAATACCATGTAATCATGTGTTTATTTTACAAGTCTGCATTGTGGTTTGTGGCTCTATAATATGAATGCATATGTCTTTTAAGAACAGTAGTCAAGTATTCCAATGGACTTGTTAGTGAAACCCAACAGATAGCTTTATTTTATCTTTGTTTATTCAAATAATGAATGCATATGTCTCATGACTTTAGTAGTAAAGTATTTTAATGACTTGCTTATGACACCCTATATAATATATCATGTTTAGAACCATGGACACTGTAGCTTATTTACTTAATCTCTGATAAATTATGAGACGGGTATGCAGACTGGTAAGGACAGTAGTTAAGGTGTTGGGTTTGCACTATCAAATTAAGACTGACATTGGTTTGAATTCCATATAAGAATGTATATATTTTACAAGTCTACATTGTGGTTTGGGGCTCTATAATATGAATGCATATGTCTTTTAACAACAATAGTCAAGTCTTCCAATGGACTTGTTAGGTAAACCCAATAGATAGCTTTATTTTCTTTATTTACTCAAATATTGAATGCATGTCTTATAACTTTAATAGTAAAGTGTTCTAATGACACCACATAGAATATATGATGTTTAGTACCTTGGACACTGTAGCTTATTTACTTAAACTTCTGATAAATTGCGTGGCTGGTATGAATAGACTGGTTAGCACAGTAGGTATGGCGTAGGGTTTGCACTATCAAATTAAGACAGTCATTGGTTCGAATTCCATGTAATCATGTGTTTATTTTACAAGTCTGCATTGTGGTTTGTGGCTCTATAATATGAATGCATATGTCTTTTAACAACAATAGTCAAGTCTTCCAATGGATTTGTTAGTGAAACCCAACAGATAGCTTTATTTTCTCTTTGTTTACTTAAATATTGAATGCTCATGTCTTATAACTTTAATAATAAAGTGTTCTAATGACTTGCTTATGACACCACATAGAATATATCATGTTTAGTACCTTGGACACTATAGCTTATTTACTTAAATCTCTGATAAATTGCCTAAATGGTATGAATTGACTGGTTAGCACAGTGGGTAAGGTGTTGGGTTTGCACTATCAAATTGATACTGTCATTGGTTCGAATACCATGTAAACATGTATTTATTTTACAAGTCTGCTTTGTGGGTTGTGGCTCTATAATATGAATGCATATGCCTTTCAACAACAATAGTCAAGTCTTCCAATGGACTTGTTAGTGAAACCCAATAGATAGCTTTATTTTCTCTTTGTTTACTCAAATATTGAATGCATATGTCTTATAACTTTAATAGTAAAGTGTTCTAATGACTTGCTTATGACACCACATAGAATATATGATGTTTAGCACCTTGGACACTGTAGCTTATTTACTTAAACCTCTGATAAATTGCGTGACTGGTATGAATAGACTGGTTAGCACAGTAGGTATAGCGTAGGGTTTGCACTATCAAATTAAGACTGTCATTGGTTCGAAAACCATGTAATCATGTGTTTATTTTACAAGTATGCATTGATGTTTGTGGCTCTATAATTTGAATGCATATGTCTTTTAACAACAATAGTCAAGTCTTCCAATGGACATGTTAGTGAAACACAATAGATAGCTTTATTTTCTCTTTGTTTACTCAAATATTGAATGCACATGTCTTATAACTTTAATAGTAAAGTGTTCTAATGACTTGCTTATGACACCACATAGAATATATCATCTTTAGTACCTTGTACACTATAGCTTATTTACTTAAATCTCTGACAAATTGCACAAATAGTATGAATAGACTGGTTAGCACAGTGGGTAAGGTGTTGGGTTTGCACTATCAAATTAAGACTGTCATTGGTTTGAATACCATGTAAGCATGTACTTATTTTAGAAGTCTTCATTGTGGTTTGTGGCTCTATAATATGAATGCATATGTCTTTTAACAACAGTAGTCAAGTCTTCCAATGGACTTGTTAGTGAAAACCAAATAGATAGCTTTATTTTCTCTTTGTTTACTCAAATATTGAATGCATATGTCTTATAACTTTAATAGTAAAGTGTTCTAATGACTTGCTTATGACACCACATAGAATACATGATGTTTAGCATCTTGGACACTGTAGCATATTTACTTAAACCTATGATAAATTGCATGACTGGTATGAACAGACTGGTTAGCACAGTGGGTGTAGCGTAGGGTTTGCACTATCAAATTAAGGCTGTCATTGGTTCGAATACCATGTAATCATGTGTTTATTTTACAAGTCTGCATTGTGGTTTGTGGCTCTATAATATGAATGCATATGTCTTTTAACAACAATAGTCAATTCTTTCAATGGACTTGTTAGTGAAACCCAATAGATAGCTTTATTTTCTCTTTGTTTACTCAAATATTGAATGCATATGTCTTATAACTTTAATAGTAAAGTGTTCTAATGACTTGCTTATGACACCCCATAGAATATATCATGTTTAGTACCTTGGACGCTGTAGCTTATTTACTTAAATCTCTGATAAATTGCATCTCCAGTATGTATAGACTGGTTAGTAAAGTTGGTAAGGTGTTGGCTTTGCACTATCAAATTAAGACTGCCATTGGTTTGAATCCCATGTAAGCATGTTTTTATTTTACTAGTGTGGTTTGTGGCTCTATACAATGTAATGCATATGTATTTTAACAACAAAAGTCAAGTCTTCCAATGTATTTGTTAGTGAAACCCAATAGATAGCTTTATTTTATCTTTGTTTATTCAAATATTGAATGCATATGTCTCATAACTTTAGTAGTAAAGTATTTTAATGACTTGCTTATGACACCCTATATAATATATCATGTTTAGTACCATGGACACTGTAGCTTATTTACTTAATCTCTGATAAATTGTAAGACTGGTATGCAGACTGGTTAGCACAGTAGTTAAGGTGTTGGGTTTGCATTATCAAATTAAGACTGTCATTGGTTTGATCACGATGTAAGCATGTATTTATTTTACAAGTCTGCATTGTGGTTTGTGGCTCTATAATATGAATGCATATGTCTTTTAACAACAATAGTCAAGTCTTCCAATGGACTTGTTAGTGAAACCCAATAGATAGCTTTATTTTCTTTGTTTACTCAAATATTGAATGCATGTCTTATAACTTTAATAGTAAAGTGTTCTAATGACACCACATAGAATATATCATGTTTAGTACCTTGGACACTATAGCTTATTTACTTAAATCTCTGATAAATTGCCTAAATGGTATGAATAGACTGGTTAGCACAGTGGGTAAGGTGTTGGGTTTGCACTATCAAATTAATACTGCCATTGGTTCGAATACCATGTAAGCATGTATTTATTTTACAAGTCTGCTTTGTGGGTTGTGGCTCTATAATATGAATGCATATGTCTTTTAACAACAATAGTCAAGTCTTCCAATGGACTTGTTAGTGAAACCCAATAGATAGCTTTATTTTCTCTTTGTTTACTCAAATTTTGAATGCATATGTCTTATAACTTTAATAGTAAAGTGTTCTAATGACTTGCTTATGACACCACATAGAATATATGATGTTTAGCACCTTGGACACTGTAGCTTATTTACTTAAACCTCTGATAAATTGCGTGACTGGTATGAATAGACTGGTTAGTACAGTAGGTATAGCGTAGGGTTTGCACTATCAAATTAAGACTGTCATTGATTCGAATACCATGTAATCATGTGTTTATTTTACAAGTCTGCATTGTGGTTTGTGGCTCTATAATATGAATGCATATGTCTTTTAACAACAATAGTCAAGTCTTCCAATGGACATGTTAATGAAACACAATAGATAGCTTTATTTTCTCTTTGTTTACTCAAATATTGAATGCACATGTCTTATAACTTTAATAGTAAAGTGTTCTAATGACTTGCTTATGACACCACATAGAATATATCATGTTTAGTACCTTGGACACTATAGCTTATTTACTTAAACCTCTGATAAATTGCACAAATAGTATGAATAGACTGGTTAGCACCGTGGGTAAGGTGTTGGGTTTTCACTATCAAATTAAGACAGTCATTGGTTCGAATACCATGTAAGCATGTATTTACTTTACAAGTCTGGTTTGTGGCTCTATAATATGAATGCATATGTCTTTTAACAACAATAGTCAAGTCTTCCAATTGACTTGTTAGTGAAACCCAAATAGATAGCTTTATTTTCTCTTTGTTTACTCAAATATTGAATGCATATGTCTTATAACTTTAATAGTAAAGTGTTCTAATGACTTGCTTATGACACCCCATAGAATATATCATGTTTCGTACCTTGGACGCTGTAGCTTATTTACTTAAATCTCTGATAAATTACAAGACTGGTATGCAGACTGGTTAGCACAGTAGTTAAGGTGTTGGGTTTGCACTATCAAATTAAGGCTGCCATTGGTTTGAATCTCATGTAAGCATGTTTTTATTTTACTAGTGTGGTTTGTGGCTCTATACAATGTAATGCATATGTATTTTAACAACAATAGTCAAGTCTTCCAATGTATTTGTTAGTGAAACCCAATAGATAGCTTTATTTTATCTTTGTTTATTCAAATATTGAATGCATATGTCTCATACCTTTAGTAGTAAATTATTTTAATGACTTGCTTATGACACCCTATATAATATATCATGTTTAGTACCATGGAAACTGTAGCTTATTTACTTAATCTCTGATAAATTGGAAGACAGGTATGCAGACTGGTTAGCACAGTAGTTAAGGTGTTGGATTTGTACTATCAAATTAAGACTGTCATAGGTTTGAATCCCATGTAACCATGTATTTATTTTACAAGTCTGCATTGTGGTTTGTGGCTCTATAATATGAATGCATATGTCTTTTAACAACAATAGTCAAGTCTTCCAATGGACTTGTTAGTGAAACCCAATAGATAGCTTTATTTTCTCTTTGTTTACTCAAATTTTGAATGCATATGTCTTATAACTTTAATAGTAAAGTGTTCTGACTTGCTTATGACACCACATAGAATATATGATGTTTAGCATCTTGGACACTGTAGCAAATTTACGTAAACCTCTGATAAATTGTGTGACTGGTATGAATAGACTGGTTAGCACAGTTGGTATAGCGTAGGGTTTGCACTATCAAATTAAGACTGTAATTGGTTCGAATACCATGTAATCATGTGTTTATTTTACAAGTCTGCATTGTGGTTTGTGGCTCTATAATATGAATGCATATGTCTTTTAACAACAATAGTCAAGTCTTCCAATGGATTTGTTAGTGAAATCCAACAGATAGCTTTATTTTCTCTTTGTTTACTTAAATATTGAATGCTCATGTCTTATAACTTTAATAGTAAAGTGTTCTAATGACTTGCTTATGACACCACATAGAATATATCATGTTTAGTACCTTGGACAATATAGCTTATTTACTTAAATCTCTGATAAGTTGCGTGAATAGTATGAATAGACTGGTTAGCACCGTGGGTAAGGTGTTGGGTTTGCACTATCAAATTAAGACTGTCATTGGTTTGAATACCATGTAAGCATGTATTTATTTTAGAAGTCTTCATTGTGGTTTGTGGCTCTATAATATGAATGCATATGTCTTTTAACAACAGTAGTCAAGTATTCCAATGTACTTGTTAGTGAAACCCAAATAGATAGCTTTATTTTCTCTTTGTTTACTCAAATAATGAATGCATATGTCTCATAACTTTAGTAGTAAAGTATTTTAATGACTTGCTTATGATACCCTATATAATATATCATGTTTAGTACCATGGACACTGTAGCTTATTTACTTAATCTCTGATAAATTGGGAGACTGGTATCCAGACTGGTTAGCACAGTGGGTAAGGTGTTGGGTTTGCACTATTAAATCAAGACTGTCATTGGTTCGAATACCATGTAAGCATGTATTGATTTTACCAGTCTGCTTTGTGTTTTGTGGCTCTATAATATGAATGCATATGTCTTTTAACAACAATAGTCAAGTCTTCCAATTGACTTGTTAGTGAAACCCAAATAGATAGCTTTATTTTCTCTTTGTTTACTCAAATATTGAATGCATATGTCTTATAACTTTAATAGTATAGTGTTCTAATGACTTGCTTATGACACCCCATAGAATATATCATGTTTCGTACCTTGGACGCTGTAGCTTATTTACTTAAATCTCTGATAAATTGCATCTCTGTTATGTATAGACTTGTTAGTACAGTTGGCAAGGTGTTGGGTTTGCACTATCAAATTAAGACTGCCATTGGTTTGGATCCCATGTAAGCATGTTTTTATTTTACTAGTGTGGTTTGTGGCTCTATACAATGTATTGCATATGTATTTTAACAACAATAGTCAAGTCTTCCAATGTATTTGTTAGTGAAACCCAATAGATAGCTTTATTTTATCTTTGTTTATTCAAATATTGAATGCATATGTCTCATAACTAGTAGTAAAGTATTTTAATGACTTGCTTATGACACCCTATATAGTATATCATGTTTAGTACCATGGACACTGTAGCTTATTTACTTAATCTCTGATAAATTGTAAGACTGGTATGCAGACTGGTTAGCACAGTAATTAAGGTGTTGGGTTTGTACTATCAAATTAAGACTGTCATAGGTTGGAATACCATGTAAGCATGTATTTATTCTACAAGTCTGCATTGTGGTTTGTGGCTCTATAATATGAATGCATATGTCTTTTAACAACAATAGTCAAGTCTTCCAATGGATTTGTTAGTGAAACCCAACAGATAGCTTTATTTTCTCTTTGTTTACTTAAATATTGAATACTCATGTCTTATAACTTTAATAATAAAGTGTTCTAATGACTTGCTTATGACACCACATAGAATATATCATGTTTAGTACCTTGGACACTATAGCTTATTTACTTAAATCTCTGATAAATTGCCTAAATGGTATGAATAGACTGGTTAGCACAGTGGGTAAGGTGTTGGGTTTGCACTATCAAATTAATACTGTCATTGGTTCGAATACCATGTAAGCATGTATTTATTTTACAAGTCTGCTTTGTGGGTTGTGGCTCTATAATATGAATGCATATGTCTTTTAACAACAATAGTCAAGTCTTCCAATGGACTTGTTAGTGAAACCCAATAGATAGCTTTATTTTCTCTTTGTTTACTCAAATTTTGAATGCATATGTCTTATAACTTTAATAGTAAAGTGTTCTAATGACTTGCTTATGACACCACATAGAATATATGATGTTTAGCACCTTGGACACTGTAGCTTATTTACTTAAACCTCTGATAAATTGCTTGACTGGTATGAATAGAATGGTTAGCACAGTAGGTATAGCGTAGGGTTTGCACTATCAAATTAAGACTGTCATTGGTTCGAATACCATGTAATCATGTGTTTATTTTACAAGTCTGCATTGTGGTTTGTGGCTCTATAATATGAATGCATATGTCTTTTAACAACAATAGTCAAGTCTTCCAATGGACATGTTAGTGAAACCCAATAGATAGCTTTATTTTCTCTTTGTTTACTCAAATATTGAATGCACATGTCTTATAACTTTAATAGTAAAGTGTTCTAATGACTTGCTTATGACACCACATAGAATATATCATGTTTAGTACCTTGGACACTATAGCTTATTTACTTAAATCTCTGATAAATTGCGTGAATGGTATGAATAGACTGGTTAGCACCGTGGGTAAGGTGTTGGGTTTGCACTATCAAATTAAGACTGTCATTGGTTTGAATACTATGTAAGCATGTATTTATTTTAGAAGTCTTCATTGTGGTTTGTGGCTCTTTAATATGAATGCATATGTCTTTTAACAACAGTAGTCAAGTATTCCAATGTACTTGTTAGTGAAACCCAAATAGATAGCTTTATTTTCTCTTTGTTTACTCAAATAATGAATGCATATGTCTCATAACTTTAGTAGTATAGTATTTTAATGACTTGCTTATGATACCCTATATAATATATCATGTTTAGTACCATGGACACTGTAGCTCATTTACTTAATCTCTGATAAATTATGAGACTGGTATGCAGACTGGTTAGCACAGTTGGTAAGGTGTTGGGTTTGCACTATCAAATTAAGACTGTCATTGGTTCGAATACCATGTAAGCATGTCTTTATTTTACAAGTCTGCTTTGTGTTTTGTGGCTCTATAATATGAATGCATATGTCTTTTAACAACAATAGTCAAGTCTTCCAATGGACTTGTTAGTGAAACCCAAATAAATAGCTTTATTTTCTCTTTGTTTATTCAAATATTGAATGTATATGTCTTATAACTTTAATAGTAAAGTGTTCTAATGACTTGCTTATGACACCCCATAGAATATATCATGTTTCGTACCTTGGACGCTGTAGCTTATTTACTTAAATCTCTGATAAATTGCATCCATGTTATGTATAGACTTGTTAGTACAGTTGGCAAGGTGTTGGGTTTGCACTATCAAATTAAGACTGCCATTGGTTTGAATCTCATGTAAGCATGTTTTTATTTTACTAGTGTGGTTTGTGGCTCTATACAATGTAATGCATATGTATTTTAACAACAATAGTCAAGTCTTCCAATGTATTTGTTAGTGAAACCCAATAGATAGCTTTATTTTATCTTTGTTTATTCAAAAATTGAATGCATATGTCTCATAACTTTAGTAGTAAAGTATTTTAATGACTTGCTTATGACACCCTATATAGTATATCATGTTTAGTACCATGGACACTGTAGCTTATTTACTTAATCTCTGATAAATTGTAAGACTGGTATGCAGACTGGTTAGCACAGTAGTTAAGGTGTTGGGTTTGTACTATCAAATTAAGACTGTCATTGGTTTGAATACCATGTAAGCATGTATTTATTCTACAAGTCTGCATTGTGGTTTGTGGCTCTATAATATAAATGCATATGTCTTTTAACAACAATAGTCAAGTCTTCCAATGGACTTGTTAGTGAAACCCAATAGATAGCTTTATTTTCTCTTTGTTTACTCAAATATTGAATGCACATGTCTTATAACTTTAATAGTAAAGTGTTCTGACTTGCTTATGACACCACATAGAATATATGATGTTTAGCATCTTGGACACTGTAGCATATTTACTTAAACCTCTGATAAATTGTGTGATTGGTATGAATAGACTGGTTAGCACAGTGGGTATAGCGTAGGGTTTGCACTATCTAATTAAGACTGTCATTGGTTCGAATACCATGTAATCATGTATTTATTTTACAAGTCTGCATTGTGGTTTGTGGCTCTATAATATGAATGCATATGTCTTTTAAGAACAGTAGTCAAGTATTCCAATGGACTTGTTAGTGAAACCCAACAGATAGCTTTATTTTATCTTTGTTTATTCAAATAATGAATGCATATGTCTCATGACTTTAGTAGTAAAGTATTTTAATGACTTGCTTATGACACCCTATATAATATATCATGTTTAGTACCATGGACACTGTAGCTTATTTACTTAATCTCTGATAAATTATGAGACGGGTATGCAGACTGGTAAGGACAGTAGTTAAGGTGTTGGGTTTGCACTATCAAATTAAGACTGACATTGGTTTGAATTCCATATAAGCATGTATATATTTTACAAGTCTACATTGTGGTTTGGGGCTCTATAATATGAATGCATATGTATTTTAACAACAATAGTCAAGTCTTCCAATGGACTTGTTAGGTAAACCCAATAGATAGCTTTATTTTCTTTGTTTACTCAAATATTGAATGCATGTCTTATAACTTTAATAGTAAAGTGTTCTAATGACACCACATAGAATATATGATGTTTAGCATATAGGACACTGTAGCTTATTTACTTAAACTTCTGATAAATTGCGTGGCTGGTATGAATAGACTGGTTAGCACAGTAGGTATGGCGTAGGGTTTGCACTATCAAATTAAGACAGTTATTGGTTCGAATTCCATGTAATCATGTGTTTATTTTACAAGTCTGCATTGTGGTTTGTGGCTCTATAATATGAATGCATATGTCTTTTAACAACAATAGTCAAGTCTTCCAATGGACTTGTTAGTGAAACCCAATAGATAGCTTTATTTTCTCTTTGTTTACTCAAATATTGAATGCACATGTCTTATAACTTTAATAGTAAAGTGTTCTGACTTGCTTATGACACCACATAGAATATATGATGTTTAGCACCTTGGACACTGTAGCTTATTTACTTAAACCTCTGATAAATTGCGTGACTGGTATGAATAGACTGGTTAGCACAGTAGGTATAGCGTAGGGTTTGCACTATCAAATTAAGACAGTCATTGGTTCTAATACCATGTAATCATGTGTTTATTTTACAAGTATGCATTGATGTTTGTGGCTCTATAATTTGAATGCATATGTCTTTTAACAACAATAGTCAAGTCTTCCAATGGACATGTTAGTGAAACACAATAGATAGCTTTATTTTCTCTTTGTTTACTCAAATATTGAATGCACATGTCTTATAACTTTAATAGTAAAGTGTTATAATGACTTGCTTATGACACCACATAGAATATATCATCTTTAGTACCTTGTACACTATAGCTTATTTACTTAAATCTCTGACAAATTGCACAAATAGTATGAATAGACTGGTTAGTACAGTGGGTAAGGTGTTGGGTTTGCACTATCAAATTAAGACTGTCATTGGTTTGAATACCATGTAAGCATGTACTTATTTTACAAGTGTGGTTTGTGGCTCTTTAATATGAATGCATATGTCTTTTAACAACAATCGTCAAGTCTTCCAATGGACTTGTTAGTGAAAACCAAATAGATAGCTTTATTTTCTCTTTGTTTACTCAAATATTGAATGCATATGTCTTATAACTTTAATAGTAAAGTGTTCTAATGACTTGCTTATGACACCACATAGAATACATGATGTTTAGCATCTTGGACACTGTAGCATATTTACTTAAACCTCTGATAAATTGCATGACTGATATGAACAGACTGGTTAGCACAGTGGGTATAGCGTAGGGTTTGCACTATCAAATTAAGGCTGTCATTGGTTCGAATACCATGTAATCATGTGTTTATTTTACAAGTCTGCATTGTGGTTTGTGGCTCTATAATATGAATGCATATGTCTTTTAACAACAATAGTCAATTCTTTCAATGGACTTGTTAGTGAAACCCAATAGATAGCTTTATTTTCTCTTTGTTTACTCAAATATTGAAAGCATATGTCTTATAACTTTAATAGTAAAGTGTTCTAATGACTTGCTTATGACACCCCATAGAATATATCATGTTTAGTACCTTGGACGCTGTAGCTTATTTACTTAAATCTCTGATAAATTGCATCTCCAGTATGTATAGACTGGTTAGTAAAGTTGGTAAGGTGTTTGCTTTGCACTATCAAATTAAGACTGCCATTGGTTTGAATCCCATGTAAGCATGTTTTTATTTTACTACTGTGGTTTGTGGCTCTATACAATGTAATGCATATGTATTTTAACAACAATAGTCAAGTCTTCCAATGTATTTGTTAGTGAAACCCAATAGATAGCTTTATTTTATCTTTGTTTATTCAAATATTGAATGCATATGTCTCATAACTTTAGTAGTAAAGTATTTTAATGACTTGCTTATGACACCCTATATAAAATATCATGTTTAGTACCATGGACACTGTAGCTAATTTACTTAATCTCTGATAAATTGTAAGACTGGTGTGCAGACTGGTTATCACAGTAGTTAAGGTGTTGGGTTTGCATTATCAAATTAAGACTGTCATTGGTTTGAATACGATGTAAGCATGTATTTATTTTACAAGTCTGCATTGTGGTTTGTGGCTCTATAATATGAATGCATGTGTCTTTTAACAACAATAGTCAAGTCTTCCAATGGACTTGTTAGTGAAACCCAATAGATAGCTTTATTTTCTCTTTGTTTACTCAAATATTGAATGCATATGTCTTATAACTTTAATAGTAAAGTGTTCTAATGACTTACTTATGACACCACATAGAATATATGATGTTTAGCACCTTGGACACTGTAGCTTATTTACTTAAACCTCTGATAAATTGCGTGACTGGTATGAATAGACTGGTTAGTACAGTAGGTATAGCGTAGGGTTTGCACTATCAAATTAAGACTGTCATTGATTCGAATACCATGTAATCATGTGTTTATTTTACAAGTCTGCATTGTGGTTTGTGGCTCTATAATATGAATGCATATGTCTTTTAACAACAATAGTCAAGTCTTCCAATGGACTTGTTTGTGAAACCCAATAGATAGCTTTATTTTCACTTTGTTTACTTAAATATTGAATGCTCATGTCTTATAACTTTAATAATAAAGTGTTCTAATGACTTGCTTATGACACCACATAGAATATATCATGTTTAGTACCTTGGACACTATAGCTTATTTACTTAAACCTCTGATAAATTGCACAAATAGTATGAATAGACTGGTTAGCACCGTGGGTAAGGTGTTGGGTTTTCACTATCAAATTAAGACAGTCATTGGTTCGAATACCATGTAAGCATGTATTTACTTTACAAGTCTGGTTTGTGGTTCTATAATATGAATGCATATGTCTTTTAACAACAATAGTCAAGTCTTCCAATTGACTTGTTAGTGAAACCCAAATAGATAGCTTTATTTTCTCTTTGTTTACTCAAATATTGAATGCATATGTCTTATAACTTTAATAGTAAAGTCTTCTAATGACTTGCTTATGACACCCCATAGAATATATCATGTTTCGTACCTTGGACGCTGTAGCTTATTTACTTAAATCTCTGATAAATTGCAAGACTGGTATGCAGACTGGTTAGCACAGTAGTTAAGATGTTGGGTTTGCACTATCAAATTAAGACTGCCATTGGTTTGAATCCCATGTAAGCATGTTTTTATTTTACTAGTGTGGTTTGTGGCTCTATACAATGTAATGCATATGTATTTTAACAACAATAGTAAAGTCTTCCAATGTATTTGTTAGTGAAACCCAATAGATAGCTTTATTTTATCTTTGTTTATTCAAATATTGAATGCATATGTCTCATAACTTTAGTAGTAAATTATTTTAATGACTTGCTTATGACACCCTATATAATATATCATGTTTAGTACCATGGAAACTGTAGCTTATTTACTTAATCTCTGATAAATTGGAAGACAGGTATGCAGACTGGTTAGCACAGTAGTTAAGGTGTTGGGTTTGTACTATCAAATTAAGACTGTCATAGGTTTGAATCCCATGTAAGCATGTATTTATTTTACAAGTCTGCATTGTGGTTTGTGGCTCTATAATATGAATGCATATGTCTTTTAACAACAATAGTCAAGTCTTCCAATGGACTTGTTAGTGAAACCCAATAGATAGCTTTATTTTCTCTTTGTTTACTCAAATATTGAATGCATATGTCTTATAACTTTAATAGTAAAGTGTTCTAATGACTTACTTATGACACCACATAGAATATATGATGTTTAGCACCTTGGACACTGTAGCTTATTTACTTAAACCTCTGATAAATTGCGTGACTGATATGAATAGACTGGTTAGCACAGTAGGTATAGCAGAGGGTTTCCACTATCAAGTCAAGACTGTCATAGGTTCGAATACCATGTAATCATGTGTTTATTTTATAAGTCTGCATTGTGGTTTGTGGCTCTATAATATGAATGCATATGTCTTTTAACAACAATAGTCAAGTCTTCCAATGGACTTGTTTGTGAAACCCAATAGATAGCTTTATTTTCACTTTGTTTACTTAAATATTGAATGCTCATGTCTTATAACTTTAATAATAAAGTGTTCTAATGACTTGCTTATGACACCACATAGAATATATCATGTTTAGTACCTTGGACACTATAGCTTATTTACTTAAATCTCTGATAAATTGCCTAAATGGTATGAATAGACTGGTTAGCACAGTGGGTAAGGTGTTGGGTTTGCACTATCAAATTAATACTGCCATTGGTTCGAAAACCATGTAAACATGTATTTATTTTACAAGTCTGCTTTGTGGGTTGTGGCTCTATAATATGAATGCATATGTCTTTTAACAACAATAGTCAAGTCTTCCAATGGACTTGTTAGTGAAACCCAATAGATAGCTTTATTTTCTCTTTGTTTACTCAAATTTTGAATGCATATGTCTTATAACTTTAATAGTAAAGTGTTCTAATGACTTGCTTATGACACCACATAGAATATATGATGTTTAGCACCTTGGACACTGTAGCTTATTTACTTAAACCTCTGATAAATTGCGTGACTGGTATGAATAGACTGGTTAGTACAGTAGGTATAGCGTAGGGTTTGCACTATCAAATTAAGACTGTCATTGATTCGAATACCATGTAATCATGTGTTTATTTTACAAGTCTGCATTGTGGTTTGTGGCTCTATAATATGAATGCATATGTCTTTTAACAACAATAGTCAAGTCTTCCAATGGACTTGTTTGTGAAACCCAATAGATAGCTTTATTTTCACTTTGTTTACTTAAATATTGAATGCTCATGTCTTATAACTTTAATAATAAAGTGTTCTAATGACTTGCTTATGACACCACATAGAATATATCATGTTTAGTACCTTGGACACTATAGCTTATTTACTTAAATCTCTGATAAATTGCACAAATAGTATGAATAGACTGGTTAGCACCGTGGGTAAGTTGTTGGGTTTTCACTATCAAATTAAGACAGTCATTGGTTCGAATACCATGTAAGCATGTATTTACTTTACAAGTCTGGTTTGTGGCTCTATAATATGAATGCATATGTCTTTTAACAACAATAGTCAAGTCTTCCAATTGACTTGTTAGTGAAACCCAAATAGATAGCTTTATTTTCTCTTTGTTTACTCAAATATTGAATGCATATGTCTTATAACTTTAATAGTAAAGTCTTCCAATGACTTGCTTATGACACCCCATAGAATATATCATGTTTCGTACCTTGGACGCTGTAGCTTATTTACTTAAATCTCTGATAAATTGCAGGACTGGTATGCAGACTGGTTAGCACAGTAGTTAAGGTGTTGGGTTTGCACTATCAAATTAAGGCTGCCATTGGTTTGAATCCCATGTAAGCATGTTTTTATTTTACTAGTGTGGTTTGTGGCTCTATACAATGTAATGCATATGTATTTTAACAACAATAGTCAAGTCTTCCAATGTATTTGTTAGTGAAACCCAATAGATAGCTTTATTTTATCTTTGTTTATTCAAATATTGAATGCATATGTCTCATACCTTTAGTAGTAAATTATTTTAATGACTTGCTTATGACACCCTATATAATATATCATGTTTAGTACCATGGAAACTGTAGCTTATTTACTTAATCTCTGATAAATTGGAAGACAGGTATGCAGACTGGTTAGCACAGTAGTTAAGGTGTTGGGTTTGTACTATCAAATTAAGACTGTCATAGGTTTGAATCCCATGTAAGCATGTATTTATTTTACAAGTCTGCATTGTGGTTTGTGGCTCTATAATATGAATGCATATGTCTTTTAACAACAATAGTCAAGTCTTCCAATGGACTTGTTAGTGAAACCCAATAGATAGCTTTATTTTCTCTTTGTTTACTCAAATATTGAATGCATATGTCTTATAACTTTAATAGTAAAGTGTTCTGACTTGCTTATGACACCACATAGAATATATGATGTTTAGCATCTTGGACACTGTAGCAAATTTACTTAAACCTCTGATAAATTGTGTGACTGGTATGAATAGACTGGTTAGCACAGTTGGTATAGCGTAGGGTTTGCACTATCAAATTAAGACTGTAATTGGTTCGAATACCATGTAATCATGTGTTTATTTTACAAGTCTGCATTGTGGTTTGTGGCTCTATAATATGAATGCATATGTCTTTTAACAACAATAGTCAAGTCTTCCAATGGATTTGTTAGTGAAACCCAACAGATAGCTTTATTTTCTCTTTGTTTACTTAAATATTGAATGCTCATGTCTTATAACTTTAATAGTAAAGTGTTCTAATGACTTGCTTATGCCACCACATAGAATATATCATGTTTAGTACCTTGGACAATATAGCTTATTTACTTAAATCTCTGATAAGTTGCGTGAATGGTATGAATAGACTGGTTAGCACCGTGGGTAAGGCGTTGCGTTTGCACTATCAAATTAAGACTGTCATTGGTTTGAATACCATGTAAGCATGTATTTATTTTAGAAGTCTTCATTGTGGTTTGTGGCTCTATAATATGAATGCATATGTCTTTTAACAACAATAGTAAAGTCTTCCAATGTATTTGTTAGTGAAACCCAATAGATAGCTTTATTTTATCTTTGTTTACTCAAATAATGAATGCATATGTCTCATAACTTTAGTAGTAAAGTATTTTAATGACTTGCTTATGATACCCTATATAATATATCATGTTTAGTACCATGGACACTGTAGCTTATTTACTTAATCTCTGATAAATTTTGAGACTGGTATGCAGACTGGTTAGCACAGTGGGTAAGGTGTTGGGTTTGCACTATTAAATCAAGACTGTCATTGGTTCGAATACCATGTAAGCATGTGTTGATTTTACCAGTCTGCTTTGTGTTTTGTGGCTCTATAATATGAATGCATATGTCTTTTAACAACAATAGTCAAGTCTTCCAATGGACTTGTTAGTGAAACCCAAATAGATAGCTTTATTTTCTCTTTGTTTACTCAAATATTGAATGTATATGTCTTATAACTTTAATAGTAAATGTTCTAATGACTTGCTTATGACACCCCATAGAATATATCATGTTTCGTACCTTGGACGCTGTAGCTTATTTACTTAAATCTCTGATAAATTGCATCCCTGTTATGTATAGACTTGTTAGTACAGTTGGCAAGGTGTTGGATTTGCACTATCAAATTAAGACTGCCATTGGTTTGAATTCCATGTAAGCATGTTTTTATTTTACTAGTGTGGTTTGTGGCTCTATACAATGTATTGCATATGTATTTTAACAACAATAGTCAAGTCTTCCAATGTATTTGTTAGTGAAACCCAATAGATAGCTTTATTTTATCTTTGTTTATTCAAATATTGAATGCATATGTCTCATAACTAGTAGTAAAGTGTTCTAATGACTTGCTTATGACACCACATAGAATATATCATGTTTAGTACCTTGGACACTATAGCTTATTTACTTAAACCTCTGATAAATTGCACAAATAGTATGAATAGACTGGTTAGCACCGTGGGTAAGGTGTTGGGTTTTCACTATCAAATTAAGACAGTCATTGGTTCGAATACTATGTAAGCATGTATTTTCTTTACAAGTCTGGTTTGTGGCTCTATAATATGAATGCATATGTCTTTTAACAACAATAGTCAAGTCTTCCAATTGACTTGTTAGTGAAACCCAAATAGATAGCTTTATTTTCTCTTTGTTTACTCAAATATTGAATGCATATGTCTTATAACTTTAATAGTAAAGTCTTCTAATGACTTGCTTATGACACCCCATAGAATATATCATGTTTCGTACCTTGGACGCTGTAGCTTATTTACTTAAATCTCTGATAAATTGCAAGACTGGTATGCAGACTGGTTAGCACAGTAGTTAAGGTGTTGGGTTTGCACTATCAAATTAAGGCTGCCATTGGTTTGAATCCCATGTAAGCATGTTTTTATTTTACTAGTGTGGTTTGTGGCTCTATACAATGTAATGCATATGTATTTTAACAACAATAGTCAAGTCTTCCAATGTATTTGTTAGTGAAACCCAATAGATAGCTTTATTTTATCTTTGTTTATTCAAATATTGAATGCATATGTCTCATAACTTTAGTAGTAAATTATTTTAATGACTTGCTTATGACACCCTATATAATATATCATGTTTAGTACCATGGAAACTGTAGCTTATTTACTTAATCTCTGATAAATTGGAAGACAGGTATGCAGACTGGTTAGCACAGTAGTTAAGGTGTTGGGTTTGTACTATCAAATTAAGACTGTCATAGGTTTGAATCCCATGTAAGCATGTATTTATTTTACAAGTCTGCATTGTGGTTTGTGGCTCTATAATATGAATGCATATGTCTTTTAACAACAATAGTCAAGTCTTCCAATGGACTTGTTAGTGAAACCCAATAGATAGCTTTATTTTCTCTTTGTTTACTCAAATATTGAATGCATATGTCTTATAACTTTAATAGTAAAGTGTTCTAATGACTTACTAATGACACCACATAGAATATATGATGTTTAGCACCTTGGACACTGTAGCTTATTTACTTAAACCTCTGATAAATTGTGTGACTGATATGAATAGACTGGTTAGCACAGTAGGTATAGCAGAGGGTTTCCACTATCAAGTCAAGACTGTCATAGGTTCGAATACCATGTAATCATGTGTTTATTTTATAAGTCTGCATTGTGGTTTGTGGCTCTATAATATGAATGCATATGTCTTTTAACAACAATAGTCAAGTCTTCCAATGGACTTGTTTGTGAAACCCAATAGATAGCTTTATTTTCACTTTGTTTACTTAAATATTGAATGCTCATGTCTTATAACTTTAATAATAAAGTGTTCTAATGACTTGCTTATGACACCACATAGAATATATCATGTTTAGTACCTTGGACACTATAGCTTATTTACTTAAATCTCTGATAAATTGCCTAAATGGTAGGAATAGACTGGTTAGCACAGTGGGTAAGGTGTTGGGTTTGCAGTTTCAAATTAATACTGCCATTGGTTCGAATACCATGTAAGCATGTATTTATTTTACAAGTCTGCTTTGTGGGTTGTGGCTCTATAATATGAATGCATATGTCTTTTAACAACAATAGTCAAGTCTTCCAATGGACTTGTTAGTGAAACCCAATAGATAGCTTTATTTTCTCTTTGTTTACTCAAATTTTGAATGCATATGTCTTATAACTTTAATAGTAAAGTGTTCTAATGACTTGCTTATGACACCACATAGAATATATGATGTTTAGCACCTTGGACACTGTAGCTTATTTACTTAAACCTCTGATAAATTGCGTGACTGGTATGAATAGACTGGTTAGTACAGTAGGTAGAGCGTAGGGTTTGCACTATCAAATTAAGACTGTCATTGATTCGAATACCATGTAATCATGTGTTTATTTTACAAGTCTGCATTGTGGTTTGTGGTTCTATAATATGAATGCATATGTCTTTTAACAACAATAGTCAAGTCTTCCAATGGACATGTTAATGAAACACAATAGATAGCTTTATTTTCTCTTTGTTTACTCAAATATTGAATGCACATGTCTTATAACTTTAATAGTAAAGTGTTCTAATGACTTGCTTATGACACCACATAGAATATATCATGTTTAGTACCTTGGACACTATAGCTTATTTACTTAAACCTCTGATAAATTGCACAAATAGTATGAATAGACTGGTTAGCACCGTGGGTAAGGTGTTTGGTTTTCACGATCAAATTAAGACAGTCATTGGTTCGAATACCATGTAAGCATGTATTTACTTTACAAGTCTGGTTTGTGGCTCTATAATATGAATGCATATGTCTTTTAACAACAATAGTCAAGTCTTCCAATTGACTTGTTAGTGAAACCCAAATAGATAGCTTTATTTTCTCTTTGTTTACTCAAATATTGAATGCATATGTCTTATAACTTTAATAGTAAAGTCTTCTAATGACTTGCTTATGACACCCCATAGAATATATCATGTTTCGTACCTTGGACGCTGTAGCTTATTTACTTAAATCTCTGATAAATTGCAGGACTGGTATGCAGACTGGTTAGCACAGTAGTTAAGGTGTTGGGTTTGCACTATCAAATTAAGGCTGCCATTGGTTTGAATCCCATGTAAGCATGTTTTTATTTTACTAGTGTGGTTTGTGGCTCTATACAATGTAATGCATATGTATTTTAACAACAATAGTCAAGTCTTCCAATGTATTTGTTAGTGAAACCCAATAGATAGCTTTATTTTATCTTTGTTTATTCAAATATTGAATGCATATGTCTCATACCTTTAGTAGTAAATTATTTTAATGACTTGCTTATGACACCCTATATAATATATCATGTTTAGTACCATGGAAACTGTAGCTTATTTACTTAATCTCTGATAAATTGGAAGACAGGTATGCAGACTGGTTAGCACAGTAGTTAAGGTGTTGGGTTTGTACTATCAAATTAAGACTGTCATAGGTTTGAATCCCATGTAAGCATGTATTTATTTTACAAGTCTGCATTGTGGTTTGTGGCTCTATAATATGAATGCATATGTCTTTTAACAACAATAGTCAAGTCTTCCAATGGACTTGTTAGTGAAACCCAATAGATAGCTTTATTTTCTCTTTGTTTACTCAAATATTGAATGCATATGTCTTATAACTTTAATAGTAAAGTGTTCTGACTTGCTTATGACACCACATAGAATATATGATGTTTAGCATCTTGGACACTGTAGCAAATTTACTTAAACCTCTGATAAATTGTGTGACTGGTATGAATAGACTGGTTAGCACAGTTGGTATAGCGTAGGGTTTGCACTATCAAATTAAGACTGTAATTGGTTCGAATACCATGTAATCATGTGTTTATTTTACAAGTCTGCATTGTGGTTTGTGGCTCTATAATATGAATGCATATGTCTTTTAACAACAATAGTCAAGTCTTCCAATGGATTTGTTAGTGAAACCCAACAGATAGCTTTATTTTCTCTTTGTTTACTTAAATATTGAATGCTCATGTCTTATAACTTTAATAGTAAAGTGTTCTAATGACTTGCTTATGCCACCACATAGAATATATCATGTTTAGTACCTTGGACAATATAGCTTATTTACTTAAATCTCTGATAAGTTGCGTGAATGGTATGAATAGACTGGTTAGCACCGTGGGTAAGGCGTTGCGTTTGCACTATCAAATTAAGACTGTCATTGGTTTGAATACCATGTAAGCATGTATTTATTTTAGAAGTCTTCATTGTGGTTTGTGGCTCTATAATATGAATGCATATGTCTTTTAACAACAATAGTAAAGTCTTCCAATGTATTTGTTAGTGAAACCCAATAGATAGCTTTATTTTATCTTTGTTTACTCAAATAATGAATGCATATGTCTCATAACTTTAGTAGTAAAGTATTTTAATGACTTGCTTATGATACCCTATATAATATATCATGTTTAGTACCATGGACACTGTAGCTTATTTACTTAATCTCTGATAAATTTTGAGACTGGTATGCAGACTGGTTAGCACAGTGGGTAAGGTGTTGGGTTTGCACTATTAAATCAAGACTGTCATTGGTTCGAATACCATGTAAGCATGTGTTGATTTTACCAGTCTGCTTTGTGTTTTGTGGCTCTATAATATGAATGCATATGTCTTTTAACAACAATAGTCAAGTCTTCCAATGGACTTGTTAGTGAAACCCAAATAGATAGCTTTATTTTCTCTTTGTTTACTCAAATATTGAATGTATATGTCTTATAACTTTAATAGTAAATGTTCTAATGACTTGCTTATGACACCCCATAGAATATATCATGTTTCGTACCTTGGACGCTGTAGCTTATTTACTTAAATCTCTGATAAATTGCATCCCTGTTATGTATAGACTTGTTAGTACAGTTGGCAAGGTGTTGGATTTGCACTATCAAATTAAGACTGCCATTGGTTTGAATTCCATGTAAGCATGTTTTTATTTTACTAGTGTGGTTTGTGGCTCTATACAATGTATTGCATATGTATTTTAACAACAATAGTCAAGTCTTCCAATGTATTTGTTAGTGAAACCCAATAGATAGCTTTATTTTATCTTTGTTTATTCAAATATTGAATGCATATGTCTCATAACTAGTAGTAAAGTGTTCTAATGACTTGCTTATGACACCACATAGAATATATCATGTTTAGTACCTTGGACACTATAGCTTATTTACTTAAACCTCTGATAAATTGCACAAATAGTATGAATAGACTGGTTAGCACCGTGGGTAAGGTGTTGGGTTTTCACTATCAAATTAAGACAGTCATTGGTTCGAATACTATGTAAGCATGTATTTACTTTACAAGTCTGGTTTGTGGCTCTATAATATGAATGCATATGTCTTTTAACAACAATAGTCAAGTCTTCCAATTGACTTGTTAGTGAAACCCAAATAGATAGCTTTATTTTCTCTTTGTTTACTCAAATATTGAATGCATATGTCTTATAACTTTAATAGTAAAGTCTTCTAATGACTTGCTTATGACACCCCATAGAATATATCATGTTTCGTACCTTGGACGCTGTAGCTTATTTACTTAAATCTCTGATAAATTGCAAGACTGGTATGCAGACTGGTTAGCACAGTAGTTAAGGTGTTGGGTTTGCACTATCAAATTAAGGCTGCCATTGGTTTGAATCCCATGTAAGCATGTTTTTATTTTACTAGTGTGGTTTGTGGCTCTATACAATGTAATGCATATGTATTTTAACAACAATAGTCAAGTCTTCCAATGTATTTGTTAGTGAAACCCAATAGATAGCTTTATTTTATCTTTGTTTATTCAAATATTGAATGC
The DNA here is from genome assembly GCF_028390025.1 of Pseudophryne corroboree. Taxonomy (NCBI): domain Eukaryota; kingdom Metazoa; phylum Chordata; class Amphibia; order Anura; family Myobatrachidae; genus Pseudophryne; species Pseudophryne corroboree. The sequence goes on along the minus strand of NC_086449.1, from coordinate 710,725,271 downwards.
ATATGTCTCATAACTTTAGTAGTAAATTATTTTAATGACTTGCTTATGACACCCTATATAATATATCATGTTTAGTACCATGGAAACTGTAGCTTATTTACTTAATCTCTGATAAATTGGAAGACAGGTATGCAGACTGGTTAGCACAGTAGTTAAGGTGTTGGGTTTGTACTATCAAATTAAGACTGTCATAGGTTTGAATCCCATGTAAGCATGTATTTATTTTACAAGTCTGCATTGTGGTTTGTGGCTCTATAATATGAATGCATATGTCTTTTAACAACAATAGTCAAGTCTTCCAATGGACTTGTTAGTGAAACCCAATAGATAGCTTTATTTTCTCTTTGTTTACTCAAATATTGAATGCATATGTCTTATAACTTTAATAGTAAAGTGTTCTAATGACTTACTAATGACACCACATAGAATATATGATGTTTAGCACCTTGGACACTGTAGCTTATTTACTTAAACCTCTGATAAATTGTGTGACTGATATGAATAGACTGGTTAGCACAGTAGGTATAGCAGCGGGTTTCCACTATCAAGTCAAGACTGTCATAGGTTCGAATACCATGTAATCATGTGTTTATTTTATAAGTCTGCATTGTGGTTTGTGGCTCTATAATATGAATGCATATGTCTTTTAACAACAATAGTCAAGTCTTCCAATGGACTTGTTTGTGAAACCCAATAGATAGCTTTATTTTCACTTTGTTTACTTAAATATTGAATGCTCATGTCTTATAACTTTAATAATAAAGTGTTCTAATGACTTGCTTATGACACCACATAGAATATATCATGTTTAGTACCTTGGACACTATAGCTTATTTACTTAAATCTCTGATAAATTGCCTAAGTGGTAGGAATAGACTGGTTAGCACAGTGGGTAAGGTGTTGGGTTTGCAGTTTCAAATTAATACTGCCATTGGTTCGAATACCATGTAAGCATGTATTTATTTTACAAGTCTGCTTTGTGGGTTGTGGCTCTATAATATGAATGCATATGTCTTTTAACAACAATAGTCAAGTCTTCCAATGGACTTGTTAGTGAAACCCAATAGATAGCTTTATTTTCTCTTTGTTTACTCAAATTTTGAATGCATATGTCTTATAACTTTAATAGTAAAGTGTTCTAATGACTTGCTTATGACACCACATAGAATATATGATGTTTAGCACCTTGGACACTGTAGCTTATTTACTTAAACCTCTGATAAATTGCGTGACTGGTATGAATAGACTGGTTAGTACAGTAGGTAGAGCGTAGGGTTTGCACTATCAAATTAAGACTGTCATTGATTCGAATACCATGTAATCATGTGTTTATTTTACAAGTCTGCATTGTGGTTTGTGGTTCTATAATATGAATGCATATGTCTTTTAACAACAATAGTCAAGTCTTCCAATGGACATGTTAATGAAACACAATAGATAGCTTTATTTTCTCTTTGTTTACTCAAATATTGAATGCACATGTCTTATAACTTTAATAGTAAAGTGTTCTAATGACTTGCTTATGACACCACATAGAATATATCATGTTTAGTACCTTGGACACTATAGCTTATTTACTTAAACCTCTGATAAATTGCACAAATAGTATGAATAGACTGGTTAGCACCGTGGGTAAGGTGTTTGGTTTTCACGATCAAATTAAGACAGTCATTGGTTCGAATACCATGTAAGCATGTATTTACTTTACAAGTCTGGTTTGTGGCTCTATAATATGAATGCATATGTCTTTTAACAACAATAGTCAAGTCTTCCAATTGACTTGTTAGTGAAACCCAAATAGATAGCTTTATTTTCTCTTTGTTTACTCAAATATTGAATGCATATGTCTTATAACTTTAATAGTAAAGTCTTCTAATGACTTGCTTATGACACCCCATAGAATATATCATGTTTCGTACCTTGGACGCTGTAGCTTATTTACTTAAATCTCTGATAAATTGCAGGACTGGTATGCAGACTGGTTAGCACAGTAGTTAAGGTGTTGGGTTTGCACTATCAAATTAAGGCTGCCATTGGTTTGAATCCCATGTAAGCATGTTTTTATTTTACTAGTGTGGTTTGTGGCTCTATACAATGTAATGCATATGTATTTTAACAACAATAGTCAAGTCTTCCAATGTATTTGTTAGTGAAACCCAATAGATAGCTTTATTTTATCTTTGTTTATTCAAATATTGAATGCATATGTCTCATACCTTTAGTAGTAAATTATTTTAATGACTTGCTTATGACACCCTATATAATATATCATGTTTAGTACCATGGAAACTGTAGCTTATTTACTTAATCTCTGATAAATTGGAAGACAGGTATGCAGACTGGTTAGCACAGTAGTTAAGGTGTTGGGTTTGTACTATCAAATTAAGACTGTCATAGGTTTGAATCCCATGTAAGCATGTATTTATTTTACAAGTCTGCATTGTGGTTTGTGGCTCTATAATATGAATGCATATGTCTTTTAACAACAATAGTCAAGTCTTCCAATGGACTTGTTAGTGAAACCCAATAGATAGCTTTATTTTCTCTTTGTTTACTCAAATATTGAATGCATATGTCTTATAACTTTAATAGTAAAGTGTTCTGACTTGCTTATGACACCACATAGAATATATGATGTTTAGCATCTTGGACACTGTAGCAAATTTACTTAAACCTCTGATAAATTGTGTGACTGGTATGAATAGACTGGTTAGCACAGTTGGTATAGCGTAGGGTTTGCACTATCAAATTAAGACTGTAATTGGTTCGAATACCATGTAATCATGTGTTTATTTTACAAGTCTGCATTGTGGTTTGTGGCTCTATAATATGAATGCATATGTCTTTTAACAACAATAGTCAAGTCTTCCAATGGATTTGTTAGTGAAACCCAACAGATAGCTTTATTTTCTCTTTGTTTACTTAAATATTGAATGCTCATGTCTTATAACTTTAATAGTAAAGTGTTCTAATGACTTGCTTATGCCACCACATAGAATATATCATGTTTAGTACCTTGGACAATATAGCTTATTTACTTAAATCTCTGATAAGTTGCGTGAATGGTATGAATAGACTGGTTAGCACCGTGGGTAAGGCGTTGCGTTTGCACTATCAAATTAAGACTGTCATTGGTTTGAATACCATGTAAGCATGTATTTATTTTAGAAGTCTTCATTGTGGTTTGTGGCTCTATAATATGAATGCATATGTCTTTTAACAACAATAGTAAAGTCTTCCAATGTATTTGTTAGTGAAACCCAATAGATAGCTTTATTTTATCTTTGTTTACTCAAATAATGAATGCATATGTCTCATAACTTTAGTAGTAAAGTATTTTAATGACTTGCTTATGATACCCTATATAATATATCATGTTTAGTACCATGGACACTGTAGCTTATTTACTTAATCTCTGATAAATTTTGAGACTGGTATGCAGACTGGTTAGCACAGTGGGTAAGGTGTTGGGTTTGCACTATTAAATCAAGACTGTCATTGGTTCGAATACCATGTAAGCATGTGTTGATTTTACCAGTCTGCTTTGTGTTTTGTGGCTCTATAATATGAATGCATATGTCTTTTAACAACAATAGTCAAGTCTTCCAATGGACTTGTTAGTGAAACCCAAATAGATAGCTTTATTTTCTCTTTGTTTACTCAAATATTGAATGTATATGTCTTATAACTTTAATAGTAAATGTTCTAATGACTTGCTTATGACACCCCATAGAATATATCATGTTTCGTACCTTGGACGCTGTAGCTTATTTACTTAAATCTCTGATAAATTGCATCCCTGTTATGTATAGACTTGTTAGTACAGTTGGCAAGGTGTTGGATTTGCACTATCAAATTAAGACTGCCATTGGTTTGAATTCCATGTAAGCATGTTTTTATTTTACTAGTGTGGTTTGTGGCTCTATACAATGTATTGCATATGTATTTTAACAACAATAGTCAAGTCTTCCAATGTATTTGTTAGTGAAACCCAATAGATAGCTTTATTTTATCTTTGTTTATTCAAATATTGAATGCATATGTCTCATAACTAGTAGTAAAGTGTTCTAATGACTTGCTTATGACACCACATAGAATATATCATGTTTAGTACCTTGGACACTATAGCTTATTTACTTAAACCTCTGATAAATTGCACAAATAGTATGAATAGACTGGTTAGCACCGTGGGTAAGGTGTTGGGTTTTCACTATCAAATTAAGACAGTCATTGGTTCGAATACTATGTAAGCATGTATTTACTTTACAAGTCTGGTTTGTGGCTCTATAATATGAATGCATATGTCTTTTAACAACAATAGTCAAGTCTTCCAATTGACTTGTTAGTGAAACCCAAATAGATAGCTTTATTTTCTCTTTGTTTACTCAAATATTGAATGCATATGTCTTATAACTTTAATAGTAAAGTCTTCTAATGACTTGCTTATGACACCCCATAGAATATATCATGTTTCGTACCTTGGACGCTGTAGCTTATTTACTTAAATCTCTGATAAATTGCAAGACTGGTATGCAGACTGGTTAGCACAGTAGTTAAGGTGTTGGGTTTGCACTATCAAATTAAGGCTGCCATTGGTTTGAATCCCATGTAAGCATGTTTTTATTTTACTAGTGTGGTTTGTGGCTCTATACAATGTAATGCATATGTATTTTAACAACAATAGTCAAGTCTTCCAATGTATTTGTTAGTGAAACCCAATAGATAGCTTTATTTTATCTTTGTTTATTCAAATATTGAATGCATATGTCTCATAACTTTAGTAGTAAATTATTTTAATGACTTGCTTATGACACCCTATATAATATATCATGTTTAGTACCATGGAAACTGTAGCTTATTTACTTAATCTCTGATAAATTGGAAGACAGGTATGCAGACTGGTTAGCACAGTAGTTAAGGTGTTGGGTTTGTACTATCAAATTAAGACTGTCATAGGTTTGAATCCCATGTAAGCATGTATTTATTTTACAAGTCTGCATTGTGGTTTGTGGCTCTATAATATGAATGCATATGTCTTTTAACAACAATAGTCAAGTCTTCCAATGGACTTGTTAGTGAAACCCAATAGATAGCTTTATTTTCTCTTTGTTTACTCAAATATTGAATGCATATGTCTTATAACTTTAATAGTAAAGTGTTCTAATGACTTACTAATGACACCACATAGAATATATGATGTTTAGCACCTTGGACACTGTAGCTTATTTACTTAAACCTCTGATAAATTGTGTGACTGATATGAATAGACTGGTTAGCACAGTAGGTATAGCAGCGGGTTTCCACTATCAAGTCAAGACTGTCATAGGTTCGAATACCATGTAATCATGTGTTTATTTTATAAGTCTGCATTGTGGTTTGTGGCTCTATAATATGAATGCATATGTCTTTTAACAACAATAGTCAAGTCTTCCAATGGACTTGTTTGTGAAACCCAATAGATAGCTTTATTTTCACTTTGTTTACTTAAATATTGAATGCTCATGTCTTATAACTTTAATAATAAAGTGTTCTAATGACTTGCTTATGACACCACATAGAATATATCATGTTTAGTACCTTGGACACTATAGCTTATTTACTTAAATCTCTGATAAATTGCCTAAGTGGTAGGAATAGACTGGTTAGCACAGTGGGTAAGGTGTTGGGTTTGCAGTTTCAAATTAATACTGCCATTGGTTCGAATACCATGTAAGCATGTATTTATTTTACAAGTCTGCTTTGTGGGTTGTGGCTCTATAATATGAATGCATATGTCTTTTAACAACAATAGTCAAGTCTTCCAATGGACTTGTTAGTGAAACCCAATAGATAGCTTTATTTTCTCTTTGTTTACTCAAATTTTGAATGCATATGTCTTATAACTTTAATAGTAAAGTGTTCTAATGACTTGCTTATGACACCACATAGAATATATGATGTTTAGCACCTTGGACACTGTAGCTTATTTACTTAAACCTCTGATAAATTGCGTGACTGGTATGAATAGACTGGTTAGTACAGTAGGTAGAGCGTAGGGTTTGCACTATCAAATTAAGACTGTCATTGATTCGAATACCATGTAATCATGTGTTTATTTTACAAGTCTGCATTGTGGTTTGTGGTTCTATAATATGAATGCATATGTCTTTTAACAACAATAGTCAAGTCTTCCAATGGACATGTTAATGAAACACAATAGATAGCTTTATTTTCTCTTTGTTTACTCAAATATTGAATGCACATGTCTTATAACTTTAATAGTAAAGTGTTCTAATGACTTGCTTATGACACCACATAGAATATATCATGTTTAGTACCTTGGACACTATAGCTTATTTACTTAAACCTCTGATAAATTGCACAAATAGTATGAATAGACTGGTTAGCACCGTGGGTAAGGTGTTTGGTTTTCACGATCAAATTAAGACAGTCATTGGTTCGAATACCATGTAAGCATGTATTTACTTTACAAGTCTGGTTTGTGGCTCTATAATATGAATGCATATGTCTTTTAACAACAATAGTCAAGTCTTCCAATTGACTTGTTAGTGAAACCCAAATAGATAGCTTTATTTTCTCTTTGTTTACTCAAATATTGAATGCATATGTCTTATAACTTTAATAGTAAAGTCTTCTAATGACTTGCTTATGACACCCCATAGAATATATCATGTTTCGTACCTTGGACGCTGTAGCTTATTTACTTAAATCTCTGATAAATTGCAAGACTGGTATGCAGACTGGTTAGCACAGTAGTTAAGGTGTTGGGTTTGCACTATCAAAATAAGGCTGCCATTGGTTTGAATCCCATGTAAGCATGTTTTTATTTTACTAGTGTGGTTTGTGGCTCTATACAATGTAATGCATATGTATTTTAACAACAATAGTCAAGTCTTCCAATGTATTTGTTAGTGAAACCCAATAGATAGCTTTATTTTATCTTTGTTTATTCAAATATTGAATGCATATGTCTCATAACTTTAGTAGTAAATTATTTTAATGACTTGCTTATGACACCCTATATAATATATCATGTTTAGTACCATGGAAACTGTAGCTTATTTACTTAATCTCTGATTAATTGGAAGACAGGTATGCAGACTGGTTAGCACAGTAGTTAAGGTGTTGGGTTTGTACTATCAAATTAAGACTGTCATAGGTTTGAATCCCATGTAAGCATGTATTTATTTTACAAGTCTGCATTGTGGTTTGTGGCTCTATAATATGAATGCATATGTCTTTTAACAACAATAGTCAAGTCTTCCAATGGACTTGTTAGTGAAACCCAATAGATAGCTTTATTTTCTCTTTGTTTACTCAAATATTGAATGCATATGTCTTATAACTTTAATAGTAAAGTGTTCTGACTTGCTTATGACACCACATAGAATATATGATGTTTAGCATCTTGGACACTGTAGCAAATTTACTTAAACCTCTGATAAATTGTGTGACTGGTATGAATAGACTGGTTAGCACAGTTGGTATAGCGTAGGGTTTGCACTATCAAATTAAGACTGTAATTGGTTCGAATACCATGTAATCATGTGTTTATTTTACAAGTCTGCATTGTGGTTTGTGGCTCTATAATATGAATGCATATGTCTTTTAACAACAATAGTCAAGTCTTCCAATGGATTTGTTAGTGAAACCTAACAGATAGCTTTATTTTCTCTTTGTTTACTTAAATATTGAATGCTCATGTCTTATAACTTTAATAGTAAAGTGTTCTAATGACTTGCTTATGACACCACATAGAATAGATCATGTTTAGTACCTTGGACAATATAGCTTATTTACTTAAATCTCTGATAAGTTGCGTGAATGGTATGAATAGACTGGTTAGCACCGTGGGTAAGGTGTTGGGTTTGCACTATCAAATTAAGACTGTCATTGGTTTGAATGCCATGTAAGCATGTGTTTATTTTAGAAGTCTTCATTGTGGTTTGTGGCTCTATAATATGAATGCATATGTCTTTTAACAACAGTAGTCAAGTATTCCAATGTACTTGTTAGTGAAACCCAAATAGATAGCTTTATTTTCTCTTTGTTTACTCAAATAATGAATGCATATGTCTCATAACTTTAGTAGTAAAGTATTTTAATGACTTGCTTATGATACCCTATATAATATATCATGTTTAGTACCATGGACACTGTAGCTTATTTACTTAATCTCTGATAAATTTTGAGACTGGTATGCAGACTGGTTAGCACAGTGGGTAAGGTGTTGGGTTTGCACTATTAAATCAAGACTGTCATTGGTTCGAATACCATGTAAGCATGTGTTGATTTTACCAGTCTGCTTTGTGTTTTGTGGCTCTGTAATATGAAAGCATATGTCTTTTAACAACAATAGTCAAGTCTTCCAATGGACTTGTTAGTGAAACCCAAATAGATAGCTTTATTTTCTCTTTGTTTACTCAAATATTGAATGTATATGTCTTATAACTTTAATAGTAAAGTGTTCTAATGACTTGCTTATGACACCCCATAGAATATATCATGTTTCGTACCTTGGACGCTGTAGCTTATTTACTTAAATCTCTGATAAATTGCATCCCTGTTATGTATAGACTTGTTAGTACAGTTGGCAAGGTGTTGGGTTTGCACTATCAAATTAAGACTGCCATTGGTTTGAATCCCATGTAAGCATGTTTTTATTTTACTAGTGTGGTTTGTGGCTCTATACAATGTATTGCATATGTATTTTAACAACAATAGTCAAGTCTTCCAATGTATTTGTTAGTGAAACCCAATAGATAGCTTTATTTTATCTTTGTTTATTCAAATATTGAATGCATATGTCTCATAACTAGTAGTAAAGTGTTCTAATGACTTGCTTATGACACCACATAGAATATATCATGTTTAGTACCTTGGACACTATAGCTTATTTACTTAAACCTCTGATAAATTGCACAAATAGTATGAATAGACTGGTTAGCAACGTGGGTAAGGTGTTGGGTTTTTACTATCAAATTAAGACAGTCATTGGTTCGAATACCATGTAAGCATGTATTTACTTTACAAGTCTGGTTTGTGGCTCTATAATATGAATGCATATGTCTTTTAACAACAATAGTCAAGTCTTCCAATTGACTTGTTAGTGAAACCCAAATAGATAGCTTTATTTTCTCTTTGTTTACTCAAATATTGAATGCATATGTCTTATAACTTTAATAGTAAAGTCTTCTAATGACTTGCTTATGACACCCCATAGAATATATCATGTTTCGTACCTTGGACGCTGTAGCTTATTTACTTAAATCTCTGATAAATTGCAAGACTGGTATGCAGACTGGTTAGCACAGTAGTTAAGGTGTTGGGTTTGCACTATCAAATTAAGACTGCCATTGGTTTGAATCCCATGTAAGCATGTTTTTATTTTACTAGTGTGGTTTGTGGCTCTATACAATGTAATGCATATGTATTTTAACTACAATAGTCAAGTCTTCCAATGTATTTGTTAGTGAAACCCAATAGATAGCTTTATTTTATCTTTGTTTATTCAAATATTGAATGCATATGTCTCATAACTTTAGTAGTAAATTATTTTAATGACTTGCTTATGACACCCTATATAATATATCATGTTTAGTACCATGGAAACTGTAGCTTATTTACTTAATCTCTGATAAATTGGAAGACAGGTATGCAGACTGGTTAGCACAGTAGTTAAGGTGTTGGGTTTGTACTATCAAATTAAGACTGTCATAGGTTTGAATCCTATGTAAGCATGTATTTATTTTACAAGTCTGCATTGTGGTTTGTGGCTCTATAATATGAATGCATATGTCTTTTAACAACAATAGTCAAGTCTTCCAATGGACTTGTTAGTGAAACCCAATAGATAGCTTTATTTTCTCTTTGTTTACTCAAATATTGAATGCATATGTCTTATAACTTTAATAGTAAAGTGTTCTAATGACTTACTTATGACACCACATAGAATATATGATGTTTAGCACCTTGGACACTGTAGCTTATTTACTTAAACCTCTGATAAATTGCGTGACTGATATGAATAGACTGGTTAGCACAGTAGGTATAGCAGAGGGTTTCCACTATCAAGTCAAGACTGTCATAGGTTCGAATACCATGTAATCATGTGTTTATTTTACAAGTCTGCATTGTGGTTTGTGGCTCTATAATATGAATGCATATGTCTTTTAACAACAATAGTCAAGTCTTCCAATGGACTTGTTTGTGAAACCCAATAGATAGCTTTATTTTCACTTTGTTTACTTAAATATTGAATGCTCATGTCTTCTAACTTTAATAATAAAGTGTTCTAATGACTTGCTTATGACACCACATAGAATATATCATGTTTAGTACCTTGGACACTATAGCTTATTTACTTAAATCTCTGATAAATTGCCTAAATGGTATGAATAGACTGGTTAGCACAGTGGGTAAGGTGTTGGGTTTGCACTATCAAATTAATACTGCCATTGGTTCGAATACCATGTAAGCATGTATTTATTTTACAAGTCTGCTTTGTGGGTTGTGGCTCTATAATATGAATGCATATGTCTTTTAACAACAATAGTCAAGTCTTCCAATGGACTTGTTAGTGAAACCCAATAGATAGCTTTATTTTCTCTTTGTTTACTCAAATTTTGAATGCATATGTCTTATAACTTTAATAGTAAAGTGTTCTAATGACTTGCTTATGACACCACATAGAATATATGATGTTTAGCACCTTGGACACTGTAGCTTATTTACTTAAACCTCTGATAAATTGCGTGACTGGTATGAATAGACTGGTTAGTACAGTAGGTAGAGCGTAGGGTTTGCACTATCAAATTAAGACTGTCATTGATTCGAATACCATGTAATCATGTGTTTATTTTACAAGTCTGCATTGTGGTTTGTGGTTCTATAATATGAATGCATATGTCTTTTAACAACAATAGTCAAGTCTTCCAATGGACATGTTAATGAAACACAATAGATAGCTTTATTTTCTCTTTGTTTACTCAAATATTGAATGCACATGTCTTATAGCTTTAATAGTAAAGTGTTCTAATGACTTGCTTATGACACCACATAGAATATATCATGTTTAGTACCTTGGACACTATAGCTTATTTACTTAAACCTCTGATAAATTGCACAAATAGTATGAATAGACTGGTTAGCACCGTGGGTAAGGTGTTTGGTTTTCACAATCAAATTAAGACAGTCATTGGTTCGAATACCATGTAAGCATGTATTTACTTTACAAGTCTGGTTTGTGGCTCTATAATATGAATGCATATGTCTTTTAACAACAATAGTCAAGTCTTCCAATTGACTTGTTAGTGAAACCCAAATAGATAGCTTTATTTTCTCTTTGTTTACTCAAATATTGAATGCATATGTCTTATAACTTTAATAGTAAAGTCTTCTAATGACTTGCTTATGACACCCCATAGAATATATCATGTTTCGTACCTTGGACGCTGTAGCTTATTTACTTAAATCTCTGATAAATTGCAAGACTGGTATGCAGACTGGTTAGCACAGTAGTTAAGGTGTTGGGTTTGCACAATCAAATTAAGGCTGCCATTGGTTTGAATCCCATGTAAGCATGTTTTTATTTTACTAGTGTGGTTTGTGGCTCTATACAATGTAATGCATATGTATTTTAACAACAATAGTCAAGTCTTCCAATGTATTTGTTAGTGAAACCCAATAGATAGCTTTATTTTATCTTTGTTTATTCAAATATTGAATGCATATGTCTCATAACTTTAGTAGTAAATTATTTTAATGACTTGCTTATGACACCCTATATAATATATCATGTTTAGTACCATGGAAACTGTAGCTTATTTACTTAATCTCTGATTAATTGGAAGACAGGTATGCAGACTGGTTAGCACAGTAGTTAAGGTGTTGGGTTTGTACTATCAAATTAAGACTGTCATAGGTTTGAATCCCATGTAAGCATGTATTTATTTTACAAGTCTGCATTGTGGTTTGTGGCTCTATAATATGAATGCATATGTCTTTTAACAACAATAGTCAAGTCTTCCAATGGACTTGTTAGTGAAACCCAACAGATAGCTTTATTTTCTCTTTGTTTACTCAAATATTGAATGCATATGTCTTATAACTTTAATAGTAAAGTGTTCTGACTTGCTTATGATACCACATAGAATATATGATGTTTAGCATCTTGGACACTGTAGCAAATTTACTTAAACCTCTGATAAATTGTGTGACTGGTATGAATAGACTGGTTAGCACAGTTGGTATAGCGTAGGGTTTGCACTATCAAATTAAGACTGTAATTGGTTCGAATACCATGTAATCATGTGTTTATTTTACAAGTCTGCATTGTGGTTTGTGGCTCTATAATATGAATGCATATGTCTTTTAACAACAGTAGTCAAGTATTCCAATGTACTTGTTAGTGAAACCCAAATAGATAGCTTTATTTTCTCTTTGTTTACTCAAATAATGAATGCATATGTCTCATAACTTTAGTAGTAAAGTATTTTAATGACTTGCTTATGATACCCTATATAATATATCATGTTTAGTACCATGGACACTGTAGCTTATTTACTTAATCTCTGATATATTTTGAGACTGGTATGCAGACTGGTTAGCACAGTGGGTAAGGTGTTGGGTTTGCACTATTAAATTAAGACTGTCATTGGTTCGAATACCATGTAAGCATGTCTTTATTTTACAAGTCTGCTTTGTGTTTTGTGGCTCTATAATATGAATGCATATGTCTTTTAACAACAATAGTCAAGTCTTCCAATGGACTTGTTAGTGAAACCCAAATAGATAGCTTTATTTTCTCTTTGTTTACTCAAATATTGAATGTATATGTCTTATAACTTTAATAGTAAAGTGTTCTAATGACTTGCTTATGACACCCCATAGAATATATCATGTTTCGTACCTTGGACGCTGTAGCTTATTTACTTAAATCTCTGATAAATTGCATCCCTGTTATGTATAGACTTGTTAGTACAGTTGGCAAGGTGTTGGGTTTGCACTATCAAATTAAGACTGCCATTGGTTTGAATCCCATGTAAGCATGTTTTTATTTTACTAGTGTGGTTTGTGGCTCTATACAATGTATTGCATATGTATTTTAACAACAATAGTCAAGTCTTCCAATGTATTTGTTAGTGAAACCCAATAGATAGCTTTATTTTATCTTTGTTTATTCAAATATTGAATGCATATGTCTCATAACTAGTAGTAAAGTGTTCTAATGACTTGCTTATGACACCACATAGAATATATCATGTTTAGTACCTTGGACACTATAGCTTATTTACTTAAACCTCTGATAAATTGCACAAATAGTATGAATAGACTGGTTAGCACCGTGGGTAAGGTGTTGGGTTTTCACTATCAAATTAAGACAGTCATTGGTTCGAATACCATGTAAGCATGTATTTACTTTACAAATCTGGTTTGTGGCTCTATAATATGAATGCATATGTCTTTTAACAACAATAGTCAAGTCTTACAATTGACTTGTTAGTGAAATCCAAATAGATAGCTTTATTTTCTCTTTGTTTACTCAAATATTGAATGCATATGTCTTATAACTTTAATAGTAAAGTCTTCTAATGACTTGCTTATGACACCCCATAGAATATATCATGTTTCGTACCTTGGACGCTGTAGCTTATTTACTTAAATCTCTGATAAATTGCAAGACTGGTATGCAGACTGGTTAGCACAGTAGTTAAGGTGTTGGGTTTGCACTATCAAATTAAGGCTGCCATTGGTTTGAATCCCATGTAAGCATGTTTTTATTTTACTAGTGTGGTTTGTGGCTCTATACAATGTAATGCATATGTATTTTAACAACAATAGTCAAGTCTTCCAATGTATTTGTTAGTGAAACCCAATAGATAGCTTTATTTTATCTTTGTTTATTCAAATATTGAATGCATATGTCTCATAACTTTAGTAGTAAATTATTTTAATGACTTGCTTATGACACCCTATATAATATATCATGTTTAGTACCATGGAAACTGTAGCTTATTTACTTAATCTCTGATAAATTGGAAGACAGGTATGCAGACTGGTTAGCACAGTAGTTAAGGTGTTGGGTTTGTACTATCAAATTAAGACTGTCATAGGTTTGAATCCCATGTAAGCATGTATTTATTTTACAAGTCTGCATTGTGGTTTGTGGCTCTATAATATGAATGCATATGTCTTTTAACAACAATAGTCAAGTCTTCCAATGGACTTGTTAGTGAAACCCAATAGATAGCTTTATTTTCTCTTTGTTTACTCAAATATTGAATGCATATGTCTTATAACTTTAATAGTAAAGTGTTCTAATGACTTACTTATGACACCACATAGAATATATGATGTTTAGCACCTTGGACACTGTAGCTTATTTACTTAAACCTCTGATAAATTGCGCGACTGATATGAATAGACTGGTTAGCACAGTAGGTATAGCAGAGGGTTTCCACTATCAAGTCAAGACTGTCATAGGTTCGAATACCATGTAATCATGTGTTTATTTTATAAGTCTGCATTGTGGTTTGTGGCTCTATAATATGAATGCATATGTCTTTTAACAACAATAGTCAAGTCTTCCAATGGACTTGTTAGTGAAACCCAATAGATAGCTTTATTTTCTCTTTGTTTACTCAAATATTGAATGCATATGTCTTATAACTTTAATAGTAAAGTGTTCTGACTTGCTTATGATACCACATAGAATATATGATGTTTAGCATCTTGGACACTGTAGCAAATTTACTTAAACCTCTGATAAATTGTGTGACTGGTATGAATAGACTGGTTAGCACAGTTGGTATAGCGTAGGGTTTGCACTATCAAATTAAGACTGTAATTGGTTCGAATACCATGTAATCATGTGTTTATTTTACAAGTCTGCATTGTGGTTTGTGGCTCTATAATATGAATGCATATGTCTTTTAACAACAGTAGTCAAGTATTCCAATGTACTTGTTAGTGAAACCCAAATAGATAGCTTTATTTTCTCTTTGTTTACTCAAATAATGAATGCATATGTCTCATAACTTTAGTAGTAAAGTATTTTAATGACTTGCTTATGATACCCTATATAATATATCATGTTTAGTACCATGGACACTGTAGCTTATTTACTTAATCTCTGATATATTTTGAGACTGGTATGCAGACTGGTTAGCACAGTGGGTAAGGTGTTGGGTTTGCACTATTAAATTAAGACTGTCATTGGTTCGAATACCATGTAAGCATGTCTTTATTTTACAAGTCTGCTTTGTGTTTTGTGGCTCTATAATATGAATGCATATGTCTTTTAACAACAATAGTCAAGTCTTCCAATGGACTTGTTAGTGAAACCCAAATAGATAGCTTTATTTTCTCTTTGTTTACTCAAATATTGAATGTATATGTCTTATAACTTTAATAGTAAAGTGTTCTAATGACTTGTTTATGACACCCCATAGAATATATCATGTTTCGTACCTTGGACGCTGTAGCTTATTTACTTAAATCTCTGATAAATTGCATCCCTGTTATGTATAGACTTGTTAGTACAGTTGGCAAGGTGTTGGGTTTGCACTATCAAATTAAGACTGCCATTGGTTTGAATCCCATGTAAGCATGTTTTTATTTTACTAGTGTGGTTTGTGGCTCTATACAATGTATTGCATATGTATTTTAACAACAATAGTCAAGTCTTCCAATGTATTTGTTAGTGAAACCCAATAGATAGCTTTATTTTATCTTTGTTTATTCAAATATTGAATGCATATGTCTCATAACTAGTAGTAAAGTGTTCTAATGACTTGCTTATGACACCACATAGAATATATCATGTTTAGTACCTTGGACACTATAGCTTATTTACTTAAACCTCTGATAAATTGCACAAATAGTATGAATAGACTGGTTAGCACCGTGGGTAAGGTGTTGGGTTTTCACTATCAAATTAAGACAGTCATTGGTTCGAATACCATGTAAGCATGTATTTACTTTACAAATCTGGTTTGTGGCTCTATAATATGAATGCATATGTCTTTTAACAACAATAGTCAAGTCTTACAATTGACTTGTTAGTGAAATCCAAATAGATAGCTTTATTTTCTCTTTGTTTACTCAAATATTGAATGCATATGTCTTATAACTTTAATAGTAAAGTCTTCTAATGACTTGCTTATGACACCCCATAGAATATATCATGTTTCGTACCTTGGACGCTGTAGCTTATTTACTTAAATCTCTGATAAATTGCAAGACTGGTATGCAGACTGGTTAGCACAGTAGTTAAGGTGTTGGGTTTGCACTATCAAATTAAGGCTGCCATTGGTTTGAATCCCATGTAAGCATGTTTTTATTTTACTAGTGTGGTTTGTGGCTCTATACAATGTAATGCATATGTATTTTAACAACAATAGTCAAGTCTTCCAATGTATTTGTTAGTGAAACCCAATAGATAGCTTTATTTTATCTTTGTTTATTCAAATATTGAATGCATATGTCTCATAACTTTAGTAGTAAATTATTTTAATGACTTGCTTATGACACCCTATATAATATATCATGTTTAGTACCATGGAAACTGTAGCTTATTTACTTAATCTCTGATAAATTGGAAGACAGGTATGCAGACTGGTTAGCACAGTAGTTAAGGTGTTGGGTTTGTACTATCAAATTAAGACTGTCATAGGTTTGAATCCCATGTAAGCATGTATTTATTTTACAAGTCTGCATTGTGGTTTGTGGCTCTATAATATGAATGCATATGTCTTTTAACAACAATAGTCAAGTCTTCCAATGGACTTGTTAGTGAAACCCAATAGATAGCTTTATTTTCTCTTTGTTTACTCAAATATTGAATGCATATGTCTTATAACTTTAATAGTAAAGTGTTCTAATGACTTACTTATGACACCACATAGAATACATGATGTTTAGCACCTTGGACACTGTAGCTTATTTACTTAAACCTCTGATAAATTGCGTGACTGATATGAATAGACTGGTTAGCACAGTAGGTATAGCAGAGGGTTTCCACTATCAAGTCAAGACTGTCATAGGTTCGAATACCATGTAATCATGTGTTTATTTTATAAGTCTGCATTGTGGTTTGTGGCTCTATAATATGAATGCATATGTCTTTTAACAACAATAGTCAAGTCTTCCAATGGACTTGTTTGTGAAACCCAATAGATAGCTTTATTTTCACTTTGTTTACTTAAATATTGAATGCTCATGTCTTCTAACTTTAATAATAAAGTGTTCTAATGACTTGCTTATGACACCACATAGAATATATCATGTTTAGTACCTTGGACACTATACCTTATTTACTTAAATCTCTGATAAATTGCCTAAATGGTATGAATAGACTGGTTAGCACAGTGGGTAAGGTGTTGGGTTTGCACTATCAAATTAATACTGCCATTGGTTCGAATACCATGTAAGCATGTATTTATTTTACAAGTCTGCTTTGTGGGTTGTGGCTCTATAATATGAATGCATATGTCTTTTAACAACAATAGTCAAGTCTTCCAATGGACTTGTTAGTGAAACCCAAGAGATAGCTTTATTTTCTCTTTGTTTACTCAAATTTTGAATGCATATGTCTTATAACTTTAATAGTAAAGTGTTCTAATGACTTGCTTATGACACCACATAGAATATATGATGTTTAGCACCTTGGACACTGTAGCTTATTTACTTAAACCTCTGATAAATTGCGTGACTGGTATGAATAGACTGGTTAGTACAGTAGGTAGAGCGTAGGGTTTGCACTATCAAATTAAGACTGTCATTGATTCGAATACCATGTAATCATGTGTTTATTTTACAAGTCTGCATTGTGGTTTGTGGTTCTATAATATGAATGCATATGTCTTTTAACAACAATAGTCAAGTCTTCCAATGGACATGTTAATGAAACACAATAGATAGCTTTATTTTCTCTTTGTTTACTCAAATATTGAATGCACATGTCTTATAACTTTAATAGTAAAGTGTTCTAATGACTTGCTTATGACACCACATAGAATATATCATGTTTAGTACCTTGGACACTATAGCTTATTTACTTAAACCTCTGATAAATTGCACAAATAGTATGAATAGACTGGTTAGCACCGTGGGTAAGGTGTTTGGTTTTCACAATCAAATTAAGACAGTCATTGGTTCGAATACCATGTAAGCATGTATTTACTTTACAAGTCTGGTTTGTGGCTCTATAATATGAATGCATATGTCTTTTAACAACAATAGTCAAGTCTTCCAATTGACTTGTTAGTGAAACCCAAATAGATAGCTTTATTTTCTCTTTGTTTACTCAAATATTGAATGCATATGTCTTATAACTTTAATAGTAAAGTCTTCTAATGACTTGCTTATGACACCCCATAGAATATATCATGTTTCGTACCTTGGACGCTGTAGCTTATTTACTTAAATCTCTGATAAATTGCAAGACTGGTATGCAGACTGGTTAGCACAGTAGTTAAGGTGTTGGGTTTGCACTATCAAATTAAGGCTGCCATTGGTTTGAATCCCATGTAAGCATGTTTTTATTTTACTAGTGTGGTTTGTGGCTCTATACAATGTAATGCATATGTATTTTAACAACAATAGTCAAGTCTTCCAATGTATTTGTTAGTGAAACCCAATAGATAGCTTTATTTTATCTTTGTTTATTCAAATATTGAATGCATATGTCTCATAACTTTAGTAGTAAATTATTTTAATGACTTGCTTATGACACCCTATATAATATATCATGTTTAGTACCATGGAAACTGTAGCTTATTTACTTAATCTCTGATTAATTGGAAGACAGGTATGCAGACTGGTTAGCACAGTAGTTAAGGTGTTGGGTTTGTACTATCAAATTAAGACTGTCATAGGTTTGAATCCCATGTAAGCATGTATTTATTTTACAAGTCTGCATTGTGGTTTGTGGCTCTATAATATGAATGCATATGTCTTTTAACAACAATAGTCAAGTCTTCCAATGGACTTGTTAGTGAAACCCAATAGATAGCTTTATTTTCTCTTTGTTTACTCAAATATTGAATGCATATGTCTTATAACTTTAATAGTAAAGTGTTCTGACTTGCTTATGATACCACATAGAATATATGATGTTTAGCATCTTGGACACTGTAGCAAATTTACTTAAACCTCTGATAAATTGTGTGACTGGTATGAATAGAATGGTTAGCACAGTTGGTATAGCGTAGGGTTTGCACTATCAAATTAAGACTGTAATTGGTTCGAATACCATGTAATCATGTGTTTATTTTACAAGTCTGCATTGTGGTTTGTGGCTCTATAATATGAATGCATATGTCTTTTAACAACAATAGTCAAGTCTTCCAATGGATTTGTTAGTGAAACCCAACAGATAGCTTTATTTTCTCTTTGTTTACTTAAATATTGAATGCTCATGTCTTATAACTTTAATAGTAAAGTGTTCTAATGACTTGCTTATGACACCACATAGAATATATCATGTTTAGTACCTTGGACAATATAGCTTATTTACTTAAATCTCTGATAAGTTGCGTGAATGGTATGAATAGACTGGTTAGCACCGTGGGTAAGGTGTTGGGTTTGCACTATCAAATTAAGACTGTCATTGGTTTGAATACCATGTAAGCATGTATTTATTTTAGAAGTCTTCATTGTGGTTTGTGGCTCTATAATATGAATGCATATGTCTTTTAACAACAGTAGTCAAGTATTCCAATGTACTTGTTAGTGAAACCCAAATAGATAGCTTTATTTTCTCTTTGTTTACTCAAATAATGAATGCATATGTCTCATAACTTTAGTAGTAAAGTATTTTAATGACTTGCTTATGATACCCTATATAATATATCATGTTTAGTACCATGGACACTGTAGCTTATTTACTTAATCTCTGATATATTTTGAGACTGGTATGCAGACTGGTTAGCACAGTGGGTAAGGTGTTGGGTTTGCACTATTAAATTAAGACTGTCATTGGTTCGAATACCATGTAAGCATGTCTTTATTTTACAAGTCTGCTTTGTGTTTTGTGGCTCTATAATATGAATGCATATGTCTTTTAACAACAATAGTCAAGTCTTCCAATGGACTTGTTAGTGAAACCCAAATAGATAGCTTTATTTTCTCTTTGTTTACTCAAATATTGAATGTATATGTCTTATAACTTTAATAGTAAAGTGTTCTAATGACTTGCTTATGACACCCCATAGAATATATCATGTTTCGTACCTTGGACGCTGTAGCTTATTTACTTAAATCTCTGATAAATTGCATCCCTGTTATGTATGGACTTGTTAGTACAGTTGGCAAGGTGTTGGGTTTGCACTATCAAATTAAGACTGCCATTGGTTTGAATCCCATGTAAGCATGTTTTTATTTTACTAGTGTGGTTTGTGGCTCTATACAATGTATTGCATATGTATTTTAACAACAATAGTCAAGTCTTCCAATGTATTTGTTAGTGAAACCCAATAGATAGCTTTATTTTATCTTTGTTTATTCAAATATTGAATGCATATGTCTCATAACTAGTAGTAAAGTGTTCTAATGACTTGCTTATGACACCACATAGAATATATCATGTTTAGTACCTTGGACACTATAGCTTATTTACTTAAACCTCTGATAAATTGCACAAATAGTATGAATAGACTGGTTAGCACCGTGGGTAAGGTGTTGGGTTTTCACTATCAAATTAAGACAGTCATTGGTTCGAATACCATGTAAGCATGTATTTACTTTACAAATCTGGTTTGTGGCTCTATAATATGAATGCATATGTCTTTTAACAACAATAGTCAAGTCTTACAATTGACTTGTTAGTGAAATCCAAATAGATAGCTTTATTTTCTCTTTGTTTACTCAAATATTGAATGCATATGTCTTATAACTTTAATAGTAAAGTCTTCTAATGACTTGCTTATGACACCCCATAGAATATATCATGTTTCGTACCTTGGACGCTGTAGCTTATTTACTTAAATCTCTGATAAATTGCAAGACTGGTATGCAGACTGGTTAGCACAGTAGTTAAGGTGTTGGGTTTGCACTATCAAATTAAGGCTGCCATTGGTTTGAATCCCATGTAAGCATGTTTTTATTTTACTAGTGTGGTTTGTGGCTCTATACAATGTAATGCATATGTATTTTAACAACAATAGTCAAGTCTTCCAATGTATTTGTTAGTGAAACCCAATAGATAGCTTTATTTTATCTTTGTTTATTCAAATATTGAATGCATATGTCTCATAACTTTAGTAGTAAATTATTTTAATGACTTGCTTATGACACCCTATATAATATATCATGTTTAGTACCATGGAAACTGTAGCTTATTTACTTAATCTCTGATAAATTGGAAGACAGGTATGCAGACTGGTTAGCACAGTAGTTAAGGTGTTGGGTTTGTACTATCAAATTAAGACTGTCATAGGTTTGAATCCCATGTAAGCATGTATTTATTTTACAAGTCTGCATTGTGGTTTGTGGCTCTATAATATGAATGCATATGTCTTTTAACAACAATAGTCAAGTCTTCCAATGGACTTGTTAGTGAAACCCAATAGATAGCTTTATTTTCTCTTTGTTTACTCAAATATTGAATGCATATGTCTTATAACTTTAATAGTAAAGTGTTCTAATGACTTACTTATGACACCACATAGAATATATGATGTTTAGCACCTTGGACACTGTAGCTTATTTACTTAAACCTCTGATAAATTGCGTGACTGATATGAATAGACTGGTTAGCACAGTAGGTATAGCAGAGGGTTTCCACTATCAAGTCAAGACTGTCATAGGTTCGAATACCATGTAATCATGTGTTTATTTTATAAGTCTGCATTGTGGTTTGTGGCTCTATAATATGAATGCATATGTCTTTTAACAACAATAGTCAAGTCTTCCAATGGACTTGTTTGTGAAACCCAATAGATAGCTTTATTTTCACTTTGTTTACTTAAATATTGAATGCTCATGTCTTCTAACTTTAATAATAAAGTGTTCTAATGACTTGCTTATGACACCACATAGAATATATCATGTTTAGTACCTTTGACACTATAGCTTATTTACTTAAATCTCTGATAAATTGCCTAAATGGTATGAATAGACTGGTTAGCACAGTGGGTAAGGTGTTGGGTTTGCACTATCAAATTAATACTGCCATTGGTTCGAATACCATGTAAGCATGTATTTATTTTACAAGTCTGCTTTGTGGGTTGTGGCTCTATAATATGAATGCATATGTCTTTTAACAACAATAGTCAAGTCTTCCAATGGACTTGTTAGTGAAACCCAATAGATAGCTTTATTTTCTCTTTGTTTACTCAAATTTTGAATGCATATGTCTTATAACTTTAATAGTAAAGTGTTCTAATGACTTGCTTATGACACCACATAGAATATATGATGTTTAGCACCTTGGACACTGTAGCTTATTTACTTAAACCTCTGATAAATTGCGTGACTGGTATGAATAGACTGGTTAGTACAGTAGGTAGAGCGTAGGGTTTGCACTATCAAATTAAGACTGTCATTGATTCGAATACCATGTAATCATGTGTTTATTTTACAAGTCTGCATTGTGGTTTGTGGTTCTATAATATGAATGCATATGTCTTTTAACAACAATAGTCAAGTCTTCCAATGGACATGTTAATGAAACACAATAGATAGCTTTATTTTCTCTTTGTTTACTCAAATATTGAATGCACATGTCTTATAACTTTAATAGTAAAGTTTTCTAATGACTTGCTTATGACACCACATAGAATATATCATGTTTAGTACCTTGGACACTATAGCTTATTTACTTAAACCTCTGATAAATTGCACAAATAGTATGAATAGACTGGTTAGCACCGTGGGTAAGGTGTTTGGTTTTCACGATCAAATTAAGACAGTCATTGGTTCGAATACCATGTAAGCATGTATTTACTTTACAAGTCTGGTTTGTGGCTCTATAATATGAATGCATATGTCTTTTAACAACAATAGTAAAGTCTTCCAATTGACTTGTTAGTGAAACCCAAATAGATAGCTTTATTTTCTCTTTGTTTACTCAAATATTGAATGCATATGTCTTATAACTTTAATAGTAAAGTCTTCTAATGACTTGCTTATGACACCCCATAGACTATATCATGTTTCGTACCTTGGACGCTGTAGCTTATTTACTTAAATCTCTGATAAATTGCAAGACTGGTATGCAGACTGGTTAGCACAGTAGTTAAGGTGTTGGGTTTGCACTATCAAATTAAGGCTGCCATTGGTTTGAATCCCATGTAAGCATGTTTTTATTTTACTAGTGTGGTTTGTGGCTCTATACAATGTAATGCATATGTATTTTAACAACAATAGTCAAGTCTTCCAATGTATTTGTTAGTGAAACCCAATAGATAGCTTTATTTTATCTTTGTTTATTCAAATATTGAATGCATATGTCTCATAACTTTAGTAGTAAATTATTTTAATGACTTGCTTATGACACCCTATATAATATATCATGTTTAGTACCATGGAAACTGTAGCTTATTTACTTAATCTCTGATTAATTGGAAGACAGGTATGCAGACTGGTTAGCACAGTAGTTAAGGTGTTGGGTTTGTACTATCAAATTAAGACTGTCATAGGTTTGAATCCCATGTAAGCATGTATTTATTTTACAAGTCTGCATTGTGGTTTGTGGCTCTATAATATGAATGCATATGTCTTTTAACAACAATAGTCAAGTCTTCCAATGGACTTGTTAGTGAAACCCAATAGATAGCTTTATTTTCTCTTTGTTTACTCAAATATTGAATGCATATGTCTTATAACTTTAATAGTAAAGTGTTCTGACTTGCTTATGATACCACATAGAATATATGATGTTTAGCATCTTGGACACTGTAGCAAATTTACTTAAACCTCTGATAAATTGTGTGACTGGTATGAATAGACTGGTTAGCACAGTTGGTATAGCGTAGGGTTTGCACTATCAAATTAAGACTGTAATTGGTTCGAATACCATGTAATCATGTGTTTATTTTACAAGTCCGCATTGTGGTTTGTGGCTCTATAATATGAATGCATATGTCTTTTAACAACAATAGTCAAGTCTTCCAATGGATTTGTTAGTGAAACCCAACAGATAGCTTTATTTTCTCTTTGTTTACTTAAATATTGAATGCTCATGTCTTATAACTTTAATAGTAAAGTGTTCTAATGACTTGCTTATGACACCACATAGAATATATCATGTTTAGTACCTTGGACAATATAGCTTATTTACTTAAATCTCTGATAAGTTGCGTGAATGGTATGAATAGACTGGTTAGCACCGTGGGCAAGGTGTTGGGTTTGCACTATCAAATTAAGACTGTCATTGGTTTGAATACCATGTAAGCATGTATTTATTTTAGAAGTCTTCATTGTGGTTTGTGGCTCTATAATATGAATGCATATGTCTTTTAACAACAGTAGTCAAGTATTCCAATGTACTTGTTAGTGAAACCCAAATAGATAGCTTTATTTTCTCTTTGTTTACTCAAATAATGAATGCATATGTCTCATAACTTTAGTAGTAAAGTATTTTAATGACTTGCTTATGATACCCTATATAATATATCATGTTTAGTACCATGGACACTGTAGCTTATTTACTTAATCTCTGATAAATTTTGAGACTGGTATGCAGACTGGTTAGCACAGTGGGTAAGGTGTTGGGTTTGCACTATTAAATTAAGACTGTCATTGGTTCGAATACCATGTAAGCATGTCTTTATTTTACAAGTCTGCTTTGTGTTTTGTGGCTCTATAATATGAATGCATATGTCTTTTAACAACAATAGTCAAGTCTTCCAATGGACTTGTTAGTGAAACCCAAATAGATAGCTTTATTTTCTCTTTGTTTACTCAAATATTGAATGTATATGTCTTATAACTTTAATAGTAAAGTGTTCTAATAACTTGCTTATGACACCCCATAGAATATATCATGTTTCGTACCTTGAACGCTGTAGCTTATTTACTTAAATCTCTGATAAATTGCATCCCTGTTATGTATAGACTTGTTAGTACAGTTGGCAAGGTGTTGGGTTTGCACTATCAAATTAAGACTGCCATTGGTTTGAATCCCATGTAAGCATGTTTTTACTTTACTAGTGTGGTTTGTGGCTCTATACAATGTATTGCATATGTATTTTAACAACAATAGTCAAGTCTTCCAATGTATTTGTTAGTGAAACCCAATAGATAGCTTTATTTTATCTTTGTTTATTCAAATTTTGAATGCATATGTCTCATAACTAGTAGTAAAGTGTTCTAATGACTTGCTTATGACACCACATAGAATATATCATGTTTAGTACCTTGGACACTATAGCTTATTTACTTAAACCTCTGATAAATTGCACAAATAGTATGAATAGAATGGTTAGCACCGTGGGTAAGGTGTTGGGTTTTCACTATCAAATTAAGACAGTCATTGTTTCGAATACCATGTAAGCTTGTATTTACTTTACAAATCTGGTTTGTGGCTCTATGATATGAATGCATATGTCTTTTAACAACAATAGTCAAGTCTTCCAATTGACTTGTTAGTGAAATCCAAATAGATAGCTTTATTTTCTCTTTGTTTACTCAAATATTGAATGCATATGTCTTATAACTTTAATAGTAAAGTCTTCTAATGACTTGCTTATGACACCCCATAGAATATATCATGTTTCGTACCTTGGACGCTGTAGCTTATTTACTTAAATCTCTGATAAATTGCAAGACTGGTATGCAGACTGGTTAGCACAGTAGTTAAGATGTTGGGTTTGCACTATCAAATTAAGGCTGCCATTGGTTTGAATCTCATGTAAGCATGTTTTTATTTTACTAGTGTGGTTTGTGGCTCTATACAATGTAATGCATATGTATTTTAACAACAATAGTCAAGTCTTCCAATGTATTTGTTAGTGAAACCCAATAGATAGCTTTATTTTATCTTTGTTTATTCAAATATTGAATGCATATGTCTCATAACTTTAGTAGTAAATTATTTTAATGACTTGCTTATGACACCCTATATAATATATCATGTTTAGTACCATGGAAACTGTAGCTTATTTACTTAATCTCTGATAAATTGGAAGACAGGTATGCAGACTGGTTAGCACAGTAGTTAAGGTGTTGGGTTTGTACTATCAAATTAAGACTGTCATAGGTTTGAATCCCATGTAAGCATGTATTTATTTTACAAGTCTGCATTGTGGTTTGTGGCTCTATAATATGAATGCATATGTCTTTTAACAACAATAGTCAAGTCTTCCAATGGACTTGTTAGTGAAACCCAATAGATAGCTTTATTTTCTCTTTGTTTACTCAAATATTGAATGCATATGTCTTATAACTTTAATAGTAAAGTGTTCTGACTTGCTTATGACACCACATAGAATATATGATGTTTAGCATCTTGGACACTGTAGCAAATTTACTTAAACCTCTGATAAATTGTGTGACTGGTATGAATAGACTGGTTAGCACAGTTGGTATAGCGTAGGGTTTGCACTATCAAATTAAGACTGTAATTGGTTCGAATACCATGTAATCATGTGTTTATTTTACAAGTCTGCATTGTGGTTTGTGGCTCTATAATATGAATGCATATGTCTTTTAACAACAATAGTCAAGTCTTCCAATGGATTTGTTAGTGAAACCCAACAGATAGCTTTATTTTCTCTTTGTTTACTTAAATATTGAATGCTCATGTCTTATAACTTTAATAGTAAAGTGTTCTAATGACTTGCTTATGACACCACATAGAATATATCATGTTTAGTACCTTGGACAATATAGCTTATTTACTTAAATCTCTGATAAGTTGCGTGAATGGTATGAATAGACTGGTTAGCACCGTGGGTAAGGTGTTGGGTTTGCACTATCAAATTAAGACTGTCATTGGTTTGAATACCATGTAAGCATGTATTTATTTTAGAAGTCTTCATTGTGGTTTGTGGCTCTATAATATGAATGCATATGTCTTTTAACAACAGTAGTCAAGTATTCCAATGTACTTGTTAGTGAAACCCAAATAGATAGCTTTATTTTCTCTTTGTTTACTCAAATAATGAATGCATATGTCTCATAACTTTAGTAGTAAAGTATTTTAATGACTTGCTTATGATACCCTATATAATATATCATGTTTAGTACCATGGACACTGTAGCTTATTTACTTAATCTCTGATAAATTTTGAGACTGGTATGCAGACTGGTTAGCACAGTGGGTAAGGTGTTGGGTTTGCACTATTAAATTAAGACTGTCATTGGTTCGAATACCATGTAAGCATGTCTTTATTTTACAAGTCTGCTTTGTGTTTTGTGGCTCTATAATATGAATGCATATGTCTTTTAACAACAATAGTCAAGTCTTCCAATGGACTTGTTAGTGAAACCCAAATAGATAGCTTTATTTTCTCTTTGTTTACTCAAATATTGAATGTATATGTCTTATAACTTTAATAGTAAAGTGTTCTAATGACTTGCTTATGACACCCCATAGAATATATCATGTTTCGTACCTTGGACGCTGTAGCTTATTTACTTAAATCTCTGATAAATTGCATCCCTGTTATGTATAGACTTGTTAGTACAGTTGGCAAGGTGTTGGGTTTGCACTATCAAATTAAGACTGCCATTGGTTTGAATCCCATGTAAGCATGTTTTTACTTTACTAGTGTGGTTTGTGGCTCTATACAATGTATTGCATATGTATTTTAACAACAATAGTCAAGTCTTCCAATGTATTTGTTAGTGAAACCCAATAGATAGCTTTATTTTATCTTTGTTTATTCAAATATTGAATGCATATGTCTCATAACTAGTAGTAAAGTGTTCTAATGACTTGCTTATGACACCACATAGAATATATCATGTTTAGTACCTTGGACACTATAGCTTATTTACTTAAACCTCTGATAAATTGCACAAATAGTATGAATAGACTGGTTAGCACCGTGGGTAAGGTGTTGGGTTTTCACTATCAAATTAAGACAGTCATTGTTTCGAATACCATGTAAGCATGTATTTACTTTACAAATCTGGTTTGTGGCTCTATAATATGAATGCATATGTCTTTTAACAACAATAGTCAAGTCTTCCAATTGACTTGTTAGTGAAATCCAAATAGATAGCTTTATTTTCTCTTTGTTTACTCAAATATTGAATGCATATGTCTTATAACTTTAATAGTAAAGTCTTCTAATGACTTGCTTATGACACCCCATAGAATATATCATGTTTCGTACCTTGGACGCTGTAGCTTATTTACTTAAATCTCTGATAAATTGCAAGACTGGTATGCAGACTGGTTAGCACAGTAGTTAAGGTGTTGGGTTTGCACTATCAAATTAAGGCTGCCATTGGTTTGAATCCCATGTAAGCATGTTTTTATTTTACTAGTGTGGTTTGTGGCTCTATACAATGTAATGCATATGTATTTTAACAACAATAGTCAAGTCTTCCAATGTATTTGTTAGTGAAACCCAATAGATAGCTTTATTTTATCTTTGTTTATTCAAATATTGAATGCATATGTCTCATAACTTTAGTAGTAAATTATTTTAATGACTTGCTTATGACACCCTATATAATATATCATGTTTAGTACCATGGAAACTGTAGCTTATTTACTTAATCTCTGATAAATTGGAAGACAGGTATGCAGACTGGTTAGCACAGTAGTTAAGGTGTTGGGTTTGTACTATCAAATTAAGACTGTCATAGGTTTGAATCCCATGTAAGCATGTATTTATTTTACAAGTCTGCATTGTGGTTTGTGGCTCTATAATATGAATGCATATGTCTTTTAACAACAATAGTCAAGTCTTCCAATGGACTTGTTAGTGAAACCCAATAGATAGCTTTATTTTCTCTTTGTTTACTCAAATATTGAATGCATATGTCTTATAACTTTAATAGTAAAGTGTTCTGACTTGCTTATGACACCACATAGAATATATGATGTTTAGCATCTTGGACACTGTAGCAAATTTACTTAAACCTCTGATAAATTGTGTGACTGGTATGAATAGACTGGTTAGCACAGTTGGTATAGCGTAGGGTTTGCACTATCAAATTAAGACTGTAATTGGTTCGAATACCATGTAATCATGTGTTTATCTTACAAGTCTGCATTGTGGTTTGTGGCTCTATAATATGAATGCATATGTCTTTTAACAACAATAGTCAAGTCTTCCAATGGATTTGTTAGTGAAACCCAACAGATAGCTTTATTTTCTCTTTGTTTACTTAAATATTGAATGCTCATGTCTTATAACTTTAATAGTAAAGTGTTCTAATGACTTGCTTATGACACCACATAGAATATATCATGTTTAGTACCTTGGACAATATAGCTTATTTACTTAAATCTCTGATAAGTTGCATGACTGGTATGAATAGACTGGTTAGCACCGTGGGTAAGGTGTTGGGTTTGCACTATCAAATTAAGACTGTCATTGGTTTGAATACCATGTAAGCATGTATTTATTTTAGAAGTCTTCATTGTGGTTTATGGCTCTATAATATGAATGCATATGTCTTTTAACAACAGTAGTCAAGTATTCCAATGTACTTGTTAGTGAAACCCAAATAGATAGCTTTATTTTCTCTTTGTTTACTCAAATAATGAATGCATATGTCTCATAACTTTAGTAGTAAAGTATTTTAATGACTTGCTTATGATACCCTATATAATATATCATGTTTAGTACCATGGACACTGTAGCTTATTTACTTAATCTCTGATAAATTTTGAGACTGGTATGCAGACTGGTTAGCACAGTGGGTAAGGTGTTGGGTTTGCATTATTAAATCAAGACTGTCATTGGTTCGAATACCATGTAAGCATGTATTGATTTTACCAGTCTGCTTTGTGTTTTGTGGCTCTATAATATGAATGCATATGTCTTTTAACAACAATAGTCAAGTCTTCCAATGGACTTGTTAGTGAAACCCAATAGATAGCTTTATTTTCTCTTTGTTTACTCAAATATTGAATGCATATGTCTTATAACTTTAATAGTAAAGTGTTCTAATGACTTGCTTATGACACCCCATAGAATATATCATGTTTAGTACCTTGGACACTGTAGCTTATTTACTTAAATCTCTGATAAATTGCTTGTCTGGTATGTATAGACTGGTTAGTACAGTTGGTAAGGTGTTGGGTTTGCACTGTCAAATTAAAACAGTCATTGGTTTGAATCCCATGTAAGCATCTTTCTATTTTAATAGTCTGGTTTGTGGCTCTGTAATATGAATGCATATGTCTTTTAACAACAATAGTCAAGTCTTCCAAATGAGTCTTAGTGAAACCCAATAGATAGCTTTATTTTCTCTTTGTTTACTGAAATATTGAATGCATATGTCTTATAAATTTAGTAGGAAAGTATTCTAATGACTTGCTTATGACACCCCATAGAATACATTATGTTAGTACCTTGGACACTGTAGCTTATTCACTTAAATCTCTGATAAATTGTGTGTCTGGTATGCACAGTCTGGTTAGCACAGTTAGTAAGGTGTTGGGTTTGCACTATCAAATTAAGACTGTCATTGGTTTTGAATTCCATGTAAGCATGTATTTAATTATTTTACAAGTCTGCATTGTGGTTTGTGGCCCTATGATATGAATGCATATGTCTTTTAACAACAATAGTCAAGTCTTCCAATGGACTTGTTTGTGAAACCCAATAGATAGCTTTATTTTCTCTTTGTTTACTCAAATATTGAATGCACATGTCTTATAACTTTAATAGTAAAGTGTTCTAATGACTTGCTTATGATACCACATAGAATATATCATGTTTAGTACCTTGGACACTATAGCTTGCTTACTTACTTAAATCTCTGATAAATTGCTTGAATGGTATGAATAGACTGTTTAGCACAGTGGGTAAGGTGTTGGGTTTGCACTATCAAATTAAGTCTGTCATTGGTTTGAATACCATGTAAGCATGTTTTTATTTTAGAAGTCTTCATTGTGGTTTGTGGCTCTATAATATGAATGCATATGTCTTTTAACAACAGTAGTCAAGTCTTCCAATGGACTTGTTAGTGAAAACCAATAGATAGCTTTATTTTTTCTTTGTTTACTCAAATATTGAATGCATATGTCTTATAACTTTAATAGTAAAGTGTTCTAATGACTTGCTTATGACACCCCATAGAATATATCATGTTTAGTACCTTGGATGCTGTAGCTTATTTACTTAAATCTCTGATAAATTGCATTTCGGGTATGTATAGACTGGTTAGTACGGTTGGTAAGGTGTTGGGTTTGCACTATCAAATAAAGACTGCCGTTGGTTTGAATCCCATGTAAGCATGTTTTTATTTTACTAGTGTGGTTTGTGGCTCTATACAATGTAATGCATATGTATTTTAACAACAATAGTCAAGTCTTCCAATGTATTTGTTAGTGAAACCCAATAGATAGCTTTATTTTATCTTTGTTTATTCAAATATTGAATGCATATGTCTCATAACTTTAGTAGTAAAGTATTTTAATGACTTGCTTATGACACCCTATATAGTATATCATGTTTAGTACCATGGACACTGTAGCTTATTTACTTAATCTCTGATAAATTGTAAGACAGGTATGCAGACTGGTTAGCACAGTAGTTAAGGTGTTGGGTTTGTACTATCAAATTAAGACTGTCATTGGTTTTAATCCCATGTAAGCATGTATTTATTTTACAAGTCTGCATTGTGGTTTGTGGCTCTATAATATGAATGCATGTGTCTTTTAACAACAATAGTCAAGTCTTCCAATGGACTTGTTAGTGAAACCCAATAGATAGCTTTATTTTCTCTTTGTTTACTCAAATATTGAATGCATATGTCTTATAACTTTAATAGTAAAGTGTTCTGACTTGCTTATGACACCACATAGAATATATGATGTTTAGCATCTTGGACACTGTAGCATATTTACTTAAACCTCTGATAAATTGCATGAATGGTATGAATAGACTGGTTAGCACAGTTGGTATAGCGTAGGGTTTGCACGATCAAATTAAGACTGTCATTGGTTCGAATACCATGTAATCATGTGTTTATTTTACAAGTATGCATTGTGGTTTGTGGCTCTATAATATGAATGCATATGTCTTTTAACAACAATAGTCAAGTCTTCCAATGGACATGTTAGTGAAACCCAATAGATAGCTTTATTTTATCTTTGTTTACTCAAATATTGAATGCATATGTCTTATAACTTTAATAGTAAAGTGTTCTAATGACTTGCTTATGACACCACATAGAATATATCATGTTTAGTACCTTGGACACTATAGCTTATTTACTTAAATCTCTGATAAATTGCCTAAATGGTATGAATAGACTGATTAGCAAAGTGGGTAAGGTGTTGGGTTTACAATATCAAATTAATACTGTCATTGGTTTGAATACCATGTAAGCATGTATTTATTTTACAAGTCTGCTTTGTGGGTTGTGGCTCTATAATATGAATACATATGTCTTTTAACAACAATAGTCAAGTCTTCCAATGGACTTGTTAGTGAAACCCAATAGATAGCTTTATTTTCTCTTTGTTTACTCAAATATTGAATGCAAATGTCTTATAACTTTAATAGTAAAGTGTTCTAATGACTTGCTTATGACACCACATAGAATATATGATGTTTAGCACCTTGGACACTGTAGCTTATTTACTTAAACTTCTGATAAATTGCGTGACTGGTATGAATAGACTGGTTAGCACAGTAGGTATAGCGTAGGGTTTGCACTATCAAATTAAGACTGTCATTGGTACGAATACCATATAAGCATGTATTTATTTTACTAGTGTGGTTTGTGGCTCTATACAATGTAATGTATATGTATTTTAACAACAATAGTCAAGTCTTCCAATGTATTTGTTAGTGAATCCCAATAGATAGCTTTATTTTATCTTTGTTTATTCAAATATTGAATGCATATGTCTCATAACTTTAGTAGTAAAGTATTTTAAAGGCTTGCTTATGACACCCTATATAATATATCATGTTTAGTACCATGGACACTGTAGCTTATTTACTTAATCTCTGATAAATTGTGAGACTGGTATGCAGACTGGTTAGCACAGTAGTTAAGGTGTTTGGTTTGTACTGTCAAATTAAGACTATCATTGGTTTGAATCCCATGTAATCATGTGTTTACTTTACAAGTCTGCATTGTGGTTTGTGGCTCTATAATATGAATGCATATGTCTTTTAACAGCAATAGTCAAGTCTTCCAATGGACTTGTTAGTGAAACCCAATAGATAGCTTTATTTTCTCTTTGTTTACTCAAATATTGAATGCACATGTCTTATAACTTTAATAGTAAAGTGTTCTAATGACTTGATTATGACATCACATAGAATATATCATGTTTAGTACCTTGGACACTATAGCGTATTTACTTAAATCTCTGATAAATTGCATAAATGGTATGAATAGACTTGTTAGCACAGTGGGTAAGGTGTTGGGTTTGCACTATCAAATTAAGACTGTCATTGGTTCAAATACCATGTAAGCATGTGTTTATTTTACAAGTGTGGATTGTGGCTCTATAATATGAATGCATATGTCTTTTAACAACAATAGTCAAGTCTTCCAATGGACTTGAAAGTGAAACCCAATAGATAGCTTTATTTTCTCTTTGTTTACTCAAATAATGAATGCATATGTCTTATAACTTTAATAGTAATGTGTTCTAATGACTTCCTTATGACACCACATAGAATATATCATGTTTAGTACCTTGGACACTGTAGCTTATTTACTTAAATCTCTGATAAATTGCATCTCTGGTATGTATAGACTGGTTAGTACAGTTGGTAAGGTGTTGGGTTTGCACTGTTAACTTAAGACTGTCATTGGTTTGAAAGCATGTTTCTATTTTAATAGTCTGCATTGTGGTTTGTGGCTCTGTAATTTGAATGCATATGTCTTTTAACAACAATAGTCAAGTCTTCCAATGGAGTCTTAGTGAAACCCAATAGATAGCTTCATTTTCTCTTTGTTTACTCAAATATTCAATGCACATGTCTTATAACTTTAATAGTAAAGTGTTCTAATGACTTGCTTATGACACCACAAAGAATATATCATGTTTGGTACCTTGGACACTATAGCTTATTTACTTAAATCTCTGATAAATTGCCGAAATGGTATGAATAGACTGATTATCAAAGTGGGTAAGGTGTTGGGTTTGCACTATCAAATTAATACTGTCATTGGTTTGAATACCATGTAAGCATGTATTTATTTTACAAGTCTGCTTTGTGGGTTGTGGCTCTATAATATGAATGCATATGTCTTTTAACAACAATAGTCAAGTCTTCCAATGGACTTGTTAGTGAAACCCAATAGATAGCTTTATTTTCTCTTTGTTTACTCAAATATTGAATGCATATGTCTTATAACTTTAATAGTAAAGTGTTCTAATGACTTGCTTATGACACCACATAGAATATATGATGTTTAGCACCATGGACACTGTAGCTTATTTACTTAAACTTCTGATAAATTGCGTGACTGGTATGAATAGACTGGTTAGCACAGTGGGTATAGTGTAGGGTTTGCACTATCAAATTAAGACTGTCATTGGTTCGAATACCATGTAATCATGTGTTTATTTTACAAGTATGCATTGTGGTTTGTGGCTCTATAATATGAATGCATATGTCTTTTAACAACAATAGTCAAGTCTTCCAATGGACATGTTAGTGAAACACAATAGATAGCTTTATTTTCTCTTTGTTTACTCAAATATTGAATGCACATGTCTTATAACTTTAATAGTAAAGTGTTCTAATGACTTGCTTATGACACCACATAGAATATATCATGTTTAGTACCTTGGACACTATAGCTTATTTACTTAAATCTCTAATAAATTGCGCAAATGGTATGAATAGACTGGTTAGCACAGTGGGTAAGGTGTTGGGTTTGCACTATCAAATTAAGACTGTCATTGGTTTGAATACCATGTAAGCATGTATTTATTTTACTAGTGTGGTTTGTGGCTCTATACAATGTAATGTATATGTATTTTAACAACAATAATCAAGTCTTCCAATGTATTTGTTAGTGAATCCCAATAGATAGCTTTATTTTATCTTTGTTTATTCAAATATTGAATGCATATGTCTCATAACTTTAGTAGTAAAGTATTTTAAAGGCTTGCTTATGACACCCTATATAATATATCATGTTTAGTACCATGGACACTGTAGCTTATTTACTTAATCTCTGATAAATTGTAAGACTGGTATGCAGACTGGTTAGCACAGTAGTTAAGGTGTTTGGTTTGTACTGTCAAATTAAGACTATCATTGGTTTGAATCCCATGTAATCATGTGTTTACTTTACAAGTCTGCATTGTGGTTTGTGGCTCTATAATATGAATGCATATGCCTTTTAACAACAATAGTCAAGTCTTCCAATGGACTTGTTAGTGAAACCCAATAGATAGCTTTATTTTCTCTTTGTTTACTCAAATATTGAATGCACATGTCTTATAACTTTAATAGTAAAGTGTTCTAATGACTTGATTATGACACCACATAGAATATATCATGTTTAGTACCTTGGACACTATAGCGTATTTACTTAAATCTCTGATAAATTGCATAAATGGTATGAAGAGACTTGTTAGCACAGTGGGTAAGGTGTTGGGTTTGCACTATCAAATTAAGACTGTCATTGTTACGAATACCATGTAAGCATGTATTTATTTTACAAGTCTGCATTGTGGTTTGTGGCTCTATAATATGAATGCATATGTCTTTTAACAACAGTAGTCAAGTCTTCCAATGGACTTGTTAGTGAAACCCAATAGATAGCTTTATTTTCTCTTTGTTTACTCAAATATTGAATGCATATGTCTTATAACTTCAATAGTAAAGTGTTCTAATGACTTGCTTATGACACCACATAAAATAAATTATTTTTGCACCTTGGACAATGTAGCTTATTTACTTAAACCTCTGATAAATTTCGTGACTGGTATGAATAGATTGGTTAGCACAGTAGGTAAGGTGTTGGGTTTGCACTATCAAATTAAGACTGTCATTAGTTTGAATACCATGTAAGCATGTGTTTATTTTACAAGTGTGGATTGTGGCTCTATAATATGAATGCATATGTCTTTTAACAACAGTAGTCAAGTCTTCCAATGGACTTGTTAGTGAAACCCAATAGATAGCTTTATTTTCTCTTTGTTTACTCAAATATTGAATGCATATGTCTTATAACTTCAATAGTAAAGTGTTCTAATGACTTGCTTATGACACCACATAGAATAAATTATTTTTGCACCTTGGACACTGTAGCTTATTTACTTAAACCTCTGATAAATTTCGTTACTGGTATGTATAGACGGGTTAGTACAGTTGGTAAGGTGTTGGGTTTGCACTGTTAACTTAAGACTGTCATTGGTTTGAAAGCATGTTTCTATTTTAATAGTCTGCATTGTGGTTTGTGGCTCTGTAATTTGAATGCATATGTCTTTTAACAACAATAGTCAAGTCTTCCAATGGAGTCTTAGTAAAACCCAATAGATAGCTTTATTTTCTCTTTGTTTACTCAAATATTCAATGCACATGTCTTATAACTTTAATAGTAAAGTGTTCTAATGACTTGCTTATGACACCACAAAGAATATATCATGTTTAGTACCTTGGACACTATAGCTTATTTACTTAAATCTCTGATAATTTGCCTAAATGGTATGAATAGACTGGTTATCACAGTGGGTAAGATGTTGGGTTTGCATTATCAAATTAAGACTGTCATCGGTTCGAATATCGTAAAAGCATGTATTTATTTTACAAGTCTGCTTTGTGGTTTGTGGCTCTATAATATGAATGCATATGTCTTTTAACAACAATAGTCAAGTCTTCCAATGGACATGTTAGTGAAACCCAATAGATAGCTTTATTTTCTCTTTGTTTACTCAAATATTGAATGCATATGTCTTATAACTTTAATAGTAAAGTGTTCTAATGACTTGCTTATGACACCACATAGAATATATCATGTTTAGTACCTTGGACACTATAGCTTATTTACTTAAATCTCTGATACATTGTCTAAATGGTATGAATAGACTGATTAGCAAAGTGGGTAAGGTGTTGGGTTTGCACTATCAAATTAATACTGTCATTGGTTCGAATACCATGTAAGCATGTATTTATTTTACAAGTCTGCTTTGTGGGTTGTGGCTCTATAATATGAATGCATATGTCTTTTAACAACAATAGTCAAGTCTTCCAATGGACTTGTTAGTGAAACCAAATAGATAGCTTTATTTTCTCTTTGTTTACTCAAATATTGAATGCATATGTCTTATAACTTTAATAGTAAAGTGTTCTAATGACTTACTTATGACACCACATAGAATATATGATGTTTAGCACCTTGGACACTGTTGCTTATTTACTTAAACTTCTGATTAATTGCGTGACTGGTATGAATAGACTGGTTAGCACAGTAGGTATAGCGTAGGGTTTGCACTATCAAATTAAGACTGTAATTGGTTCGAATACCATGTAATCATGTGTTTATTTTACAAGTATGCATTGTGGTTTGTGGCTCTATAATATGAATGCATATGTCTTTTAACAACAATAGTCAAGTCTTCCAATGGACATGTTAGTGAAACACAATAGATAGTTTTATTTTCTCTTTGTTTACTCAAATATTGAATACACATGTCTTATAACTTTAATAGTAAAGTGTTCTAATGACTTGCTTATGACACCACATAGAATATATCATGTTTAGTACCTTGGACACTATAGCTTATTTACTTAAATCTCTGATAAATTGCGTAAATGGTATGAATAGTCTGGTTAGCACAGTGGGTAAGGTGTTGGGTTTGCACTATCAAATTAAGACTGTCATTGGTTTGAATACCATGTAAGCATGTATTTATTTTACTAGTGTGGTTTGTGGCTCTATACAATGTAATGTCTATGTATTTTAACAACAATAGTCAAGTCTTCCAATGTATTTGTTAGTGAATCCCAATAGATAGCTTTATTTTATCTTTGTTTATTCAAATATTGAATGCATATGTCTCATAACTTTAGTAGTAAAGTATTTTAAAGGCTTGCTTATGACACCCTATATAATATATCATGTTTAGTACCATGGACACTGTAGCTTATTTACTTAATCTCTGATAAATTGTAAGACTGGTATGCAGACTGGTTAGCACAGTAGTTAAGGTGTTTGGTTTGTACTGTCAAATTAAGACTATCATTGGTTTGAATCCCATGTAATCATGTGTTTACTTTACAAGTCTGCGTTGTGGTTTGTGGCTCTATAATATGAATGCATATGTCTTTTAACAACAATAGTCAAGTCTTCCAATGGACTTGCAAGTGAAACCCAATAGATAGCTTTATTTTCTCTTTGTTTACTCAAATAATGAATGCATATGTCTTATAACTTTAATAGTAATGTGTTCTAATGACTTGCTTATGACACCACATAGAATATATCATGTTTAGTACCTTGGACACTGTAGCTTATTTACTTAAATCTCTGATAAATTGCATTTCTGGTATGTATAGACTGGTTAGTACAGTTGGTAATGTGTTGGGTCTGCACTGTTAACTTAAGACTGTCATTGGTTTGAAAGCATGTTTCTATTTTAATAGTCTGCATTGTGGTTTGTGGCTCTGTAATTTGAATGCATATGTCTTTTAACAACAATAGTCAAGTCTTCCAATGGAGTCTTAGTGAAACCCAATAGATAGCTTTATTTTCTCTTTGTTTACTCAAATATTCAATGCACATGTCTTATAACTTTAATAGTAAAGTGTTCTAATGACTTGCTTATGACACCACAAAGAATATATCATGTTTAGTACCTTGGACACTATAGCTTATTTACTTAAATCTCTGATAATTTGCCTAAATGGTATGAATAGACTGGTTATCACAGTGGGTAAGGTGTTGGGTTTGCATTATCATATTAAGACTGTCATCGGTTCGAATACCATGTAAGCATGTATTTATTTTACAAGTCTGCTTTGTGGTTTGTGGCTCTATAATATGAATGCATATGTCTTTTAACAACAATAGTCAAGTCTTCCAATGGACTTGTTAGTGAAACCCAATAGATAGCTTTATTTTCTCTTTGTTTACTCAAATATTGAATGCATATGTCTTGTAACTTTAATAGTAAAGTGTTCTAATGACTTGCTTATGACACCACATAGAATATATGATGTTTAGCACCTTGGACACTGTAGCTTATTTACTTAAACCTCTGATAAATTGCGTGATTGGTATGAATAGACTGGTTAGCACAGTAGGTATAGCGTATGGTTTGCAAAATCAAATTAAGACTGTTATTGGTTCGCATACCATGTAATCATGTGTTTATTTTACAAGTCTGCATTGTGGTTTGTGGCTCTACAATATGAATGCATATGTCTTTTAACAACAATAGTCAAGTCTTCCAATGGACTTGTTAGTGAAACCCAATAGATAGCTTTATTTTCTCTTTGTTTACTCAAATATTGAATGCACATGTCTTATAACTTTAATAGTAAAGTGTTCTAATGACTTCCTTATGACACCACATAGAATATACCATGTTTAGTACCTTGGACACTATAGCTTATTTACTTAAATCTCTGATAAATTGCGTAAGTGGTATGAATAGACTTGTAAGCACAGTGGGTAAGGTGTTGGGTTTGCACTATCAAA
Source organism: Pseudophryne corroboree (assembly GCF_028390025.1). Classification (NCBI taxonomy): domain Eukaryota; kingdom Metazoa; phylum Chordata; class Amphibia; order Anura; family Myobatrachidae; genus Pseudophryne; species Pseudophryne corroboree. The sequence continues at coordinate 710,685,512 of NC_086449.1, read as the reverse complement.
TTAAGACTGTCATTGGTTCGAATACCATGTAAGCATGTATTTTTTTTACAAGTCTGCATTGTGGTTTGTGGCTCTATAATATGAATGCATATGTCTTTTAACAACAGTAGTCAAGTCTTCCAATGGACTTGTTAGTGAAACCCAATAGATAGCTTTATTTTCTCTTTGTTTACTCAAATATTGAATGCATATGTCTTATAACTTTAATAGTAAAGTGTTCTAATGACTTGCTTATGACACCACATAGAATAAATTATGTTTAGCATCTTGGACACTGTAGCTTATTTGCTTAAACCTCTGATAAATTGCAGGACTAGTATGAATATACTGGTTAGCACAGTAGTTAATTTGTTGGGTTTGCACTATCAAATTAAGACTGTCATTGGTTCGAATACCATGTAAGCATGTGTTCATTTTACAAGTCTGCTTTGTGGATTGTGGCTCTATAATATGAATGCATATGTCTTTTAACAACAATAGTCAAGATTTCCAATGGACTTGTAAGTTAAACCCAATAGATAGCTTTATTTTCTCTTTGTTTACTCAAATATTGAATGCATATGTCTTATTACTTTAATAGTAAAGTGTTCTAATGACTTGCTTATGACACCACATAGAATATATCATGTTTAGTACCTTGGACACTGTAGCTTATTTACTTAAATCTCTGATAACTTGCATCTCTGGTATGTATAGACTGGTTAATACAGTTGGTAAGGTGTTGGGTTTGCACTGTCAACTTAAGACTGTCATTGGTTTGAATCCCATGTAAGCATGTTTCTTATTTAATAGTCTGCATTGTGGTTTGTGGCTCTGTAATATGAATGCATATGTCTTTTAACAACAATAGTCAAGTCTTCCAATGGAGTCTTAGTGAAACCCAATAGATTGCTTTATTTTCTCTTTGTTTACTGAAATATTGAATGCATATGTCTTATAACTTTAGTAGTAAAGTATTCTAATGACTTGCTTATGACACCCCATAGAATATATCATGTTTAGTACCATGGACACTGTAGCTTATTTACTTAATCTCTGATAAATTGTGAGACTGGAATGCAGACTGTTTAACACTGTGGGTAAGGTGTTGGGTTTGCACTATCAAATTAAAACTGTCATTGGTTTTAAATTCCACGTAAGCATGTATTTAATTATTTTACATGTCTGCATTGTGGTTTGTGGCTCTATAATATGAATGCATATGTCTTTTAACAACAATAGTCAAGTCTTCCAATGGACTTGTTTGTGAAACCCAATAGATAGCTTTATTTTCTCTTTGTTTACTCAAATATTGAATGCACATGTCTTATAACTTTAATAGTAAAGTGTTCTAATGACTTGCTTATGACACCACATAGAATATATCATGTTTAGTACCTTGGACACTGTAGCTTATTTACTTAAATCTCTGATAATTTGCTTAAATGGTATGAATAGACTGGTTATCACAGTGGGTAAGGTGTTGGGTTTGCATTATCAAATTAAGACTGTCATTGGTTTGAATACCATATAAGCATGTATTTATTTTACAAGTCTGCTTTGTGGTTTGTGGCTCTATAATATGAATGCATATGTCTTTTAACAACAATAGTCAAGTCTTCCAATGGACTTGTTAGTGAAACCCAATAGATAGCTTTATTTTCTCTTTGTTTACTCAAATATTGAATGCATATGTCTTATAACTTTAATAGTAAAGTGTTCTAATGACTTGCTTATGACACCACATAGAATATATGATGATTAGCACCTTGGACACTGTAGCTTATTTACTTAAACCTCTGATAAATTGCCTGACTGGTATGAATAGACTGGTTAGCACAGTAGATATAGCGTATGGTTTGCACTATCAAATTAAGACTGTCATTGGTTCGAATACCGTGTAATCATGTGTTTTTTTACAAGTCTGCATTGTGGTTTGTGGCTCTATAATATGAATGCATATGTCTTTTAACAACAATAGTCAAGTCTTCCAATGGACTTGTTAGTGAAACCCAATAGATAGCTTTATTTTATCTTTGTTTACTCAAATATTGAATGCACATGTCTTATAACTTTAATAGTAAAGTGTTCTAATGACTTGCTTATGACACCACATAGAATATACCATGTTTAGTACCTTGGACACTATAGCTTATTTACTTAAATCTCTGATAAATTGCGTAAGTGGTATGAATAGACTTGTAAGCACAGTGGGTAAGGTGTTGGGTTTGCACTATCAAATTAAGACTGTCATTGGTTCGAATACCATGTAAGCATGTATTTTTTTTACAAGTCTGCATTGTGGTTTGTGGCTCTATAATATGAATGCATATGTCTTTTAACAACAGTAGTCAAGTCTTCCAATGGACTTGTTAGTGAAACCCAATAGATAGCTTTATTTTCTCTTTGTTTACTCAAATATTGAATGCATATGTCTTATAACTTTAATAGTAAAGTGTTCTAATGACTTGCTTATGACACCACATAGAATAAATTATGTTTAGCATCTTGGACACTGTAGCTTATTTGCTTAAACCTCTGATAAATTGCAGGACTAGTATGAATATACTGGTTAGCACAGTAGTTAATTTGTTGGGTTTGCACTATCAAATTAAGACTGTCATTGGTTCGAATACCATGTAAGCATGTGTTCATTTTACAAGTCTGCTTTGTGGATTGTGGCTCTATAATATGAATGCATATGTCTTTTAACAACAATAGTCAAGATTTCCAATGGACTTGTAAGTTAAACCCAATAGATAGCTTTATTTTCTCTTTGTTTACTCAAATATTGAATGCATATGTCTTATTACTTTAATAGTAAAGTGTTCTAATGACTTGCTTATGACACCACATAGAATATATCATGTTTAGTACCTTGGACACTGTAGCTTATTTACTTAAATCTCTGATAACTTGCATCTCTGGTATGTATAGACTGGTTAATACAGTTGGTAAGGTGTTGGGTTTGCACTGTCAACTTAAGACTGTCATTGGTTTGAATCCCATGTAAGCATGTTTCTTATTTAATAGTCTGCATTGTGGTTTGTGGCTCTGTAATATGAATGCATATGTCTTTTAACAACAATAGTCAAGTCTTCCAATGGAGTCTTAGTGAAACCCAATAGATTGCTTTATTTTCTCTTTGTTTACTGAAATATTGAATGCATATGTCTTATAACTTTAGTAGTAAAGTATTCTAATGACTTGCTTATGACACCCCATAGAATATATCATGTTTAGTACCATGGACACTGTAGCTTATTTACTTAATCTCTGATAAATTGTGAGACTGGAATGCAGACTGTTTAACACTGTGGGTAAGGTGTTGGGTTTGCACTATCAAATTAAAACTGTCATTGGTTTTAAATTCCACGTAAGCATGTATTTAATTATTTTACATGTCTGCATTGTGGTTTGTGGCTCTATAATATGAATGCATATGTCTTTTAACAACAATAGTCAAGTCTTCCAATGGACTTGTTTGTGAAACCCAATAGATAGCTTTATTTTCTCTTTGTTTACTCAAATATTGAATGCACATGTCTTATAACTTTAATAGTAAAGTGTTCTAATGACTTGCTTATGACACCACATAGAATATATGATGATTAGCACCTTGGACACTGTAGCTTATTTACTTAAACCTCTGATAAATTGCCTGACTGGTATGAATAGACTGGTTAGCACAGTAGATATAGCGTATGGTTTGCACTATCAAATTAAGACTGTCATTGGTTCGAATACCGTGTAATCATGTGTTTTTTTACAAGTCTGCATTGTGGTTTGTGGCTCTATAATATGAATGCATATGTCTTTTAACAACAATAGTCAAGTCTTCCAATGGACTTGTTAGTGAAACCCAATAGATAGCTTTATTTTATCTTTGTTTACTCAAATATTGAATGCACATGTCTTATAACTTTAATAGTAAAGTGTTCTAATGACTTGCTTATGACACCACATAGAATATACCATGTTTAGTACCTTGGACACTATAGCTTATTTACTTAAATCTCTGATAAATTGCATAAATGATATGAATAGACTTGTAAGCACAGTGGGTAATGTGTTGGGTTTGCACTATCAAATTAAGACTGTCATTGGTTCGAATACCCTGTAAGCATGTATTTATTTTACAAGTCTGCATTGTGGATTGTGGCTCTATAATATGAATGCATATGTCTTTTAACAACAGTAGTCAAGTCTTCCAATGGACTTGTTAGTGAAACCCAATAGATAGCTTTATTTTCTCTTTGTTTACTCAAATATTGAATGCATATGTCTTATAACTTTAATAGTAAAGTGTTCTAATGACTTGCTAATGCAACCACATAGAATACATCATGTTTAGTACCTTGGACACTGTAGCTTATTTACTTAAATCTCTGATAAATTGCATCTCTGGTATGTATAGACTGGTTAATACAGTTGGTAAGGTGTTGGGTTTGCACTGTCAACTTAAGACTGTCATTGGTTTGAATCCCATGTAAGCATGTTTCTATTTTAATTATCTGCATTGTGGTTTGTGGCTCTGTAATATGAATGCATATGTCTTTTAACAACAATAGTCAAGTCTTCCAATGGAGTCTTAGTGAAACCCAATAGATTGCTTTATTTTCTCTTTGTTTACTGAAATATTGAATGCATATGTCTTATAACTTTAGTAGTAAAGTATTCTAATGACTTGCTTATGACACCCCATAGAATATATCATGTTTAGTACCATGGACACTGTAGCTTATTTACCTAATCTCTTATATATAGTGAGACTGGAATGCAGACTGGTTAACACAGTGGGTAAGGTGTTGGGTTTTTCACTATCAAATTAAGACTGTCATTGGTTTTGAATTCCATGTAAGCACGTATTTAATTATTTATAAGTCTGCATTGTGGTTTGTGGCTCTATAATATGAATGCATATGTCTTTTAACAACAATAGTCAAGTCTTCCAATGGACTTGTTAGTGAAACCCAATAGATAGCTTTATTTTCTCTTTGTTTACTCAAATATTGAATGCACATGTCTTATAACTTTAATAGTAAAGTGTTCTAATGACTTGCTTATGACACCACAAAGAATATATCATGTTTAGTACCTTGGACACTATAGCTTATTTACTTAAATCTCTGATAATTTGCCTAAATGGTATGAATAGACTGGTTATCACAGTGGGTAAGGTGTTGGGTTTGCATTATCAAATTAAGACTGTCATCGGTTCGAATACCATGTAAGCATGTATTTATTTTACAAGTCTGCTTTGTGGTTTGTGGCTCTATAATATGAATGCATATGTCTTTTAACAACAATAGTCAAGTCTTCCAATTGACTTGTTAGTGAAACCCAATAGATAGCTTTATTTTCTCTTTGTTTACTCAAATATTGAATGCACATGTCTTATAACTTTAATAGTAAAGTGTTCTAATGACTTACTTATGACACCACATAGAATATATCATGTTTAGTACCTTGGACACTGTAGCTTATTTACTTAAATCTCTGATAAATTGCATCTCTGGTATGTATAGACTGGTTAATACAGTTGGTAAGGTGTTGGGTTTGCACTGTCAACTTAAGACTGTCATTGGTTTGAATCCCATGTAAGCATGTTTCTTATTTAATAGTCTGCATTGTGGTTTGTGGCTCTGTAATATGAATGCATATGTCTTTTAACAACAATAGTCAAGTCTTCCAATGGAGTCTTAGTGAAACCCAATAGATTGCTTTATTTTCTCTTTGTTTACTGAAATATTGAATGCATATGTCTTATAACTTTAGTAGTAAAGTATTCTAATGACTTGCTTATGAAACCCCATAGAATATATCATGTTTAGTACCATGGACACTGTAGCTTATTTACTTAATCTCTGATAAATTGTGAGACTGGAATGCAGACTGTTTAACACAGTGGGTAAGGTGTTGGGTTTGCACTATCAAATTAAAACTGTCATTGGTTTTAAATTCCACGTAAGCATGTATTTAATTATTTTACATGTCTGCATTGTGGTTTGTGGCTCTATAATATGAATGCATATGTCTTTTAACAACAATAGTCAAGTCTTCCAATGGACTTGTTTGTGAAACCCAATAGATAGCTTTATTTTCTCTTTGTTTACTCAAATATTGAATGCACATGTCTTATAACTTTAATAGTAAAGTGTTCTAATGACTTGCTTATGACACCACATAGAATATATCATGTTTAGTACCTTGGACACTGTAGCTTATTTACTTAAATCTCTGATAATTTGCTTAAATGGTATGAATAGACTGGTTATCACAGTGGGTAAGGTGTTGGGTTTGCATTATCAAATTAAGACTGTCATTGGTTTGAATACCATATAAGCATGTATTTATTTTACAAGTCTGCTTTGTGGTTTGTGGCTCTATAATATGAATGCATATGTCTTTTAACAACAATAGTCAAGTCTTCCAATGGACTTGTTAGTGAAACCCAATAGATAGCTTTATTTTCTCTTTGTTTACTCAAATATTGAATGCATATGTCTTATAACTTTAATAGTAAAGTGTTCTAATGACTTGCTTATGACACCACATAGAATATATGATGATTAGCACCTTGGACACTGTAGCTTATTTACTTAAACCTCTGATAAATTGCGTGACTGGTATGAATAGACTGGTTAGCACAGTAGATATAGCGTATGGTTTGCACTATCAAATTAAGACTGTCATTGGTTCGAATACCGTGTAATCATGTGTTTTTTTTACAAGTGTGGATTGTGGCTCTATAATATGAATGCATATGTCTTTTAACAACAATAGTCAAGTCTTCCAATGGACTTGTAAGTGAAACCCAATAGATAGCTTTATTTTCTCTTTGTTTACTCAAATAATGAATGCATATGTCTTATAACTTTAATAGTAATGTGTTCTAATGACTTGCTTATGACACCACATAGAATATATCATGTTTAGTACCTTGGACACTGTAGCTTATTTACTTAAATCTCTGATAAATTGCATCTCTGGTATGTATAGACTGGTTAGTACAGTTGGTAAGGTGTTGGGTTTGCACTGTTAACTTAAGACTGTCATTGGTTTGAAAGCATGTTTCTATTTTAATAGTCTGCATTGTGGTTTGTGGCTCTGTAATTTGAATGCATATGTCTTTTAACAACAATAGTCAAGTCTTCCAATGGAGTCTTAGTGAAACCCAATAGATAGCTTTATTTTCTCTTTGTTCACTCAAATATTCAATGCACATGTCTTATAACTTTAATAGTAAAGTGTTCTAATGACTTGCTTATGACACCACAAAGAATATATCATGTTTAGTACCTTGGACACTATAGCTTATTTACTTAAATCTCTGATAATTTGCCAAAATGGTATGAATAGACTGGTTATCACAGTGGGTAAGGTGTTGGGTTTGCATTATCAAATTAAGACTGTCATCGGTTCGAATACCATGTAAGCATGTATTTAATTATTTTACAAGTCTGCATTGTGGTTTGTGGCTCTATAATATGAATGCATATGTCTTTTAACAACAATAGTCAAGTCTTCCAATGGACTTGTTAGTGAAACCCAATAGATAGCTTTATTTTCTCTTTGTTTACTCAAATATTGAATGCACGTGTCTTATAACTTTAATAGTAAAGTGTTCTAATGACTTGCTTATGACACCACAAAGAATATATCATGTTTAGTACCTTGGACACTATGGCTTATTTACTTAAATCTCTGATAATTTGCCTAAATGGTATGAATAGACTGGTTATCACAGTGGGTAAGGTGTTGGGTTTGCATTATCAAATTAAGACTGTCATCGGTTCAAATTCAATGTAAGCATGTATTTAATTATTTTACAAGTCTGCATTGTGGTTTGTGGCTCTATATTATGAATGCATATGTCTTTTAACAACAATAGTCAAGTCTTCCAATGGACTTGTTTGTGAAACCCAATAGATAGCTTTATTTTCTCTTTGTTTACTCAAATATTGAATGCACATGTCTTATAACTTTAATAGTAAAGTGTTCTAATGACTTGCTTATGACACCACATAGAATATATCATGTTTAGTACCTTGGACACTGTAGCTTATTTACTTAAATCTCTGATAATTTGCTTAAATGGTATGAATAGACTGGTTATCACAGTGGGTAAGGTGTTGGGTTTGCATTATCAAATTAAGATTGTCATTGGTTTGAATACCATATAAGCATGTATTTATTTTACAAGTCTGCTTTGTGGTTTGTGGCTCTATAATATGAATGCATATGTCTTTTAACAACAATAGTCAAGTCTTCCAATGGACTTGTTAGTGAAACCCAATAGATAGCTTTATTTTCTCTTTGTTTACTCAAATATTGAATGCATATGTCTTATAACTTTAATAGTAAAGTGTTCTAATGACTTGCTTATGACACCACATAGAATATATGATGTTTAGCACCTTGGACACTGTAGCTTATTTACTTAAACCTCTGATAAATTGCGTGACTGGTATGAATAGACTGGTTAGCACAGTAGATATAGCGTATGGTTTGCACTATCAAATTAAGACTGTCATTGGTTCGAATACCGTGTAATCATGTGTTTTTTTTACAAGTCTGCATTGTGGTTTGTGGCTCTATAATATGAATGCATATGTCTTTTAACAACAATAGTCAAGTCTTCCAATGGACTTGTTAGTGAAACCCAATAGATAGCTTTATTTTCTCTTTGTTTACTCAAATATTGAATGCATATGTCTTATAACTTTAATAGTAAAGTGTTCTAATGACTTGCTTATGACACCACAAAGAATATATCATGTTTAGTACCTTGGACACTATAGCTTATTTACTTAAATCTCTGATAATTTGCCTAAATGGTATGAATAGACAGGTTATCACAGTGGGTAAGGTGTTGGGTTTGCATTATCAAATTAAGACTGTCTTTGGTTCGAATACCATGTAAGCATGTATTTATTTTACAAGTCTGCTTTGTGGTTTGTGGCTCTATAATATGAATGCATATGTCTTTTAACAACATTAGTCAAGTCTTCCAATGGACTTGTTAGTGAAACCCAATAGATAGCTTTATTTTCTCTTTGTTTACTCAAATATTGAATGCATATGTCTTATAACTTTAATAGTAAAGTGTTCTAATGACTTGCTTATGACACCACATAGAATATATGATGTTTAGTACCTTGGACACTGTAGCTTATTTACTTAAACCTCTGATAAATTGCGTGACTGGTATGAATAGACTGGTTAGCACAGTAGGTAAGGTGTTGGGTTTGCACTATAAAATTAAGACTGTCATTGGTTCGAATACCATGTAAGCATGTGTTTATTTTACAAGTGTGGATTGTGGCTCTATAATATGAATGCATATGTCTTTTAACAACAATAGTCAAGTCTTCCAATGGACTTGTTAGTGAAACCCAATAGATAGCTTTATTTTCTCTTTGTTTACTCAAATGTTGAATGCACATGTCTTATAACTTTAATTGTAAAATGTTCTAATGACTTGCTTATGACACCACATAGAATATACCATGTTTAGTACCTTGGACACTATAGCTTATTTACTTAAATCTCTGATAAATTGCATAAATGATATGAATAGACTTGTAAGTACAGTGGGTAATGTGTTGGGTTTGCACTATCAAATTAACACTGTCATTGGTTCTAATACCATGTAAGCATGTATTTATTTTACAAGTCTGCATTGTGGTTTGTGGCTCTATAATATGAATGCATATGTCTTTTAACAACAGTAGTCAAGTCTTCCAATGGACTCGTTAGTGAAACCCAATAGATAGCTTTATTTTCTCTTTGTTTACTCAAATATTGAATGCATATGTCTTATAACTTTAATAGTAAAGTGTTCTAATGACTTGCTTATGACACCACATAGAATAAATTATGTTTAGCATCTTGGACACTGTAGCTTATTTACTTAAACCTCTGATAAATTGCTGGACTAGTATGAATAGACTGGTTAGCACAGTAGTTAATTTGTTGGGTTTGAACTATCAAATTAAGACTGTCATTGGTTCGAATACCATGTAAGCATGTGTTTATTTTACAAGTGTGGATTGTGGCTCTATAATATGAATGCATATGTCTTTTAACAACAATAGTCAAGTCTTCCAATGGACTTGTAAGTTAAACCCAATAGATAGCTTTATTTTCTCTTTGTTTACTCAAATATTGAATGCATATGTCTTATAACTTTAATAGTAAAGTGTTCTAATGACTTGCTTATGCCACCACATAGAATATATCATGTTTAGTACCTTGGACACTGTAGCTTATTTACTTAAATCTCTGATAAATTGCATCTCTGGTATGTATAGACTGGTTAATACAGTTGGTAAGGTGTTGGGTTTGCACTGTCAACTTAAGACTGTCATTGGTTTGAATCCCATGTAAGCATGTTTCTATTTTAATTATCTGCATTGTGGTTTGTGGCTCTGTAATATGAATGCATATGTCTTTTAACAACAATAGTCAAGTCTTCCAATGGAGTCTTAGTGAAACCCAATAGATTGCTTTATTTTCTCTTTGTTTACTGAAATATTGAATGCATATGTCTTATAACTTTAGTAGTAAAGTATTCTAATGACTTGCTTATGACACCCCATAGAATATATCATGTTTAGTACCATGGACTCTGTAGCTTATTTACCTAATCTCTGATATATTGTGAGACTGGAATGCAGACTGGTTAACACAGTGGGTAAGGTGTTGGGTTTTTCACTATCAAATTAAGACTGTCATTGGTTTTGAATTCCATGTAAGCACGTATTTAATTATTTATAAGTCTGCATTGTGGTTTGTGGCTCTATAATATGAATGCATATGTCTTTTAACAACAATAGTCAAGTCTTCCAATGGACTTGTTAGTGAAACCCAATAGATAGCTTTATTTTCTCTTTGTTTACTCAAATATTGAATGCACATGTCTTATAACTTTAATAGTAAAGTGTTCTAATGACTTGCTTATGACACCACAAAGAATATATCATGTTTAGTATCTTGGACACTATAGCTTATTTACTTAAATCTCTGATAATTTGCCTCAATGGTATGAAGAGACTGGTTATCACAGTGGGTAAGGTGTTGGGTTTGCATTATCAAATTAAGACTGTCATCGGTTCGAATACCATGTAAGCATGTATTTATTTTACAAGTCTGCTTTGTGGTTTGTGGCTCTATAATATGAATACATATGTCTTTTAACAACAATAGTCAAGTCTTCCAATGGACTTGTTAGTGAAACCCAATAGATAGGTTTATTTTCTCTTTGTTTACTCAAATATTGAATGCATATGTCTTATAACTTTAATAGTAAAGTGGTCTAATGACTTGCTTATGACACCACATAGAATATATGATGTTTAGCACCTTGGACACTGTAGCTTATTTACTTAAACCTCTGATAAATTGCGCTACTGGTATGAATAGACTGGTTAGCACAGTAGGTAAGGTGTTGGGTTTGCACTATCAAATTAAGACTGTCATTGGTTCGAATACCATGTAAGCATGTGTTTATTTTACAAGTGTGGATTGTGGCTCTATAATATGAATGCATATGTCTTTTAACAACAATAGTCAAGTCTTCCAATGGACTTGTAAGTGAAACCCAATAGATAGCTTTATTTTCTCTTTGTTTACTCAAATAATGAATGCATATGTCTTATAACTTTAATAGTAATGTGTTCTAATGACTTGCTTATGACACCACATAGAATATATCATGTTTAGTACCTTGGACACTGTAGCTTATTTACTTAAATCTCTGATAAATTGCATCTCTGGTATGTATAGACTGGTTAGTACAGTTGGTAAGGTGTTGGGTTTGCACTGTTAACTTAAGACTGTCATTGGTTTGAAAGGCATGTTTCTATTTTAATAGTCTGCATTGTGGTTTGTGGCTCTGTAATTTGAATGCATATGTCTTTTAACAACAATAGTCAAGTCTTCCAATGGAGTCTTAGTGAAACCCAATAGATAGCTTTATTTTCTCTTTGTTTACTCAAATATTCAATGCACATGTCTTATAACTTTAATAGTAAAGTGTTCTAATGACTTGCTTATGACACCACATAGAATATATGATGTTTAGCACCTTGGACACTGTAGCTTATTTACTTAAACCTCTGATAAATTGCGTGATTGGTATGAATAGACTGGTTAGCACTGTAGGTATAGCGTATGGTTTGCACTATAAAATTAAGACTGTCATTGGTTCGAATACCATGTAATCATGTGTTTATTTTACAAGTCTGCATTGTGGTTTGTGGCTCTACAATATGAATGCATATGTCTTTTAACAACAATAGTCAAGTCTTCCAATGGACTTGTTAGTGAAACCCAATAGATAGCTTTATTTTCTCTTTGTTTACTCAAATATTGAATGCACGTGTCTTATAACTTTAATAGTAAAGTGTTCTAATGACTTGCTTATGACACCACAAAGAATATATCATGTTTAGTACCTTGGACACTATGGCTTATTTACTTAAATCTCTGATAATTTGCCTAAATGGTATGAATAGACTGGTTATCACAGTGGGTAAGGTGTTGGGTTTGCATTATCAAATTAAGACTGTCATTGGTTTGAATACCATATAAGCATGTATTTATTTTACAAGTCTGCTTTGTGGTTTGTGGCTCTATAATATGAATGCATATGTCTTTTAACAACAATAGTCAAGTCTTCCAATGGACTTGTTAGTGAAACGCAATAGATAGCTTTATTTTCTCTTTGTTTACTCAAATATTGAATGCATATGTCTTATAACTTTAATAGTAAAGTGTTCTAATGACTTGCTTATGACACCACATAGAATATATGATGTTTAGCACCTTGGACACTGTAGCTTATTTACTTAAACCTCTAATAAATTGCACGACTGGTATGAATAGACTGGTTAGCACAGTAGATATAGCGTATGGTTTGCACTATCAAATTAAGACTGTCATTGGTTTGAATACCGTGTAATCATGTGTTTTTTTTACAAGTCTGCATTGTGGTTTGTGGCTCTATAATATGAATGCATATGTCTTTTAACAACAATAGTCAAGTCTTCCAATGGACTTGTTAGTGAAACCCAATAGATAGCTTTATTTTCTCTTTGTTTACTCAAATATTGAATGCACATGTCTTATAACTTTAATAGTAAAGTGTTCTAATGACTTGCTTATGACACCACATAGAATATACCATGTTTAGTACCTTGGACACTATAGCTTATTTACTTAAAACTCTGATAAATTGCATAAATGATATGAATAGACTTGTAAGTACAGTGGGTAATGTGTTGGGTTTGCACTATCAAATTAACACTGTCATTGGTTCTAATACCATGTAAGCATGTATTTATTTTACAAGTCTGCATTGTGGTTTGTGGCTCTATAATATGAATGCATATGTCTTTTAATAACAGTAGTCAAGTCTTCCAATGGACTTGTTAGTGAAACCCAATAGATAGCTTTATTTTCTCTTTGTTTACTCAAATATTGAATGCATATGTCTTATAACTTTAATAGTAAAGTGTTCTAATGACTTGCTTATGACACCACATAGAATAAATTATGTTTAGCATCTTGGACACTGTAGCTTATTTACTTAAACCTCTGATAAATTGCTGGACTAGTATGAATAGACTGGTTAGCACAGTAGTTAATTTGTTGGGTTTGAACTATCAAATTAAGACTGTCATTGGTTCGAATACCATGTAAGCATGTGTTTATTTTACAAGTGTGGATTGTGGCTCTATAATATGAATGCATATGTCTTTTAACAACAATAGTCAAGTCTTCCAATGGACTTGTAAGTGAAACCCAATAGATAGCTTTATTTTCTCTTTGTTTACTCAAATAATGAATGCATATGTCTTATAACTTTAATAGTAATGTGTTCTAATGACTTGCTTATGACACCACATAGAATATATCATGTTTAGTACCTTGGACACTGTAGCTTATTTACTTAAATCTCTGATAAATTGCATCTCTGGTATGTATAGACTGGTTAGTACAGTTGGTAAGGTGTTGGGTTTGCACTGTTAACTTAAGACTGTCATTGGTTTGAAAGCATGTTTCTATTTTAATAGTCTGCATTGTGGTTTGTGGCTCTGTAATTTGAATGCATATGTCTTTTAACAACAATAGTCAAGTCTTCCAATGGAGTCTTAGTGAAACCCAATAGATAGCTTTATTTTCTCTTTGTTTACTCAAATATTCAATGCACATGTCTTATAACTTTAATAGTAAAGTGTTCTAATGACTTGCTTATGACACCACATAGAATATATGATGTTTAGCACCTTGGACACTGTAGCTTATTTACTTAAACCTCTGATAAATTGCGCGATTGGTATGAATAGACTGGTTAGCACTGTAGGTATAGCGTATGGTTTGCACTATAAAATTAAGACTGTCATTGGTTCGAATACCATGTAATCATGTGTTTATTTTACAAGTCTGCATTGTGGTTTGTGGCTCTACAATATGAATGCATATGTCTTTTAACAACAATAGTCAAGTCTTCCAATGGACTTGTTAGTGAAACCCAATAGATAGCTTTATTTTCTCTTTGTTTACTCAAATATTGAATGCACGTGTCTTATAACTTTAATAGTAAAGTGTTCTAATGACTTGCTTATGACACCACAAAGAATATATCATGTTTAGTACCTTGGACACTATGGCTTATTTACTTAAATCTCTGATAATTTGCCTAAATGGTATGAATAGACTGGTTATCACAGTGGGTAAGGTGTTGGGTTTGCATTATCAAATTAAGACTGTCATTGGTTTGAATACCATATAAGCATGTATTTATTTTACAAGTCTGCTTTGTGGTTTGTGGCTCTATAATATGAATGCATATGTCTTTTAACAACAATAGTCAAGTCTTCCAATGGACTTGTTAGTGAAACGCAATAGATAGCTTTATTTTCTCTTTGTTTACTCAAATATTGAATGCATATGTCTTATAACTTTAATAGTAAAGTGTTCTAATGACTTGCTTATGACACCACATAGAATATATGATGTTTAGCACCTTGGACACTGTAGCTTATTTACTTAAACCTCTAATAAATTGCGTGACTGGTATGAATAGACTGGTTAGCACAGTAGATATAGCGTATGGTTTGCACTATCAAATTAAGACTGTCATTGGTTCGAATACCGTGTAATCATGTGTTTTTTTTACAAGTCTGCATTGTGGTTTGTGGCTCTATAATATGAATGCATATGTCTTTTAACAACAATAGTCAAGTCTTCCAATGGACTTGTTAGTGAAACCCAATAGATAGCTTTATTTTCTCTTTGTTTACTCAAATATTGAATGCACATGTCTTATAACTTTAATAGTAAAGTGTTCTAATGACTTGCTTATGACACCACATAGAATATACCATGTTTAGTACCTTGGACACTATAGCTTATTTACTTAAAACTCTGATAAATTGCATAAATGATATGAATAGACTTGTAAGTACAGTGGGTAATGTGTTGGGTTTGCACTATCAAATTAACACTGTCATTGGTTCTAATACCATGTAAGCATGTATTTATTTTACAAGTCTGCATTGTGGTTTGTGGCTCTATAATATGAATGCATATGTCTTTTAATAACAGTAGTCAAGTCTTCCAATGGACTTGTTAGTGAAACCCAATAGATAGCTTTATTTTCTCTTTGTTTACTCAAATATTGAATGCATATGTCTTATAACTTTAATAGTAAAGTGTTCTAATGACTTGCTTATGACACCACATAGAATAAATTATGTTTAGCATCTTGGACACTGTAGCTTATTTACTTAAACCTCTGATAAATTGCTGGACTAGTATGAATAGACTGGTTAGCACAGTAGTTAATTTGTTGTGTTTGAACTATCAAATTAAGACTGTCATTGGTTCGAATACCATGTAAGCATGTGTTTATTTTACAAGTGTGGATTGTGGCTCTATAATATGAATGCATATGTCTTTTAACAACAATAGTCAAGTCTTCCAATGGACTTGTAAGTGAAACCCAATAGATAGCTTTATTTTCTCTTTGTTTACTCAAATAATGAATGCATATGTCTTATAACTTTAATAGTAATGTGTTCTAATGACTTGCTTATGACACCACATAGAATATATCATGTTTAGTACCTTGGACACTGTAGCTTATTTACTTAAATCTCTGATAAATTGCATCTCTGGTATGTATAGACTGGTTAGTACAGTTGGTAAGGTGTTGGGTTTGCACTGTTAACTTAAGACTGTCATTGGTTTGAAAGCATGTTTCTATTTTAATAGTCTGCATTGTGGTTTGTGGCTCTGTAATTTGAATGCATATGTCTTTTAACAACAATAGTCAAGTCTTCCAATGGAGTCTTAGTGAAACCCAATAGATAGCTTTATTTTCTCTTTGTTTACTCAAATATTCAATGCACATGTCTTATAACTTTAATAGTAAAGTGTTCTAATGACTTGCTTATGACACCACATAGAATATATGATGTTTAGCACCTTGGACACTGTAGCTTATTTACTTAAACCTCTGATAAATTGCGTGATTGGTATGAATAGACTGGTTAGCACTGTAGGTATAGCGTATGGTTTGCACTATAAAATTAAGACTGTCATTGGTTCGAATACCATGTAATCATGTGTTTATTTTACAAGTCTGCATTGTGGTTTGTGGCTCTACAATATGAATGCATATGTCTTTTAACAACAATAGTCAAGTCTTCCAATGGACTTGTTAGTGAAACCCAATAGATAGCTTTATTTTCTCTTTGTTTACTCAAATATTGAATGCACGTGTCTTATAACTTTAATAGTAAAGTGTTCTAATGACTTGCTTATGACACCACAAAGAATATATCATGTTTAGTACCTTGGACACTATGGCTTATTTACTTAAATCTCTGATAATTTGCCTAAATGGTATGAATAGACTGGTTATCACAGTGGGTAAGGTGTTGGGTTTGCATTATCAAATTAAGACTGTCATTGGTTTGAATACCATATAAGCATGTATTTATTTTACAAGTCTGCTTTGTGGTTTGTGGCTCTATAATATGAATGCATATGTCTTTTAACAACAATAGTCAAGTCTTCCAATGGACTTGTTAGTGAAACGCAATAGATAGCTTTATTTTCTCTTTGTTTACTCAAATATTGAATGCATATGTCTTATAACTTTAATAGTAAAGTGTTCTAATGACTTGCTTATGACACCACATAGAATATATGATGTTTAGCACCTTGGACACTGTAGCTTATTTACTTAAACCTCTAATAAATTGCGTGACTGGTATGAATAGACTGGTTAGCACAGTAGATATAGCGTATGGTTTGCACTATCAAATTAAGACTGTCATTGGTTCGAATACCGTGTAATCATGTGTTTTTTTTACAAGTCTGCATTGTGGTTTGTGGCTCTATAATATGAATGCATATGTCTTTTAACAACAATAGTCAAGTCTTCCAATGGACTTGTTAGTGAAACCCAATAGATAGCTTTATTTTCTCTTTGTTTACTCAAATATTGAATGCACATGTCTTATAACTTTAATAGTAAAGTGTTCTAATGACTTGCTTATGACACCACATAGAATATACCATGTTTAGTACCTTGGACACTATAGCTTATTTACTTAAAACTCTGATAAATTGCATAAATGATATGAATAGACTTGTAAGTACAGTGGGTAATGTGTTGGGTTTGCACTATCAAATTAACACTGTCATTGGTTCTAATACCATGTAAGCATGTATTTATTTTACAAGTCTGCATTGTGGTTTGTGGCTCTATAATATGAATGCATATGTCTTTTAATAACAGTAGTCAAGTCTTCCAATGGACTTGTTAGTGAAACCCAATAGATAGCTTTATTTTCTCTTTGTTTACTCAAATATTGAATGCATATGTCTTATAACTTTAATAGTAAAGTGTTCTAATGACTTGCTTATGACACCACATAGAATAAATTATGTTTAGCATCTTGGACACTGTAGCTTATTTACTTAAACCTCTGATAAATTGCTGGACTAGTATGAATAGACTGGTTAGCACAGTAGTTAATTTGTTGGGTTTGAACTATCAAATTAAGACTGTCATTGGTTCGAATACCATGTAAGCATGTGTTTATTTTACAAGTGTGGATTGTGGCTCTATAATATGAATGCATATGTCTTTTAACAACAATAGTCAAGTCTTCCAATGGACTTGTAAGTGAAACCCAATAGATAGCTTTATTTTCTCTTTGTTTACTCAAATAATGAATGCATATGTCTTATAACTTTAATAGTAATGTGTTCTAATGACTTGCTTATGACACCACATAGAATATATCATGTTAAGTACCTTGGACACTGTAGCTTATTTACTTAAATCTCTGATAAATTGCATCTCTGGTATGTATAGACTGGTTAGTACAGTTGGTAAGGTGTTGGGTTTGCACTGTTAACTTAAGACTGTCATTGGTTTGAAAGCATGTTTCTATTTTAATAGTCTGCATTGTGGTTTGTGGCTCTGTAATTTGAATGCATATGTCTTTTAACAACAATAGTCAAGTCTTCCAATGGAGTCTTAGTGAAACCCAATAGATAGCTTTATTTTCTCTTTGTTTACTCAAATATTCAATGCACATGTCTTATAACTTTAATAGTAAAGTGTTCTAATGACTTGCTTATGACACCACATAGAATATATGATGTTTAGCACCTTGGACACTGTAGCTTATTTACTTAAACCTCTGATAAATTGCGTGATTGGTATGAATAGACTGGTTAGCACTGTAGGTATAGCGTATGGTTTGCACTATAAAATTAAGACTGTCATTGGTTCGAATACCATGTAATCATGTGTTTATTTTACAAGTCTGCATTGTGGTTTGTGGCTCTACAATATGAATGCATATGTCTTTTAACAACAATAGTCAAGTCTTCCAATGGACTTGTTAGTGAAACCCAATAGATAGCTTTATTTTCTCTTTGTTTACTCAAATATTGAATGCACGTGTCTTATAACTTTAATAGTAAAGTGTTCTAATGACTTGCTTATGACACCACAAAGAATATATCATGTTTAGTACCTTGGACACTATGGCTTATTTACTTAAATCTCTGATAATTTGCCTAAATGGTATGAATAGACTGGTTATCACAGTGGGTAATGTGTTGGGTTTGCACTATCAAATTAAGACTGTCATTGGTTCGAATACCATGTAAGCATGTATTTATTTTACAAGTCTGCATTGTGGTTTGTGGCTCTATAATATGAATGCATATGTCTTTTAACAACAGTAGTCAAGTCTTCCAATGGACTTGTTAGTGAAACCCAATAGATAGCTTTATTTTCTCTTTGTTTACTCAAATATTGAATGCATATGTCTTATAACTTTAATAGTAAAGTGTTCTAATGACTTGCTTATGACACCACATAGAATAAATTATGTTTAGCATCTTGGACACTGTAGCTTATTTACTTAAACCTCTGATAAATTGCTGGACTAGTATGAATAGACTGGTTAGCACAGTAGTTAATTTGTTGGGTTTGAACTATCAAATTAAGACTGTCATTGGTTCGAATACCATGTAAGCATGTGTTTATTTTAAAAGTGTGGATTGTGGCTCTATAATATGAATGCATATGTCTTTTAACAACAATAGTCAAGTCTTCCAATGGACTTGTAAGTTAAACCCAATAGATAGCTTTATTTTCTCTTTGTTTACTCAAATATTGAATGCATATTAGAGATGAGCGCCGGAAATTTTTCGGGTTTTGTGTTTTGGTTTTGGGTTCGGTTCCGCGGCCGTGTTTTGGGTTCGACCGCGTTTTGGCAAAACCTCACCGAATTTTTTTTTGTCGGATTCGGGTGTGTTTTGGATTCGGGTGTTTTTTTCAAAAAACCCTAAAAAACAGCTTAAATCATAGAATTTGGGGGTAATTTTGATCCCAAAGTATTATTAACCTCAAAAAACATAATTTACACTCATTTTCAGCCTATTCTGAACACATCACACCTCACAATATTATTTGTAGTCCTAAAATGTGCACCGAGGTCGCTGTGTGAGTAAGATAAGCGACCCTAGTGGCCGACACAAACACCGGGCCCATCTAGGAGTGGCACTGCAGTGTCACGCAGGATGTCCCTTCCAAAAAACCCTCCCCAAACAGCACATGACGCAAAGAAAAAAAGAGGCGCAATGAGGTAGCTGTGTGAGTAAGATTAGCGACCCTAGTGGCCGACACAAACACCGGGCCCATCTAGGAGTGGCACTGCAGTGTCACGCAGGATGTCCCTTCCAAAAAACCCTCCCCAAACAGCACATGACGCAAAGAAAAAAAGAGGCGCAATGAGGTAGCTGACTGTGTGAGAAAGATAAGCGACCCTAGTGGCCGACACAAACACCGGGCCCATCTAGGAGTGGCACTGCAGTGTCACGCAGGATGTCCCTTCCAAAAAACCCTCCCCAAACAGCACATGACGCAAAGAAAAAAAGAGGCGCAATGAGGTAGCTGACTGTGTGAGAAAGATAAGCGACCCTAGTGGCCGACACAAACACCGGGCCCATCTAGGAGTGGCACTGCAGTGTCACGCAGGATGTCCCTTCCAAAAAACCCTCCCCAAACAGCACATGACGCAAAGAAAAAAAGAGGCGCAATGAGGTAGCTGACTGTGTGAGAAAGATAAGCGACCCTAGTGGCCGACACAAACACCGGGCCCATCTAGGAGTGGCACTGCAGTGTCACGCAGGATGTCCCTTCCAAAAAACCCTCCCCAAACAGCACATGACGCAAAGAAAAAAAGAGGCGCAATGAGGTAGCTGTGTGAGAAAGATAAGCGACCCTAGTGGCCGACACAAACACCGGGCCCATCTAGGAGTGGCACTGCAGTGTCACGCAGGATGTCCCTTCCAAAAAACCCTCCCCAAACAGCACATGACGCAAAGAAAAAAAGAGGCGCAATGAGGTAGCTGTGTGAGTAAGATTAGCGACCCTAGTGGCCGACACAAACACCGGGCCCATCTAGGAGTGGCACTGCAGTGTCACGCAGGATGGCCCTTCCAAAAAACCCTCCCCAAACAGCACATGACGCAAAGAAAAAAAGAGGCGCAATGAGGTAGCTGACTGTGTGAGTAAGATTAGCGACCCTAGTGGCCGACACAAACACCGGGCCCATCTAGGAGTGGCACTGCAGTGTCACGCAGGATGTCCCTTCCAAAAAACCCTCCCCAATCAGCACATGATGCAAAGAAAAAGAAAAGAAAAAAGAGGTGCAAGATGGAATTATCCTTGGGCCCTCCCACCCACCCTTATGTTGTATAAACAAAACAGGACATGCACACTTTAACCAACCCATCATTTCAGTGACAGGGTCTGCCACACGACTGTGACTGATATGACGGGTTGGTTTGGACCCCCCCCAAAAAAGAAGCAATTAATCTCTCCTTGCACAAACTGGCTCTACAGAGGCAAGATGTCCACCTCATCTTCACCCTCCGATATATCACCGTGTACATCCCCCTCCTCACAGATTATCAATTCGTCCCCACTGGAATCCACCATCTCAGCTCCCTGTGTACTTTGTGGAGGCAATTGCTGCTGGTCAATGTCTCCGCGGAGGAATTGATTATAATTCATTTTAATGAACATCATCTTCTCCACATTTTCTGGATGTAACCTCGTACGCCGATTGCTGACAAGGTGAGCGGCGGCACTAAACACTCTTTCGGAGTACACACTTGTGGGAGGGCAACTTAGGTAGAATAAAGCCAGTTTGTGCAAGGGCCTCCAAATTGCCTCTTTTTCCTGCCAGTATAAGTACGGACTGTGTGACGTGCCTACTTGGATGCGGTCACTCATATAATCCTCCACCATTCTATCAATGTTGAGAGAATCATATGCAGTGACAGTAGACGACATGTCCGTAATCGTTGTCAGGTCCTTCAGTCCGGACCAGATGTCAGCATCAGCAGTCGCTCCAGACTGCCCTGCATCACCGCCAGCGGGTGGGCTCGGAATTCTGAGCCTTTTCCTCGCACCCCCAGTTGCGGGAGAATGTGAAGGAGGAGATGTTGACAGGTCGCGTTCCGCTTGACTTGACAATTTTGTCACCAGCAGGTCTTTCAACCCCAGCAGACCTGTGTCTGCCGGAAAGAGAGATCCAAGGTAGGCTTTAAATCTAGGATCGAGCACGGTGGCCAAAATGTAGTGCTCTGATTTCAACAGATTGACCACCCGTGAATCCTTGTTAAGCGAATTAAGGGCTGCATCCACAAGTCCCACATGCCTAGCGGAATCGCTCCGTGTTAGCTCCTTCTTCAATGCCTCCAGCTTCTTCTGCAAAAGCCTGATGAGGGGAATGACCTGACTCAGGCTGGCAGTGTCTGAACTGACTTCACGTGTGGCAAGTTCAAAGGGCATCAGAACCTTGCACAACGTTGAAATCATTCTCCACTGCACTTGAGACAGGTGCATTCCATCTCCTATATCGTGCTCAATTGTATAGGCTTGAATGGCCTTTTGCTGCTCCTCCAACCTCTGAAGCATATAGAGGGTTGAATTCCACCTCGTTACCACTTCTTGCTTCAGATGATGGCAGGGCAGGTTCAGTAGTTTTTGGTGGTGCTCCAGTCTTCTGTACGTGGTGCCTGTACGCCGAAAGTGTCCCGCAATTTTTCTGGCCACCGACAGCATCTCTTGCACGCCCCTGTCGTTTTTTAAAAAATTCTGCACCACCAAATTCAAGGTATGTGCAAAACATGGGACGTGCTGGAATTTGCCCATATTTAATGCACACACAATATTGCTGGCGTTGTCCGATGCCACAAATCCACAGGAGAGTCCAATTGGGGTAAGCCATTCCGCGATGATCTTCCTCAGTTGCCGTAAGAGGTTTTCAGCTGTGTGCGTATTCTGGAAAGCGGTGATACAAAGCGTAGCCTGCCTAGGAAAGAGTTGGCGTTTGCGAGATGCTGCTACTGGTGCCGCCGCTGCTGTTCTTGCGGCGGGAGTCCATACATCTACCCAGTGGGCTGTCACAGTCATATAGTCCTGACCCTTCCCTGCTCCACTTGTCCACATGTCCGTGGTTAAGTGGACATTGGGTACAACTGCATTTTTTAGGACACTGGTGAGTCTTTTTCTGACGTCCGTGTACATTCTCGGTATCGCCTGCCTAGAGAAGTGGAACCTAGATGGTATTTGGTAACGGGGGCACACTGCCTCAATAAATTGTCTAGTTCCCTGTGAACTAACGGCGGATACCGGATGCACGTCTAACACCAACATAGTTGTCAAGGACTCAGTTATCCGCTTTGCAGTAGGATGACTGCTGTGATATTTCATCTTCCTCGCAAAGGACTGTTGAACAGTCAATTGCTTACTGGAAGTAGTACAAGTGGGCTTACGACTTCCCCTCTGGGATGACCATCGACTCCCAGCGGCAACAACAGCAGCGCCAGCAGCAGTAGGCGTTACACGCAAGGATGCATCGGAGGAATCCCAGGCAGGAGAGGACTCGTCAGACTTGCCAGTGACATGGCCTGCAGGACTATTGGCATTCCTGGGGAAGGAGAAATTGACACTGAGGGAGTTGGTGGGGTGGTTTGCGTGAGCTTGGTTACAAGAGGAAGGGATTTACTGGTCAGTGGACTGCTTCCGCTGTCACCCAAAGTTTTTGAACTTGTCACTGACTTATTATGAATGCGCTGCAGGTGACGTATAAGGGAGGATGTTCCGAGGTGGTTAACGTCCTTACCCCTACTTATTACAGCTTGACAAAGGGAACACACGGCTTGACACCTGTTGTCCGCATTTCTGGTGAAATACCTCCACACCGAAGAGCTGATTTTTTTGGTATTTTCACCTGGCATGTCAACGGCCATATTCCTCCCACGGACAACAGGTGTCTCCCCGGGTGCCTGACTTAAACAAACCACCTCACCATCAGAATCCTCCTGGTCAATTTCCTCCCCAGCGCCAGCAACACCCATATCCTCCTCATCCTGGTGTACTTCAACACTGACATCTTCAATCTGACTATCAGGAACTGGACTGCGGGTGCTCCTTCCAGCACTTGCAGGGGGCATGCAAATAGTGGAAGGCGCATGCTCTTCACGTCCAGTGTTGGGAAGGTCAGGCATCGCAAACGACACAATTGGACTCTCCTTGTGGATTTGGGATTTCAAAGAACGCACAGTTCTTTGCGGTGCTTTTGCCAGCTTGAGTCTTTTCAGTTTTCTAGCGAGAGGCTGAGTGCTTCCATCCTCATGTGAAGCTGAACCACTAGCCATGAACATAGGCCAGGGCCTCAGCCGTTCCTTGCCACTCCGTGTGGTAAATGGCATATTGGCAAGTTTACGCTTCTCCTCCGACAATTTTATTTTAGGTTTTGGAGTCCTTTTTTTTCTGATATTTGGTGTTTTGGATTTGACATGCTCTGTACTATGACATTGGGCATCGGCCTTGGCAGACGACGTTGCTGGCATTTCATCGTCTCGGCCATGACTAGTGGCAGCAGCTTCAGCACGAGGTGGAAGTGGATCTTGATCTTTCCCTAATTTTGGAACCTCAACTTTTTTGTTCTCCATATTTTATAGGCAGAACTAAAAGGCACCTCAGGTAAACAATGGAGATGGATGGATTGGATACTAGTATACAATTATGGACGGACTGCCACGGTTAGGTGGTATAAAAAAACCACGGTTAGGTGGTATATATTATAATAATAATACAATTATGGATGGACGGACTGCCTGCCGACTGCCGACACAGAGGTAGCCACAGCCGTGAACTACCGCACTGTACACTGGTTGATAAAGAGATAGTAGTATACTCGTAACAACTAGTATGACACTATGACGACGGTATAAAGAATGAAAAAAAAACCACGGTTAGGTGGTATATATTATAATAATAATACAATTATGGATGGACGGACTGCCTGCCGACTGCCGACACAGAGGTAGCCACAGCCGTGAACTACCGCACTGTACACTGGTTGATAAAGAGATAGTAGTATACTCGTAACAACTAGTATGACACTATGACGACGGTATAAAGAATGAAAAAAAAACCACGGTTAGGTGGTATATATTATAATAATAATACAATTATGGATGGACGGACTGCCTGCCGACTGCCGACACAGAGGTAGCCACAGCCGTGAACTACCGCACTGTACACTGGTTGATAAAGAGATAGTAGTATACTCGTAACAACTAGTATGACACTATGACGACGGTATAAAGAATGAAAAAAAAACCACGGTTAGGTGGTATATATTATAATAATAATACAATTAAGGATGGACGGACTGCCTGCCGACTGCCGACACAGAGGTAGCCACAGCCGTGAACTACCGCACTGTACACTGGTTGATAAAGAGATAGTAGTATACTCGTAACAACTAGTATGACACTATGGCGACGGTATAAAGAATGAAAAAAAAACCACGGTTAGGTGGTATATATTATAATAATAATACAATTATGGATGGACGGACTGCCTGCCGACTGCCGACACAGAGGTAGCCACAGCCGTGAACTACCGCACTGTACACTGGTTGATAAAGAGATAGTAGTATACTCGTAACAACTAGTATGACACTATGACGACGGTATAAAGAAAGAAAAAAAAATATCACAGTTAGGTGGTATATATTATAATAATAATACAATTATGGATGGACGGACTGCCTGCCGACTGCCGACACAGAGGTAGCCACAGCCGTGAACTACCGCACTGTACACTGGTTGATAAAGAGATAGTAGTATACTCGTAACAACTAGTATGACACTATGACGACGGTATAAAGAATGAAAAAAAAACCACGGTTAGGTGGTATATATTATAATAATAATACAATTATGGATGGACGGACTGCCTGCCGACTGCCGACACAGAGGTAGCCACAGCCGTGAACTACCGCACTGTACACTGGTTGATAAAGAGATAGTAGTATACTCGTAACAACTAGTATGACACTATGACGACGGTATAAAGAATGAAAAAAAAACCACGGTTAGGTGGTATATATTATAATAATAATACAATTATGGATGGACGGACTGCCTGCCGACTGCCGACACAGAGGTAGCCACAGCCGTGAACTACCGCACTGTACACTGGTTGATAAAGAGATAGTAGTATACTCGTAACAACTAGTATGACACTATGACGACGGTATAAAGAATGAAAAAAAAACCACGGTTAGGTGGTATATATTATAATAATAATACAATTATGGATGGACGGACTGCCTGCCGACTGCCGACACAGAGGTAGCCACAGCCGTGAACTACCGCACTGTACACTGGTTGATAAAGAGATAGTAGTATACTCGTAACAACTAGTATGACACTATGACGGTATAAAGAATGAAAAAAAAACCACGGTTAGGTGGTATATATTATAATAATACAATTATGGATGGACGGACTGCCTGCCGACTGCCGACACAGAGGTAGCCACAGCCGTGAACTACCGCACTGTACACTGGTTGATAAAGAGATAGTAGTATACTCGTAACAACTAGTATGACACTATGACGACGGTATAAAGAAAGAAAAAAAAATACCACGGTTAGGTGGTATATATTGTAATACAATTATGGATGGACGGACTGCCTGCCGAGTTCCGACTGCCGACACAGAGGTAGCCACAGCCGTGAACTACCGCACTGTACTGTGTCTGCTGCTAATATAGACTGGTTGATAAAGAGATAGTATACAATACATACAACAATATACTACTATACTGGTGGTCAGGCACTGGTCACCACTAGTCACACTGGCAGTGGCACTCCTGCAGCAAAAGTGTGCACTGTTTAATTTTAAATTAATATAATATTATGTACTCCTGGGGGCTCCTGCTATAACAACCTGCAGTGCTCCCCAGTCTCCCCCACAATTATTATAAGCTTTGCCTTTTATACATTGATGTGCAGCACACTGGGCTGAGCTGAGTGCACACAGACTGAGTCACACTGTGTGACTGGCTGCTGCTGTGTATCGTTTTTTTTCAGGCAGAGAACGGATATAGCAGAGAACGGATATATTATATTAAAATAAATAAAAGTTAACTAACAACAACTGCACTGGTCACTGTGGTAAACTCTGTCTGACTCTGCACAATCTCTCTCTCTCTTCTAATCTAATTTCTAATGGAGAGGACGCCAGCCACGTCCTCTCCCTATCAATCTCAATGCACGTGTGAAAATGGCGGCGACGCGCGGCTCCTTATATAGAATCCGAGTCTCGCGAGAATCCGACAGCGTCATGATGACGTTCGGGCGCGCTCGGGTTAACCGAGCAAGGCGGGAGGATCCGAGTCTGCTCGGACCCGTGAAAAAAACATGAAGTTCGTGCGGGTTCGGTTTCAGAGAAACCGAACCCGCTCATCTCTAATGCATATGTATTATAACTTTAATAGTAAAGTGTTCTAATGACTTGCTTATGCCACCACATAGAATATATCATGTTTAGTACCTTGGACACTGTAGCTTATTTACTTAAATCTCTGATAAATTGCATCTCTGGTATGTATAGACTGGTTAATACAGTTGGTAAGGTGTTGGGTTTGCACTGTCAACTTAAGACTGTCATTGGTTTGAATCCCATGTAAGCATGTTTCTATTTTAATTATCTGCATTGTGGTTTGTGGCTCTGTAATATGAATGCATATGTCTTTTAACAACAATAGTCACGTCTTCCAATGGAGTCTTAGTGAAACCCAATAGATTGCTTTATTTTCTCTTTGTTTACTGAAATATTGAATGCATATGTCTTATAACTTTAGTAGTAAAGTATTCTAATGACTTGCTTATGACACCCCATAGAATATATCATGTTTAGTACCATGGACACTGTAGCTTATTTACCTAATCTCTGATATATTGTGAGACTGGAATGCAGACTGGTTAACACAGTGGGTAAGGTGTTGGGTTTTTCACTATCAAATTAAGACTGTCATTGGTTTTGAATTCCATGTAAGCACGTATTTAATTATTTATAAGTCTGCATTGTGGTTTGTGGCTCTATAATATGAATGCATATGTCTTTTAACAACAATAGTCAAGTCTTCCAATGGACTTTTTAGTGAAACCCAATAGATAGCTTTATTTTCCTTTTTGTTTTCTCAAAGACTGAATACTTATGTCTTA
Source organism: Pseudophryne corroboree (assembly GCF_028390025.1). Lineage (NCBI taxonomy): Eukaryota > Metazoa > Chordata > Amphibia > Anura > Myobatrachidae > Pseudophryne > Pseudophryne corroboree. The sequence goes on along the minus strand of NC_086449.1, from coordinate 710,657,388 downwards.
TGAATTTAGTAGGAAAGTATTCTAATGACTTGCTTATGACACCCCATAGAACAGGGCTGGCCAAACCAGTCCTCAAGATCTACCAACAGTTCACATTTTCCAGACCACCTAGCTGGAGCACAGCTGTTGTCATTACTAATTAAGATGTGCTGCATTCATTCCTAACTGACAATTCTACAGATCTCCAGGAGGTCTGGAAAACATGAACTGTTGGTAGATCTCGAGGACCGGTTTGGCCAGCCCTGCCATAGAATATATTATGTTTAGTACCTTGGACACTGTAGCTTATTCACTTAAATCTCTGATAAATTGTGTGCTTGGTATGCACAGTCTGGATAGCACAGTTGGTAAGGTGTTGGGTTTGCACTATCAAATTAAGACTGTCATTGGTTCGAATCCCATGTTATCATGTTTTTATTTTACTAGTGTGGTTTATGGCTCTATAATATGAATGCCTATGTCTTTTAACAACAATAGTCAAGTCTTACAATGGACTTGTAAGTTAAACCCAATAGATAGCTTTATTTTCTCTTTGTTTACTCAAATATTGAATGCATATGTCTTATTACTTTAATAGTAAAGTGTTCTAATGACTTGCTTATGACACCACATAGAATATATCATGTTTAGTACCTTGGACACTGTAGCTTTTTTACTTAAATCTCTGATAAATTGCAACTCTGGTATGTATAGACTGGTTAATACAGTTGGTAAGGTGTTGGGTTTGCACTATCAACTTAAGACTGTCATTGGTTTGAATCCCGTGTAAGCATGTTTCTTATTTAATAGTCTGCATTGTGGTTTGTGGCTCTGTAATATGAATGCATATGTCTTTTAACAACAATAGTCAAGTCTTCCAATGGAGTCTTAGTGAAACCCAATAGATTGCTTTATTTTCTCTTTGTTTACTGAAATATTGAATGCATATGTCTTATAACTTTAGTAGTAAAGTATTCTAATGACTTGCTTATGACACCCCATAGAATATATCATGTTTAGTACCATGGACACTGTAGCTTATTTACTTAATCTCTGATAAATTGTGAGACTGGAATGCAGACTGTTTAACACTGTGGGTAAGGTGTTGGGTTTGCACAATCAAATTAAAACTGTCATTGGTTTTGAATTCCATGTAAGCATGTATTTAATTATTTTACAAGTCTGCATTGTGGTTTGTGGCTCTATAATATGAATGCATATGTCTTTTAACAACAATAGTCAAGTCTTCCAATGGACTTGTTTGTGAAACCCAATAGATAGCTTTATTTTCTCTTTGTTTACTCAAATATTGAATGCACATGTCTTGTAACTTTAATAGTAAAGTGTTCTAATGACTTACTTATGACACCACATAGAATATATCATGTTTAGTACCTTGGACACTGTAGCTTATTTACTTAAATCTCTGATAATTTGCTTAAATGGTATGAATAGACTGGTTATCACAGTGGGTAAGGTGTTGGGTTTGCATTATCAAATTAAGACTGTTGTTGGTTCGAATACCATATAAGCATGTATTTATTTTACAAGTCTGCTTTGTGGTTTGTGGCTCTATAATATGAATGCATATGTCTTTTAATAACAATAGTCAAGTCTTCCAATGGACTTGTTAGTGAAACCCAATAGATAGCTTTATTTTCTCTTTGTTTACTCAAATATTGAATGCATATGTCTTATAACTTTAATAGTAAAGTGTTCTAATGACTTGCTTATGACACCACATAGAATATATGATGTTTAGCACCTTGGACACTGTAGCTTATTTACTTAAACCTCTGATAAATTGCGTGACTGGTATGAATAGACTGGTTAGCACAGTAGGTATAGCGTATGGTTTGCACTATCAAATTAAGACTGTCATTGGTTCGAATACCGTGTAATCATGTGTTTTTTTTACAAGTCTGCATTGTGGTTTGTGGCTCTATAATATGAATGCATATGTCTTTTAACAACAATAGTCAAGTCTTCCAATGGACTTGTTAGTGAAACCCAATAGATAGCTTTATTTTCTCTTTGTTTACTCAAATATTGAATGCACATGTCTTATAACTTTAATAGTAAAGTGTTCTAATGACTTGCTTATGATACCACATAGAATATATCATGTTTAGTACCTTGGACACTATAGCTTGCTTACTTACTTAAATCTCTGATAATTTGCCTAAATGGTATGAATAGACTGGTTATCACAGTGGGTAAGGTGTTGGGTTTGCATTATCAGATTAGGACTGTCATCGGTTCAAATACCATGTAAGCATGTATTTATTTTACAAGTCTGCTTTGTGGTTTGTGGCTCTATAATATGAATGCATATGTCTTTTAACAACAATAGTCAAGTCTTCCAATGGACTTGTTAGTGAAACCCAATAGATAGCTTTATTTTCTCTTTGTTTACTCAAATATTGAATGCATATGTCTTGTAACTTTAATAGTAAAGTGTTCTAATGACTTGCTTATGACACCACATAGAATATATGATGTTTAGCACCTTGGACACTGTAGATTATTTACTTAAACCTCTGATAAATTGCGTGATTGGTATGAATAGACTGGTTAGCACAGTAGGTATAGCGTATGGTTTGCACTATCAAATTAAGACTGTCATTGGTTCGAATACCGTGTAATCATGTGTTTTTTTACAAGTCTGCATTGTGGTTTGTGGCTCTATAATATGAATGCATATGTCTTTTAACAACAATAGTCAAGTCTTCCAATGGACTTGTTAGTGAAACCCAATAGATAGCTTTATTTTCTCTTTGTTTACTCAAATATTGAATGCACATGTCTTATAACTTTAATAGTAAAGTGTTCTAATGACTTGCTTATGACACCACATAGAATATACCATGTTTAGTACCTTGGACACTATTTCTTATTTACTTAAATCTCTGATAAATTGCATAAATTATATGAATAGACTTGTAAGCACAGTGGGTAAGGTGTTGGGTTTGCACTATCAATTTAAGACTGTCATTGGTTCGAATACCATGTAAGCATGTATTTATTTTACAAGTCTGCATTGTGGTTTGTGGCTCTATAATATGAATGCATATGTCTTTTAACAACAGTAGTCAAGTCTTCCAATGGACTTGTTAGTGAAACCCAATAGATAGCTTTATTTTCTCTTTGTTTACTCAAATATTCAATGCACATGTCTTATAACTTTAATAGTAAAGTGTTCTAATGACTTGCTTATGACACCACAAAGAATATATCATATTTAGTACCTTGGACACTATAGCTTATTTACTTAAATCTCTGATAATTTGCTTAAATGGCATGAATAGACTGGTTATCACAGTGGGTAAGGTGTTGGGTTTGCATTATCAAATTAAGACTGTCATCGGTTCGAATACCATGTAAGCATGTATTTATTTTACAAGTCTGCTTTGTGGTTTGTGGCTCTATAATATGAATGCATATGTCTTTTAACAACAATAGTCAAGTCTTCCAATGGACTTGTTAGTGAAACCCAATAGATAGCTTTATTTTCTCTTTGTTTACTCAAATATTGAATGCATATGTCTTGTAACTTTAATAGTAAAGTGTTCTAATGACTTGCTTATGACACCACATAGAATATATGATGTTTAGCACCTTGGACACTGTAGCTTATTTACTTAAACCTCTGATAAATTGCGTGATTGGTATGAATAGACTGGTTAGCACAGTAGGTCTAGCGTATGGTTTGCACTATCAAATTAAGACTGTCATTGGTTCGAATACCATGTAATCATGTGTTTATTTTACAAGTCTGCATTGTGGTTTGTGGCTCTATAATATGAATGCATATGTCTTTTAACAACAATAGTCAAGTCTTCCAATGGACTTGTTAGTGAAACCCAATAGATAGCTTTATTTTCTCTTTGTTTACTCAAATATTGAATGCACGTGTCTTATAACTTTAATAGTAAAGTGTTCTAATGACTTGCTTATGACACCACAAAGAATATATCATGTTTAGTACCTTGGACACTATAGCTTATTTACTTAAATCTCTGATAATTTGCCTAAATAGTATGAATAGACTGGTTATCACAGTGGGTAAGGTGTTTGGTTTGCATTATCAAATTAAGACTGTCATCGGTTCGAATATCATAAAAGCATGTATTTATTTTACAAGTCTGCTTTGTGGTTTGTGGCTCTATAATATGAATGCATATGTCTTTTAACAACAATAGTCAAGTCTTCCAATGGACTTGTTAGTGAAACCCAATAGATAGCTTAATTTTCTCTTTGTTTACTCAAATATTGAATGCATATGTCTTATAACTTTAATAATAAAGTGTTCTAATGACTTGCTTATGACACCACATAGAATATATGATGTTTAGCACCTTGGACACTGTAGCTTATTTACTTAAACCTCTGATAAATTGCGTGATTGGTATGAATAGACTGGTTAGCACAGTAGGTCTAGCGTATGGTTTGCACTATCAAATTAAGACTGTCATTGGTTCGAATACCATGTAATCATGTGTTTATTTTACAAGTCTGCATTGTGGTTTGTGGCTCTATAATATGAATGCATATGTCTTTTAACAACAATAGTCAAGTCTTCCAATGGACTTGTTAGTGAAACCCAATAGATAGCTTTATTTTCTCTTTGTTTACTCAAATATTGAATGCACGTGTCTTATAACTTTAATAGTAAAGTGTTCTAATGACTTGCTTATGACACCACAAAGAATATATCATGTTTAGTACCTTGGACACTATAGCTTATTTACTTAAATCTCTGATAATTTGCCTAAATGGTATGAATAGACTGGTTATCACAGTGGGTAAGGTGTTTGGTTTGCATTATCAAATTAAGACTGTCATCGGTTCGAATATCATAAAAGCATGTATTTATTTTACAAGTCTGCTTTGTGGTTTGTGGCTCTATAATATGAATGCATATGTCTTTTAACAACAATAGTCAAGTCTTCCAATGGACTTGTTAGTGAAACCCAATAGATAGCTTAATTTTCTCTTTGTTTACTCAAATATTGAATGCATATGTCTTATAACTTTAATAATAAAGTGTTCTAATGACTTGCTTATGACACCACATAGAATATATGATGTTTAGCACCTTGGACACTGTAGCTTATTTACTTAATCCTCTGATAAATTGCGTGACTGGTATGAATAGACTGTTTAGCACAGTAGGTATAGCGTATGGTTTGCACTATCAAATTAAGACTGTCATTGGTTCGAATACCGTGTAATTATGTATTTATTTTACAAGTCTGCATTGTGGTTTGTGGCTCTATAATATGAATGCATATGTCTTTTAACAACAATAGTCAAGTCTTCCAATGGACTTGTTAGTGAAACCCAATAGATAGCTTTATTTTCTCTTTGTTTACTCAAATATTGAATGCACATGTCTTATAACTTTAATAGTAAAGTGTTCTAATGACTTGCTTATGACACCACATAGAATATATTATGTTTAGTACCTTGGACACTGTAGCTTATTTACTTAAATCTCTGATAATTTGCGTAAATGGTATGAATAGACTGGTTATCACAGTGGGTAAGGTGTTGGGTTTGCATTATCAAATTAAGACTGTCATTGGTTCGAATACCATATAAGCATGTATTTATTTTACAAGTCTGCTTTGTGGTTTGTGGCTCTATAATATGAATGCATATGTCTTTTAACAACAATAGTCAAGTCTTCCAATGGACTTGTTAGTGAAACCCAATAGATATCTTTATTTTCTCTTTGTTTACTCAAATATTGAATGCATATGTCTTATAACTTTAGTAGTAAAGTATTCTAATGACTTGCTTATGACACCCCATAGAATATATCATGTTTAGTACCATGGACATTGTAGCTTATTTACCTAATCTCTGATATATTGTGAGACTGGAATGCAGACTGGTTAACACAGTGGGTAAGGTGTTGGGTTTTTCACTATCAAATTAAGACTGTCATTGGTTTTGAATTCCATGTAAGCACGTATTTAATTATTTATAAGTCTGCATTGTGGTTTGTGGCTCTATAATATGAATGCATATGTCTTTTAACAACAATAGTCAAGTCTTCCAATGGAGTCTTAGTGGTTAGCACAGTAGGTATAGCGTATGGTTTGCATTATCAAATTAAGACTGTCATTGGTTCGAATACCGTGTAATCATGTGTTTTTTTACAAGTCTGCATTGTGGTTTGTGGCTCTATAATATGAATGCATATGTCTTTTAACAACAATAGTCAAGTCTTCCAATGGACTTGTTAGTGAAACCCAATAGATAGCTTTATTTTCTCTTTGTTTACTCAAATATTGAATGCACATGTCTTATAACTTTAATAGTAAAGTGTTCTAATGACTTGCTTATGACACCACAAAGAATATATCATGTTTAGTACCTTGGACACTATAGCTTATTTACTTAAATCTCTGATAATTTGCCTAAATGGTATGAATAGACTGGTTATCACAGTGGGTAAGGTGTTGGGTTTGCATTATCAATAAACCCAATAGATATCTTTATTTTCTCTTTGTTTACTCAAATATTGAATGCATATGTCTTATAACTTTAGTAGTAAAGTATTCTAATGACTTGCTTATGACACCACAAAGAATATATCATGTTTAGTACCTTGGACACTATAGCTTATTTACTTAAACCTCTGATAAATTGCGTGATTGGTATGAATAGACTGGTTAGCACAGTAGGTATAGCGTATGGTTTGCACTATCAAATTAAGACTGTCATTGGTTCGAATACCATGTAATCATGTGATTATTTTACAAGTCTGCATTGTGGTTTGTGGCTCTACAATATGAATGCATATGTCTTTTAACAACAATAGTCAAGTCTTCCAGTGGACTTGTTAGTGAAACCAATAGATAGCTTTATTTTCTCTTTGTTTACTCAAATATTGAATGCACGTGTCTTATAACTTTAATAGTAAAGTGTTCTAATGACTTGCTTATGACACCACAAAGAATATATCATGTTTAGTACCTTGGACACTATAGCTTATTTACTTAAATCTCTGATAATTTGCCTAAATGGTATGAATAGACTGGTTATCACAGTGGGTAAGGTGTTGGGTTTGCATTATCAAATTAAGACTGTCATCGGTTCGAATACCATGTAAGCATGTATTTAATTATTTTACAAGTCTGCATTGTGGTTTGTGGCTCTATAATATGAATGCATATGTCTTTTAACAACAATAGTCAAGTCTTCCAATGGACTTGTTAGTGAAACCCAATAGATAGCTTTATTTTCTCTTTGTTTACTCAAATATTGAATGCACGTGTCTTATAACTTTAATAGTAAAGTGTTCTAATGACTTGCTTATGACACCACAAAGAATATATCATGTTTAGTACCTTGGACACTATAGCTTATTTGCTTAAATCTCTGATAATTTGCCTAAATGGTATGAATAGACTGGTTATCACAGTGGGTAAGGTGTTGGGTTTGCATTATCAAATTAAGACTGTCATCGGTTCGAATACCATGTAAGCATGTATTTTTTTTACAAGTCTGCTTTGTGGTTTGTGGCTCTATACTATGAATGCATATGTCTTTTAACAACAATAGTCAAGTCTTCCAATGGACTTGTTAGTGAAACCCAATAGATAGCTTAATTTTCTCTTTGTTTACTCAAATATTGAATGCATATGTCTTATAACTTTAATAATAAAGTGTTCTAATGACTTGCTTATGACACCACATAGAATATATGATGTTTAGCACCTTGGACACTGTAGCTTATTTACTTAAACCTCTGATAAATTGCGTGACTGGTATGAATAGACTGTTTAGCACAGTAGGTATAGCGTATGGTTTGCACTATCAAATTAAGACTGTCATTGGTTCGAATACCGTGTAATTATGTATTTATTTTACAAGTCTGCATTGTGGTTTGTGGCTCTATAATATGAATGCATATGTCTTTTAACAAAAATAGTCAAGTCTTCCAATTGACTTGTTAGTGAAACCCAATAGATAGCTTTATTTTCTCTTTGTTTACTCAAATATTGAATGCACATGTCTTATAACTTTAATAGTAAAGTGTTCTAATGACTTGCTTATGACACCACATAGAATATATCATGTTTAGTACCTTGGACACTGTAGCTTATTTACTTAAATCTCTGATAAATCGCATCTCTGGTATGTATAGACTGGTTAGTACAGTTGGTAAGGTGTTGCGTTTGCACTGTTAACTTAAGACTGTCATTGGTTTGAAAGCATGTTTCTATTTTAATAGTCTGCATTGTGGTTTGTGGCTCTGTAATTTGAATGCATATGTCTTTTAACAACAATAGTCAAGTCTTCCAATGGAGTCTTAGTGAAACCCAATAGATAGCTTTATTTTCTCTTTGTTTACTCAAATATTCAATGCACATGTCTTATAACTTTAATAGTAAAGTGTTCTAATGACTTGCTTATGACACCACAAAGAATATATCATGTTTAGTACCTTGGACACTATAGCTTATTTACTTAAATCTCTGATAATTTGCCTAAATGGTATGAATAGACTGGTTATCACAGTGGGTAAGGTGTTGGGTTTGCATTATCAAATTAAGACTGTCATCGGTTCGAATACCATGTAAGCATGTATTTAATTATTTTACAAGTCTGCATTGTGGTTTGTGGCTCTATAATATGAATGCATATGTCTTTTAACAACAATAGTCAAGTCTTCCAATGGACTTGTTAGTGAAACCCAATAGATAGCTTTATTTTCTCTTTGTTTACTCAAATATTGAATGCACATGTCTTATAACTTTAATAGTAAAGTGTTCTAATGACTTGCTTATGACACCACAAAGAATATATCATGTTTAGTACCTTGGACACTATAGCTTATTTACTTAAATCTCTGATAATTTGCCTAAATGGTATGAATAGACTGGTTATCACAGTGGGTAAGGTGTTGGGTTTGCATTATCAAATTAAAACTGTCATCGGTTCGAATACCATGTAAGCATGTATTTATTTTACAAGTCTGCATTGTGGTTTGTGGCTCTATAATATGAATGCATATGTCTTTTAACAACAGTAGTCAAGTCTTCCAATGGACTTGTTAGTGAAACCCAATAGATAGCTTTATTTTCTCTTTGTTTACTCAAATATTGAATGCATATGTCTTATAACTTTAATAGTAAAGTGTTCTAATGACTTGCTTATGACACCACATAGAATATATGATGTTTAGCACCTTGGACACTGTAGCTTATTTACTTAAACCTCTGATAAATTGCGTGACTGGTATGAATAGACTGTTTAGCACAGTAGGTATAGCGTATGGTTTGCACTATCAAATTAAGACTGTCATTGGTTCGAATACCGTGTAATTATATATTTATTTTACAAGTCTGCATTGTGGTTTGTGGCTCTATAATATGAATGCATATGTCTTTTAACAAAAATAGTCAAGTCTTCCAATTGACTTGTTAGTGAAACCCAATAGATAGCTTTATTTTCTCTTTGTTTACTCAAATATTGAATGCACATGTCTTATAACTTTAATAGTAAAGTGTTCTAATGACTTGCTTATGACACCACATAGAATAAATTATGTTTAGCATCTTGGACACTGTAGCTTATTTACTTAAACCTCTGATAAATTGCAGGACTAGTATGAATAGACTGGTTAGCACAGTAGTTAATTTGTTGGGTTTGCACTATCAAATTAAGACTGTCATTGGTTTGAATACCATGTAAGCATGTGTTTATTTTACAAGTGTGGATTGTGGCTCTATAATATGAATGCATATGTCTTTTAACAACAATAGTCAAGATTTCCAATGGACTTGTAAGTTAAACCCAATAGATAGCTTTATTTTCTCTTTGTTTACTCAAATATTGAATGCATATGTCTTATTACTTTAATAGTAAAGTGTTCTAATGACTTGCTTATGACACCACATAGAATATATCATGTTTAGTACCTTGGACACTGTAGCTTTTTTACTTAAATCTCTGATAAATTGCATCTCTGGTATGTATAGACTGGTTAATAGAGTTGGTAAGGTGTTGGGTTTGTACTGTCAACTTAAGACTGTCATTGGTTTGAATCCTGTGTAAGCATGTTTCTTATTTAATAGTCTGCATTGTGGTTTGTGGCTCTGTAATATGAATGCATATGTCTTTTAACAACAATAGTCAAGTCTTCCAATGGAGTCTTAGTGAAACCCAATAGATTGCTTTATTTTCTCTTTGTTTACTGAAATATTGAATGCATATGTCTTATAACTTTAGTAGTAAAGTATTCTAATGACTTGCTTATGACACCCCATAGAATATATCATGTTTAGTACCATGGACACTGTAGCTTATTTAGTTAATCTCTGATAAATTGTGAGACTGGAATGCAGACTGCTTAACACTGTGGGTAAGGTGTTGGGTTTGCACTATCAAATTAAAACTGTCATTGGTTTTGAATTCCATGTAAGCATGTATTTAATTATTTTACAAGTCTGCATTGTGGTTTGTGGCTCTATAATATGAATGCATATGTCTTTTAACAACAATAGTCAAGTCTTCCAATGGACTTGTTTGTGAAACCCAATAGATAGCTTTATTTTCTCTTTGTTTACTCAAATATTGAATGCACATGTCTTATAACTTTAATAGTAAAGTGTTCTAATGACTTGCTTATGACACCACATAGAATATATCATGTTTAGTACCTTGGACACTGTAGCTTATTTACTTAAATCTCTGATAATTTGCTTAAATGGTATGAATAGACTGGTTATCACAGTGGGTAAGGTGTTGGGTTTGCATTATCAAATTAAGACTGTCATTGGTTCGAATACCATATAAGCATGTATTTATTTTACAAGTCTGCTTTGTGGTTTGTGGCTCTATAATATGAATGCATATGTCTTTTAACAACAATAGTCAAGTCTTCCAATGGACTTGTTAGTGAAACCCAATAGATAGCTTTATTTTCTCTTTGTTTACTCAAATATTGAATGCATATGTCTTATAACTTTAATAGTAAAGTGTTCTAATGACTTGCTTATGACACCACATAGAATATATGATGTTTAGCACCTTGGACACTGTAGCTTATTTACTTAAACCTCTGATAAATTGCGTGACTGGTTAGCACAGTAGGTATAGCGTATGGTTTGCACTATCAAATTAAGACTGTCATTGGTTCGAATACCGTGTAATCATGTGTTTTTTTACAAGTCTGCATTGTGGTTTGTGGCTCTATAATATGAATGCATATGTCTTTTAACAACAATAGTCAAGTCTTCCAATGGACTTGTTAGTGAAACCCAATAGATAGCTTTATTTTCTCTTTGTTTACTCAAATATTGAATGCACATGTCTTATAATTTTAATAGTAAAGTGTTCTAATGACTTGCTTATGACACCACATAGAATATACCATGTTTAGTACCTTGGACACTATAGCTTATTTACTTAAATCTCTGATAAATTGCATAAATTATATGAATAGACTTGTAAGCACAGTGGGTAAGGTGTTGGGTATGCACTATCAATTTAAGACTGTCATTGGTTCGAATACCATGTAAGCATGTATTTATTTTACAAGTCTGCATTGTGGTTTGTGGCTCTATAATATGAATGCATATGTCTTTTAACAACAGTAGTCAAGTCTTCCAATGGACTTGTTAGTGAAACCCAATAGATAGCTTTATTTTCTCTTTGTTTACTCAAATATTCAATGCTCATGTATTATAACTTTAATAGTAAAGTGTTCTAATGACTTGCTTATGACACCACAAAGAATATATCATGTTTAGTACCTTGGACACTGTAGCTTATTTACTTAAACCTCTGATAAATTGCGTGACTGGTATGAATAGACTGTTTAGCACAGTAGGTATAGCGTATGGTTTGCACTATCAAATTAAGACTGTCATTGGTTCGAATGCCGTGTAATTATGTATTTATTTTACAAGTCTGCATTGTGGTTTGTGGCTCTATAATATGAATGCATATGTCTTTTAACAAAAATAGTCAAGTCTTCCAATGGACTTGTTAGTGAAACCCAATAGATAGCTTTATTTTCTCTTTGTTTACTCAAATATTGAATGCACATGTCTTATAACTTTAATAGTAAAGTGTTCTAATGACTTCCTTATGACACCACATAGAATATACCATGTTTAGTACCTTGGACACTGTAGCTTTTTTACTTAAATCTCTGATAAATTGCATCTCTGGTATGTATAGACTGGTTAATACAGTTGGTAAGGTGTTGGGTTTGCACTATCAATTTAAGACTGTCATTGGTTCGAATACCATGTAAGCATGTATTTATTTTACAAGTCTGCATTGTGGTTTGTGGCTCTATAATATGAATGCATATGTCTTTTAACAACAGTAGTCAAGTCTTCCAATGGAGTCTTAGTGAAACCCAATAGATTGCTTTATTTTCTCTTTGTTTACTGAAATATTGAATGCATATGTCTTATAACTTTAGTAGTAAAGTATTCTAATGACTTGCTTATGACACCCCATAGAATATATCATGTTTAGTACCATGGACACTGTAGCTTATTTACCTAATCTCTGATATATTGTGAGACTGGAATGCAGACTGGTTAACACAGTGGGTAAGGTGTTGGGTTTTTCACTATCAAATTAAGACTGTCATTGGTTTTGAATTCCATGTAAGCACGTATTTAATTATTTATAAGTCTGCATTGTGGTTTGTGGCTCTATAATATGAATGCATATGTCTTTTAACAACAATAGTCAAGTCTTCCAATGGACTTGTTAGTGAAACCCAATAGATAGCTTTATTTTCTCTTTGTTTACTCAAATATTGAATGCACATGTCTTATAACTTTAATAGTAAAGTGTTCTAATGACTTGCTTATGACACCACAAAGAATATATCATGTTTAGTACCTTGGACACTATAGCTTATTTACTTAAATCTCTGATAATTTGCCTAAATGGTATGAATAGACTGGTTATCACAGTGGGTAAGGTGTTGGGTTTGCATTATCAAATTAAGACTGTCATGGGTTCGAATACCATGTAAGCATGTATTTATTTTACAAGTCTGCTTTGTGGTTTGTGGCTCTATAATATGAATGCATATGTCTTTTAACAACAATAGTCAAGTCTTCCAATGGACTTGTTAGTGAAACCCAATAGATAGCTTTATTTTCTCTTTGTTTACTCAAATATTGAATGCATATGTCTTATAACTTTAATAGTAAAGTGTTCTAATGACTTGCTTATGACACCACATAGAATATATGATGTTTAGCACCTTGGACACTGTAGCTTATTTACTTAAACCTCTGATAAATTGTGTGAATGGTATGAATAGACTGGTTAGCACAGTAGGTAAGGTGTTGGGTTTGCACTATCAAATTAAGACTGTCACTGGTTCGAATACCATGTAAGCATGTGTTTATTTTACAAGTGTGGATTGTGGCTCTTTAATATGAATGCATATGTCTTTTAGCAACAATAGTCAAGTCTTCCAATGGACTTGTAAGTGAAACCCAATAGATAGCTTTATTTTCTCTTTGTTTACTCAAATAATGAATGCATATGTCTTATAACTTTAATAGTAATGTGTTCTAATGACTTGCTTATGACACCACATAGAATATATCATGTTTAGTACCTTGGACACTGTAGCTTATTTACTTAAATCTCTGATAAATCGCATCTCTGGTATGTATAGACTGGTTAGTACAGTTGGTAAGGTGTTGCGTTTGCACTGTTAACTTAAGACTGTCATTGGTTTGAAAGCATGTTTCTATTTTAATAGTCTGCATTGTGGTTTGTGGCTCTGTAATTTGAATGCATATGTCTTTTAACAACAATAGTCAAGTCTTCCAATGGAGTCTTAGTGAAACCCAATAGATAGCTTTATTTTCTCTTTGTTTACTCAAATATTCAATGCACATGTCTTATAACTTTAATAGTAAAGTGTTCTAATGACTTGCTTATGACACCACAAAGAATATATCATGTTTAGTACCTTGGACACTATAGCTTATTTACTTAAATCTCTGATAATTTCCCTAAATGGTATGAATAGACTGGTTATCACAGTGGGTAAGGTGTTGGGTTTGCATTATCAAATTAAGACTGTCATCGGTTCGAATACCATGTAAGCATGTATTTAATTATTTTACAAGTCTGCATTGTGGTTTGTGGCTCTATAATATGAATGCATATGTCTTTTAACAACAATAGTCAAGTCTTCCAATGGACTTGTTAGTGAAACCCAATAGATAGCTTTATTTTCTCTTTGTTTACTCAAATATTGAATGCACGTGTCTTATAACTTTAATAGTAAAGTGTTCTAATGACTTGCTTATGACACCACAAAGAATATATCATGTTTAGTACCTTGGACACTATAGCTTATTTACTTAAATCTCTGATAATTTGCCTAAATGGTATGAATAGACTGGTTATCACAGTGGGTAAGGTGTTGGGTTTGCATTATCAAATTAAGACTGTCATCGGTTCGAATACCATGTAAGCATGTATTTATTTTACAAGTCTGCATTGTGGTTTGTGGCTCTATAATATGAATGCATATATCTTTTAACAACAGTAGTCAAGTCTTCCAATGGACTTGTTAGTGAAATCCAATAGATAGCTTTATTTTCTCTTTGTTTACTCAAATATTGAATGCATATGTCTTATAACTTTAATAGTAAAGTGTTCTAATGACTTGCTTATGACACCACATAGAATAAATTATGTTTAGCATCTTGGACACTGTAGCTTATTTACTTAAACCTCTGATAAATTGCAGGACTAGTATGAATAGACTGGTTAGCACAGTAGTTAATTTGGTGGGTTTGCACTATCAAATTAAGACTGTCATTGGTTCGAATACCATGTAAGCATGTGTTTATTTTACAAGTGTGGATTGTGGCTCTATAATATGAATGCATATGTCTTTTAACAACAATAGTCAAGATTTCCAATGGACTTGTAAGTTAAACCCAATAGATAGCTTTATTTTCTCTTTGTTTACTCAAATATTGAATGCATATGTCTTATTACTTTAATAGTAAAGTGTTCTAATGACTTGCTTATGACACCACATAGAATATATCATGTTTAGTACCTTGGACACTGTAGCTTTTTTACTTAAATCTCTGATAAATTGCATCTCTGGTATGTATAGACTGGTTAATACAGTTGGTAAGGTGTTGGGTTTGCACTGTCAACTTAAGACTGTCATTGGTTTGAATCCTGTGTAAGCATGTTTCTTATTTAATAGTCTGCATTGTGGTTTGTGGCTCTGTAATATGAATGCATATGTCTTTTAACAACAATAGTCAAGTCTTCCAATGGAGTCTTAGTGAAACCCAATAGATTGCTTTATTTTCTCTTTGTTTACTGAAATATTGAATGCATATGTCTTATAACTTTAGTAGTAAAGTATTCTAATGACTTGCTTATGACACCCCATAGAATATATCATGTTTAGTACCATGGACACTGTAGCTTATTTAGTTAATCTCTGATAAATTGTGAGACTGGAATGCAGACTGCTTAACACTGTGGGTAAGGTGTTGGGTTTGCACTATCAAATTAAAACTGTCATTGGTTTTGAATTCCATGTAAGCATGTATTTAATTATTTTACAAGTCTGCATTGTGGTTTGTGGCTCTATAATATGAATGCATATGTCTTTTAACAACAATAGTCAAGTCTTCCAATGGACTTGTTTGTGAAACCCAATAGATAGCTTTATTTTCTCTTTGTTTACTCAAATATTGAATGCACATGTCTTATAACTTTAATAGTAAAGTGTTCTAATGACTTGCTTATGACACCACATAGAATATATCATGTTTAGTACCTTGGACACTGTAGCTTATTTACTTAAATCTCTGATAATTTGCTTAAATGGTATGAATAGACTGGTTATCACAGTGGGTAAGGTGTTGGGTTTGCATTATCAAATTAAGACTGTCATTGGTTCGAATACCATATAAGCATGTATTTATTTTACAAGTCTGCTTTGTGGTTTGTGGCTCTATAATATGAATGCATATGTATTTTAACAACAATAGTCAAGTCTTCCAATGGACTTGTTAGTGAAACCCAATAGATAGCTTTATTTTCTCTTTGTTTACTCAAATATTGAATGCATATGTCTTATAACTTTAATAGTAAAGCGTTCTAATGACTTGCTTATGACACCACATAGCATATATGATGTTTAGCACCTTGGACACTGTAGCTTATTTACTTAAACCTCTGATAAATTGCGTGACTGGTATGAATAGACTGGTTAGCACAGTAGGTATAGCGTATGGTTTGCACTATCAAATTAAGACTGTCATTGGTTCGAATACCGTGTAATCATGTGTTTTTTTTACAAGTCTGCATTGTGGTTTGTGGCTCTATAATATGAATGCATATGTCTTTTAACAACAATAGTCAAGTCTTCCAATGGACTTGTTAGTGAAACCCAATAGATAGCTTTATTTTCTCTTTGTTTACTCAAATATTGAATGCACATGTCTTATAATTTTAATAGTAAAGTGTTCTAATGACTTGCTTATGACACCACATAGAATATACCATGTTTAGTACCTTGGACACTATAGCTTATTTACTTAAATCTCTGATAAATTGCATAAATTATATGAATAGACTTGTAAGCACAGTGGGTAAGGTGTTGGGTTTGCACTATCAATTTAAGACTGTCATTTGTTCGAATACCATGTAAGCATGTATTTATTTTGCAAGTCTGCATTGTGGTTTGTGGCTCTATAATATGAATGCATATGTCTTTTAACAACAGTAGTCAAGTCTTCCAATGGACTTGTTAGTGAAACCCAATAGATAGCTTTATTTTCTCTTTGTTTACTAAAATATTCAATGCACATGTATTATAACTTTAATAGTAAAGTGTTCTAATGACTTGCTTATGACACCACAAAGAATATATCATGTTTAGTACCTTGGACACTGTAGCTTATTTACTTAAACCTCTGATAAATTGCTTGATTGGTATGAATAGACTGTTTAGCACAGTAGGTATAGCGTATGGTTTGCACTATCAAATTAAGACTGTCATTGGTTCGAATACTGTGTAATTATGTATTTATTTTACAAGTCTGCATTGTGGTTTGTGGCTCTATAATATGAATGCATATGTCTTTTAACAAAAATAGTCAAGTCTTCCAATGGACTTGTTAGTGAAACCCAATAGATAGCTTTATTTTCTCTTTGTTTACTCAAATATTGAATGCACATGTCTTATAACTTTAATAGTAAAGTGTTCTAATGACTTCCTTATGACACCACATAGAATATACCATGTTTAGTACCTTGGACACTGTAGCTTTTTTACTTAAATCTCTGATAAATTGCATCTCTGGTATGTATAGACTGGTTAATACAGTTGGTAAGGTGTTGGGTTTGCACTATCAATTTAAGACTGTCATTGGTTCGAATACCATGTAAGCATGTATTTATTTTACAAGTCTGCATTGTGGTTTGTGGCTCTATAATATGAATGCATATGTCTTTTAACAACAGTAGTCAAGTCTTCCAATGGAGTCTTAGTGAAACCCAATAGATTGCTTTATTTTCTCTTTGTTTACTGAAATATTGAATGCATATGTCTTATAACTTTAGTAGTAAAGTATTCTAATGACTTGCTTATGACACCCCATAGAATATATCATGTTTAGTACCATGGACACTGTAGCTTATTTACCTAATCTCTGATATATTGTGAGACTGGAATGCAGACTGGTTAACACAGTGGGTAAGGTGTTGGGTTTTTCACTATCAAATTAAGACTGTCATTGGTTTTGAATTCCATGTAAGCACGTATTTAATTATTTATAAGTCTGCATTGTGGTTTGTGGCTCTATAATATGAATGCATATGTCTTTTAACAACAATAGTCAAGTCTTCCAATGGACTTGTTAGTGAAACCCAATAGATAGCTTTATTTTCTCTTTGTTTACTCAAATATTGAATGCACATGTCTTATAACTTTAATAGTAAAGTGTTCTAATGACTTGCTTATGACACCACAAAGAATATATCATGTTTAGTACCTTGGACACTATAGCTTATTTACTTAAATCTCTGATAATTTGCCTAAATGGTATGAATAGACTGGTTATCACAGTGGGTAAGGTGTTGGGTTTGCATTATCAAATTAAGACTGTCATGGGTTCGAATACCATGTAAGCATGTATTTATTTTACAAGTCTGCTTTGTGGTTTGTGGCTCTATAATATGAATGCATATGTCTTTTAACAACAATAGTCAAGTCTTCCAATGGACTTGTTAGTGAAACCCAATAGATAGCTTTATTTTCTCTTTGTTTACTCAAATATTGAATGCATATGTCTTATAACTTTAATAGTAAAGTGTTCTAATGACTTGCTTATGACACCACATAGAATATATGATGTTTAGCACCTTGGACACTGTAGCTTATTTACTTAAACCTCTGATAAATTGTGTGACTGGTATGAATAGACTGGTTAGCACAGTAGGTAAGGTGTTGGGTTTGCATTATCAAATTAAGACTGTCACTGGTTCGAATACCATGTAAGCATGTGTTTATTTTACAAGTGTGGATTGTGGCTCTATAATATGAATGCATATGTCTTTTAGCAACAATAGTCAAGTCTTCCAATGGACTTGTAAGTGAAACCCAATACATAGCTTTATTTTCTCTTTGTTTACTCAAATAATGAATGCATATGTCTTATAACTTTAATAGTAATGTGTTCTAATGACTTGCTTATGACACCACATAGAATATATCATGTTTAGTACCTTGGACACTGTAGCTTATTTACTTAAATCTCTGATAAATCGCATCTCTGGTATGTATAGACTGGTTAGTACAGTTGGTAAGGTGTTGCGTTTGCACTGTTAACTTAAGACTGTCATTGGTTTGAAAGCATGTTTCTATTTTAATAGTCTGCATTGTGGTTTGTGGCTCTGTAATTTTAATGCATATGTCTTTTAACAACAATAGTCAAGTCTTCCAATGGAGTCTTAGTGAAACCCAATAGATAGCTTTATTTTCTCTTTGTTTACTCAAATATTCAATGCACATGTCTTATAACTTTAATAGTAAAGTGTTCTAATGACTTGCTTATGACACCACAAAGAATATATCATGTTTAGTACCTTGGACACTATAGCTTATTTACTTAAATCTCTGATAATTTGCCTAAATGGTATGAATAGACTGGTTATCACAGTGGGTAAGGTGTTGGGTTTGCATTATCAAATTAAGACTGTCATCGGTTCGAATACCATGTAAGCATGTATTTAATTATTTTACAAGTCTGCATTGTGGTTTGTGGCTCTATAATATGAATGCATATGTCTTTTAACAACAATAGTCAAGTCTTCCAATGGACTTGTTAGTGAAACCCAATAGATAGCTTTATTTTCTCTTTGTTTACTCAAATATTGAATGCACGTGTCTTATAACTTTAATAGTAAAGTGTTCTAATGACTTGCTTATGACACCACAAAGAATATATCATGCTTAGTACCTTGGACACTATAGCTTATTTACTTAAATCTCTGATAATTTGCCTAAATGGTATGAATAGACTGGTTATCACAGTGGGTAAGGTGTTGGGTTTGCATTATCAAATTAAGACTGTCATCGGTTCGAATACCATGTAAGCATGTATTTATTTTACAAGTCTGCATTGTGGTTTGTGGCTCTATAATATGAATGCATATGTCTTTTAACAACAGTAGTCAAGTCTTCCAATGGACTTGTTAGTGAAACCCAATAGATAGCTTTATTTTCTCTTTGTTTACTCAAATATTGAATGCATATGTCTTATAACTTTAATAGTAAAGTGTTCTAATGACTTGCTTATGACACCACATAGAATAAATTATGTTTAGCATCTTGGACACTGTAGCTTATTTACTTAAACCTCTGATAAATTGCGGGACTAGTATGAATAGACTGGTTAGCACAGTAGTTAATTTGTTGGGTTTGAACTATCAAATTAAGACTGTCATTGGTTCGAATACCATGTAAGCATGTGTTTATTTTACAAGTGTGGATTGTGGCTCTATAATATGAATGCATATGTCTTTTAACAACAATAGTCAAGTCTTCCAATGGACTTGTAAGTTAAACCCAATAGATAGCTTTATTTTCTCTTTGTTTACTCAAATATTGAATGCATATGTCTTATAACTTTAATAGTAAAGTGTTCTAATGACTTGCTTATGCCACCACATAGAATATATCATGTTTAGTACCTTGGACACTGTAGCTTATTTACTTAAATCTCTGATAAATTGCATCTCTGGTATGTATAGACTGGTTAATACAGTTGGTAAGGTGTTGGGTTTGCACTGTCAACTTAAGACTGTCATTGGTTTGAATCCCATGTAAGCATGTTTCTATTTTAATTATCTGCATTGTGGTTTGTGGCTCTGTAATATGAATGCATATGTCTTTTAACAACAATAGTCAAGTCTTCCAATGGAGTCTTAGTGAAACCCAATAGATTGCTTTATTTTCTCTTTGTTTACTGAAATATTGAATGCATATGTCTTATAACTTTAGTAGTAAAGTATTCTAATGACTTGCTTATGACACCCCATAGAATATATCATGTTTAGTACCATGGACACTGTAGCTTATTTACCTAATCTCTGATATATTGTGAGACTGGAATGCAGACTGGTTAACACAGTGGGTAAGGTGTTGGGTTTTTCACTATCAAATTAAGACTGTCATTGGTTTTGAATTCAATGTAAGCACGTATTTAATTATTTATAAGTCTGCATTGTGGTTTGTGGCTCTATAATATGAATGCATATGTCTTTTAACAACAATAGTCAAGTCTTCCAATGGACTTGTTAGTGAAACCCAATAGATAGCTTTATTTTCTCTTTGTTTACTCAAATATTGAATGCACATGTCTTATAACTTTAATAGTAAAGTGTTCTAATGACTTGCTTATGACACCACAAAGAATATATCATGTTTAGTACCTTGGACACTATAGCTTATTTACTTAAACCTCTGATAAATTGCGTGATTGGTATGAATAGACTGGTTAGCATAGTAGGTATAGCGTATGGTTTGCACTATCAAATTAAGACTGTCATTGGTTCGAATACCATGTAATCATGTGATTATTTTACAAGTCTGCATTGTGGTTTGTGGCTCTACAATATGAATGCATATGTCTTTTAACAACAATAGTCAAGTCTTCCAATGGACTTGTTTGTGAAACCAATAGATAGCTTTATTTTCTCTTTGTTTACTCAAATATTGAATGCACGTGTCTTATAACTTTAATAGTAAAGTGTTCTAATGACTTGCTTATGACACCACAAAGAATATATCATGTTTAGTACCTTGGACACTATAGCTTATTTACTTAAATCTCTGATAATTTGCCTAAATGGTATGAATAGACTGGTTATCACAGTGGGTAAGGTGTTGGGTTTGCATTATCAAATTAAGACTGTCATCGGTTCGAATACCATGTAAGCATGTATTTAATTATTTTACAAGTCTGCATTGTGGTTTGTGGCTCTATAATATGAATGCATATGTCTTTTAACAACAATAGTCAAGTCTTCCAATGGACTTGTTAGTGAAACCCAATAGATAGCTTTATTTTCTCTTTGTTTACTCAAATATTGAATGCACGTGTCTTATAACTTTAATAGTAAAGTGTTCTAATGACTTGCTTATGACACCACAAAGAATATATCATGTTTAGTACCTTGGACACTATAGCTTATTTACTTAAATCTCTGATAATTTGCCTAAATGGTATGAATAGACTGGTTATCACAGTGGGTAAGGTGTTGGGTTTGCATGATCAAATTAAGACTGTCATCGGTTCGAATACCATGTAAGCATGTATTTTTTTTACAAGTCTGCTTTGTGGTTTGTGGCTCTATACTATGAATGCATATGTCTTTTAACAACAATAGTCAAGTCTTCCAATGGACTTGTAAGTGAAACCCAAATAGATAGCTTTATTTTCTCTTTGTTTACTCAAATATTGAATGCATATGTCTTATAACTTTAATAGTAAAGTGTTCTAATGACATGCTTATGACACCCCATAGAATATGTCATGTTTCGTACCTTGGACGCTGTAGCTTATTTACTTAAATCTCTGATAAATTGCATCGCTGTTATGTATAGACTGGTTAGTACAGTTGGTAAGGTGTTGGGTTTGCACTATCAAATTAAGACTGCCATTGGTTTGAATCCCATGTAAGCATGTTTATATTTTACAAGTGTGGTTTGTGGCTCTATACAATGTAATGCATATGTATTTTAACAACAATAGTCAAGTCTTCCAATGTATTTGTTAGTGAAACCCAATAGATAGCTTTATTTTATCTTTGTTTATTCAAATATTGAATGCATATGTCTCATAACTTTAGTAGTAAAGTATTTTAATGGCTTGCTTATGACACCCTATATAATATATCATGTTTAGTACCATAAACACTGTAGCTTATTTACTTAATCTCTGATAAATAGCAAGACTGGTATGCAGACTGGTTAGCACAGTAGTTAAGGTGTTGGGTTTGTACTTTCAAATTAAGACTGTCATTGGTTTGAATCCCATGTAAGCATGTATTTATTTTACAAGTCTGCATTGTGGTTTGTGGCTCTATAATATGAATGCATATGTCTTTTAACAACAATAGTCAAGTCTTCCAATGGACTTGTTAGTGAAACCCAATAGATAGCTTTATTTTCTCTTTGTTTAGTAAAATATTGAATGCACATGTCTTATAACTTTAATAGTAAATTGTTCTAATGACTTGCTTATGACACCACATAGAATATATCATGTTTAGTACCTTGGACACTACAGCTTATTTACTTAAATCTCTGATAAATTGCATAAAATGGTATGAATAGACTGGTTAGCACAGTGGGTAAGGTGTTGGGTTTGCATTATCAAATTAAGACTATCATTGGTTGTAATCATGTGACTATTTTACAAGTCTGCATTGTGGTTTGTGGCTCTACAATATGAATGCATATGTCTTTTAACAACAATAGTCAAGTCTTCCAATGGACTTGTTAGTGAAACCCAATAGATAGCTTTATTTTCTCTTTGTTTACTCAAATATTGAATGCACGTGTCTTATAACTTTAATAGTAAAGTGTTCTAATGACTTGCTTATGACACCACAAAGAATATATCATGTTTAGTACCTTGGACACTATAGCTTATTTACTTAAATCTCTGATAATTTGCCTAAATGGTATGAATAGACTGGTTATCACAGTGGGTAAGGTGTTGGGTTTGCATTATCAAATTAAGACTGTCATCGGTTCGAATACCATGTAAGCATGTATTTATTTTACAAGTCTGCTTTGTGGTTTGTGGCTCTATACTATGAATGCATATGTCTTTTAACAACAATAGTCAAGTCTTCCAATGGACTTGTAAGTGAAACCCAAATAGATAGCTTTATTTTCTCTTTGTTTACTCAAATATTGAATGCATATGTCTTATAACTTTAATAGTAAAGTGTTCTAATGACTTGCTTATGACACCCCATAGAATATGTCATGTTTCGTACCTTGGACGCTGTAGCTTATTTACTTAAATCTCTGATAAATTGCATCGCTGTTATGTTTAGACTGGTTAGTACAGTTGGTAAGGTGTTGGGTTTGCACTATCAAATTAAGACTGCCATTGGTTTGAATCCCATGTAAGGATGTTTATATTTTACAAGTGTGGTTTGTGGCTCTATACAATGTAATGCATATGTATTTTAACAACAATAGTCAAGTCTTCCAATGTATTTGTTAGTGAAACCCAATAGATAGCTTTATTTTATCTTTGTTTATTCAAATATTGAATGCATATGTCTCATAACTTTAGTAGTAAAGTATTTTAATGGCTTGCTTATGACACCCTATATAATATATCATGTTTAGTACCATAAACACTGTAGCTTATTTACTTAATCTCTGATAAATTGCAAGACTGGTATGCAGACTGGTTAGCACAGTAGTTAAGGTGTTGGGTTTGTACTTTCAAATTAAGACTGTCATTGGTTTGAATCCCATGTAAGCATGTATTTATTTTACAAGTCTGCATTGTGGTTTGTGGCTCTATAATATGAATGCATATGTCTTTTAACAACAATAGTCAAGTCTTCCAATGGACTTGTTAGTGAAACCCAATAGATAGCTTTATTTTCTCTTTGTTTAGTAAAATATTGAATGCACATGTCTTATAACTTTAATAGTAAATTGTTCTAATGACTTGCTTATGACACCACATAGAATATATCATGTTTAGTACCTTGGACACTATAGCTTATTTACTTAAATCTCTGATAAATTGCATAAAATGGTATGAATAGACTGGTTAGCACAGTGGGCAAGGTGTTGGGTTTGCATTATCAAATTAAGACTATCATTGGTTCGAATACCATATAAGCATGTTTTTATTTTACAAGTCTGCATTGTGGTTTGTGGCTCTATAATATGAATGCATATGTCTTTTAACAACAATAGTCAAGTCTTCCAATGGACTTGTTAGTGAAACCCAATAGATAGCTTTATTTTCTCTTTGTTTACTCAAATATTGAATGCATATGTCTTGTAACTTTAATAGTAAAGTGTTCTAATGACTTGCTTATGACACCACATAGAATATATGATGTTTAGCACCTTGGACACTGTAGCTTATTTACTTAAACCTCTGATAAATTGCGTGATTGGTATGAATAGACTGGTTAGCACAGTAGGTATATTGTATGGTTTGCACTATCAAATTAAGACTGTCATTGGTTCGAATACCATGTAATAATGTGTTTATTTAACAAGTCTGCATTGTGGTTTGTGGCTCTACAATATGAATGCATATGTCTTTTAACAACAATAGTCAAGTCTTCCAATGGACTTGTTAGTGAAACCCAATAGATAGCTTTATTTTCTCTTTGTTTACTCAAATATTGAATGCATATGTCTTATAACTTTAATAATAAAGTGTTCTAATGACTTGCTTATGACACCACATAGAATATATGATGTTTAGCACCTTGGACACTGTAGCTTATTTACTTAAACCTCTGATAAATTGCGTGGCTCGTATGAATAGACTGTTTAGCACAGTAGGTATAGCGTATGGTTTGCACTATCAAATTAAGACTGTCATTGGTTCGAATACTGTGTAATTATGTATTTATTTTACAAGTCTGCATTGTGGTTTGTGGCTCTATAATATGAATGCATATGTCTTTTAACAAAAATAGTCAAGTCTTCCAATGGACTTGTTAGTGAAACCCAATAGATAGCTTTATTTTCTCTTTGTTTACTCAAATATTGAATGCACATGTCTTATAACTGTAATAGTAAAGTGTTCTAATGACTTCCTTATGACACCACATAGAATATACCATGTTTAGTACCTTGGACACTATAGCTTATTTACTTAAATCTCTGATAAATTGCATAAGTGGTATGAATAGACTTGTAAGCACAGTGGGTAAGGTGTTGGGTTTGCACTATCAAATTAAGACTGTCATTGGTTCGGATACCATGTAAGCATGTATTTATTTTACAAGTCTGCATTGTGGTTTGTGGCTCTATAATATGAATGCATATGTCTTTTAACAACAGTAGTCAAGTCTTCCAATGGACTTGTTAGTGAAACCCAATAGATAGCTTTATTTTCTCTTTGTTTACTCAAATATTGAATGCATATGTCTTATAACTTTAATAGTAAAGTGTTCTAATGACTTGCTTATGACACCACATAGAATATATCATGTTTAGTACCTTGGACACTGTAGCTTTTTTACTTAAATCTCTGATAAATTGCATCTCTGGTATCTATAGACTGGTTAATACAGTTGGTAAGGTGTTGGGTTTGCACTGTCAACTTAAGACTGTCATTGGTTTGAATCCCGCGTAAGCATGTTTCTTATTTAATAGTCTGCATTGTGGTTTGTGGCTCTGTAATATGAATGCATATGTCTTTTAACAACAATAGTCAAGTCTTCCAATGGAGTCTTAGTGAAACCCAATAGATTGCTTTATTTTCTCTTTGTTTACTGAAATATTGAATGCATATGTCTTATAACTTTAGTAGTAAAGTATTCTAATGACTTGCTTATGACACCCCATAGAATATATCATGTTTAGTACCATGGACACTGTAGCTTATTTACTTAATCTCTGATAAATTGTGAGACTGGAATGCAGACTGTTTAACACTGTGGGTAAGGTGTTGGGTTTGCACTATCAAATTAAAACTGTCATTGGTTTTGAATTCCATGTAAGCATGTATTTAATTATTTTACAAGTCTGCATTGTGGTTTGTGGCTCTATAATATGAATGCATATGTCTTTTAACAACAATAGTCAAGTCTTCCAATGGACTTGTTTGTGAAACCCAATAGATAGCTTTATTTTCTCTTTGTTTACTCAAATATTGAATGCACATGTCTTATAACTTTAATAGTAAAGTGTTCTAATGACTTGCTTATGACACCACATAGAATATATCATGTTTAGTACCTTGGACACTGTAGCTTATTTACTTAAATATCTGATAATTTGCTTAAATGGTATGAATAGACTGGTTATCACAGTGGGTAAGGTGTTGGGTTTGCATTATCAAATTAAGACTGTCATTGGTTCGAATACCATATAAGCATGTATTTATTTTACAAGTCTGCTTTGTGGTTTGTGGCTCTATAATATGAATGCATATGTCTTTTAACAACAATAGTCAAGTCTTCCAATGGACTTGTTAGTGAAACCCAATAGATAGCTTTATTTTCTCTTTGTTTACTCAAATATTGAATGCATATGTCTTATAACTTTAATAGTAAAGTGTTCTAATGACTTGCTTATGACACCACATAGAATATATGATGTTTAGCACCTTGGACACTGTAGCTTATTTACTTAAACCTCTGATAAATTGCGTGACTGGTATGAATAGACTGGTTAGCACAGTAGGTATAGCGTATGGTTTGCACTATCAAATTAAGACTGTCATTGGTTCGAATACCGTGTAATCATGTGTTTTTTTTACAAGTCTGCATTGTGGTTTGTGGCTCTATAATATGAATGCATATGTCTTTTAACAACAATAGTCAAGTCTTCCAATGGACTTGTTAGTGAAACCCAATAGATAGCTTTATTTTCTCTTTGTTTACTCAAATATTGAATGCACATGTCTTATAACTTTAATAGTAAAGTGTTCTAATGACTTGCTTATGACACCACATAGAATATACCATGTTTAGTACCTTGGACACTATAGCTTATTTACTTAAATCTCTGATAAATTGCATAAATGATATGAATAGACTTGTAAGCACAGTGGGTAAGGTGTTGGGTTTGCACTATCAAATTAAGACTGTCATTGTTTCGAATACCATGTAAGCATGTATTTATTTTACAAGTCTGCATTGTGATTTGTGGCTCTATAATATGAATGCATATGTCTTTTAACAACAGTAGTCAAGTCTTCCAATGGACTTGTTAGTGAAACCCAATAGATAGCTTTATTTTCTCTTTGTTTACTCAAATATTGAATGCATATGTCTTATAACTTTAATAGTAAAGTGTTCTAATGACTTGCTTATGACACCACATAGAATAAATTATGTTTAGCATCTTGGACACTGTAGCTTATTTACTTAAACCTCTGATAAATTGCGGGACTAGTATGAATAGACTGGTTAGCACAGTAGTTAATTTGTTGGGTTTGCACTATCAAATTAAGACTGTCATTGGCTCGAATACCATGTAAGCATGTGTTTATTTTACAAGTGTGGATTGTGGCTCTATAATATGAATGCATATGTCTTTTAACAACAATAGTCAAGATTTCCAATGGACTTGTAAGTTAAACCCAATAGATAGCTTTATTTTCTCTTTGTTTACTCAAATATTGAATGCATATGTCTTATAACTTTAATAGTAAAGTGTTCTAATGACTTGCTTATGCCACCACATAGAATATATCATGTTTAGTACCTTGGACACTGTAGCTTATTTACTTAAATCTCTGATAAATTGCATCTCTGGTATGTATAGACTGGTTAATACAGTTGGTAAGGTGTTGGGTTTGCACTGTCAACTTAAGACTGTCATTGGTTTGAATCCCATGTAAGCATGTTTCTATTTTAATTATCTGCATTGTGGTTTGTGGCTCTGTAATATGAATGCATATGTCTTTTAACAACAATAGTCAAGTCTTCCAATGGAGTCTTAGTGAAACCCAATAGATTGCTTTATTTTCTCTTTGTTTACTGAAATATTGAATGCATATGTCTTATAACTTTAGTAGTAAAGTATTCTAATGACTTGCTTATGACACCCCATAGAATATATCATGTTTAGTACCATGGACACTGTAGCTTATTTACCTAATCTCTGATATATTGTGAGACTGGAATGCAGACTGGTTAACACAGTGGGTAAGGTGTTGGGTTTTTCACTATCAAATTAAGACTGTCATTGGTTTTGAATTCCATGTAAGCACGTATTTAATTATTTATAAGTCTGCATTGTGGTTTGTGGCTCTATAATATGAATGCATATGTCTTTTAACAACAATAGTCAAGTCTTCCAATGGACTTGTTAGTGAAACCCAATAGATAGCTTTATTTTCTCTTTGTTTAGTAAAATATTGAATGCACATGTCTTATAACTTTAATAGTAAATTGTTCTAATGACTTGCTTATGACACCACATAGAATATATCATGTTTAGTACCTTGGACACTGTAGCTTATTTACTTAAACCTCTGATAAATTGCGTGACTGGTATGAATAGACTGTTTAGCACAGTAGGTATAGCGTATGGTTTGCACTATCAAATTAAGACTGTCATTGGTTCTAATACCATGTAATCATGTGACTATTTTACAAGTCTGCATTGTGGTTTGTGGCTCTACAATATGAATGCATATGTCTTTTAACAACAATAGTCAAGTCTTCCAATGGACTTGTTAGTGAAACCCAATAGATAGCTTTATTTTCTCTTTGTTTACTCAAATATTGAATGCACGTGTCTTATAACTTTAATAGTAAAGTGTTCTAATGACTTGCTTATGACACCACAAAGAATATATCATGTTTAGTACCTTGGACACTATAGCTTATTTACTTAAATCTCTGATAATTTGCCTAAATGGTATGAATAGACTGGTTATCACAGTGGGTAAGGTGTTGGGTTTGCATTATCAAATTAAGACTGTCATCGGTTCGAATACCATGTAAGCATGTATTTATTTTACAAGTCTGCTTTGTGGTTTGTGGCTCTATACTATGAATGCATATGTCTTTTAACAACAATAGTCAAGTCTTCCAATGGACTTGTAAGTGAAACCCAAATAGATAGCTTTATTTTCTCTTTGTTTACTCAAATATTGAATGCATATGTCTTATAACTTTAATAGTAAAGTGTTCTAATGACTTGCTTATGACACCCCATAGAATATGTCATGTTTCGTACCTTGGACGCTGTAGCTTATTTACTTAAATCTCTGATAAATTGCATCGCTGTTATGTATAGACTGGTTAGTACAGTTGGTAAGGTGTTGGGTTTGCACTATCAAATTAAGACTGCCATTGGTTTGAATCCCATGTAAGCATGTTTATATTTTACAAGTGTGGTTTGTGGCTCTATACAATGTAATGCATATGTATTTTAACAACAATAGTCAAGTCTTCCAATGTATTTGTTAGTGAAACCCAATAGATAGCTTTATTTTATCTTTGTTTATTCAAATATTGAATGCATATGTCTCATAACTTTAGTAGTAAAGTATTTTAATGGCTTGCTTATGACACCCTATATAATATATCATGTTTAGTACCATAAACACTGTAGCTTATTTACTTAATCTCTGATAAATTGCAAGACTGGTATGCAGACTGGTTAGCACAGTAGTTAAGGTGCTGGGTTTGTACTTTCAAATTAAGACTGTCATTGGTTTGAATCCCATGTAAGCATGTATTTATTTTACAAGTCTGCATTGTGGTTTGTGGCTCTATAATATGAATGCATATGTCTTTTAACAACAATAGTCAAGTCTTCCAATGGACTTGTTAGTGAAACCCAATAGATAGCTTTATTTTCTCTTTGTTTAGTAAAATATTGAATGCACATGTCTTATAACTTTAATAGTAAATTGTTCTAATGACTTGCTTATGACACCACATAGAATATATCATGTTTAGTACCTTGGACACTATAGCTTATTTACTTAAATCTCTGATAAATTGCATAAAATGGTATGAATAGACTGGTTAGCACAGTGGGTAAGGTGTTGGGTTTGCATTATCAAATTAAGACTATCATTGGTTCGAATACCATATAAGCATGTTTTTATTTTACAAGTCTGCATTGTGGTTTGTGGCTCTATAATATGAATGCATATGTCTTTTAACAACAATAGTCAAGTCTTCCAATGGACTTGTTAGTGAAACCCAATAGATAGCTTTATTTTCTCTTTGTTTACTCAAATATTGAATGCATATGTCTTGTAACTTTAATAGTAAAGTGTTCTAATGACTTGCTTATGACACCACATAGAATATATGATGTTTAGCACCTTGGACACTGTAGCTTATTTACTTAAACCTCTGATAAATTGCGTGATTGGTATGAATAGACTGGTTAGCACAGTAGGTATATTGTATGGTTTGCACTATCAAATTAAGACTGTCATTGGTTCGAATACCATGTAATAATGTGTTTATTTAACAAGTCTGCATTGTGGTTTGTGGCTCTACAATATGAATGCATATGTCTTTTAACAACAATAGTCAAGTCTTCCAATGGACTTGTTAGTGAAACCCAATAGATAGCTTTATTTTCTCTTTGTTTACTCAAATATTGAATGCACGTGTCTTATAACTTTAATAGTAAAGTGTTCTAATGACTTGCTTATGACACGACAAAGAATATATCATGTTTAGTACCTTGGACACTATAGCTTATTTACTTAAATCTCTGATAATTTGCCTAAATGGTATGAATAGACTGGTTATCACAGTGGGTAAGATGTTGGGTTTGCATTATCAAATTAAGACTGTCATCGGTTCGAATATCATAAAAACATGTATTTATTTTACAAGTCTGCTTTGTGGTTTGTGGCTCTATAATATGAATGCATATGTCTTTTAACAACAATAGTCAAGTCTTCCAATGGACTTGTTAGTGAAACCCAATAGATAGCTTAATTTTCTCTTTGTTTACTCAAATATTGAATGCATATGTCTTATAACTTTAATAATAAAGTGTTCTAATGACTTGCTTATGACACCACATAGAATATATGATGTTTAGCACTTTGGACACTGTAGCTTATTTACTTAAACCTCTGATAAATTGCGTGACTGGTATGAATAGACTGTTTAGCACAGTAGGTATAGCGTATGGTTTGCACTATCAAATTAAGACTGTCATTGGTTCGAATACTGTGTAATTATGTATTTATTTTACAAGTCTGCATTGTGGTTTGTGGCTCTATAATATGAATGCATATGTCTTTTAACAAAAATAGTCAAGTCTTCCAATGGACTTGTTAGTGAAACCCAATAGATAGCTTTATTTTCTCTTTGTTTACTCAAATATTGAATGCACATGTCTTATAACTGTAATAGTAAAGTGTTCTAATGACTTCCTTATGACACCACATAGAATATACCATGTTTAGTACCTTGGACACTATAGCTTATTTACTTAAATCTCTGATAAATTGCATAAGTGGTATGAATAGACTTGTAAGCACAGTGGGTAAGGTGTTGGGTTTGCACTATCAAATTAAGACTGTCATTGGTTCGGATACCATGTAAGCATGTATTTATTTTACAAGTCTGCATTGTGGTTTGTGGCTCTATAATATGAATGCATATGTCTTTTAACAACAGTAGTCAAGTCTTCCAATGGACTTGTTAGTGAAACCCAATAGATAGCTTTATTTTCTCTTTGTTTACTCAAATATTGAATGCATATGTCTTATAACTTTAATAGTAAAGTGTTCTAATGACTTGCTTATGACACCACATAGAATAAATTATGTTTAGCATCTTGGACACTGTAGCTTATTTACTTAAACCTCTGATAAATTGCGGGACTAGTATGAATAGACTGGTTAGCACAGTAGTTAATTTGTTGGGTTTGCACTATCAAATTAAGACTGTCATTGATTCGAATACCATGTAAGCATGTGTTTATTTTACAAGTGTGGATTGTGGCTCTATAATATGAATGCATATGTTTTTTAACAACAATAGTCAAGATTTCCAATGGACTTGTAAGTTAAACCCAATAGATAGCTTTATTTTCTCTTTGTTTACTCAAATATTGAATGCATATGTCTTATAACTTTAATAGTAAAGTGTTCTAATGACTTGCTTATGACACCACATAGAATATATCATGTTTAGTACCTTGGACACTGTAGCTTTTTTACTTAAATCTCTGATAAATTGCATCTCTGGTATGTATAGACTGGTTAATACAGTTGGTAAGGTGTTGGGTTTGCACTGTCAACTTAAGACTGTCATTGGTTTGAATCCCGCGTAAGCATGTTTCTTATTTAATAGTCTGCATTGTGGTTTGTGGCTCTATAATATGAATGCATATGTCTTTTAACAACAATAGTCAAGTCTTCCAATGGACTTGTTTGTGAAACCCAATAGATAGCTTTATTTTCTCTTTGTTTACTCAAATATTGAATGCACATGTCTTATAACTTTAATAGTAAAGTGTTCTAATGACTTGCTTATGACACCACATAGAATATATCATGTTTAGTACCTTGGACACTGTAGCTTATTTACTTAAATATCTGATAATTTGCTTAAATGGTATGAATAGACTGGTTATCACAGTGGGTAAGGTGTTGGGTTTGCATTATCAAATTAAGACTGTCATTGGTTCGAATACCATATAAGCATGTATTTATTTTACAAGTCTGCTTTGTGGTTTGTGGCTCTATAATATGAATGCATATGTCTTTTAACAACAATAGTCAAGTCTTCCAATGGACTTGTTAGTGAAACCCAATAGATAGCTTTATTTTCTCTTTGTTTACTCAAATATTGAATGCATATGTCTTATAACTTTCATAGTAAAGTGTTCTAATGACTTGCTTATGACACCACATAGAATATATGATGTTTAGCACCTTGGACACTGTAGCTTATTTACTTAAACCTCTGATAAATTGCATGACTGGTATGAATAGACTGGTTAGCACAGTAGGTATAGCGTATGGTTTGCACTATCAAATTAAGACTGTCATTGGTTCGAATACCGTGTAATCATGTGTTTTTTTTACAAGTCTGCATTGTGGTTTGTGGCTCTATAATATGAATGCATATGTCTTTTAACAACAATAGTCAAGTCTTCCAATGGACTTGTTAGTGAAACCCAATAGATAGCTTTATTTTCTCTTTGTTTACTCAAATATTGAATGCACATGTCTTATAACTTTAATAGTAAAGTGTTCTAATGACTTGCTTATGACACCACATAGAATATACCATGTTTAGTACCTTGGACACTATAGCTTATTTACTTAAATCTCTGATAAATTGCATAAATGATATGATTAGACTTCTAAGCACAGTGGGTAAGGTGTTGGGTTTGCACTATCAAGTTAAGACTGTCATTGTTTCGAATACCATGTAAGCATGTATTTATTTTACAAGTCTGCATTGTGATTTGTGGCTCTATAATATGAATGCATATGTCTTTTAACAACAGTAGTCAAGTCTTCCAATGGACTTGTTAGTGAAACCCAATAGATAGCTTTATTTTCTCTTTGTTTACTCAAATATTGAATGCATATGTCTTATAACTTTAATAGTAAAGTGTTCTAATGACTTGCTTATGACACCACATAGAATAAATTATGTTTAGCATCTTGGACACTGTAGCTTATTTACTTAAACCTCTGATAAATTGCGGGACTAGTATGAATAGACTGGTTAGCACAGTAGTTAATTTGTTGGGTTTGCACTATCAAATTAAGACTGTCATTGGCTCGAATACCATGTAAGCATGTGTTTATTTTACAAGTGTGGATTGTGGCTCTATAATATGAATGCATATGTCTTTTAACAACAATAGTCAAGATTTCCAATGGACTTGTAAGTTAAACCCAATAGATAGCTTTATTTTCTCTTTGTTTACTCAAATATTGAATGCATATGTCTTATAACTTTAATAGTAAAGTGTTCTAATGACTTGCTTATGCCACCACATAGAATATATCATGTTTAGTACCTTGGACACTGTAGCTTATTTACTTAAAT
Organism: Pseudophryne corroboree; assembly: GCF_028390025.1. Lineage (NCBI taxonomy): Eukaryota > Metazoa > Chordata > Amphibia > Anura > Myobatrachidae > Pseudophryne > Pseudophryne corroboree. Next base: position 710,623,119 of record NC_086449.1, on the reverse strand, counting down.
CTCTGATAAATTGCATCTCTGGTATGTAAAGACTGGTTAATACAGTTGGTAAGGTGTTGGGTTTGCACTGTCAATTTAAGACTGTCATTGGTTTGAATCCCATGTAAGCATGTTTCTATTTTAATTATCTGCATTGTGGTTTGTGGCTCTGTAATATGAATGCATATGTCTTTTAACAACAATAGTCAAGTCTTCCAATGGAGTCTTAGTGAAACCCAAAAGATTGCTTTATTTTCTCTTTGTTTACTGAAATATTGAATGCATATGTCTTATAACTTTAGTAGTAAAGTATTCTAATGACTTGCTTATGACACCCCATAGAATATATAATGTTTAGTACCATGGACACTGTAGCTTATTTACCTAATCTCTGATATATTGTGAGACTGGAATGCAGACTGGTTAACACAGTGGGTTAGGTGTTGGGTTTTTCACTATCAAATTAAGACTGTCATTGGTTTTGAATTCCATGTAAGCACGTATTTAATTATTTATAAGTCTGCATTGTGGTTTGTGGCTCTATAATATGAATGCATATGTCTTTTAACAACAATAGTCAAGTCTTCCAATGGACTTGTTAGTGAAACCCAATAGATAGCTTTATTTTCTCTTTGTTTACTCAAATATTCAATGCACATGTATTATAACTTTAATAGTAAAGTGTTCTAATGACTTGCTTATGACACCACAAAGAATATATCATGTTTAGTACCTTGGACACTGTAGCTTATTTACTTAAACCTCTGATAAATTGCGTGTCTGGTATGAATAGACTGTTTAGCACAGTAGGTATAGCGTATGGTTTGCACTATCAAATTAATACTGTCATTGGTTCGAATACCGTGTAAATATGTATTTATTTTACAAGTCTGCATTGTGGTTTGTGGCTCTATAATATGAATGCATATGTCTTTTAACAAAAATAGTCAAGTCTTCCAATGGACTTGTTAGTGAAACCCAATAGTTAGCTTTATTTTCTCTTTGTTTACTCAAATATTGAATGCACATGTCTTATAACTTTAATAGTAAAGTGTTCTAATGACTTCCTTATGACACCACATAGAATATACCATGTTTAGTACCTTGGACACTGTAGCTTTTTTACTTAAATCTCTGATAAATTGCATCCCTGGTATGTATAGACTGGTTAATACAGTTGGTAAGGTGTTGGGTTTGCACTATCAATTTAAGACTGTCATTGGTTCGAATACCATGTAAGCATGTATTTATTTTACAAGTCTGCATTGTGGTTTGTGGCTCTATAATATGAATGCATATGTCTTTTAACAACAGTAGTCAAGTCTTCCAATGGACTTGTTAGTGAAACCCAATAGATTGCTTTATTTTCTCTTTGTTTACTGAAATATTGAATGCATATGTCTTATAACTTTAGTAGTAAAGTATTCTAATGACTTGCTTATGACACCCCATAGAATATATCATGTTTAGTACCATGGACACTGTAGCTTATTTACCTAATCTCTGATATATTGTGAGACTGGAATGCAGACTGGTTAACACAGTGGGTAAGGTGTTGGGTTTTTCATTATCAAATTAAGACTGTCATTGGTTTTGAATTCCATGTAAGCACGTATTTAATTATTTATAAGTCTGCATTGTGGTTTGTGGCTCTATAATATGAATGCATATGTCTTTTAACAACAATAGTCAAGTCTTCCAATGGACTTGTTAGTGAAACCCAATAGATAGCTTTATTTTCTCTTTGTTTACTCAAATATTGAATGCACATGTCTTATAACTTTAATAGTAAAGTGTTCTAATGACTTGCTTATGACACCACAAAGAATATATCATGTTTAGTACCTTGGACACTATAGCTTATTTACTTAAATCTCTGATAATTTGCCTAAATGGTATGAATAGACTGGTTATCACAGTGGGTAAGGTGTTGGGTTTGCATTATCAAATTAAGACTGTCATGGGTTCGAATACCATGTAAGCATGTATTTATTTTACAAGTCTGCTTTGTGGTTTGTGGCTCTATAATATGAATGCATATGTCTTTTAACAACAATAGTCAAGTCTTCCAATGGACTTGTTAGTGAAACCCAATAGATAGCTTTATTTTCTCTTTGTTTACTCAAATATTGAATGCATATGTCTTATAACTTTAATAGTAAAGTGTTCTAATGACTTGCTTATGACACCACATAGAATATATCATGTTTAGCACCTTGGACACTGTAGCTTATTTACTTAAACCTCTGATAAATTGTGTGACTGGTATGAATAGACTGGTTAGCACAGTAGGTAAGGTGTTGGGTTTGCACTATCAAATTAAGACTGTCACTGGTTCGAATACCATGTAAGCATGTGTTTATTTTACAAGTGTGGATTGTGGCTCTTTAATATGAATGCATATGTCTTTTAGCAACAATAGTCAAGTCTTCCAATGGACTTGTAAGTGAAACCCAATAGATAGCTTTATTTTCTCTTTGTTTACTCAAATAATGAATGCATATGTCTTATAACTTTAATAGTAATGTGTTCTAATGACTTGCTTATGACACCACATAGAATATATCATGTTTAGTATCTTGGACACTGTAGCTTATTTACTTAAATCTCTGATAAATCGCATCTCTGGTATGTATAGACTGGTTAGTACAGTTGGTAAGGTGTTGCGTTTGCACTGTTAACTTAAGACTGTCATTGGTTTGAAAGCATGTTTCTATTTTAATAGTCTGCATTGTGGTTTGTGGCTCTGTAATTTGAATGCATATGTCTTTTAACAACAATAGTCAAGTCTTCCAATGGAGTCTTAGTGAAACCCAATAGATAGCTTTATTTTCTCTTTGTTTACTCAAATATTCAATGCACATGTCTTATAACTTTAATAGTAAAGTGTTCTAATGACTTGCTTATGACACCACAAAGAATATATCATGTTTAGTACCTTGGACACTATAGCTTATTTACTTAAATCTCTGATAATTTGCCTAAATGGTATGAATAGACTGGTTATCACAGTGGGTAAGGTGTTGGGTTTGCATTATCAAATTAAGACTGTCATCGGTTCGAATACCATGTAAGCATGTATTTAATTATTTTACAAGTCTGCATTGTGGTTTGTGGCTCTATAATATGAATGCATGTCTTTTAACAACAATAGTCAAGTCTTCCAATGGACTTGTTAGTGAAACCCAATAGATAGCTTTATTTTCTCTTTGTTTACTCAAATATTGAATGCACGTGTCTTATAACTTTAATAGTAAAGTGTTCTAATGACTTGCTTATGACACCACAAAGAATATATCATGTTTAGTACCTTGGACACTATAGCTTATTTACTTAAATCTCTGATAATTTGCCTAAATGGTATGAATAGACTGGTTATCACAGTGGGTAAGGTGTTGGGTTTGCATTATCAAATTAAGACTGTCATCGGTTCGAATACCATGTAAGCATGTGTTTATTTTACAAGTCTGCATTGTGGTTTGTGGCTCTATAATATGAATGCATATGTCTTTTAACAACAGTAGTCAAGTCTTCCAATGGACTTGTTAGTGAAACCCAATAGATAGCTTTATTTTCTCTTTGTTTACTCAAATATTGAATGCATATGTCTTATAACTTTAATAGTAAAGTGTTCTAATGACTTGCTTATGACACCACATAGAATATATGATGTTTAGCACCTTGGACACTGTAGCTTATTTACTTAAACCTCTGATAAATTGCGTGACTGGTATGAATAGACTGTTTAGCACAGTAGGTATAGCGTATGGTTTGCACTATCAAATTAAGACTGTCATTGGTTCGAATACCGTGTAATTATGTATTTATTTTACAAGTCTGCATTGTGGTTTGTGGCTCTATAATATGAATGCATATGTCTTTTAACAAAAATAGTCAAGTCTTCCAATTGACTTGTTAGTGAAACCCAATAGATAGCTTTATTTTCTCTTTGTTTACTCAAATATTGAATGCACATGTCTTATAACTTTAATAGTAAAGTGTTCTAATGACTTCCTTATGACACCACATAGAATATACCATGTTTAGTACCTTGGACACTATAGCTTATTTACTTAAATCTCTGATAAATTGCAGAAGTGGTATGAATAGACTTGTAAGCACAGTGGGTAAGGTGTTGGGTTTGCAGTATCAAATTAAGACTGTCATTGGTTCGAATACCATGTAAGCATGTATTTATTTTACAAGTCTGCATTGTGGTTTGTGGCTCTATAATATGAATGCATATATCTTTTAACAACAGTAGTCAAGTCTTCCAATGGACTTGTTAGTGAAATCCAATAGATAGCTTTATTTTCTCTTTGTTTACTCAAATATTGAATGCATATGTCTTATAACTTTAATAGTAAAGTGTTCTAATGACTTGCTTATGACACCACATAGAATAAATTATGTTTAGCATCTTGGACACTGTAGCTTATTTACTTAAACCTCTGATAAATTGCAGGACTAGTATGAATAGACTGGTTAGCACAGTAGTTAATTTGTTGGGTTTGCACTATCAAATTAAGACTGTCATTGGTACGAATACCATGTAAGCATGTGTTTATTTTACAAGTGTGGATTGTGGCTCTATAATATGAATGCATATGTCTTTTAACAACAATAGTCAAGATTTCCAATGGACTTGTAAGTTAAACCCAATAGATAGCTTTATTTTCTCTTTGTTTACTCAAATATTGAATGCATATGTCTTATTACTTTAATAGTAAAGTGTTCTAATGACTTGCTTATGACACCACATAGAATATATCATGTTTAGTACCTTGGACACTGTAGCTTTTTTACTTAAATCTCTGATAAATTGCATCTCTGGTATGTATAGACTGGTTAATACAGTTGGTAAGGTGTTGGGTTTGCACTGTCAACTTAAGACTGTCATTGGTTTGAATCCTGTGTAAGCATGTTTCTTATTTAATAGTCTGCATTGTGGTTTGTGGCTCTGTAATATGAATGCATATGTCTTTTAACAACAATAGTCAAGTCTTCCAATGGAGTCTTAGTGAAACCCAATAGATTGCTTTATTTTCTCTTTGTTTACTGAAATATTGAATGCATATGTCTTATAACTTTAGTAGTAAAGTATTCTAATGACTTGCTTATGACACCCCATAGAATATATCATGTTTAGTACCATGGACACTGTAGCTTATTTAGTTAATCTCTGATAAATTGTGAGACTGGAATGCAGACTGCTTAACACTGTGGGTAAGGTGTTGGGTTTGCACTATCAAATTAAAACTGTCATTGGTTTTGAATTCCATGTAAGCATGTATTTAATTATTTTACAAGTCTGCATTGTGGTTTGTGGCTCTATAATATGAATGCATATGTCTTTTAACAACAATAGTCAAGTCTTCCAATGGACTTGTTTGTGAAACCCAATAGATAGCTTTATTTTCTCTTTGTTTACTCAAATATTGAATGCACATGTCTTATAACTTTAATAGTAAAGTGTTCTAATGACTTGCTTATGACACCACATAGAATATATCATGTTTAGTACCTTGGACACTGTAGCTTATTTACTTAAATCTCTGATAATTTGCTTAAATGGTATGAATAGACTGGTTATCACAGTGGGTAAGGTGTTGGGTTTGCATTATCAAATTAAGACTGTCATTGGTTCGAATACCATATAAGCATGTATTTATTTTACAAGTCTGCTTTGTGGTTTGTGGCTCTATAATATGAATGCATATGTCTTTTAACAACAATAGTCAAGTCTTCCAATGGACTTGTTAGTGAAACCCAATAGATAGCTTTATTTTCTCTTTGTTTACTCAAATATTGAATGCATATGTCTTAAAACTTTAATAGTAAAGTGTTCTAATGACTTGCTTATGACACCACATAGAATATATGATGTTTAGTACCTTGGACACTGTAGCTTATTTACTTAAACCTCTGATAAATTGCGTGACTGGTATGAATAGACTGGTTAGCACAGTAGGTATAGCGTATGGTTTGCACTATCAAATTAAGACTGTCATTGGTTCGAATACCGTGTAATCATGTGTTTTTTTACAAGTCTGCATTGTGGTTTGTGGCTCTATAATATGAATGCATATGTCTTTTAACAACAATAGTCAAGTCTTCCAATGGACTTGTTAGTGAAACCCAATAGATAGCTTTATTTTCTCTTTGTTTACTCAAATATTGAATGCACATGTCTTATAATTTTAATAGTAAAGTGTTCTAATGACTTGCTTATGACACCACATAGAATATACCATGTTTAGTACCTTGGACACTATAGCTTATTTACTTAAATCTCTGATAAATTGCATAAATTATATGAATAGACTTGTAAGCACAGTGGGTAAGGTGTTGGATTTGCACTATCAATTTAAGACTGTCATTGGTTCGAATACCATGTAAGCATGTATTTATTTTACAAGTCTGCATTGTGGTTTGTGGCTCTATAATATGAATGCATATGTCTTTTAACAACAGTAGTCAAGTCTTCCAATGGACTTGTTAGTGAAACCCAATAGATAGCTTTATTTTCTCTTTGTTTACTCAAATATTCAATGCACATGTCTTATAACTTTAATAGTAAAGTGTTCTAATGACTTGCTTATGACACCACAAAGAATATATCATGTTTAGTACCTTGGACACTGTAGCTTATTTACTTAAACCTCTGATAAATTGCATGACTGGTATGAATAGACTGTTTAGCACAGTAGGTATAGCGTATGGTTTGCACTATCAAATTAAGACTGTCATTGGTTCGAATACCGTGTAATTATGTATTTATTTTACAAGTCTGCATTGTGGTTTGTGGCTCTATAATATGAATGCATATGTCTTTTAACAAAAATAGTCAAGTCTTCCAATGGACTTGTTAGTGAAACCCAATAGATAGCTTTATTTTCTCTTTGTTTACTCAAATATTGAATGCACATGTCTTATAACTTTAATAGTAAAGTGTTCTAATGACTTCCTTATGACACCACATAGAATATACCATGTTTAGTACCTTGGACACTGTAGCTTTTTTACTTAAATCTCTGATAAATTGCATCTCTGGTATGTATAGACTGGTTAATACAGTTGGTAAGGTGTTGGGTTTGCACTATCAATTTAAGACTGTCATTGGTTCGAATACCATGTAAGCATGTATTTATTTTACAAGTCTGCATTGTGGTTTGTGGCTCTATAATATGAATGCATATGTCTTTTAACAACAGTAGTCAAGTCTTCCAATGGAGTCTTAGTGAAACCCAATAGATTGCTTTATTTTCTCTTTGTTTACTGAAATATTGAATGCATATGTCTTATAACTTTAGTAGTAAAGTATTCTAATGACTTGCTTATGACACCCCATAGAATATATCATGTTTAGTACCATGGACACTGTAGCTTATTTACCTAATCTCTGATATATTGTGAGACTGGAATGCAGACTGGTTAACACAGTGGGTAAGGTGTTGGGTTTTTCACTATCAAATTAAGACTGTCATTGGTTTTGAATTCCATGTAAGCACGTATTTAATTATTTATAAGTCTGCATTGTGGTTTGTGGCTCTATAATATGAATGCATATGTCTTTTAACAACAATAGTCAAGTCTTCCAATGGACTTGTTAGTGAAACCCAATAGATAGCTTTATTTTCTCTTTGTTTACTCAAATATTGAATGCACATGTCTTATAACTTTAATAGTAAAGTGTTCTAATGACTTGCTTATGACACCACAAAGAATATATCATGTTTAGTACCTTGGACACTATAGCTTATTTACTTAAATCTCTGATAATTTGCGTAAATGGTATGAATAGACTGGTTATCACAGTGGGTAAGGTGTTGGGTTTGCATTATCAAATTAAGACTGTCATTGGTTCGAATACCATGTAAGCATGTATTTATTTTACAAGTCTGCATTGTGGTTTGTGGCTCTATAATATGAATGCATATGTCTTTTAACAACAGTAGTCAAGTCTTCCAATGGACTTGTTAGTGAAACCCAATAGATAGCTTTATTTTCTCTTTGTTTACTCAAATATTGAATGCATATGTCTTATAACTTTAATAGTAAAGTGTTCTAATGACTTGCTTATGACACCACATAGAATAAATTATGTTTAGCATCTTGGACACTGTAGCTTATTTACTTAAACCTCTGATAAATTGCAGGACTAGTATGAATAGACTGGTTAGCACAGTAGTTAATTTGTTGGGTTTGAACTATCAAATTAAGACTGTCATTGGTTCGAATACCATGTAAGCATGTGTTTATTTTACAAGTGTGGATTGTGACTCTATAATATGAATGCATATGTCTTTTAACAACAATAGTCAAGTCTTCCAATGGACTTGTAAGTTAAACCCAATAGAGAGCTTTATTTTCTCTTTGTTTACTCAAATATTGAATGCATATGTCTTATAACTTTAATAGTAAAGTGTTCTAATGACTTGCTTATGCCACCACATAGAATATATCATGTTTAGTACCTTGGACACTGTAGCTTATTTACTTAAATCTCTGATAAATTGCACCTCTGGTATGTATAGACTGGTTAATACAGTTGGTAAGGTGTTGGGTTTGCACTGTCAACTTAAGACTGTCATTGGTTTGAATCCCATGTAAGCATGTTTCTATTTTAATTATCTGCATTGTGGTTTGTGGCTCTGTAATATGAATGCATATGTCTTTTAACAACAATAGTCAAGTCTTCCAATGGAGTCTTAGTGAAACCCAATAGATTGCTTTATTTTCTCTTTGTTTACTGAAATATTGAATGCATATGTCTTATAACTTTAGTAGTAAAGTATTCTAATGACTTGCTTATGACACCCCATAGAATATATCATGTTTAGTACCATGGACACTGTAGCTTATTTACCTAATCTCTGATATATTGTGAGACTGGAATGCAGACTGGTTAACACAGTGGGTAAGGTGTTGGGTTTTTCACTATCAAATTAAGACTGTCATTGGTTTTGAAATCCATGTAAGCACGTATTTAATTATTTATAAGTCTGCATTGTGGTTTGTGGCTCTATAATATGAATGCATATGTCTTTTAACAACAATAGTCAAGTCTTCCAATGGACTTGTTAGTGAAACCCAATAGATAGCTTTATTTTCTCTTTGTTTACTCAAATATTGAATGCACATGTCTTATAACTTTAATAGTAAAGTGTTCTAATGACTTGCTTATGACACCACAAAGAATATATCATGTTTAGTACCTTGGACACTATAGCTTATTTACTTAAACCTCTGATAAATTGTGTGATTGGTATGAATAGACTGGTTAGCACAGTAGGTATAGCGTATGGTTTGCACTATCAAATTAAGACTGTCATTGGTTCGAATACCATGTAATCATGTGATTATTTTACAAGTCTGCATTGTGGTTTGTGGCTCTACAATATGAATGCATATGTCTTTTAACAACAATAGTCAAGTCTTCCAATGGACTTGTTAGTGAAACCAATAGATAGCTTTATTTTCTCTTTGTTTACTCAAATATTGAATGCACGTGTCTTATAACTTTAATAGTAAAGTGTTCTAATGACTTGCTTATGACACCACAAAGAATATATCATGTTTAGTACCTTGGACACTATAGCTTATTTACTTAAATCTCTGATAATTTGCCTAAATGGTATGAATAGACTGGTTATCACAGTGGGTAAGGTGTTGGGTTTGCATTATCAAATTAAGACTCTCATCGGTTCGAATACCATGTAAGCATGTATTTAATTATTTTACAAGTCTGCATTGTGGTTTGTGGCTCTATAATATGAATGCATATGTCTTTTAACAACAATAGTCAAGTCTTCCAATGGACTTGTTAGTGAAACCCAATAGATAGCTTTATTTTCTCTTTGTTTACTCAAATATTGAATGCACATGTCTTATAACTTTAATAGTAAAGTGTTCTAATGACTTGCTTATGACACCACAAAGAATATATCGTTTAGTACCTTGGACACTATAGCTTATTTACTTAAATCTCTGATAATTTGCCTAAATGGTATGAATAGACTGGTTATCACAGTGGATAAGGTGTTGGGTTTGCATGATCAAATTAAGACTGTCATCGGTTCGAATACCATGTAAGCATGTATTTTTTTTACAAGTCTGCTTTGTGGTTTGTGGCTCTATACTATGAATGCATATGTCTTTTAACAACAATAGTCAAGTCTTCCAATGGACTTGTAAGTGAAACCCAAATAGATAGCTTTTTTTTCTCTTTGTTTACTCAAATATTGAATGCATATGTCTTATAACTTTAATAGTAAAGTGTTCTAATGACATGCTTATGACACCCCATAGAATATGTCATGTTTCGTACCTTGGACGCTGTAGCTTATTTACTTAAATCTCTGATAAATTGCATCGCTGTTATGTATAGACTGGTTAGTACAGTTGGTAAGGTGTTGGGTTTGCACTATCAAATTAAGACTGCCATTGGTTTGAATCCCATGTAAGCATGTTTATATTTTACAAGTGTGGTTTGTGGCTCTATACAATGTAATGCATATGTATTTTAACAACAATAGTCAAGTCTTCCAATGTATTTGTTAGTGAAACCCAATAGATAGCTGTATTTTATCTTTGTTTATTCAAATATTGAATGCATATGTCTCATAACTTTAGTAGTAAAGTATTTTAATGGCTTGCTTATGACACCCTATATAATATATCATGTTTAGTACCATAAACACTGTAGCTTATTTACTTAATCTCTGATAAATTGCAAGACTGGTATGCAGACTGGTTAGCACAGTAGTTAAGGTGTTGGGTTTGTACTTTCAAATTAAGACTGTCATTGGTTTGAATCCCATGTAAGCATGTATTTATTTTACAAGTCTGCATTGTGGTTTGTGGCTCTATAATATGAATGCATATGTCTTTTAACAACAATAGTCAAGTCTTCCAATGGACTTGTTAGTGAAACCCAATAGATAGCTTTATTTTCTCTTTGTTTAGTAAAATATTGAATGCACATGTCTTATAACTTTAATAGTAAATTGTTCTAATGACTTGCTTATGACACCACATAGAATATATCATGTTTAGTACCTTGGACACTACAGCTTATTTACTTAAATCTCTGATAAATTGCATAAAATGGTATGAATAGACTGGTTAGCACAGTGGGTAAGGTGTTGGGTTTGCATTATCAAATTAAGACTATCATTGGTTCTAATACCATGTAATCATGTGACTATTTTACAAGTCTGCATTGTGGTTTGTGGCTCTACAATATGAATGCATATGTCTTTTAACAACAATAGTCAAGTCTTCCAATGGACTTGTTAGTGAAACCCAATAGATAGCTTTATTTTCTCTTTGTTTACTCAAATATTGAATGCACGTGTCTTATAACTTTAATAGTAAAGTGTACTAATGACTTGCTTATGACACCACAAAGAATATATCATGTTTAGTACCTTGGACACTATAGCTTATTTACTTAAATCTCAGATAATTTGCCTAAATGGTATGAATAGACTGGTTATCACAGTGGGTAAGGTGTTGGGTTTGCATTATCAAATTAAGACTGTCATCGGTTCGAATACCATGTAAGCATGTATTTATTTTACAAGTCTGCTTTGTGGTTTGTGGCTCTATACTATGAATGCATATGTCTTTTAACAACAATAGTCAAGTCTTCCAATGGACTTGTAAGTGAAACCCAAATAGATAGCTTTATTTTCTCTTTGTTTACTCAAATATTGAATGCATATGTCTTATAACTTTAATAGTAAAGTGTTCTAATGACTTGCTTATGACACCCCATAGAATATGTCATGTTTCGTACCTTGGACGCTGTAGCTTATTTACTTAAATCTCTGATAAATTGCATCGCTGTTATGTATAGACTGGTTAGTACAGTTGGTAAGGTGTTGGGTTTGCACTATCAAATTAAGACTGCCATTGGTTTGAATCCCATGTAAGCATGTTTATATTTTACAAGTGTGGTTTGTGGCTCTATACAATGTAATGCATATGTATTTTAACAACAATAGTCAAGTCTTCCAATGTATTTGTTAGTGAAACCCAATAGATAGCTTTATTTTATCTTTGTTTATTCAAATATTGAATGCATATGTCTCATAACTTTAGTAGTAAAGTATTTTAATGGCTTGCTTATGACACCCTATATAATATATCATGTTTAGTACCATAAACACTGTAGCTTATTTACTTAATCTCTGATAAATTGCAAGACTGGTATGCAGACTGGTTAGCACAGTAGTTAAGGTGTTGGGTTTGTACTTTCAAATTAAGACTGTCATTGGTTTGAATCCCATGTAAGCATGTATTTATTTTACAAGTCTACATTGTGGTTTGTGGCTCTATAATATGAATGCATATGTCTTTTAACAACAATAGTCAAGTCTTCCAATGGACTTGTTAGTGAAACCCAATAGATAGCTTTATTTTCTCTTTGTTTAGTAAAATATTGAATGCACATGTCTTATAACTTTAATAGTAAATTGTTCTAATGACTTGCTTATGACACCACATAGAATATATCATGTTTAGTACCTTGGACACTATAGCTTATTTACTTAAATCTCTGATAAATTGCATAAAATGGTATGAATAGACTGGTTAGCACAGTGGGTAAGGTGTTGGGTTTGCATTATCAAATTAAGACTATCATTGGTTCGAATACCATATAAGCATGTTTTTATTTTACAAGTCTGCATTGTGGTTTGTGGCTCTATAATATGAATGCATATGTCTTTTAACAACAATAGTCAAGTCTTCTAATGGACTTGTTAGTGAAACCCAATAGATAGCTTTATTTTCTCTTTGTTTACTCAAATATTGAATGCATATGTCTTGTAACTTTAATAGTAAAGTGTTCTAATGACTTGCTTATGACACCACATAGAATATATGATGTTTAGCACCTTGGACACTGTAGCTTATTTACTTAAACCTCTGATAAATTGCGTGATTGGTATGAATAGACTGGTTAGCACAGTAGGTATATCGTATGGTTTGCACTATCAAATTAAGACTGTCATTGGTTCGAATACCATGTAATAATGTGTTTATTTAACAAGTCTGCATTGTGGTTTGTGGCTCTACAATATGAATGCATATGTCTTTTAACAACAATAGTCAAGTCTTCCAATGGACTTGTTAGTGAAATCCAATAGATAGCTTTATTTTCTCTTTGTTTACTCAAATATTGAATGCATATGTCTTATAACTTTAATAGTAAAGTGTTCTAATGACTTGCTTATGACACCACATAGAATAAATTATGTTTAGCATCTTGGACACTGTAGCTTATTTACTTAAACCTCTGATAAATTGCAGGACTAGTATGAATAGACTGGTTAGCACAGTAGTTAATTTGTTGGGTTTGCACTATCAAATTAAGACTGTCATTGGTACGAATACCATGTAAGCATGTGTTTATTTTACAAGTGTGGATTGTGGCTCTATAATATGAATGCATATGTCTTTTAACAACAATAGTCAAGATTTCCAATGGACTTGTAAGTTAAACCCAATAGATAGCTTTATTTTCTCTTTGTTTACTCAAATATTGAATGCATATGTCTTATTACTTTAATAGTAAAGTGTTCTAATGACTTGCTTATGACACCACATAGAATATATCATGTTTAGTACCTTGGACACTGTAGCTTTTTTACTTAAATCTCTGATAAATTGCATCTCTGGTATGTATAGACTGGTTAATACAGTTGGTAAGGTGTTGGGTTTGCACTGTCAACTTAAGACTGTCATTGGTTTGAATCCTGTGTAAGCATGTTTCTTATTTAATAGTCTGCATTGTGGTTTGTGGCTCTGTAATATGAATGCATATGTCTTTTAACAACAATAGTCAAGTCTTCCAATGGAGTCTTAGTGAAACCCAATAGATTGCTTTATTTTCTCTTTGTTTACTGAAATATTGAATGCATATGTCTTATAACTTTAGTAGTAAAGTATTCTAATGACTTGCTTATGACACCCCATAGAATATATCATGTTTAGTACCATGGACACTGTAGCTTATTTAGTTAATCTCTGATAAATTGTGAGACTGGAATGCAGACTGCTTAACACTGTGGGTAAGGTGTTGGGTTTGCACTATCAAATTAAAACTGTCATTGGTTTTGAATTCCATGTAAGCATGTATTTAATTATTTTACAAGTCTGCATTGTGGTTTGTGGCTCTATAATATGAATGCATATGTCTTTTAACAACAATAGTCAAGTCTTCCAATGGACTTGTTTGTGAAACCCAATAGATAGCTTTATTTTCTCTTTGTTTACTCAAATATTGAATGCACATGTCTTATAACTTTAATAGTAAAGTGTTCTAATGACTTGCTTATGACACCACATAGAATATATCATGTTTAGTACCTTGGACACTGTAGCTTATTTACTTAAATCTCTGATAATTTGCTTAAATGGTATGAATAGACTGGTTATCACAGTGGGTAAGGTGTTGGGTTTGCATTATCAAATTAAGACTGTCATTGGTTCGAATACCATATAAGCATGTATTTATTTTACAAGTCTGCTTTGTGGTTTGTGGCTCTATAATATGAATGCATATGTCTTTTAACAACAATAGTCAAGTCTTCCAATGGACTTGTTAGTGAAACCCAATAGATAGCTTTATTTTCTCTTTGTTTACTCAAATATTGAATGCATATGTCTTAAAACTTTAATAGTAAAGTGTTCTAATGACTTGCTTATGACACCACATAGAATATATGATGTTTAGTACCTTGGACACTGTAGCTTATTTACTTAAACCTCTGATAAATTGCGTGACTGGTATGAATAGACTGGTTAGCACAGTAGGTATAGCGTATGGTTTGCACTATCAAATTAAGACTGTCATTGGTTCGAATACCGTGTAATCATGTGTTTTTTTACAAGTCTGCATTGTGGTTTGTGGCTCTATAATATGAATGCATATGTCTTTTAACAACAATAGTCAAGTCTTCCAATGGACTTGTTAGTGAAACCCAATAGATAGCTTTATTTTCTCTTTGTTTACTCAAATATTGAATGCACATGTCTTATAATTTTAATAGTAAAGTGTTCTAATGACTTGCTTATGACACCACATAGAATATACCATGTTTAGTACCTTGGACACTATAGCTTATTTACTTAAATCTCTGATAAATTGCATAAATTATATGAATAGACTTGTAAGCACAGTGGGTAAGGTGTTGGATTTGCACTATCAATTTAAGACTGTCATTGGTTCGAATACCATGTAAGCATGTATTTATTTTACAAGTCTGCATTGTGGTTTGTGGCTCTATAATATGAATGCATATGTCTTTTAACAACAGTAGTCAAGTCTTCCAATGGACTTGTTAGTGAAACCCAATAGATAGCTTTATTTTCTCTTTGTTTACTCAAATATTCAATGCACATGTCTTATAACTTTAATAGTAAAGTGTTCTAATGACTTGCTTATGACACCACAAAGAATATATCATGTTTAGTACCTTGGACACTGTAGCTTATTTACTTAAACCTCTGATAAATTGCATGACTGGTATGAATAGACTGTTTAGCACAGTAGGTATAGCGTATGGTTTGCACTATCAAATTAAGACTGTCATTGGTTCGAATACCGTGTAATTATGTATTTATTTTACAAGTCTGCATTGTGGTTTGTGGCTCTATAATATGAATGCATATGTCTTTTAACAAAAATAGTCAAGTCTTCCAATGGACTTGTTAGTGAAACCCAATAGATAGCTTTATTTTCTCTTTGTTTACTCAAATATTGAATACACATGTCTTATAACTTTAATAGTAAAGTGTTCTAATGACTTCCTTATGACACCACATAGAATATACCATGTTTAGTACCTTGGACACTGTAGCTTTTTTACTTAAATCTCTGATAAATTGCATCTCTGGTATGTATAGACTGGTTAATACAGTTGGTAAGGTGTTGGGTTTGCACTATCAATTTAAGACTGTCATTGGTTCGAATACCATGTAAGCATGTATTTATTTTACAAGTCTGCATTGTGGTTTGTGGCTCTATAATATGAATGCATATGTCTTTTAACAACAGTAGTCAAGTCTTCCAATGGAGTCTTAGTGAAACCCAATAGATTGCTTTATTTTCTCTTTGTTTACTGAAATATTGAATGCATATGTCTTATAACTTTAGTAGTAAAGTATTCTAATGACTTGCTTATGACACCCCATAGAATATATCATGTTTAGTACCATGGACACTGTAGCTTATTTACCTAATCTCTGATATATTGTGAGACTGGAATGCAGACTGGTTAACACAGTGGGTAAGGTGTTGGGTTTTTCACTATCAAATTAAGACTGTCATTGGTTTTGAATTCCATGTAAGCACGTATTTAATTATTTATAAGTCTGCATTGTGGTTTGTGGCTCTATAATATGAATGCATATGTCTTTTAACAACAATAGTCAAGTCTTCCAATGGACTTGTTAGTGAAACCCAATAGATAGCTTTATTTTCTCTTTGTTTACTCAAATATTGAATGCACATGTCTTATAACTTTAATAGTAAAGTGTTCTAATGACTTGCTTATGACACCACAAAGAATATATCATGTTTAGTACCTTGGACACTATAGCTTATTTACTTAAATCTCTGATAATTTGCGTAAATGGTATGAATAGACTGGTTATCACAGTGGGTAAGGTGTTGGGTTTGCATTATCAAATTAAGACTGTCATTGGTTCGAATACCATGTAAGCATGTATTTATTTTACAAGTCTGCATTGTGGTTTGTGGCTCTATAATATGAATGCATATGTCTTTTAACAACAGTAGTCAAGTCTTCCAATGGACTTGTTAGTGAAACCCAATAGATTGCTTTATTTTCTCTTTGTTTACTCAAATATTGAATGCATATGTCTTATAACTTTAATAGTAAAGTGTTCTAATGACTTGCTTATGACACCACATAGAATAAATTATGTTTAGCATCTTGGACACTGTAGCTTATTTACTTAAACCTCTGATAAATTGCGGGACTAGTATGAATAGACTGGTTAGCACAGTAGTTAATTTGTTGGGTTTGAACTATCAAATTAAGACTGTCATTGGTTCGAATACCATGTAAGCATGTGTTTATTTTACAAGTGTGGATTGTGACTCTATAATATGAATGCATATGTCTTTTAACAACAATAGTCAAGTCTTCCAATGGACTTGTAAGTTAAACCCAATAGAGAGCTTTATTTTCTCTTTGTTTACTCAAATATTGAATGCATATGTCTTATAACTTTAATAGTAAAGTGTTCTAATGACTTGCTTATGCCACCACATAGAATATATCATGTTTAGTACCTTGGACACTGTAGCTTATTTACTTAAATCTCTGATAAATTGCATCTCTGGTATGTATAGACTGGTTAATACAGTTGGTAAGGTGTTGGGTTTGCACTGTCAACTTAAGACTGTCATTGGTTTGAATCCCATGTAAGCATGTTTCTATTTTAATTATCTGCATTGTGGTTTGTGGCTCTGTAATATGAATGCATATGTCTTTTAACAACAATAGTCAAGTCTTCCAATGGAGTCTTAGTGAAACCCAATAGATTGCTTTATTTTCTCTTTGTTTACTGAAATATTGAATGCATATGTCTTATAACTTTAGTAGTAAAGTATTCTAATGACTTGCTTATGACACCCCATAGAATATATCATGTTTAGTACCATGGACACTGTAGCTTATTTACCTAATCTCTGATATATTGTGAGACTGGAATGCAGACTGGTTAACACAGTGGGTAAGGTGTTGGGTTTTTCACTATCAAATTAAGACTGTCATTGGTTTTGAATTCCATGTAAGCACGTATTTAATTATTTATAAGTCTGCATTGTGGTTTGTGGCTCTATAATATGAATGCATATGTCTTTTAACAACAATAGTCAAGTCTTCCAATGGACTTGTTAGTGAAACCCAATAGATAGCTTTATTTTCTCTTTGTTTACTCAAATATTGAATGCACATGTCTTATAACTTTAATAGTAAAGTGTTCTAATGACTTGCTTATGACACCACAAAGAATATATCATGTTTAGTACCTTGGACACTATAGCTTATTTACTTAAACCTCTGATAAATTGTGTGATTGGTATGAATAGACTGGTTAGCACAGTAGGTATAGCGTATGGTTTGCACTATCAAATTAAGACTGTCATTGGTTCGAATACCATGTAATCATGTGATTATTTTACAAGTCTGCATTGTGGTTTGTGGCTCTCCAATATGAATGCATATGTCTTTTAACAACAATAGTCAAGTCTTCCAATGGACTTGTTAGTGAAACCAATAGATAGCTTTATTTTCTCTTTGTTTACTCAAATATTGAATGCACATGTCTTATAATTTTAATAGTAAAGTGTTCTAATGACTTGCTTATGACACCACATAGAATATACCATGTTTAGTACCTTGGACACTATAGCTTATTTACTTAAATCTCTGATAAATTGCATAAATTATATGAATAGACTTGTAAGCACAGTGGGTAAGGTGTTGGATTTGCACTATCAATTTAAGACTGTCATTGGTTCGAATACCATGTAAGCATGTATTTATTTTACAAGTCTGCATTGTGGTTTGTGGCTCTATAATATGAATGCATATGTCTTTTAACAACAGTAGTCAAGTCTTCCAATGGACTTGTTAGTGAAACCCAATAGATAGCTTTATTTTCTCTTTGTTTACTCAAATATTCAATGCACATGTCTTATAACTTTAATAGTAAAGTGTTCTAATGACTTGCTTATGACACCACAAAGAATATATCATGTTTAGTACCTTGGACACTGTAGCTTATTTACTTAAACCTCTGATAAATTGCATGACTGGTATGAATAGACTGTTTAGCACAGTAGGTATAGCGTATGGTTTGCACTATCAAATTAAGACTGTCATTGGTTCGAATACCGTGTAATTATGTATTTATTTTACAAGTCTGCATTGTGGTTTGTGGCTCTATAATATGAATGCATATGTCTTTTAACAAAAATAGTCAAGTCTTCCAATGGACTTGTTAGTGAAACCCAATAGATAGCTTTATTTTCTCTTTGTTTACTCAAATATTGAATACACATGTCTTATAACTTTAATAGTAAAGTGTTCTAATGACTTCCTTATGACACCACATAGAATATACCATGTTTAGTACCTTGGACACTGTAGCTTTTTTACTTAAATCTCTGATAAATTGCATCTCTGGTATGTATAGACTGGTTAATACAGTTGGTAAGGTGTTGGGTTTGCACTATCAATTTAAGACTGTCATTGGTTCGAATACCATGTAAGCATGTATTTATTTTACAAGTCTGCATTGTGGTTTGTGGCTCTATAATATGAATGCATATGTCTTTTAACAACAGTAGTCAAGTCTTCCAATGGAGTCTTAGTGAAACCCAATAGATTGCTTTATTTTCTCTTTGTTTACTGAAATATTGAATGCATATGTCTTATAACTTTAGTAGTAAAGTATTCTAATGACTTGCTTATGACACCCCATAGAATATATCATGTTTAGTACCATGGACACTGTAGCTTATTTACCTAATCTCTGATATATTGTGAGACTGGAATGCAGACTGGTTAACACAGTGGGTAAGGTGTTGGGTTTTTCACTATCAAATTAAGACTGTCATTGGTTTTGAATTCCATGTAAGCACGTATTTAATTATTTATAAGTCTGCATTGTGGTTTGTGGCTCTATAATATGAATGCATATGTCTTTTAACAACAATAGTCAAGTCTTCCAATGGACTTGTTAGTGAAACCCAATAGATAGCTTTATTTTCTCTTTGTTTACTCAAATATTGAATGCACATGTCTTATAACTTTAATAGTAAAGTGTTCTAATGACTTGCTTATGACACCACAAAGAATATATCATGTTTAGTACCTTGGACACTATAGCTTATTTACTTAAATCTCTGATAATTTGCGTAAATGGTATGAATAGACTGGTTATCACAGTGGGTAAGGTGTTGGGTTTGCATTATCAAATTAAGACTGTCATTGGTTCGAATACCATGTAAGCATGTATTTATTTTACAAGTCTGCATTGTGGTTTGTGGCTCTATAATATGAATGCATATGTCTTTTAACAACAGTAGTCAAGTCTTCCAATGGACTTGTTAGTGAAACCCAATAGATTGCTTTATTTTCTCTTTGTTTACTCAAATATTGAATGCATATGTCTTATAACTTTAATAGTAAAGTGTTCTAATGACTTGCTTATGACACCACATAGAATAAATTATGTTTAGCATCTTGGACACTGTAGCTTATTTACTTAAACCTCTGATAAATTGCGGGACTAGTATGAATAGACTGGTTAGCACAGTAGTTAATTTGTTGGGTTTGAACTATCAAATTAAGACTGTCATTGGTTCGAATACCATGTAAGCATGTGTTTATTTTACAAGTGTGGATTGTGACTCTATAATATGAATGCATATGTCTTTTAACAACAATAGTCAAGTCTTCCAATGGACTTGTAAGTTAAACCCAATAGAGAGCTTTATTTTCTCTTTGTTTACTCAAATATTGAATGCATATGTCTTATAACTTTAATAGTAAAGTGTTCTAATGACTTGCTTATGCCACCACATAGAATATATCATGTTTAGTACCTTGGACACTGTAGCTTATTTACTTAAATCTCTGATAAATTGCATCTCTGGTATGTATAGACTGGTTAATACAGTTGGTAAGGTGTTGGGTTTGCACTGTCAACTTAAGACTGTCATTGGTTTGAATCCCATGTAAGCATGTTTCTATTTTAATTATCTGCATTGTGGTTTGTGGCTCTGTAATATGAATGCATATGTCTTTTAACAACAATAGTCAAGTCTTCCAATGGAGTCTTAGTGAAACCCAATAGATTGCTTTATTTTCTCTTTGTTTACTGAAATATTGAATGCATATGTCTTATAACTTTAGTAGTAAAGTATTCTAATGACTTGCTTATGACACCCCATAGAATATATCATGTTTAGTACCATGGACACTGTAGCTTATTTACCTAATCTCTGATATATTGTGAGACTGGAATGCAGACTGGTTAACACAGTGGGTAAGGTGTTGGGTTTTTCACTATCAAATTAAGACTGTCATTGGTTTTGAATTCCATGTAAGCACGTATTTAATTATTTATAAGTCTGCATTGTGGTTTGTGGCTCTATAATATGAATGCATATGTCTTTTAACAACAATAGTCAAGTCTTCCAATGGACTTGTTAGTGAAACCCAATAGATAGCTTTATTTTCTCTTTGTTTACTCAAATATTGAATGCACATGTCTTATAACTTTAATAGTAAAGTGTTCTAATGACTTGCTTATGACACCACAAAGAATATATCATGTTTAGTACCTTGGACACTATAGCTTATTTACTTAAACCTCTGATAAATTGTGTGATTGGTATGAATAGACTGGTTAGCACAGTAGGTATAGCGTATGGTTTGCACTATCAAATTAAGACTGTCATTGGTTCGAATACCATGTAATCATGTGATTATTTTACAAGTCTGCATTGTGGTTTGTGGCTCTCCAATATGAATGCATATGTCTTTTAACAACAATAGTCAAGTCTTCCAATGGACTTGTTAGTGAAACCAATAGATAGCTTTATTTTCTCTTTGTTTACTCAAATATTGAATGCACGTGTCTTATAACTTTAATAGTAAAGTGTTCTAATGACTTGCTTATGACACCACAAAGAATATATCATGTTTAGTACCTTGGACACTATAGCTTATTTACTTAAATCTCTGATAATTTGCCTAAATGGTATGAATAGACTGGTTATCACAGTGGGTAAGGTGTTGGGTTTGCATTATCAAATTAAGACTCTCATCGGTTCGAATACCATGAAAGCATGTATTTAATTATTTTACAAGTCTGCATTGTGGTTTGTGGCTCTATAATATGAATGCATATGTCTTTTAACAACAATAGTCAAGTCTTCCAATGGACTTGTTAGTGAAACCCAATAGATAGCTTTATTTTCTCTTTGTTTACTCAAATATTGAATGCACATGTCTTATAACTTTAATAGTAAAGTGTTCTAATGACTTGCTTATGACACCACAAAGAATATATCGTTTAGTACCTTGGACACTATAGCTTATTTACTTAAATCTCTGATAATTTGCCTAAATGGTATGAATAGACTGGTTATCACAGTGGATAAGGTGTTGGGTTTGCATGATCAAATTAAGACTGTCATCGGTTCGAATACCATGTAAGCATGTATTTTTTTTACAAGTCTGCTTTGTGGTTTGTGGCTCTATACTATGAATGCATATGTCTTTTAACAACAATAGTCAAGTCTTCCAATGGACTTGTAAGTGAAACCCAAATAGATAGCTTTTTTTTCTCTTTGTTTACTCAAATATTGAATGCATATGTCTTATAACTTTAATAGTAAAGTGTTCTAATGACATGCTTATGACACCCCATAGAATATGTCATGTTTCGTACCTTGGACGCTGTAGCTTATTTACTTAAATCTCTGATAAATTGCATCGCTGTTATGTATAGACTGGTTAGTACAGTTGGTAAGGTGTTGGGTTTGCACTATCAAATTAAGACTGCCATTGGTTTGAATCCCATGTAAGCATGTTTATATTTTACAAGTGTGGTTTGTGGCTCTATACAATGTAATGCATATGTATTTTAACAACAATAGTCAAGTCTTCCAATGTATTTGTTAGTGAAACCCAATAGATAGCTTTATTTTATCTTTGTTTATTCAAATATTGAATGCATATGTCTCATAACTTTAGTAGTAAAGTATTTTAATGGCTTGCTTATGACACCCTATATAATATATCATGTTTAGTACCATAAACACTGTAGCTTATTTACTTAATCTCTGATAAATTGCAAGACTGGTATGCAGACTGGTTAGCACAGTAGTTAAGGTGTTGGGTTTGTACTTTCAAATTAAGACTGTCATTGGTTTGAATCCCATGTAAGCATGTATTTATTTTACAAGTCTGCATTGTGGTTTGTGGCTCTATAATATGAATGCATATGTCTTTTAACAACAATAGTCAAGTCTTCCAATGGACTTGTTAGTGAAACCCAATAGATAGCTTTATTTTCTCTTTGTTTAGTAAAATATTGAATGCACATGTCTTATAACTTTAATAGTAAATTGTTCTAATGACTTGCTTATGACACCACATAGAATATATCATGTTTAGTACCTTGGACACTATAGCTTATTTACTTAAATCTCTGATAAATTGCATAAAATGGTATGAATAGACTGGTTAGCACAGTGGGTAAGGTGTTGGGTTTGCATTATCAAATTAAGACTATCATTGGTTCGAATACCATATAAGCATGTTTTTATTTTACAAGTCTGCATTGTGGTTTGTGGCTCTATAATATGAATGCATATGTCTTTTAACAACAATAGTCAAGTCTTCTAATGGACTTGTTAGTGAAACCCAATAGATAGCTTTATTTTCTCTTTGTTTACTCAAATATTGAATGCATATGTCTTGTAACTTTAATAGTAAAGTGTTCTAATGACTTGCTTATGACACCACATAGAATATATGATGTTTAGCACCTTGGACACTGTAGCTTATTTACTTAAACCTCTGATAAATTGCGTGATTGGTATGAATAGACTGGTTAGCACAGTAGGTATATCGTATGGTTTGCACTATCAAATTAAGACTGTCATTGGTTCGAATACCATGTAATAATGTGTTTATTTAACAAGTCTGCATTGTGGTTTGTGGCTCTACAATATGAATGCATATGTCTTTTAACAACAATAGTCAAGTCTTCCAATGGACTTGTTAGTGAAATCCAATAGATAGCTTTATTTTCTCTTTGTTTACTCAAATATTGAATGCATATGTCTTATAACTTTAATAGTAAAGTGTTCTAATGACTTGCTTATGACACCACATAGAATAAATTATGTTTAGCATCTTGGACACTGTAGCTTATTTACTTAAACCTCTGATAAATTGCAGGACTAGTATGAATAGACTGGTTAGCACAGTAGTTAATTTGTTGGGTTTGCACTATCAAATTAAGACTGTCATTGGTACGAATACCATGTAAGCATGTGTTTATTTTACAAGTGTGGATTGTGGCTCTATAATATGAATGCATATGTCTTTTAACAACAATAGTCAAGATTTCCAATGGACTTGTAAGTTAAACCCAATAGATAGCTTTATTTTCTCTTTGTTTACTCAAATATTGAATGCATATGTCTTATTACTTTAATAGTAAAGTGTTCTAATGACTTGCTTATGACACCACATAGAATATATCATGTTTAGTACCTTGGACACTGTAGCTTTTTTACTTAAATCTCTGATAAATTGCATCTCTGGTATGTATAGACTGGTTAATACAGTTGGTAAGGTGTTGGGTTTGCACTGTCAACTTAAGACTGTCATTGGTTTGAATCCTGTGTAAGCATGTTTCTTATTTAATAGTCTGCATTGTGGTTTGTGGCTCTGTAATATGAATGCATATGTCTTTTAACAACAATAGTCAAGTCTTCCAATGGAGTCTTAGTGAAACCCAATAGATTGCTTTATTTTCTCTTTGTTTACTGAAATATTGAATGCATATGTCTTATAACTTTAGTAGTAAAGTATTCTAATGACTTGCTTATGACACCCCATAGAATATATCATGTTTAGTACCATGGACACTGTAGCTTATTTAGTTAATCTCTGATAAATTGTGAGACTGGAATGCAGACTGCTTAACACTGTGGGTAAGGTGTTGGGTTTGCACTATCAAATTAAAACTGTCATTGGTTTTGAATTCCATGTAAGCATGTATTTAATTATTTTACAAGTCTGCATTGTGGTTTGTGGCTCTATAATATGAATGCATATGTCTTTTAACAACAATAGTCAAGTCTTCCAATGGACTTGTTTGTGAAACCCAATAGATAGCTTTATTTTCTCTTTGTTTACTCAAATATTGAATGCACATGTCTTATAACTTTAATAGTAAAGTGTTCTAATGACTTGCTTATGACACCACATAGAATATATCATGTTTAGTACCTTGGACACTGTAGCTTATTTACTTAAATCTCTGATAATTTGCTTAAATGGTATGAATAGACTGGTTATCACAGTGGGTAAGGTGTTGGGTTTGCATTATCAAATTAAGACTGTCATTGGTTCGAATACCATATAAGCATGTATTTATTTTACAAGTCTGCTTTGTGGTTTGTGGCTCTATAATATGAATGCATATGTCTTTTAACAACAATAGTCAAGTCTTCCAATGGACTTGTTAGTGAAACCCAATAGATAGCTTTATTTTCTCTTTGTTTACTCAAATATTGAATGCATATGTCTTAAAACTTTAATAGTAAAGTGTTCTAATGACTTGCTTATGACACCACATAGAATATATGATGTTTAGTACCTTGGACACTGTAGCTTATTTACTTAAACCTCTGATAAATTGCGTGACTGGTATGAATAGACTGGTTAGCACAGTAGGTATAGCGTATGGTTTGCACTATCAAATTAAGACTGTCATTGGTTCGAATACCGTGTAATCATGTGTTTTTTTACAAGTCTGCATTGTGGTTTGTGGCTCTATAATATGAATGCATATGTCTTTTAACAACAATAGTCAAGTCTTCCAATGGACTTGTTAGTGAAACCCAATAGATAGCTTTATTTTCTCTTTGTTTACTCAAATATTGAATGCACATGTCTTATAATTTTAATAGTAAAGTGTTCTAATGACTTGCTTATGACACCACATAGAATATACCATGTTTAGTACCTTGGACACTATAGCTTATTTACTTAAATCTCTGATAAATTGCATAAATTATATGAATAGACTTGTAAGCACAGTGGGTAAGGTGTTGGATTTGCACTATCAATTTAAGACTGTCATTGGTTCGAATACCATGTAAGCATGTATTTATTTTACAAGTCTGCATTGTGGTTTGTGGCTCTATAATATGAATGCATATGTCTTTTAACAACAGTAGTCAAGTCTTCCAATGGACTTGTTAGTGAAACCCAATAGATAGCTTTATTTTCTCTTTGTTTACTCAAATATTCAATGCACATGTCTTATAACTTTAATAGTAAAGTGTTCTAATGACTTGCTTATGACACCACAAAGAATATATCATGTTTAGTACCTTGGACACTGTAGCTTATTTACTTAAACCTCTGATAAATTGCATGACTGGTATGAATAGACTGTTTAGCACAGTAGGTATAGCGTATGGTTTGCACTATCAAATTAAGACTGTCATTGGTTCGAATACCGTGTAATTATGTATTTATTTTACAAGTCTGCATTGTGGTTTGTGGCTCTATAATATGAATGCATATGTCTTTTAACAAAAATAGTCAAGTCTTCCAATGGACTTGTTAGTGAAACCCAATAGATAGCTTTATTTTCTCTTTGTTTACTCAAATATTGAATACACATGTCTTATAACTTTAATAGTAAAGTGTTCTAATGACTTCCTTATGACACCACATAGAATATACCATGTTTAGTACCTTGGACACTGTAGCTTTTTTACTTAAATCTCTGATAAATTGCATCTCTGGTATGTATAGACTGGTTAATACAGTTGGTAAGGTGTTGGGTTTGCACTATCAATTTAAGACTGTCATTGGTTCGAATACCATGTAAGCATGTATTTATTTTACAAGTCTGCATTGTGGTTTGTGGCTCTATAATATGAATGCATATGTCTTTTAACAACAGTAGTCAAGTCTTCCAATGGAGTCTTAGTGAAACCCAATAGATTGCTTTATTTTCTCTTTGTTTACTGAAATATTGAATGCATATGTCTTATAACTTTAGTAGTAAAGTATTCTAATGACTTGCTTATGACACCCCATAGAATATATCATGTTTAGTACCATGGACACTGTAGCTTATTTACCTAATCTCTGATATATTGTGAGACTGGAATGCAGACTGGTTAACACAGTGGGTAAGGTGTTGGGTTTTTCACTATCAAATTAAGACTGTCATTGGTTTTGAATTCCATGTAAGCACGTATTTAATTATTTATAAGTCTGCATTGTGGTTTGTGGCTCTATAATATGAATGCATATGTCTTTTAACAACAATAGTCAAGTCTTCCAATGGACTTGTTAGTGAAACCCAATAGATAGCTTTATTTTCTCTTTGTTTACTCAAATATTGAATGCACATGTCTTATAACTTTAATAGTAAAGTGTTCTAATGACTTGCTTATGACACCACAAAGAATATATCATGTTTAGTACCTTGGACACTATAGCTTATTTACTTAAATCTCTGATAATTTGCGTAAATGGTATGAATAGACTGGTTATCACAGTGGGTAAGGTGTTGGGTTTGCATTATCAAATTAAGACTGTCATTGGTTCGAATACCATGTAAGCATGTATTTATTTTACAAGTCTGCATTGTGGTTTGTGGCTCTATAATATGAATGCATATGTCTTTTAACAACAGTAGTCAAGTCTTCCAATGGACTTGTTAGTGAAACCCAATAGATTGCTTTATTTTCTCTTTGTTTACTCAAATATTGAATGCATATGTCTTATAACTTTAATAGTAAAGTGTTCTAATGACTTGCTTATGACACCACATAGAATAAATTATGTTTAGCATCTTGGACACTGTAGCTTATTTACTTAAACCTCTGATAAATTGCGGGACTAGTATGAATAGACTGGTTAGCACAGTAGTTAATTTGTTGGGTTTGAACTATCAAATTAAGACTGTCATTGGTTCGAATACCATGTAAGCATGTGTTTATTTTACAAGTGTGGATTGTGACTCTATAATATGAATGCATATGTCTTTTAACAACAATAGTCAAGTCTTCCAATGGACTTGTAAGTTAAACCCAATAGAGAGCTTTATTTTCTCTTTGTTTACTCAAATATTGAATGCATATGTCTTATAACTTTAATAGTAAAGTGTTCTAATGACTTGCTTATG
The DNA here is from genome assembly GCF_028390025.1 of Pseudophryne corroboree. NCBI lineage: Eukaryota > Metazoa > Chordata > Amphibia > Anura > Myobatrachidae > Pseudophryne > Pseudophryne corroboree. Next base: position 710,595,132 of record NC_086449.1, on the reverse strand, counting down.
CCACCACATAGAATATATCATGTTTAGTACCTTGGACACTGTAGCTTATTTACTTAAATCTCTGATAAATTGCATCTCTGGTATGTATAGACTGGTTAATACAGTTGGTAAGGTGTTGGGTTTGCACTGTCAACTTAAGACTGTCATTGGTTTGAATCCCATGTAAGCATGTTTCTATTTTAATTATCTGCATTGTGGTTTGTGGCTCTGTAATATGAATGCATATGTCTTTTAACAACAATAGTCAAGTCTTCCAATGGAGTCTTAGTGAAACCCAATAGATTGCTTTATTTTCTCTTTGTTTACTGAAATATTGAATGCATATGTCTTATAACTTTAGTAGTAAAGTATTCTAATGACTTGCTTATGACACCCCATAGAATATATCATGTTTAGTACCATGGACACTGTAGCTTATTTACCTAATCTCTGATATATTGTGAGACTGGAATGCAGACTGGTTAACACAGTGGGTAAGGTGTTGGGTTTTTCACTATCAAATTAAGACTGTCATTGGTTTTGAATTCCATGTAAGCACGTATTTAATTATTTATAAGTCTGCATTGTGGTTTGTGGCTCTATAATATGAATGCATATGTCTTTTAACAACAATAGTCAAGTCTTCCAATGGACTTGTTAGTGAAACCCAATAGATAGCTTTATTTTCTCTTTGTTTACTCAAATATTGAATGCACATGTCTTATAACTTTAATAGTAAAGTGTTCTAATGACTTGCTTATGACACCACAAAGAATATATCATGTTTAGTACCTTGGACACTATAGCTTATTTACTTAAACCTCTGATAAATTGTGTGATTGGTATGAATAGACTGGTTAGCACAGTAGGTATAGCGTATGGTTTGCACTATCAAATTAAGACTGTCATTGGTTCGAATACCATGTAATCATGTGATTATTTTACAAGTCTGCATTGTGGTTTGTGGCTCTCCAATATGAATGCATATGTCTTTTAACAACAATAGTCAAGTCTTCCAATGGACTTGTTAGTGAAACCAATAGATAGCTTTATTTTCTCTTTGTTTACTCAAATATTGAATGCACATGTCTTATAATTTTAATAGTAAAGTGTTCTAATGACTTGCTTATGACACCACATAGAATATACCATGTTTAGTACCTTGGACACTATAGCTTATTTACTTAAATCTCTGATAAATTGCATAAATTATATGAATAGACTTGTAAGCACAGTGGGTAAGGTGTTGGATTTGCACTATCAATTTAAGACTATCATTGGTTCGAATACCATGTAAGCATGTATTTATTTTACAAGTCTGCATTGTGGTTTGTGGCTCTATAATATGAATGCATATGTCTTTTAACAACAGTAGTCAAGTCTTCCAATGGACTTGTTAGTGAAACCCAATAGATAGCTTTATTTTCTCTTTGTTTACTCAAATATTCAATGCACATGTCTTATAACTTTAATAGTAAAGTGTTCTAATGACTTGCTTATGACACCACAAAGAATATATCATGTTTAGTACCTTGGACACTGTAGCTTATTTACTTAAACCTCTGATAAATTGCATGACTGGTATGAATAGACTGTTTAGCACAGTAGGTATAGCGTATGGTTTGCACTATCAAATTAAGACTGTCATTGGTTCGAATACCGTGTAATTATGTATTTATTTTACAAGTCTGCATTGTGGTTTGTGGCTCTATAATATGAATGCATATGTCTTTTAACAAAAATAGTCAAGTCTTCCAATGGACTTGTTAGTGAAACCCAATAGATAGCTTTATTTTCTCTTTGTTTACTCAAATATTGAATACACATGTCTTATAACTTTAATAGTAAAGTGTTCTAATGACTTCCTTATGACACCACATAGAATATACCATGTTTAGTACCTTGGACACTGTAGCTTTTTTACTTAAATCTCTGATAAATTGCATCTCTGGTATGTATAGACTGGTTAATACAGTTGGTAAGGTGTTGGGTTTGCACTATCAATTTAAGACTGTCATTGGTTCGAATACCATGTAAGCATGTATTTATTTTACAAGTCTGCATTGTGGTTTGTGGCTCTATAATATGAATGCATATGTCTTTTAACAACAGTAGTCAAGTCTTCCAATGGAGTCTTAGTGAAACCCAATAGATTGCTTTATTTTCTCTTTGTTTACTGAAATATTGAATGCATATGTCTTATAACTTTAGTAGTAAAGTATTCTAATGACTTGCTTATGACACCCCATAGAATATATCATGTTTAGTACCATGGACACTGTAGCTTATTTACCTAATCTCTGATATATTGTGAGACTGGAATGCAGACTGGTTAACACAGTGGGTAAGGTGTTGGGTTTTTCACTATCAAATTAAGACTGTCATTGGTTTTGAATTCCATGTAAGCACGTATTTAATTATTTATAAGTCTGCATTGTGGTTTGTGGCTCTATAATATGAATGCATATGTCTTTTAACAACAATAGTCAAGTCTTCCAATGGACTTGTTAGTGAAACCCAATAGATAGCTTTATTTTCTCTTTGTTTACTCAAATATTGAATGCACATGTCTTATAACTTTAATAGTAAAGTGTTCTAATGACTTGCTTATGACACCACAAAGAATATATCATGTTTAGTACCTTGGACACTATAGCTTATTTACTTAAATCTCTGATAATTTGCGTAAATGGTATGAATAGACTGGTTATCACAGTGGGTAAGGTGTTGGGTTTGCATTATCAAATTAAGACTGTCATTGGTTCGAATACCATGTAAGCATGTATTTATTTTACAAGTCTGCATTGTGGTTTGTGGCTCTATAATATGAATGCATATGTCTTTTAACAACAGTAGTCAAGTCTTCCAATGGACTTGTTAGTGAAACCCAATAGATTGCTTTATTTTCTCTTTGTTTACTCAAATATTGAATGCATATGTCTTATAACTTTAATAGTAAAGTGTTCTAATGACTTGCTTATGACACCACATAGAATAAATTATGTTTAGCATCTTGGACACTGTAGCTTATTTACTTAAACCTCTGATAAATTGCGGGACTAGTATGAATAGACTGGTTAGCACAGTAGTTAATTTGTTGGGTTTGAACTATCAAATTAAGACTGTCATTGGTTCGAATACCATGTAAGCATGTGTTTATTTTACAAGTGTGGATTGTGACTCTATAATATGAATGCATATGTCTTTTAACAACAATAGTCAAGTCTTCCAATGGACTTGTAAGTTAAACCCAATAGAGAGCTTTATTTTCTCTTTGTTTACTCAAATATTGAATGCATATGTCTTATAACTTTAATAGTAAAGTGTTCTAATGACTTGCTTATGCCACCACATAGAATATATCATGTTTAGTACCTTGGACACTGTAGCTTATTTACTTAAATCTCTGATAAATTGCATCTCTGGTATGTATAGACTGGTTAATACAGTTGGTAAGGTGTTGGGTTTGCACTGTCAACTTAAGACTGTCATTGGTTTGAATCCCATGTAAGCATGTTTCTATTTTAATTATCTGCATTGTGGTTTGTGGCTCTGTAATATGAATGCATATGTCTTTTAACAACAATAGTCAAGTCTTCCAATGGAGTCTTAGTGAAACCCAATAGATTGCTTTATTTTCTCTTTGTTTACTGAAATATTGAATGCATATGTCTTATAACTTTAGTAGTAAAGTATTCTAATGACTTGCTTATGACACCCCATAGAATATATCATGTTTAGTACCATGGACACTGTAGCTTATTTACCTAATCTCTGATATATTGTGAGACTGGAATGCAGACTGGTTAACACAGTGGGTAAGGTGTTGGGTTTTTCACTATCAAATTAAGACTGTCATTGGTTTTGAATTCCATGTAAGCACGTATTTAATTATTTATAAGTCTGCATTGTGGTTTGTGGCTCTATAATATGAATGCATATGTCTTTTAACAACAATAGTCAAGTCTTCCAATGGACTTGTTAGTGAAACCCAATAGATAGCTTTATTTTCTCTTTGTTTACTCAAATATTGAATGCACATGTCTTATAACTTTAATAGTAAAGTGTTCTAATGACTTGCTTATGACACCACAAAGAATATATCATGTTTAGTACCTTGGACACTATAGCTTATTTACTTAAACCTCTGATAAATTGTGTGATTGGTATGAATAGACTGGTTAGCACAGTAGGTATAGCGTATGGTTTGCACTATCAAATTAAGACTGTCATTGGTTCGAATACCATGTAATCATGTGATTATTTTACAAGTCTGCATTGTGGTTTGTGGCTCTCCAATATGAATGCATATGTCTTTTAACAACAATAGTCAAGTCTTCCAATGGACTTGTTAGTGAAACCAATAGATAGCTTTATTTTCTCTTTGTTTACTCAAATATTGAATGCACGTGTCTTATAACTTTAATAGTAAAGTGTTCTAATGACTTGCTTATGACACCACAAAGAATATATCATGTTTAGTACCTTGGACACTATAGCTTATTTACTTAAATCTCTGATAATTTGCCTAAATGGTATGAATAGACTGGTTATCACAGTGGGTAAGGTGTTGGGTTTGCATTATCAAATTAAGACTCTCATCGGTTCGAATACCATGTAAGCATGTATTTAATTATTTTACAAGTCTGCATTGTGGTTTGTGGCTCTATAATATGAATGCATATGTCTTTTAACAACAATAGTCAAGTCTTCCAATGGACTTGTTAGTGAAACCCAATAGATAGCTTTATTTTCTCTTTGTTTACTCAAATATTGAATGCACATGTCTTATAACTTTAATAGTAAAGTGTTCTAATGACTTGCTTATGACACCACAAAGAATATATCGTTTAGTACCTTGGACACTATAGCTTATTTACTTAAATCTCTGATAATTTGCCTAAATGGTATGAATAGACTGGTTATCACAGTGGATAAGGTGTTGGGTTTGCATGATCAAATTAAGACTGTCATCGGTTCGAATACCATGTAAGCATGTATTTTTTTTACAAGTCTGCTTTGTGGTTTGTGGCTCTATACTATGAATGCATATGTCTTTTAACAACAATAGTCAAGTCTTCCAATGGACTTGTAAGTGAAACCCAAATAGATAGCTTTTTTTTCTCTTTGTTTACTCAAATATTGAATGCATATGTCTTATAACTTTAATAGTAAAGTGTTCTAATGACATGCTTATGACACCCCATAGAATATGTCATGTTTCGTACCTTGGACGCTGTAGCTTATTTACTTAAATCTCTGATAAATTGCATCGCTGTTATGTATAGACTGGTTAGTACAGTTGGTAAGGTGTTGGGTTTGCACTATCAAATTAAGACTGCCGTTGGTTTGAATCCCATGTAAGCATGTTTATATTTTACAAGTGTGGTTTGTGGCTCTATACAATGTAATGCATATGTATTTTAACAACAATAGTCAAGTCTTCCAATGTATTTGTTAGTGAAACCCAATAGATAGCTGTATTTTATCTTTGTTTATTCAAATATTGAATGCATATGTCTCATAACTTTAGTAGTAAAGTATTTTAATGGCTTGCTTATGACACCCTATATAATATATCATGTTTAGTACCATAAACACTGTAGCTTATTTACTTAATCTCTGATAAATTGCAAGACTGGTATGCAGACTGGTTAGCACAGTAGTTAAGGTGTTGGGTTTGTACTTTCAAATTAAGACTGTCATTGGTTTGAATCCCATGTAAGCATGTATTTATTTTACAAGTCTGCATTGTGGTTTGTGGCTCTATAATATGAATGCATATGTCTTTTAACAACAATAGTCAAGTCTTCCAATGGACTTGTTAGTGAAACCCAATAGATAGCTTTATTTTCTCTTTGTTTACTCAAATATTGAATGCACATGTCTTATAACTGTAATAGTAAAGTGTTCTAATGACTTCCTTATGACACCACATAGAATATACCATGTTTAGTACCTTGGACACTATAGCTTATTTACTTAAATCTCTGATAAATTGCATAAGTGGTATGATTAGACTTGTAAGCACAGTGGGTAAGGTGTTGGGTTTGCACTATCAAATTAAGACTGTCATTGGTTCGGATACCATGTAAGCATGTATTTATTTTACAAGTCTGCATTGTGGTTTGTGGCTCTATAATATGAATGCATATGTCTTTTAACAACAGTAGTCAAGTCTTCCAATGGACTTGTTAGTGAAACCCAATAGATAGCTTTATTTTCTCTTTGTTTACTCAAATATTGAATGCATATGTCTTATAACTTTAATAGTAAAGTGTTCTAATGACTTGCTTATGACACCACATAGAATATATGATGTTTAGCACCTTGGACACTGTAGCTTATTTACTTAAACCTCTGATAAATTGCGTGACTGGTATGAATAGACTGTTTAGCACAGTAGGTATAGCGTATGGTTTGCACTATCAAATTAAGACTGTCATTGGTTCGAATACCGTGTAATTATGTATTTATTTTACAAGTCTGCATTGTGGTTTGTGGCTCTATAATATGAATGCATATGTCTTTTAACAAAAATAGTCAAGTCTTCCAATTGACTTGTTAGTGAAACCCAATAGATAGCTTTATTTTCTCTTTGTTTACTCAAATATTGAATGCACATGTCTTATAACTTTAATAGTAAAGTGTTCTAATGACTTCCTTATGACACCACATAGAATATACCATGTTTAGTACCTTGGACACTGTAGCTTATTTACTTAAATCTCTGATAAATTGCAGAAGTGGTATGAATAGACTTGTAAGCACAGTGGGTAAGGTGTTGGGTTTGCAGTTTCAAATTAAGACTGTCATTGGTTCGAATACCATGTAAGCATGTATTTATTTTACAAGTCTGCATTGTGGTTTGTGGCTCTATAATATGAATGCATATGTCTTTTAACAAAAATAGTCAAGTCTTCCAATTGACTTGTTAGTGAAATCCAATAGATAGCTTTATTTTCTCTTTGTTTACTCAAATATTGAATGCATATGTCTTATAACTTTAATAGTAAAGTGTTCTAATGACTTGCTTATGACACCACATAGAATAAATTATGTTTAGCATCTTGGACACTGTAGCTTATTTACTTAAACCTCTGATAAATTGCAGGACTAGTATGAATAGACTGGTTAGCACAGTAGTTAATTTGTTGGGTTTGCACTATCAAATTAAGACTGTCATTGGTACGAATACCATGTAAGCATGTGTTTATTTTACAAGTGTGGATTGTGGCTCTATAATATGAATGCATATGTCTTTTAACAACAATAGTCAAGATTTCCAATGGACTTGTAAGTTAAACCCAATAGATAGCTTTATTTTCTCTTTGTTTACTCAAATATTGAATGCATATGTCTTATTACTTTAATAGTAAAGTGTTCTAATGACTTGCTTATGACACCACATAGAATATATCATGTTTAGTACCTTGGACACTGTAGCTTTTTTACTTAAATCTCTGATAAATTGCATCTCTGGTATGTATAGACTGGTTAATACAGTTGGTAAGGTGTTGGGTTTGCACTGTCAACTTAAGACTGTCATTGGTTTGAATCCTGTGTAAGCATGTTTCTTATTTAATAGTCTGCATTGTGGTTTGTGGCTCTGTAATATGAATGCATATGTCTTTTAACAACAATAGTCAAGTCTTCCAATGGAGTCTTAGTGAAACCCAATAGATTGCTTTATTTTCTCTTTGTTTACTGAAATATTGAATGCATATGTCTTATAACTTTAGTAGTAAAGTATTCTAATGACTTGCTTATGACACCCCATAGAATATATCATGTTTAGTACCATGGACACTGTAGCTTATTTAGTTAATCTCTGATAAATTGTGAGACTGGAATGCAGACTGCTTAACACTGTGGGTAAGGTGTTGGGTTTGCACTATCAAATTAAAACTGTCATTGGTTTTGAATTCCATGTAAGCATGTATTTAATTATTTTACAAGTCTGCATTGTGGTTTGTGGCTCTATAATATGAATGCATATGTCTTTTAACAACAATAGTCAAGTCTTCCAATGGACTTGTTTGTGAAACTTAATAGATAGCTTTATTTTCTCTTTGTTTACTCAAATATTGAATGCACATGTCTTATAACTTTAATAGTAAAGTGTTCTAATGACTTGCTTATGACACCACATAGAATATATCATGTTTAGTACCTTGGACACTGTAGCTTATTTACTTAAATCTCTGATAATTTGCTTAAATGGTATGAATAGACTGGTTATCACAGTGGGTAAGGTGTTGGGTTTGCATTATCAAATTAAGACTGTCATTGGTTCGAATACCATATAAGCATGTATTTATTTTACAAGTCTGCTTTGTGGTTTGTGGCTCTATAATATGAATGCATATGTCTTTTAACAACAATAGTCAAGTCTTCCAATGGACTTGTTAGTGAAACCCAATAGATAGCTTTATTTTCTCTTTGTTTACTCAAATATTGAATGCATATGTCTTATAACTTTAATAGTAAAGTGTTCTAATGACTTGCTTATGACACCACATAGAATATATGATGTTTAGTACCTTGGACACTGTAGCTTATTTACTTAAACCTCTGATAAATTGCGTGACTGGTATGAATAGACTGGTTAGCAAAGTAGGTATAGCGTATGGTTTGCACTATCAAATTAAGACTGTCATTGGTTCGAATACCGTGTAATCATGTGTTTTTTTACAAGTCTGCATTGTGGTTTGTGGCTCTATAATATGAATGCATATGTCTTTTAACAACAATAGTCAAGTCTTCCAATGGACTTGTTAGTGAAACCCAATAGATAGCTTTATTTTCTCTTTGTTTACTCAAATATTGAATGCACATGTCTTATAATTTTAATAGTAAAGTGTTCTAATGACTTGCTTATGACACCACATAGAATATACCATGTTTAGTACCTTGGACACTATAGCTTATTTACTTAAATCTCTGATAAATTGCATAAATTATATGAATAGACTTGTAAGCACAGTGGGTAAGGTGTTGGATTTGCACTATCAATTTAAGACTGTCATTGGTTCGAATACCATGTAAGCATGTATTTATTTTACAAGTCTGCATTGTGGTTTGTGGCTCTATAATATGAATGCATATGTCTTTTAACAACAGTAGTCAAGTCTTCCAATGGACTTGTTAGTGAAACCCAATAGATAGCTTTATTTTCTCTTTGTTTACTCAAATATTCAATGCACATGTCTTATAACTTTAATAGTAAAGTGTTCTAATGACTTGCTTATGACACCACAAAGAATATATCATGTTTAGTACCTTGGACACTGTAGCTTATTTACTTAAACCTCTGATAAATTGCATGACTGGTATGAATAGACTGTTTAGCACAGTAGGTATAGCGTATGGTTTGCACTATCAAATTAAGACTGTCATTGGTTCGAATACCGTGTAATTATGTATTTATTTTACAAGTCTGCATTGTGGTTTGTGGCTCTATAATATGAATGCATATGTCTTTTAACAAAAATAGTCAAGTCTTCCAATGGACTTGTTAGTGAAACCCAATAGATAGCTTTATTTTCTCTTTGTTTACTCAAATATTGAATGCACATGTCTTATAACTTTAATAGTAAAGTGTTCTAATGACTTCCTTATGACACCACATAGAATATACCATGTTTAGTACCTTGGACACTGTAGCTTTTTTACTTAAATCTCTGATAAATTGCATCTCTGGTATGTATAGACTGGTTAATACAGTTGGTAAGGTGTTGGGTTTGCACTATCAATTTAAGACTGTCATTGGTTCGAATACCATGTAAGCATGTATTTATTTTACAAGTCTGCATTGTGGTTTGTGGCTCTATAATATGAATGCATATGTCTTTTAACAACAGTAGTCAAGTCTTCCAATGGAGTCTTAGTGAAACCCAATAGATTGCTTTATGTTCTCTTTGTTTACTGAAATATTGAATGCATATGTCTTATAACTTTAGTAGTAAAGTATTCTAATGACTTGCTTATGACACCCCATAGAATATATCATGTTTAGTACCATGGACACTGTAGCTTATTTACCTAATCTCTGATATATTGTGAGACTGGAATGCAGACTGGTTAACACAGTGGGTAAGGTGTTGGGTTTTTCACTATCAAATTAAGACTGTCATTGGTTTTGAATTCCATGTAAGCACGTATTTAATTATTTATAAGTCTGCATTGTGGTTTGTGGCTCTATAATATGAATGCATATGTCTTTTAACAACAATAGTCAAGTCTTCCAATGGACTTGTTAGTGAAACCCAATAGATAGCTTTATTTTCTCTTTGTTTACTCAAATATTGAATGCACATGTCTTATAACTTTAATAGTAAAGTGTTCTAATGACTTGCTTATGACACCACAAAGAATATATCATGTTTAGTACCTTGGACACTATAGCTTATTTACTTAAATCTCTGATAATTTGCCTAAATGGTATGAATAGACTGGTTATCACAGTGGGTAAGGTGTTGGGTTTGCATTATCAAATTAAGACTGTCATGGGTTCGAATACCATGTAAGCATGTATTTATTTTACAAGTCTGCTTTGTTGTTTGTGGCTCTATAATATGAATGCATATGTCTTTTAACAACAATAGTCAAGTCTTCCAATGGACTTGTTAGTGAAACCCAATAGATAGCTTTATTTTCTCTTTGTTTACTCAAATATTGAATGCATATGTCTTATAACTTTAATAGTAAAGTGTTCTAATGACTTGCTTATGACACCACATAGAATATATGATGTTTAGCACCTTGGACACTGTAGCTTATTTACTTAAACCTCTGATAAATTGTGTGACTGGTATGAATAGACTGGTTAGCACAGTAGGTAAGGTCTTGGGTTTGCATTATCAAATTAAGACTGTCACTGGTTCGAATACCATGTAAGCATGTGTTTATTTTACAAGTGTGGATTGTGGCTCTATAATATGAATGCGTATGTCTTTTAGCAACAATAGTCAAGTCTTCCAATGGACTTGTAAGTGAAACCCAATAGATAGCTTTATTTTCTCTTTGTTTACTCAAATAATGAATGCATATGTCTTATAACTTTAATAGTAATGTGTTCTAATGACTTGCTTATGACACCACATAGAATATATCATGTTTAGTACCTTGGACACTGTAGCTTATTTACTTAAATCTCTGATAAATCGCATCTCTGGTATGTATAGACTGGTTAGTACAGTTGGTAAGGTGTTGCGTTTGCACTGTTAACTTAAGACTGTCATTGGTTTGAAAGCACGTTTCTATTTTAATAGTCTGCATTGTGGTTTGTGGCTCTGTAATTTGAATGCATATATCTTTTAACAACAATAGTCAAGTCTTCCAATGGAGTCTTAGTGAAACCCAATAGATAGCTTTATTTTCTCTTTGTTTACTCAAATATTCAATGCACATGTCTTATAACTTTAATAGTAAAGTGTTCTAATGACTTGCTTATGACACCACAAAGAATATATCATGTTTAGTACCTTGGACACTATAGCTTATTTACTTAAATCTCTGATAATTTGCCTAAATGGTATGAATAGACTGGTTATCACAGTGGGTAAGGTGTTGGGTTTGCATTATCAAATTAAGACTGTCATCGGTTCGAATACCATGTAAGCATGTATTTAATTATTTTACAAGTCTGCATTGTGGTTTGTGGCTCTATAATATGAATGCATATGTCTTTTAACAACAATAGTCAAGTCTTCCAATGGACTTGTTAGTGAAACCCAATAGATAGCTTTATTTTCTCTTTGTTTACTCAAATATTGAATGCACGTGTCTTATAACTTTAATAGTAAAGTGTTCTAATGACTTGCTTATGACACCACAAAGAATATATCATGTTTAGTACCTTGGACACTATAGCTTATTTACTTAAATCTCTGATAATTTGCCTAAATGGTATGAATAGACTGGTTATCACAGTGGGTAAGGTGTTGGGTTTGCATTATCAAATTAAGACTGTCATTGGTTCGAATACCATGTAAGCATGTATTTATTTTACAAGTCTGCATTGTGGTTTGTGGCTCTATAATATGAATGCATATGTCTTTTAACAACAGTAGTCAAGTCTTCCAATGGACTTGTTAGTGAAACCCAATAGATAGCTTTATTTTCTCTTTGTTTACTCAAATATTGAATGCATATGTCTTATAACTTTAATAGTAAAGTGTTCTAATGACTTGCTTATGACACCACATAGAATAAATTATGTTTAGCATCTTGGACACTGTAGCTTATTTACTTAAACCTCTGATAAATTGCAGGACTAGTATGAATAGACTGGTTAGCACAGTAGTTAATTTGTTGGGTTTGAACTATCAAATTAAGACTGTCATTGGTTCGAATACCATGTAAGCATGTGTTTATTTTACAAGTGTGGATTGTGACTCTATAATATGAATGCATATGTCTTTTAACAACAATAGTCAAGTCTTCCAAAGGACTTGTAAGTTAAACCCAATAGATAGCTTTATTTTCTCTTTGTTTACTCAAATATTGAATGCATATGTCTTATAACTTTAATAGTAAAGTGTTCTAATGACTTGCTTATGCCACCACATAGAATATATCATGTTTAGTACCTTGGACACTGTAGCTTATTTACTTAAATCTCTGATAAATTGCATCTCTGGTATGTATAGACTGGTTAATACAGTTGGTAAGGTGTTGGGTTTGCACTGTCAACTTAAGACTGTCATTGGTTTGAATCCCATGTAAGCATGTTTCTATTTTAATTATCTGCATTGTGGTTTGTGGCTCTGTAATATGAATGCATATGTCTTTTAACAACAATAGTCAAGTCTTCCAATGGAGTCTTAGTGAAACCCAATAGATTGCTTTATTTTCTCTGTGTTTACTGAAATATTGAATGCATATGTCTTATAACTTTAGTAGTAAAGTATTCTAATGACTTGCTTATGACACCCCATAGAATATATCATGTTTAGTACCATGGACACTGTAGCTTATTTACCTAATCTCTGATATATTGTGAGACTGGAATGCAGACTGGTTAACACAGTGGGTAAGGTGTTGGGTTTTTCACTATCAAATTAAGACTGTCATTGGTTTTGAATTCCATGTAAGCACGTATTTAATTATTTATAAGTCTGCATTGTGGTTTGTGGCTCTATAATATGAATGCATATGTCTTTTAACAACAATAGTCAAGTCTTCCAATGGACTTGTTAGTGAAACCCAATAGATAGCTTTATTTTCTCTTTGTTTACTCAAATATTGAATGCACATGTCTTATAACTTTAATAGTAAAGTGTTCTAATGACTTCCTTATGACACCACATAGAATATACCATGTTTAGTACCTTGGACACTGTAGCTTTTTTACTTAAATCTCTGATAAATTGCATCTCTGGTATGTATAGACTGGTTAATACAGTTGGTAAGGTGTTGGGTTTGCACTATCAATTTAAGACTGTCATTGGTTCGAATACCATGTAAGCATGTATTTATTTTACAAGTCTGCATTGTGGTTTGTGGCTCTATAATATGAATGCATATGTCTTTTAACAACAGTAGTCAAGTCTTCCAATGGAGTCTTAGTGAAACCCAATAGATTGCTTTATGTTCTCTTTGTTTACTGAAATATTGAATGCATATGTCTTATAACTTTAGTAGTAAAGTATTCTAATGACTTGCTTATGACACCCCATAGAATATATCATGTTTAGTACCATGGACACTGTAGCTTATTTACCTAATCTCTGATATATTGTGAGACTGGAATGCAGACTGGTTAACACAGTGGGTAAGGTGTTGGGTTTTTCACTATCAAATTAAGACTGTCATTGGTTTTGAATTCCATGTAAGCACGTATTTAATTATTTATAAGTCTGCATTGTGGTTTGTGGCTCTATAATATGAATGCATATGTCTTTTAACAACAATAGTCAAGTCTTCCAATGGACTTGTTAGTGAAACCCAATAGATAGCTTTATTTTCTCTTTGTTTACTCAAATATTGAATGCACATGTCTTATAACTTTAATAGTAAAGTGTTCTAATGACTTGCTTATGACACCACAAAGAATATATCATGTTTAGTACCTTGGACACTATAGCTTATTTACTTAAATCTCTGATAATTTGCCTAAATGGTATGAATAGACTGGTTATCACAGTGGGTAAGGTGTTGGGTTTGCATTATCAAATTAAGACTGTCATGGGTTCGAATACCATGTAAGCATGTATTTATTTTACAAGTCTGCTTTGTTGTTTGTGGCTCTATAATATGAATGCATATGTCTTTTAACAACAATAGTCAAGTCTTCCAATGGACTTGTTAGTGAAACCCAATAGATAGCTTTATTTTCTCTTTGTTTACTCAAATATTGAATGCATATGTCTTATAACTTTAATAGTAAAGTGTTCTAATGACTTGCTTATGACACCACATAGAATATATGATGTTTAGCACCTTGGACACTGTAGCTTATTTACTTAAACCTCTGATAAATTGTGTGACTGGTATGAATAGACTGGTTAGCACAGTAGGTAAGGTCTTGGGTTTGCATTATCAAATTAAGACTGTCACTGGTTCGAATACCATGTAAGCATGTGTTTATTTTACAAGTGTGGATTGTGGCTCTATAATATGAATGCGTATGTCTTTTAGCAACAATAGTCAAGTCTTCCAATGGACTTGTAAGTGAAACCCAATAGATAGCTTTATTTTCTCTTTGTTTACTCAAATAATGAATGCATATGTCTTATAACTTTAATAGTAATGTGTTCTAATGACTTGCTTATGACACCACATAGAATATATCATGTTTAGTACCTTGGACACTGTAGCTTATTTACTTAAATCTCTGATAAATCGCATCTCTGGTATGTATAGACTGGTTAGTACAGTTGGTAAGGTGTTGCGTTTGCACTGTTAACTTAAGACTGTCATTGGTTTGAAAGCACGTTTCTATTTTAATAGTCTGCATTGTGGTTTGTGGCTCTGTAATTTGAATGCATATATCTTTTAACAACAATAGTCAAGTCTTCCAATGGAGTCTTAGTGAAACCCAATAGATAGCTTTATTTTCTCTTTGTTTACTCAAATATTCAATGCACATGTCTTATAACTTTAATAGTAAAGTGTTCTAATGACTTGCTTATGACACCACAAAGAATATATCATGTTTAGTACCTTGGACACTATAGCTTATTTACTTAAATCTCTGATAATTTGCCTAAATGGTATGAATAGACTGGTTATCACAGTGGGTAAGGTGTTGGGTTTGCATTATCAAATTAAGACTGTCATCGGTTCGAATACCATGTAAGCATGTATTTAATTATTTTACAAGTCTGCATTGTGGTTTGTGGCTCTATAATATGAATGCATATGTCTTTTAACAACAATAGTCAAGTCTTCCAATGGACTTGTTAGTGAAACCCAATAGATAGCTTTATTTTCTCTTTGTTTACTCAAATATTGAATGCACGTGTCTTATAACTTTAATAGTAAAGTGTTCTAATGACTTGCTTATGACACCACAAAGAATATATCATGTTTAGTACCTTGGACACTATAGCTTATTTACTTAAATCTCTGATAATTTGCCTAAATGGTATGAATAGACTGGTTATCACAGTGGGTAAGGTGTTGGGTTTGCATTATCAAATTAAGACTGTCATTGGTTCGAATACCATGTAAGCATGTATTTATTTTACAAGTCTGCATTGTGGTTTGTGGCTCTATAATATGAATGCATATGTCTTTTAACAACAGTAGTCAAGTCTTCCAATGGACTTGTTAGTGAAACCCAATAGATAGCTTTATTTTCTCTTTGTTTACTCAAATATTGAATGCATATGTCTTATAACTTTAATAGTAAAGTGTTCTAATGACTTGCTTATGACACCACATAGAATAAATTATGTTTAGCATCTTGGACACTGTAGCTTATTTACTTAAACCTCTGATAAATTGCGGGACTAGTATGAATAGACTGGTTAGCACAGTAGTTAATTTGTTGGGTTTGAACTATCAAATTAAGACTGTCATTGGTTCGAATACCATGTAAGCATGTGTTTATTTTACAAGTGTGGATTGTGACTCTATAATATGAATGCATATGTCTTTTAACAACAATAGTCAAGTCTTCCAAAGGACTTGTAAGTTAAACCCAATAGATAGCTTTATTTTCTCTTTGTTTACTCAAATATTGAATGCATATGTCTTATAACTTTAATAGTAAAGTGTTCTAATGACTTGCTTATGCCACCACATAGAATATATCATGTTTAGTACCTTGGACACTGTAGCTTATTTACTTAAATCTCTGATAAATTGCATCTCTGGTATGTATAGACTGGTTAATACAGTTGGTAAGGTGTTGGGTTTGCACTGTCAACTTAAGACTGTCATTGGTTTGAATCCCATGTAAGCATGTTTCTATTTTAATTATCTGCATTGTGGTTTGTGGCTCTGTAATATGAATGCATATGTCTTTTAACAACAATAGTCAAGTCTTCCAATGGAGTCTTAGTGAAACCCAATAGATTGCTTTATTTTCTCTGTGTTTACTGAAATATTGAATGCATATGTCTTATAACTTTAGTAGTAAAGTATTCTAATGACTTGCTTATGACACCCCATAGAATATATCATGTTTAGTACCATGGACACTGTAGCTTATTTACCTAATCTCTGATATATTGTGAGACTGGAATGCAGACTGGTTAACACAGTGGGTAAGGTGTTGGGTTTTTCACTATCAAATTAAGACTGTCATTGGTTTTGAATTCCATGTAAGCACGTATTTAATTATTTATAAGTCTGCATTGTGGTTTGTGGCTCTATAATATGAATGCATATGTCTTTTAACAACAATAGTCAAGTCTTCCAATGGACTTGTTAGTGAAACCCAATAGATAGCTTTATTTTCTCTTTGTTTACTCAAATATTGAATGCACATGTCTTATAACTTTAATAGTAAAGTGTTCTAATGACTTCCTTATGACACCACATAGAATATACCATGTTTAGTACCTTGGACACTGTAGCTTTTTTACTTAAATCTCTGATAAATTGCATCTCTGGTATGTATAGACTGGTTAATACAGTTGGTAAGGTGTTGGGTTTGCACTATCAATTTAAGACTGTCATTGGTTCGAATACCATGTAAGCATGTATTTATTTTACAAGTCTGCATTGTGGTTTGTGGCTCTATAATATGAATGCATATGTCTTTTAACAACAGTAGTCAAGTCTTCCAATGGAGTCTTAGTGAAACCCAATAGATTGCTTTATGTTCTCTTTGTTTACTGAAATATTGAATGCATATGTCTTATAACTTTAGTAGTAAAGTATTCTAATGACTTGCTTATGACACCCCATAGAATATATCATGTTTAGTACCATGGACACTGTAGCTTATTTACCTAATCTCTGATATATTGTGAGACTGGAATGCAGACTGGTTAACACAGTGGGTAAGGTGTTGGGTTTTTCACTATCAAATTAAGACTGTCATTGGTTTTGAATTCCATGTAAGCACGTATTTAATTATTTATAAGTCTGCATTGTGGTTTGTGGCTCTATAATATGAATGCATATGTCTTTTAACAACAATAGTCAAGTCTTCCAATGGACTTGTTAGTGAAACCCAATAGATAGCTTTATTTTCTCTTTGTTTACTCAAATATTGAATGCACATGTCTTATAACTTTAATAGTAAAGTGTTCTAATGACTTGCTTATGACACCACAAAGAATATATCATGTTTAGTACCTTGGACACTATAGCTTATTTACTTAAATCTCTGATAATTTGCCTAAATGGTATGAATAGACTGGTTATCACAGTGGGTAAGGTGTTGGGTTTGCATTATCAAATTAAGACTGTCATGGGTTCGAATACCATGTAAGCATGTATTTATTTTACAAGTCTGCTTTGTTGTTTGTGGCTCTATAATATGAATGCATATGTCTTTTAACAACAATAGTCAAGTCTTCCAATGGACTTGTTAGTGAAACCCAATAGATAGCTTTATTTTCTCTTTGTTTACTCAAATATTGAATGCATATGTCTTATAACTTTAATAGTAAAGTGTTCTAATGACTTGCTTATGACACCACATAGAATATATGATGTTTAGCACCTTGGACACTGTAGCTTATTTACTTAAACCTCTGATAAATTGTGTGACTGGTATGAATAGACTGGTTAGCACAGTAGGTAAGGTCTTGGGTTTGCATTATCAAATTAAGACTGTCACTGGTTCGAATACCATGTAAGCATGTGTTTATTTTACAAGTGTGGATTGTGGCTCTATAATATGAATGCGTATGTCTTTTAGCAACAATAGTCAAGTCTTCCAATGGACTTGTAAGTGAAACCCAATAGATAGCTTTATTTTCTCTTTGTTTACTCAAATAATGAATGCATATGTCTTATAACTTTAATAGTAATGTGTTCTAATGACTTGCTTATGACACCACATAGAATATATCATGTTTAGTACCTTGGACACTGTAGCTTATTTACTTAAATCTCTGATAAATCGCATCTCTGGTATGTATAGACTGGTTAGTACAGTTGGTAAGGTGTTGCGTTTGCACTGTTAACTTAAGACTGTCATTGGTTTGAAAGCACGTTTCTATTTTAATAGTCTGCATTGTGGTTTGTGGCTCTGTAATTTGAATGCATATATCTTTTAACAACAATAGTCAAGTCTTCCAATGGAGTCTTAGTGAAACCCAATAGATAGCTTTATTTTCTCTTTGTTTACTCAAATATTCAATGCACATGTCTTATAACTTTAATAGTAAAGTGTTCTAATGACTTGCTTATGACACCACAAAGAATATATCATGTTTAGTACCTTGGACACTATAGCTTATTTACTTAAATCTCTGATAATTTGCCTAAATGGTATGAATAGACTGGTTATCACAGTGGGTAAGGTGTTGGGTTTGCATTATCAAATTAAGACTGTCATCGGTTCGAATACCATGTAAGCATGTATTTAATTATTTTACAAGTCTGCATTGTGGTTTGTGGCTCTATAATATGAATGCATATGTCTTTTAACAACAATAGTCAAGTCTTCCAATGGACTTGTTAGTGAAACCCAATAGATAGCTTTATTTTCTCTTTGTTTACTCAAATATTGAATGCACGTGTCTTATAACTTTAATAGTAAAGTGTTCTAATGACTTGCTTATGACACCACAAAGAATATATCATGTTTAGTACCTTGGACACTATAGCTTATTTACTTAAATCTCTGATAATTTGCCTAAATGGTATGAATAGACTGGTTATCACAGTGGGTAAGGTGTTGGGTTTGCATTATCAAATTAAGACTGTCATTGGTTCGAATACCATGTAAGCATGTATTTATTTTACAAGTCTGCATTGTGGTTTGTGGCTCTATAATATGAATGCATATGTCTTTTAACAACAGTAGTCAAGTCTTCCAATGGACTTGTTAGTGAAACCCAATAGATAGCTTTATTTTCTCTTTGTTTACTCAAATATTGAATGCATATGTCTTATAACTTTAATAGTAAAGTGTTCTAATGACTTGCTTATGACACCACATAGAATAAATTATGTTTAGCATCTTGGACACTGTAGCTTATTTACTTAAACCTCTGATAAATTGCGGGACTAGTATGAATAGACTGGTTAGCACAGTAGTTAATTTGTTGGGTTTGAACTATCAAATTAAGACTGTCATTGGTTCGAATACCATGTAAGCATGTGTTTATTTTACAAGTGTGGATTGTGACTCTATAATATGAATGCATATGTCTTTTAACAACAATAGTCAAGTCTTCCAAAGGACTTGTAAGTTAAACCCAATAGATAGCTTTATTTTCTCTTTGTTTACTCAAATATTGAATGCATATGTCTTATAACTTTAATAGTAAAGTGTTCTAATGACTTGCTTATGCCACCACATAGAATATATCATGTTTAGTACCTTGGACACTGTAGCTTATTTACTTAAATCTCTGATAAATTGCATCTCTGGTATGTATAGACTGGTTAATACAGTTGGTAAGGTGTTGGGTTTGCACTGTCAACTTAAGACTGTCATTGGTTTGAATCCCATGTAAGCATGTTTCTATTTTAATTATCTGCATTGTGGTTTGTGGCTCTGTAATATGAATGCATATGTCTTTTAACAACAATAGTCAAGTCTTCCAATGGAGTCTTAGTGAAACCCAATAGATTGCTTTATTTTCTCTGTGTTTACTGAAATATTGAATGCATATGTCTTATAACTTTAGTAGTAAAGTATTCTAATGACTTGCTTATGACACCCCATAGAATATATCATGTTTAGTACCATGGACACTGTAGCTTATTTACCTAATCTCTGATATATTGTGAGACTGGAATGCAGACTGGTTAACACAGTGGGTAAGGTGTTGGGTTTTTCACTATCAAATTAAGACTGTCATTGGTTTTGAATTCCATGTAAGCACGTATTTAATTATTTATAAGTCTGCATTGTGGTTTGTGGCTCTATAATATGAATGCATATGTCTTTTAACAACAATAGTCAAGTCTTCCAATGGACTTGTTAGTGAAACCCAATAGATAGCTTTATTTTCTCTTTGTTTACTCAAATATTGAATGCACATGTCTTATAACTTTAATAGTAAAGTGTTCTAATGACTTGCTTATGACACCACAAAGAATATATCATGTTTAGTACCTTGGACACTATAGCTTATTTACTTAAACCTCTGATAAATTGCGCGATTGGTATGAATAGACTGGTTAGCACAGTAGGTATAGCGTATGGTTTGCACTATCAAATTAAGACTGTCATTGGTTCGAATACCATGTAATCATGTGATTATTTTACAAGTCTGCATTGTGGTTTGTGGCACTACAATATGAATGCATATGTCTTTTAACAACAATAGTCAAGTCTTCCAATGGACTTGTTAGTGAAACCAATAGATAGCTTTATTTTCTCTTTGTTTACTCAAATATTGAATGCACGTGTCTTATAACTTTAATAGTAAAGTGTTCTAATGACTTGCTTATGACACCACAAAGAATATATCATGTTTAGTACCTTGGACACTATAGCTTATTTACTTAAATCTCTGATAATTTGCCTAAATGGTATGAATAGACTGGTTATCACAGTGGGTAAGGTGTTGGGTTTGCATTATCAAATTAAGACTGTCATCGGTTCGAATACCATGTAAGCATGTATTTAATTATTTTACAAGTCTGCATTGTGGTTTGTGGCTCTATAATATGAATGCATATGTCTTTTAACAACAATAGTCAAGTCTTCCAATGGACTTGTTAGTGAAACCCAATAGATAGCTTTATTTTCTCTTTGTTTACTCAAATATTGAATGCACATGTCTTATAACTTTAATAGTAAAGTGTTCTAATGACTTGCTTATGACACCACAAAGAATATATCATGTTTAGTACCTTGGACACTATAGCTTATTTACTTAAATCTCTGATAATTTGCCTAAATGGTATGAATAGACTGGTTATCACAGTGGGTAAGGTGGTGGGTTTGCATGATCAAATTAAGACTGTCATCGGTTCGAATACCATGTAAGCATGTATTTTTTTTACAAGTCTGCTTTGTGGTTTGTGGCTCTATACTATGAATGCATATGTCTTTTAACAACAATAGTCAAGTCTTCCAATGGACTTGTAAGTGAAACCCAAATAGATAGCTTTATTTTCTCTTTGTTTACTCAAATATTGAATGCATATGTCTTATAACTTTAATAGTAAAGTGTTCTAATGACATGCTTATGACACCCCATAGAATATGTCATGTTTCGTACCTTGGACGCTGTAGCTTATTTACTTAAATCTCTGATAAATTGCATCGCTGTTGTGTATAGACTGGTTAGTACAGTTGGTAAGGTGTTGGGTTTGCACTATCAAATTAAGACTGCCATTGGTTTGAATCCCATGTAAGCATGTTTATATTTTACAAGTGTGGTTTGTGGCTCTATACAATGTAATGCATATGTATTTTAACAACAATAGTCAAGTCTTCCAATGTATTTGTTAGTGAAACCCAATAGATAGCTGTATTTTATCTTTGTTTATTCAAATATTGAATGCATATGTCTCATAACTTTAGTAGTAAAGTATTTTAATGGCTTGCTTATGACACCCTATATAATATATCATGTTTAGTACCATAAACACTGTAGCTTATTTACTTAATCTCTGATAAATTGCAAGACTGGTATGCAGACTGGTTAGCACAGTAGTTAAGGTGTTGGGTTTGTACTTTCAAATTAAGACTGTCATTGGTTTGAATCCCATGTAAGCATGTATTTATTTTACAAGTCTGCATTGTGGTTTGTGGCTCTATAATATGAATGCATATGTCTTTTAACAACAATAGTCAAGTCTTCCAATGGACTTGTTAGTGAAACCCAATAGATAGCTTTATTTTCTCTTTGTTTAGTAAAATATTGAATGCACATGTCTTATAACTTTAATAGTAAATTGTTCTAATGACTTGCTTATGACACCACATAGAATATATCATGTTTAGTACCTTGGACACTACAGCTTATTTACTTAAATCTCTGATAAATTGCATAAAATGGTATGAATAGACTGGTTAGCACAGTGGGTAAGGTGTTGGGTTTGCATTATCAAATTAAGACTATCATTGGTTCTAATACCATGTAATCATGTGACTATTTTACAAGTCTGCATTGTGGTTTGTGGCTCTACAATATGAATGCATATGTCTTTTAACAACAATAGTCAAGTCTTCCAATGGACTTGTTAGTGAAACCCAATAGATAGCTTTATTTTCTCTTTGTTTACTCAAATATTGAATGCACGTGTCTTATAACTTTAATAGTAAAGTGTTCTAATGACTTGCTTATGACACCACAAAGAATATATCATGTTTAGTACCTTGGACACTATAGCTTATTTACTTAAATCTCTGATAATTTGCCTAAATGGTATGAATAGACTGGTTATCACAGTGGGTAAGGTGTTGGGTTTGCATTATCAAATTAAGACTGTCATCGGTTCGAATACCATGTAAGCATGTATTTATTTTACAAGTCTGCTTTGTGGTTTGTGGCTCTATACTATGAATGCATATGTCTTTTAACAACAATAGTCAAGTCTTCCAATGGACTTGTAAGTGAAACCCAAATAGCTTTATTTTCTCTTTGTTTACTCAAATATTGAATGCATATGTCTTATAACTTTAATAGTAAAGTGTTCTAATGACTTGCTTATGACACCCCATAGAATATGTCATGTTTCGTACCTTGGACGCTGTAGCTTATTTACTTAAATCTCTGATAAATTGCATCGCTGTTATGTATAGACTGGTTAGTACAGTTGGTAAGGTGTTGGGTTTGCACTATCAAATTAAGACTGCCATTGGTTTGAATCCCATGTAAGCATGTTTATATTTTACAAGTGTGGTTTGTGGCTCTATACAATGTAATGCATATGTATTTTAACAACAATAGTCAAGTCTTCCAATGTATTTGTTAGTGAAACCCAATAGATAGCTTTATTTTATCTTTGTTTATTCAAATATTGAATGCATATGTCTCATAACTTTAGTAGTAAAGTATTTTAATGGCTTGCTTATGACACCCTATATAATATATCATGTTTAGTACCATAAACACTGTAGCTTATTTACTTAATCTATGATAAATTGCAAGACTGGTATGCAGACTGGTTAGCACAGTAGTTAAGGTGTTGGGTTTGTACTTTCAAATTAAGACTGTCATTGGTTTGAATCCCATGTAAGCATGTATTTATTTTACAAGTCTGCATTGTGGTTTGTGGCTCTATAATATGAATGCATATGTCTTTTAACAACAATAGTCAAGTCTTCCAATGGACTTGTTAGTGAAACCCAATAGATAGCTTTATTTTCTCTTTGTTTAGTAAAATATTGAATGCACATGTCTTATAACTTTAATAGTAAATTGTTCTAATGACTTGCTTATGACACCACATAGAATATATCATGTTTAGTACCTTGGACACTATAGCTTATTTACTTAAATCTCTGATAAATTGCATAAAATGGTATGAATAGACTGGTTAGCACAGTGGGTAAGGTGTTGGGTTTGCATTATCAAATTAAGACTATCATTGGTTCGAATACCATATAAGCATGTTTTTATTTTACAAGTCTGCATTGTGGTTTGTGGCTCTATAATATGAATGCATATGTCTTTTAACAACAATAGTCAAGTCTTCCAATGGACTTGTTAGTGAAACCCAATAGATAGCTTTATTTTCTCTTTGTTTACTCAAATATTGAATGCATATGTCTTGTAACTTTAATAGTAAAGTGTTCTAATGACTTGCTTATGACACCACATAGAATATATGATGTTTAGCACCTTGGACACTGTAGCTTATTTACTTAAACCTCTGATAAATTGCGTGATTGGTATGAATAGACTGGTTAGCACAGTAGGTATATCGTATGGTTTGCACTATCAAATTAAGACTGTCATTGGTTCGAATACCATGTAATAATGTGTTTATTTAACAAGTCTGCATTGTGGTTTGTGGCTCTACAATATGAATGCATATGTCTTTTAACAACAATAGTCAAGTCTTCCAATGGACTTGTTAGTGAAACCCAATAGATAGCTTTATTTTCTCTTTGTTTACTCAAATATTGAATGCACGTGTCTTATAACTTTAATAGTAAAGTGTTCTAATGACTTGCTTATGACACGACAAAGAATATATCATGTTTAGTACCTTGGACACTATAGCTTATTTACTTAAATCTCTGATAATTTGCCTAAATGGTATGAATTGACTGGTTATCACAGTGGGTAAGATGTTGGGTTTGCATTATCAAATTAAGACTGTCATCGGTTCGAATATCATAAAAGCATGTATTTATTTTACAAGTCTGCTTTGTGGTTTGTGGCTCTATAATATGAATGCATATGTCTTTTAACAACAATAGTCAAGTCTTCCAATGGACTTGTTAGTGAAACCCAATAGATAGCTTAATTTTCTCTTTGTTTACTCAAATATTGAATGCATATGTCTTATAACTTTAATAATAAAGTGTTCTAATGACTTGCTTATGACACCACATAGAATATATGATGTTTAGCACCTTGGACACTGTAGCTTATTTACTTAAACCTCTGCTAAATTGCGTGAATGGTATGAATAGACTGTTTAGCACAGTAGGTATAGCGTATGGTTTGCACTATCAAATTAAGACTGTCATTGGTTCGAATACCGTGTAATTATGTATTTATTTTACAAGTCTGCATTGTGGTTTGTGGCTCTATAATATGAATGCATATGTCTTTTAACAAAAATAGTCAAGTCTTCCAATGGACTTGTTAGTGAAACCCAATAGATAGCTTTATTTTCTCTTTGTTTACTCAAATATTGAATGCACATGTCTTATAACTGTAATAGTAAAGTGTTCTAATGACTTGCTTATGACACCACATAGAATAAATTATGTTTAGCATCTTGGACACTGTAGCTTATTTACGTAAACCTCTGATAATTTGCGGGACTAGTATGAATAGACTGGTTATCACAGTAGTTAATTTGTTGGGTTTGCACTATCAAATTAAGACTGTCATTGATTCGAATACCATGTAAGCATGTGTTTATTTTACAAGTGTGGATTGTGGCTCTATAATATGAATGCATATGTCTTTTAACAACAATAGTCAAGATTTCCAATGGACTTGTAAGTTAAACCCAATAGATAGCTTTATTTTCTCTTTGTTTACTCAAATATTGAATGCATATGTCTTATAACTTTAATAGTAAAGTGTTCTAATGACTTGCTTATGACACCACATAGAATATATCATGTTTAGTACCTTGGACACTGTAGCTTTTTTACTTAAATCTCTGATAAATTGCATCTATGGTATGTATAGACTGGTTAATACAGTTGGTAAGGTGTTGGGTTTGCACTGTCAACTTAAGACTGTCATTGGTTTGAATCCCGCGTAAGCATGTTTCTTATTTAATAGTCTGCATTGTGGTTTGTGGCTCTGTAATATGAATGCATATGTCTTTTAACAACAATAGTCAAGTCTTCCAATGGAGTCTTAGTGAAACCCAATAGATTGCTTTATTTTCTCTTTGTTTACTGAAATATTGAATGCATATGTCTTATAACTTTAGTAGTAAAGTATTCTAATGACTTGCTTATGACACCCCATAGAATATATCATGTTTAGTACCATGGACACTGTAGCTTATTTACTTAATCTCTGATAAATTGTGAGACTGGAATGCAGACTGTTTAACACTGTGGGTAAGGTGTTGGGTTTGCACTATCAAATTAAAACTGTCATTGGTTTTGAATTCCATGTAAGCATGTATTTAATTATTTTACAAGTCTGCATTGTGGTTTGTGGCTCTATAATATGAATGCATATGTCTTTTAACAACAATAGTCAAGTCTTCCAATGGACTTGTTTGTGAAACCCAATAGATAGCTTTATTTTCTCTTTGTTTACTCAAATATTGAATGCACATGTCTTATAACTTTAATAGTAAAGTGTTCTAATGACTTGCTTATGACACCACATAGAATATATCATGTTTAGTACCTTGGACACTGTAGCTTATTTACTTAAATATCTGATAATTTGCTTAAATGGTATGAATAGACTGGTTATCACAGTGGGTAAGGTGTTGGGTTTGCATTATCAAATTAAGACTGTCATTGGTTCGAATACCATATAAGCATGTATTTATTTTACAAGTCTGCTTTGTGGTTTGTGGCTCTATAATATGAATGCATATGTCTTTTAACAACAATAGTCAAGCCTTCCAATGGACTTGTTAGTGAAACCCAATAGATAGCTTTATTTTCTCTTTGTTTACTCAAATATTGAATGCATATGTCTTATAACTTTAATAGTAAAGTGTTCTAATGACTTGCTTATGACACCACATAGAATATATGATGTTTAGCACCTTGGACACTGTAGCTTATTTACTTAAACCTCTGATAAATTGCGTGACTGGTATGAATAGACTGGTTAGCACAGTAGGTATAGCGTATGGTTTGCACTATCAAATTAAGACTGTCATTGGTTCGAATACCGTGTAATCTTGTGTTTTTTTTACAAGTCTGCATTGTGGTTTGTGGCTCTATAATATGAATGCATATGTCTTTTAACAACAATAGTCAAGTCTTCCAATGGACTTGTTAGTGAAACCCAATAGATAGCTTTAGTTTCTCTTTGTTTACTCAAATATTGAATGCACATGTCTTATAACTTTAATAGTAAAGTGTTCTAATGACTTGCTTATGACACCACATAGAATATACCATGTTTAGTACCTTGGACACTATAGCTTATTTACTTAAATCTCTGATAAATTGCATAAATGATATGAATAGACTTGTAAGCACAGTGGGTAAGGTGTTGGGTTTGCACTATCAAATTAAGACTGTCATTGTTTCGAATACCATGTAAGCATGTATTTATTTTACAAGTCTGCATTGTGATTTGTGGCTCTATAATATGAATGCATATGTCTTTTAACAACAGTAGTCAAGTCTTCCAATGGACTTGTTAGTGAAACCCAATAGATAGCTTTATTTTCTCTTTGTTTACTCAAATATTGAATGCATATGTCTTATAACTTTAATAGTAAAGTGTTCTAATGACTTGCTTATGACACCACATAGAATAAATTATGTTTAGCATCTTGGACACTGTAGCTTATTTACTTAAACCTCTGATAAATTGCGGGACTAGTATGAATAGACTGGTTAGCACAGTAGTTAATTTGTTGGGTTTGCACTATCAAATTAAGACTGTCATTGGCTCGAATACCATGTAAGCATGTGTTTATTTTAGAAGTGTGGATTGTGGCTCTATAATATGAATGCATATGTCTTTTAACAACAATAGTCAAGATTTCCAATGGACTTGTAAGTTAAACCCAATAGATAGCTTTATTTTCTCTTTGTTTACTCAACTATTGAATGCATATGTCTTATAACTTTAATAGTAAAGTGTTCTAATGACTTGCTTATGCCACCACATAGAATATATCATGTTTAGTACCTTGGACACTGTAGCTTATTTACTTAAATCTCTGATAAATTGCATCTCTGGTATGTATAGACTGGTTAATACAGTTGGTAAGGTGTTGGGTTTGCACTGTCAACTTAAGACTGTCATTGGTTTGAATCCCATGTAAGCATGTTTCTATTTTAATTATCTGCATTGTGGTTTGTGGCTCTGTAATATGAATGCATATGTCTTTTAACAACAATAGTCAAGTCTTCCAATGGAGTCTTAGTGAAACCCAATAGATTGCTTTATTTTCTCTTTGTTTACTGAAATATTGAATGCATATGTCTTATAACTTTAGTAGTAAAGTATTCTAATGACTTGCTTATGACACCCCATAGAATATATCATGTTTAGTACCATGGACACTGTAGCTTATTTACCTAATCTCTGATATATTGTGAGACTGGAATGCAGACTGGTTAACACAGTGGGTAAGGTGTTGGGTTTTTCACTATCAAATTAAGACTGTCATTGGTTTTGAATTCCATGTAAGCACGTATTTAATTATTTATAAGTCTGCATTGTGGTTTGTGGCTCTATAATATGAATGCATATGTCTTTTAACAACAATAGTCAAGTCTTCCAATGGACTTGTTAGTGAAACCCAATAGATAGCTTTATTTTCTCTTTGTTTACTCAAATATTGAATGCACATGTCTTATAACTTTAATAGTAAAGTGTTCTAATGACTTGCTTATGACACCACAAAGAATATATCATGTTTAGTACCTTGGACACTATAGCTTATTTACTTAAATCTCTGATAATTTGCCTAAATGGTATGAATAGACTGGTTATCACAGTGAGTAAGGTGTTGGGTTTGCATTATCAAATTAAGACTGTCATCGGTTCGAATACCATGTAAGCATGTATTTATTTTACAAGTCTGCTTTGTGGTTTGTGGCTCTATAATATGAATGCATATGTCTTTTAACAACAATAGTCAAGTCTTCCAATGGACTTGTTAGTGAAACCCAATAGATAGCTTTATTTTCTCTTTGTTTACTCAAATATTGAATGCATATGTCTTATAACTTTAATAGTAAAGTGTTCTAATGACTTGCTTATGACACCACATAGAATATATGATGTTTAGCACCTTGGACACTGTAGCTTATTTACTTAAACCTCTGATAAATTGTGTGACTGGTATGAATAGACTGGTTAGCACAGTAGGTAAGGTGTTGGGTTTGCACTATCAAATTAAGACTGTCACTGGTTCGAATACCATGTAAGCATGTGTTTATTTTACAAGTGTGGATTGTGGCTCTATAATATGAATGCATATGTCTTTTAGCAACAATAGTCAAGTCTTCCAATGGACTTGTAAGTGAAACCCAATAGATAGCTTTATTTTCTCTTTGTTTACTCAAATAATGAATGCATATGTCTTATAACTTTAATAGTAATGTGTTCTAATGACTTGCTTATGACACCACATAGAATATATCATGTTTAGTACCTTGGACACTGTAGCTTATTTACTTAAATCTCTGATAAATCGCATCTCTGTTATGTATAGACTGGTTAGTACAGTTGGTAAGGTGTTGGGTTTGCACTGTTAACTTAAGACTGTCATTGGTTTGAAAGCATGTTTCTATTTTAATAGTCTGCATTGTGGTTTGTGGCTCTGTAATTTGAATGCATATGTCTTTTAACAACAATAGTCAAGTCTTCCAATGGAGTCTTAGTGAAACCCAATAGATAGCTTTATTTTCTCTTTGTTTACTCAAATATTCAATGCACATGTCTTATAACTTTAATAGTAAAGTGTTCTAATGACTTGCTTATGACACCACAAAGAATATATCATGTTTAGTACCTTGGACACTATAGCTTATTTACTTAAATCTCTGATAATTTGCCTAAATGGTATGAATAGACTGGTTATCACAGTGGGTAAGGTGTTGGGTTTGCATTATCAAATTAAGACTGTCATTGGTTCGGATACCATGTAAGCATGTATTTAATTATTTTACAAGTCTGCATTGTGGTTTGTGGCTCTATAATATGAATGCATATGTCTTTTAACAACAATAGTCAAGTCTTCCAATGGACTTGTTAGTGAAGCCCAATAGATAGCTTTATTTTCTCTTTGTTTACTCAAATATTCAATGCACATGTCTTATAACTTTAATAGTAAAGTGTTCTAATGACTTGCTTATGACACCACAAAGAATATATTATGTTTAGTACCTTGGACACTATAGCTTATTTACTTAAACCTCTGATAAATTGCATGATTGGTATGAATAGACTGGTTAGCACAGTGGGTATAGCGTATGGTTTGCACTATCAAATTAAGACTGTCATTGGTTTGAATACCATG
This sequence comes from Pseudophryne corroboree, assembly GCF_028390025.1. Lineage (NCBI taxonomy): Eukaryota > Metazoa > Chordata > Amphibia > Anura > Myobatrachidae > Pseudophryne > Pseudophryne corroboree. The sequence continues at coordinate 710,564,742 of NC_086449.1, read as the reverse complement.
TAATCATGTGATTATTTTACAAGTCTGCATTGTGGTTTGTGGCTCTACAATATGAATGCATATGTCTTTTAACAACAATAGTCAAGTCTTCTAATGGACTTGTTAGTGAAACCAATAGATAGCTTTATTTTCTCTTTGTTTACTCAAATATTGAATGCACGTGTCTTATAACTTTAATAGTAAAGTGTTCTAATGACTTGCTTATGACACCACAAAGAATATATCATGTTTAGTACCTTGGACACTATAGCTTATTTACTTAAATCTCTGATAATTTGCCTAAATGGTATGAATAGACTGGTTATCACAGTGGGTAAGGTGTTGGGTTTGCATTATCAAATTAAGACTCTCATCGGTTCGAATACTATGTAAGCATGAATTTAATTATTTTACAAGTCTGCATTGTGGTTTGTGGCTCTATAATATGAATGCATATGTCTTTTAACAACAATAGTCAAGTCTTCCAATGGACTTGTTAGTGAAACCCAATAGATAGCTTTATTTTCTCTTTGTTTACTCAAATATTGAATGCACGTGTCTTATAACTTTAATAGTAAAGTGTTCTAATGACTTGCTTATGACACCACAAAGAATATATCATGTTTAGTACCTTGGACACTATAGCTTATTTACTTAAATCTCTGATAATTTGCCTAAATGGTATGAATAGACTGGTTATCACAGTGGGTAAGGTGTTGGGTTTGCATGATCAAATTAAGATTGTCATCGGTTCGAATACCATGTAAGCATGTATTTTTTTTACAAGTCTGCTTTGTGGTTTGTGGCTCTATACTATGAATGCATATGTCTTTTAACAACAATAGTCAAGTCTTCCAATGGACTTGTAAGTGAAACCCAAATAGATAGCTTTATTTTCTCTTTGTTTACTCAAATATTGAATGCATATGTCTTATAACTTTAATAGTAAAGTGTTCTAATGACATGCTTATGACACCCCATAGAATATGTCATGTTTCGTACCTTGGACGCTGTAGCTTATTTACTTAAATCTCTGATAAATTGCATCGCTGTTATGTATAGACTGGTTAGTACAGTTGGTAAGGTGTTGGGTTTGCACTATCAAATTAAGACTGCCATTGGTTTGAATCCCATGTAAGCATGTTTATATTTTACAAGTGTGGTTTGTGGCTCTATACAATGTAATGCATATGTATTTTAACAACAATAGTCAAGTCTTCCAATGTATTTGTTAGTGAAACCCAATAGATAGCTTTATTTTATCTTTGTTTATTCAAATATTGAATGCATATGTCTCATAACTTTAGTAGTAAAGTATTTTAATGGCTTGCTTATGACACCCTATATAATATATCATGTTTAGTACCATAAACACTGTAGCTTATTTACTTAATCTCTGATAAATTGCAAGACTGGTATGCAGACTGGTTAGCACAGTAGTTAAGGTGTTGGGTTTGTACTTTCAAATTAAGACTGTCATTGGTTTGAATCCCATGTAAGCATGTATTTATTTTACAAGTCTGCATTGTGGTTTGTGGCTCTATAATATGAATGCATATGTCTTTTAACAACAATAGTCAAGTCTTCCAATGGACTTGTTAGTGAAACCCAATAGATAGCTTTATTTTCTCTTTGTTTAGTAAAATATTGAATGCACATGTCTTATAACTTTAATAGTAAATTGTTCTAATGACTTGCTTATGACACCACATAGAATATATCATGTTTAGTACCTTGGACACTACAGCTTATTTACTTAAATCTCTGATAAATTGCATAAAATGGTATGAATAGACTGGTTAGCACAGTGGGTAAGGTGTTGGGTTTGCATTATCAAATTAAGACTATCATTGGTTCTAATACCATGTAATCATGTGATTATTTTACAAGTCTGCATTGTGGTTTGTGGCTCTACAATATGAATGCATATGTCTTTTAACAACAATAGTTAAGTCTTCCAATGGACTTGTTAGTGAAACCCAATAGATAGCTTTATTTTCTCTTTGTTTACTCAAATATTGAATGCACGTGTCTTACAACTTTAATAGTAAAGTGTTCTAATGACTTGCTTATGACACCACAAAGAATATATCATGTTTAGTACCTTGGACACTATAGCTTATTTACTTAAATCTCTGATAATTTGCCTAAATGGTATGAATAGACTGGTTATCACAGTGGGTAAGGTGTTGGGTTTGCATTATCAAATTAAGACTGTCATCGGTTCGGATACTATGTAAGCATGTGTTTGTTTTACAAGTGTGGATTGTGGCTCTATAATATGAATGCATATGTCTTTTAACAACAATAGTCAAGTCTTCCAATGGACTTGTAAGTGAAACCCAATAGATAGCTTTATTTTCTCTTTGTTTACTCAAATAATGAATGCATATGTCTTATAACTTTAATAGTAATGTGTTCTAATGACTTGCTTATGACACCACATAGAATATATCATGTTTAGTACCTTGGACACTGTAGCTTATTTACTTAAATCTCTGATAAATTGCATCTCTGGTATGTATAGACTGGTTAGTACAGTTGGTAAGGTGTTGGGTTTGCACTGTTAACTTAAGACTGTCATTGGTTTGAAAGCATTTTTCTATTTTAATAGTCTGCATTGTGGTTTGTGGTTCTGTAATTTGAATGCATATGTCTTTTAACAACAATAGTCAAGTCTTCCAATGGAGTCTTAGTGAAACCCAATAGATAGCTTTATTTTCTCTTTGTTTACTCAAATATTCAATGCACATGTCTTATAACTTTAATAGTAAAGTGTTCTAATGACTTGCTTATGACACCACAAAGAATATATCATGTTTAGTACCTTGGACACTATAGCTTATTTACTTAAACCTCTGATAAATTGCATGATTGGTATGAATAGACTGGTTAGCACAGTAGGTATAGCGTATGGTTTGCACTATCAAATTAAGACTGTCATTGGTTCGAATACCATGTAATCATGTGATTATTTTACAAGTCTGCATTGTGGTTTGTGGCTCTACAATATGAATGCATATGTCTTTTAACAACAATAGTCAAGTCTTCCAATGGACTTGTTAGTGAAACCAATAGATAGCTTAATTTTCTCTTTGTTTACTCAAATATTGAATGCACGTGTCTTATAACTTTAATAGTAAAGTGTTCTAATGACTTGCTTATGACACCACAAAGAATATATCATGTTTAGTACCTTGGACACTATAGCTTATTTACTTAAATCTCTGATAATTTGCCTAAACGGTATGAATAGACTGGTTATCACAGTGGGTAAGGTGTTGGGTTTGCATTATCAAATTAAGACTCTCATCGGTTCGAATACCATGTAAGCATGTATTTAATTATTTTACAAGTCTGCATTGTGGTTTGTGGCTCTATAATATGAATGCATATGTCTTTTAACAACAATAGTCAAGTCTTCCAATGGACTTGTTAGTGAAACCAAATAGATAGCTTTATTTTCTCTTTGTTTACTCAAATATTGAATGCACGTGTCTTATAACTTTAATAGTAAAGTGTTCTAATGACTTGCTTATGACACCACAAAGAATATATCATGTTTAGTACCTTGGACACTATAGCTTATTTACTTAAATCTCTGATAATTTGCCTAAATGGTATGAATAGACTGGTTATCACAGTGGGTAAGGTGTTGGGTTTGCATGATCAAATTAAGACTGTCATCGGTTCGAATACCATGTAAGCATGTATTTTTTTTACAAGTCTGCTTTGTGGTTTGTGGCTCTATACTATGAATGCATATGTCTTTTAACAACAATAGTCAAGTCTTCCAATGGACTTGTAAGTGAAACCCAAATAGATAGCTTTATTTTCTCTTTGTTTACTCAAATATTGAATGCATATGTCTTATAACTTTAATAGTAAAGTGTTCTAATGACATGCTTATGACACCCCATAGAATATGTCATGTTTCGTACCTTGGACGCTGTAGCTTATTTACTTAAATCTCTGATAAATTGCATCGCTGTTATGTATAGACTGGTTAGTACAGTTGGTAAGGTGTTGGGTTTGCGCTATCAAATTAAGACTGCCATTGGTTTGAATCCCATGTAAGCATGTTTATATTTTACAAGTGTGGATTGTGGCTCTATAATATGAATGCATATGTCTTTTAACAACAATAGTCAAGTCTTCCAATGGACTTGTAAGTGAAACCCAATAGATAGCTTTATTTTCTCTTTGTTTACTCAAATAATGAATGCATATGTCTTATAACTTTAATAGTAATGTGTTCTAATGACTTGCTTATGACACCACATAGAATATATCATGTTTAGTACCTTGGACACTGTAGCTTATTTACTTAAATCTCTGATAAATTGCATCTCTGGTATGTATAGACTGGTTAGTACAGTTGGTAAGGTGTTGGGTTTGCACTGTTAACTTAAGACTGTCATTGGTTTGAAAGCATGTTTCTATTTTAATAGTCTGCATTGTGGTTTGTGGTTCTGTAATTTGAATGCATATGTCTTTTAACAACAATAGTCAAGTCTTCCAATGGAGTCTTAGTGAAACCCAATAGATAGCTTTATTTTCTCTTTGTTTACTCAAATATTCAATGCACATGTCTTATAACTTTAATAGTAAAGTGTTCTAATGACTTGCTTATGACACCACAAAGAATATATCATGTTTAGTACCTTGGACACTATAGCTTATTTACTTAAATCTCTGATAATTTGCCTAAATGGTATGAATAGACTGGTTATCACAGTGGGTAAGGTGTTGGGTTTGCATTATCAAATTAAGGCTGTCATCGGTTCGAATACCATGTAAGCATGTATTTATTTTACAAGTCTGCATTGTGGTTTGTGGCTCTATAATATGAATGCATATGTCTTTTAACAACAGTAGTCAAGTCTTCCAATGGACTTGTTAGTGAAACCCAATAGATAGCTTTATTTTCTCTTTGTTTACTCAAATAATGAATGCATATGTCTTATAACTTTAATAGTAATGTGTTCTAATGACTTGCTTATGACACCACATAGAATATATCATGTTTAGTACCTTGGACACTGTAGCTTATTTACTTAAATCTCTGATAAATCGCATCTCTGGTATGTATAGACTGGTTAGTACAGTTGGTAAGGTGTTGGGTTTGCACTGTTAACTTAAGACTGTCATTGGTTTGAAAGCATGTTTCTATTTTAATAGTCTGCATTGTGGTTTGTGGCTCTGTAATTTGAATGCATATGTCTTTTAACAACAATAGTCAAGTCTTCCAATGGAGTCTTAGTGAAACCCAATAGATAGCTTTATTTTCTCTTTGTTTACTCAAATATTCAATGCACATGTCTTATAACTTTAATAGTAAAGTGTTCTAATGACTTGCTTATGACACCACAAAGAATATATCATGTTTAGTACCTTGGACACTATAGCTTATTTACTTAAATCTCTGATAATTTGCCTAAATGGTATGAATAGACTGGTTATCACAGTGGGTAAGGTGTTGGGTTTGCATTATCAAATTAAGACTGTCATTGGTTCGGATACCATGTAAGCATGTATTTAATTATTTTACAAGTCTGCATTGTGGTTTGTGGCTCTATAATATGAATGCATATGTCTTTTAACAACAATAGTCAAGTCTTCCAATGGACTTGTTAGTGAAGCCCAATAGATAGCTTTATTTTCTCTTTGTTTACTCAAATATTCAATGCACATGTCTTATAACTTTAATAGTAAAGTGTTCTAATGACTTGCTTATGACACCACAAAGAATATATTATGTTTAGTACCTTGGACACTATAGCTTATTTACTTAAACCTCTGATAAATTGCATGATTGGTATGAATAGACTGGTTAGCACAGTGGGTATAGCGTATGGTTTGCACTATCAAATTAAGACTGTCATTGGTTTTAATACCATGTAATCATGTGATTATTTTACAAGTCTGCATTGTGGTTTGTGGCTCTACAATATGAATGCATATGTCTTTTAACAACAATAGTCAAGTCTTCTAATGGACTTGTTAGTGAAACCAATAGATAGCTTTATTTTCTCTTTGTTTACTCAAATATTGAATGCACGTGTCTTATAACTTTAATAGTAAAGTGTTCTAATGACTTGCTTATGACACCACAAAGAATATATCATGTTTAGTACCTTGGACACTATAGCTTATTTACTTAAATCTCTGATAATTTGCCTAAATGGTATGAATAGACTGGTTATCACAGTGGGTAAGGTGTTGGGTTTGCATTATCAAATTAAGACTCTCATCGGTTCGAATACCATGTAAGCATGAATTTAATTATTTTACAAGTCTGCATTGTGGTTTGTGGCTCTATAATATGAATGCATATGTCTTTTAACAACAATAGTCAAGTCTTCCAATGGACTTGTTAGTGAAACCCAATAGATAGCTTTATTTTCTCTTTGTTTACTCAAATATTGAATGCACGTGTCTTATAACTTTAATAGTAAAGTGTTCTAATGACTTGCTTATGACACCACAAAGAATATATCATGTTTAGTACCTTGGACACTATAGCTTATTTACTTAAATCTCTGATAATTTGCCTAAATGGTATGAATAGACTGGTTATCACAGTGGGTAAGGTGTTGGGTTTGCATGATCAAATTAAGATTGTCATCGGTTCGAATACCATGTAAGCATGTATTTATTTTACAAGTCTGCATTGTGGTTTGTGGCTCTATAATATGAATGCATATGTCTTTTAACAACAGTAGTCAAGTCTTCCAATGGACTTGTTAGTGAAACCCAATAGATAGCTTTATTTTCTCTTTGTTTACTCAAATATTGAATGCATATGTCTTATAACTTTAATAGTAAAGTGTTCTAATGACTTGCTTATGACACCACATAGAATAAATTATGTTTAGCATCTTGGACACTGTAGCTTATTTACTTAAACCTCTGATAAATTGCAGGACTAGTATGAATAGACTGGTTAGCACAGTAGTTAATTTGTTGGGTTTGCACTATCAAATTAAGACTGTCATTGATTCGAATACCATGTAAGCATGTGTTTATTTTGCAAGTGTGGATTGTGGCTCTATAATATGAATGCATATGTTTTTTAACAACAATAGTCAAGATTTCCAATGGACTTGTAAGTTAAACCCAATAGATAGCTTTATTTTCTCTTTGTTTACTCAAATATTGAATGCATATGTCTTATAACTTTAATAGTAAAGTGTTCTAATGACTTGCTTATGACACCACATAGAATATATCATGTTTAGTACCTTGGACACTGTAGCTTTTTTACTTAAATCTCTGATAAATTGCATCTCTGGTATGTATAGACTGGTTAATACAGTTGGTAAGGTGTTGGGTTTACACTGTCAACTTAAGACTGTCATTGGTTTGAATCCCGCGTAAGCATGTTTCTTATTTAATAGTCTGCATTGTGGTTTGTGGCTCTGTAATATGAATGCATATGTCTTTTAACAACAATAGTCAAGTCTTCCAATGGAGTCTTAGTGAAACCCAATAGATTGCTTTATTTTCTCTTTGTTTACTGAAATATTGAATGCATATGTCTTATAACTTTAGTAGTAAAGTATTCTAATGACTTGCTTATGACACCCCATAGAATATATCATGTTTAGTACCATGGACACTGTAGCTTATTTACTTAATCTCTGATAAATTGTGAGACTGGAATGCAGACTGTTTAACACTGTGGGTAAGGTGTTGGGTTTGCACTATCAAATTAAAACTGTCATTGGTTTTGAATTCCATGTAAGCATGTATTTAATTATTTTACAAGTCTGCATTGTGGTTTGTGGCTCTATAATATGAATGCATATGTCTTTTAACAACAATAGTCAAGTCTTCCAATGGACTTGTTTGTGAAACCCAATAGATAGCTTTATTTTCTCTTTGTTTACTCAAATATTGAATGCACATGTCTTATAACTTTAATAGTAAAGTGTTCTAATGACTTGCTTATGACACCACATAGAATATATCATGTTTAGTACCTTGGACACTGTAGCTTATTTACTTAAATCTCTGATAATTTGTTTAAATGGTATGAATAGACTGGTTATCACAGTGGGTAAGGTGTTGGGTTTGCATTATCAAATTAAGACTGTCATTGGATCGAATACCATATAAGCATGTATTTATTTTACAAGTCTGCTTTGTGGTTTGTGGCTCTATAATATGAATGCATATGTCTTTTAACAACAATAGTCAAGTCTTCCAATGGACTTGTTAGTGAAACCCAATAGATAGCTTTATTTTCTCTTTGTTTACTCAAATATTGAATGCATATGTCTTATAACTTTAATAGTAAAGTGTTCTAATGACTTGCTTATGACACCACATAGAATATATGATGTTTAGCACCTTGGACACTGTAGCTTATTTACTTAAACCTATGATAAATTGCGTGACTGGTATGAATAGACTGGTTAGCACAGTAGGTATAGCGTATGGTTTGCACTATCAAATTAAGACTGTCATTGGTTCGAATACCGTGTAATCATGTGTTTTTTTTACAAGTCTGCATTGTGGTTTGTGGCTCTATAATATGAATGCATATGTCTTTTAACAACAATAGTCAAGTCTTCCAATGGACTTGTTAGTGAAACCCAATAGATAGCTTTATTTTCTCTTTGTTTACTCAAATATTGAATGCACATGTCTTATAACTTTAATAGTAAAGTGTTCTAATGACTTGCTTATGACACCACATAGAATATACCATGTTTGGTACCTTGGACACTATATCTTATTTACTTAAATCTCTGATAAATTGCATAAATGATATGAATAGACTTGTAAGCACAGTGGGTAAGGTGTTGGGTTTGCACTATCAAATTAAGACTGTCATTGTTTCGAATACCATGTAAGCATGTATTTATTTTACAAGTCTGCATTGTGATTTGTGGCTCTATAATATGAATGCATATGTCTTTTAACAACAGTAGTCAAGTCTTCCAATGGACTTGTTAGTGAAACCCAATAGATAGCTTTATTTTCTCTTTGTTTACTCAAATATTGAATGCATATGTCTTATAACTTTAATAGTAAAGTGTTCTAATGACTTGCTTATGACACCACATAGAATAAATTATGTTTAGCATCTTGGACACTGTAGCTTATTTACTTAAACCTCTGATAAATTGCGGGACTAGTATGAATAGACTGGTTAGCACAGTAGTTAATTTGTTGGGTTTGCACTATCAAATTAAGACTGTCATTGGCTCGAATACCATGTAAGCATGTGTTTATTTTACAAGTGTGGATTGTGGCTCTATAATATGAATGCATATGTCTTTTAACAACAATAGTCAAGATTTCCAATGGACTTGTAAGTTAAACCCAATAGATAGCTTTATTTTCTCTTTGTTTACTCAAATATTGAATGCATATGTCTTATAACTTTAATAGTAAAGTGTTCTAATGACTTGCTTATGACACCACATAGAATATATCATGTTTAGTACCTTGGACACTGTAGCTTTTTTACTTAAATCTCTGATAAATTGCATCTCTGGTATGTATAGACTGGTTAATACAGTTGGTAAGGTGTTGGGTTTACACTGTCAACTTAAGACTGTCATTGGTTTGAATCCCGCGTAAGCATGTTTCTTATTTAATAGTCTGCATTGTGGTTTGTGGCTCTGTAATATGAATGCATATGTCTTTTAACAACAATAGTCAAGTCTTCCAATGGAGTCTTAGTGAAACCCAATAGATTGCTTTATTTTCTCTTTGTTTACTGAAATATTGAATGCATATGTCTTATAACTTTAGTAGTAAAGTATTCTAATGACTTGCTTATGACACCCCATAGAATATATCATGTTTAGTACCATGGACACTGTAGCTTATTTACTTAATCTCTGATAAATTGTGAGACTGGAATGCAGACTGTTTAACACTGTGGGTAAGGTGTTGGGTTTGCACTATCAAATTAAAACTGTCATTGGTTTTGAATTCCATGTAAGCATGTATTTAATTATTTTACAAGTCTGCATTGTGGTTTGTGGCTCTATAATATGAATGCATATGTCTTTTAACAACAATAGTCAAGTCTTCCAATGGACTTGTTTGTGAAACCCAATAGATAGCTTTATTTTCTCTTTGTTTACTCAAATATTGAATGCACATGTCTTATAACTTTAATAGTAAAGTGTTCTAATGACTTGCTTATGCCACCACATAGAATATATCATGTTTAGTACCTTGGACACTGTAGCTTATTTACTTAAATCTCTGATAAATTGCGTCTCTGGTATGTATAGACTGGTTAATACAGTTGGTAAGGTGTTGGGTTTGCACTGTCAACTTAAGTCTGTCATTGGTTTGAATCCCATGTAAGCATGTTTCTATTTTAATTATCTGCATTGTGGTTTGTGGCTCTGTAATATGAATGCATATGTCTTTTAACAACAATAGTCAAGTCTTCCAATGGAGTCTTAGTGAAACCCAATAGATTGCTTTATTTTCTCTTTGTTTACTGAAATATTGAATGCATATGTCTTATAACTTTAGTAGTAAAGTATTCTAATGACTTGCTTATGACACCCCATAGAATATATCATGTTTAGTACCATGGACACTGTAGCTTATTTACCTAATCTCTGATATATTGTGAGACTGGAATGCAGACTGGTTAACACAGTGGGTAAGGTGTTGGGTTTTTCACTATCAAATTAAGACTGTCATTGGTTTTGAATTCCATGTAAGCACGTATTTAATTATTTATAAGTCTGCATTGTGGTTTGTGGCTCTATAATATGAATGCATATGTCTTTTAACAACAATAGTCAAGTCTTCCAATGGACTTGTTAGTGAAACCCAATAGATAGCTTTATTTTCTCTTTGTTTACTCAAATATTGAATGCACATGTCTTATAACTTTAATAGTAAAGTGTTCTAATGACTTGCTTATGACACCACAAAGAATATATCATGTTTAGTACCTTGGACACTATAGCTTATTTACTTAAATCTCTGATAATTTGCCTAAATGGTATGAATAGACTGGTTATCACAGTGGGTAAGGTGTTGGGTTTGCATTATCAAATTAAGACTGTCATCGATTCGAATACCATGTAAGCATGTATTTATTTTACAAGTCTGCTTTGTGGTTTGTGGCTCTATAATATGAATGCATATGTCTTTTAACAACAATAGTCAAGTCTTCCAATGGACTTGTTAGTGAAACCCAATAGATAGCTTTATTTTCTCTGTTTACTCAAATATTGAATGCATATGTCTTATAACTTTAATAGTAAAGTGTTTTAATGACTTGCTTATGACACCACATAGAATAAATTATGTTTAGCACCTTGGACACTGTAGCTTATTTACTTAAACTCTGATAAATTGCGTGACTGGTATGAATAGACTGGTTAGCACAGTAGGTAAGGTGTTGGCTTTGCACTATCAAATTAAGACTGTCATTGGTTTGAATACCATGTAAGCATGTATTTATAAGACATAGGTATTAAATATTTCAGTGAACAAAGAGAAAATAAAGCTATCTATTGGGTTTAACTAAGACTCCATTGGAAGACTTGACTATTGTTGTTAAAAGACATATGCATTCATATTACAGAGCCACAAACCACAATGCAGACAGTTAAATAGAAACATGCTTACATGGGATTCAAACCAATGACAGTCTTAATTTGATAGTGCAAACCCAACACCTTAACTACTGTGTTAACCAGTCTGCATTCTAGTCCCACAATTTATCAGAGATTAAGTAAATAAGCTACAGTTTCCATGGTACTAAACATGATATATTCTATGGGGTGTCATAAGCAAGTCATTAGAATACTTTACTACTAAAGTTATAAGACATATGCATTCAATATTTCAGTAAACAAAGAGAAAATAAAGCTATCTATTGGGTTTCACTAAGACTCCATTGGAAGTCTTGACTATTGTTGTTAAAAGAGATATGCATTCATATTATAGAGCCACAAACCACAATGCAGACTTGTAAAATAAATACATGCTTACATGGTATTCGAACCAATGACAGTCCTAATTTGATAGTGCAAACACAACACCTTACCCACTGTGTTAACCAGTCTATTCATACCAGTTGCGCTATTTATCAGAGATTTAAGCAAATAAGCTACAGTGTCCAATGTGCTAAACATCATATATTCTATGGGGTGTCATAAACAAGTCATTAGAATACTTTACTACTAAAGTTATAAGACATATGCATTCAATATTTGAATAAACAAAGATAAAATAAAGCTATCTCTTGGGTTTCACTAACAAATACATTGGAAGACTTGACTATTGTTGTTAAAATACTTATGCATTACATTGTATAGAACCACAAACCACACTAGTAAAATAAAAACATGTTTACATGGGATTCAATCCAATGGCAGTCTTAATTTGGTAGGGCAAACCCAACACCTTACCAACTGTGTCAAACAGTATGCATACAAGCTGCACAATTAATCAGACATTTAAGTAAATCAGCTACAGTGTCCAAGGTGCTAAACATGATATATTCTATGGGGTGTCATAAGCAAGTCATTAGAATACTTTACTACTAAAGTTATAAGACATATGCATTCAATATTTCAGTAAACAAAGAGAAAATAAAGCTATCTATTGGTTTTCACAAAGACTCCATTGGAAGACTTGACTATTGTTAAAAGACATATGCATTCATATTATAGAGCCAAAAACCACAATGCAGACTTGTAAAATAATTAAATACATGCTTACATGGGATACAAACCAATGACAGTCTTAATTTGATAGTGCAAACACAACACCTTACCCACTGTGCTAACCAGTCTATTCATACCACTCTTGAAATTCATCAGAGATTTAAGTAAATAAGCTACATTGTCCAAGGTGCTAAACATCATATATTCTATGGGGTGTCATAAGCAAGTCATTAGAATACTTTACTACTAAAGTTATAAGACATATGCATTCAATATTTGAATAAACAGATAAAATAAAGCTATCTATCGGGTTTCACTAACAAGTCCATTGGAAGACTTGACTATTGTTGTTAAAAGACATATGCATTCATATTATAGAGCCACAAACCACAATGCAGACTTGTAAAATAATTAAATACATGCTTACATGGGATACAAACCAATGACAGTCTTAACTTGATAGTGCAAACCCAACACCTTAACTACTGTGTTAACCAGTCTGCATTCCAGTCTCACAATTTATCAGAGATTAAGTAAATAAGCTACAGTGTCCATGGTACTAAACATGATATATTCTATGGGGTGTCATAAGCAAGTCATTAGAACACTTTACTACTAAAGTTATAAGACATATGCATTCAATATTTGAGTAAACAAAGAGAAAATAAAGCTATCTATTGGGTTTCACTAAGACTCCATTGGAAGACTTGACTATTGTTGTTAAAAGACATATGCATTCATATTATAGAGCCACAAACCACAATGCAGACTTGTAAAATAAATACTTGCTTACATGGTATTCGAACCAATAAAAGTCTTAATTTTATAGTGCAAACCCAACACCTTACCCACTGTGCTAACCAGTCTACTCATACCAGTCGTGCAATTTATCAGAGATTTAAGTAAATAAGCTGTAGTGTCCAAGGTGCTAAACATCATTTATTCTATGGGGTGTCATAAGCAAGTCATTAGAATACTTTACTACTAAAGTTATAAGACATATGCATTCAATATTTGAATAAACAAAGATAAAATAAAGCTATCTCTTGGGTTTCACTAACAAATACATTGGAATACTTGACTATTGTTGTTAAAATACATATGCATTACATTGTATAGAGCCACAAACCACACTAGTAAAATAAAAACATGCTTATATGGGACTCAATCCAATGGCAGTCTTAATCTGATAGGGCAAACCCAACACCTTACCAACTGTGCCAAACAGTCTGCATACAAGCTGCACAATTAACCAGAAATTTAAGTAAATCAGCTACAGTGTCCAAGTTACTAAACATGATATATTCTATGGGATGTCATAAGCAAGTCATTAGAATACTTTACTACTAAAGTTATAAGACATATGCATTCAATATTTGAGTAAACAAAGAGAAAATAAAGCTATCTAATGGGTTTCACTAAGACTCCATTGGAAGACTTGACTATTGTTGTTAAAAGACATATGCATTCATATTACAGAGCCACAAACCACAAAGCAGACTAGTAAAATAGAAACATGCTTACATGGGACTCAAACCAATGACAGTCTTAATTTGATAGTGCAAACCCAACACCTTACCAACTGTACAAACCAGTCTATACATACCAGATATGCAAATTTATCAGAGATTTAAGTAAATAAGCTACAGTGTCCAAGGTACTAAACATTATATATTCTATGTGGTGTCATAAGCAAATCATTATAACACTTTACTATTAACGTTATAAGACATATTCATTCAATATTTGAGTAAACATAGAGAAAATAAAGCTATCTATAGGTCTTCACTAACACTCCATTGGAAGACTTGACTATGTTGTTAAAAGACATATGCATTCATATTATAGAGTCACAAACCACAATGCAGACTAGTAAAATATAAGCATGCTTACATGGGATTTAAACCAATGACGGTCTTAGGTTTGCATTATCAAATTAACACCTTACTAACTGTGCTAACCAGTCTGCATACCAGTCTCATAATTTATCAGAGATTATGTAAATAAGATACAGTGTTCATGGTACTAAACATAATATATTATATGGGGTGTCATAAGCAAGTCATTACAATACTGTACTACTAAAGTTATAAGACATATGCATTCAATATTTGAATAAACAAAGATAAAATAAAGCTATCTATTGGGTTTCACTAACAAGTCCATTGGAAGGCTTGACTATTGTTGTTAAAAGACATATGCATTCATATTATAGAGCCACAAACCACAATGCAGACTAGTAAAATGAATACATGCTTACATGGTATTCAAACCAATGACAGTCTTAATTTGATAGTGCAAACCCAACACCTTACCAACTGTACAAACCAGTCTATACATACCAGAGATGCAATTTATCAGAGATTTAAGTAAATAAGCTACAGTGTCCAAGGTACTAAACATTATATATTCTATGTGGTGTCATAAGCAAGTCATTATAACACTTTACTATTAACGTTATAAGACATATTCATTCAATATTTGAGTAAACAAAGAGAAAATAAAGCTATCTATAGGTCTTCACTAACACTCCATTGGAAGACTTGATTATTGTTGTTAAAAGACATATGCATTCATATTATAGAGCCACAAACCACAATGCAGACTAGTAAAATATAAGCATGCTTACATGGGATTTAAACCAATGACAGTCTTAATTTGATAATGCAAACCTAACACCTTACTAACTGTGCTAACCAGTCTGCATACCAGTCTCACAATTTATCAGAGATTAAGTAAATAAGATATACAGTGTTCATGGTACTAAACATGATATATTATATGAGGTGTCATAAGCAAGTCATTAAAATACTGTACTACTAAAGTTATAAGACATATGCATTCAATATTTGAATAAACAAAGATAAAATAAAGCTATCTATTGGGTTTCACTAACAAATACATTGGAAGACTTGACTATTGTTGTTAAAATACATATGCATTACATTGTATAGAGCCACAAACCACACTAGTAAAATAAAAACATGCATACATGGGATTCAAACCAATGGCAGTTTAAATTTGATAGTGCAAACCCAACACCTAACCAACTGTGCCAAACAGTCTGCATACAAGCCTCACAATTCATCAGAAATTTAAGTAAATCAGCTACAGTGTCCAAGGTACTAAACATGATATATTCTATGTGGTGTCATAAGCAAGTCATTAGAACACTTTACTATTAAAGTTATAAGACATATGCATTCAATATTTGAGTAAACAAAGAGAAAATAAAGCTAACTATTGGGTTTCACTAACAAGTCCATTGGAAGACTTGACTATTGTTGTTAAAAGACATATGCATTCATATTATAGAGCCACAAACCACAATGCAGACTAGTAAAATGAATACATGCTTACATGGTATTCAAACCAATGACAGTCTTAATTTGACAGTGCAAACCCAACACTTTTACTACTGTGCTAACCAGTCTGCATACCAGTCTCGCAATTTATCAGAGATTAAGTAAATAAGCTACCGTGTCCATGGTACTAAACATGATATATTATATGGGGTGTCATAAGCAAGTCATTAAAATACTTTACTACTAAAGATATAAGACATATGCATTCAATATTTGAATAAACAAAGATAAAATAAAGCTATCTATTGGGTTTCACTAACAAATACATTGGAAGACTTGACTATTGTTGTTAAAATACATATGCATTACATTGTATAGAGCCACAAACCACACTAGTAAAATAAAAACATGCTTACATGGGATTCAAACCAATGGCACTCTTAATTTGATAGTGCAAACCCAACACCTTACAAACTGTGCCAAACAGTCTGCATACAAGCCTCACAATTTATCAGAAATTTAAGTAAATCTGCTACAGTGTTCAAGTTACTAAACATGATATATTCTATGGGATGTCATAAGCAAGTCATTAGAATACTTTTGTTATGATTACAGCACTCTGGTCTGAGGAGATCTTATTGCAAGGACTGGAGCACTGGAACGTAATGCTGGGGAAGGTAGCGGGAATGGAAAATAGCCCCTTGCGCCCTAACTCCGTTGTCTCGCCCGTGCTATCAGAAATCCCCTGCGAGACTATGGTTGCTTGAGCACATGGCAGCCGCGTTTGAAGGGCGGATTATGTCTGCCCAACTCCGATGCCCCCTCAGGTCTTAATGGGAGACAAAGGGAAATCCGAGACAGGGTGATAACAAGGGGCCCTCTGACTAAACAACCAGGCCAGGGGCTACAAGCTAACTTAAAACTAGAATATGTGCGGAAAAACCGCCAGGGAAAAGGACAACCAAAATATCCACTTGTCCACTCTCCTACCCGGCACCGCCGAGTTCCGGAGAGGACTTGTGGAAGCGGAACCCTCCGCAAATGCTCCGAAACAGAATATAAAGATAAAGCGGCTGGGCCGCAACACACGGCAGAGCCGCAACTCACGAACACCACTCGATATTCTCTGGTGATCGTTGAGGACAACAGGGGACCAAAACGACTTCTTGGGATGAGATGACAACTCCAAGATACAGGACTTCTGAGGACAGGAATGACCGGACACAGCAGGACTGGAAAAGACGTTCAGCAAACCTAAGCAGTATGCAGGAATCTATTACCGGCGTCTGTGTGAAGCACTGCGAAAGCATTTAACAAAGAGTCCTCCAATCAGAAGTTCCCAGTCTAATTGCCCTAAATGCTGTGCAGCTACCCTGCTGCATGCCCATAAGACCAGTGTGTAAGTTATAATTTGACCCTGCAACGGGGAACGCGATCCGCCCATGGCGTCCCCGTTGCTAGGGTCCAGGCAGCTCAGCTGCTCGGCGTCCCTGCGTTGCTAGGGAGCCGGCGGCTACGCACGCACGGCGTCCCTAGTTGCTAGGCGCCGGGCCGCGAGGACATCGCGGACCCCGGCGCCTAACAGTACCCCCCCTTGAGGAGGGGTCAAGGAACCCCTAAAGCCAGGTTTCTGAGTGAATTCTCGAAAAAATGCCCTCTTGAGCCTAGGGGCATGAAGATCCTTATCCAGGACCCAAGACCTTTCCTCCGGACCATAGCCTTTCCAGTGAACTAAAAAATAAAGCCGACCCCGGGACAATTTGGAGTCAAGAACTTTCTCTACCAAGAATTCCTGTTGTCCCTGTACATCCACTGGAGATCTACCCTGAGAGATCCTCCGAGGAAATTTACTGGAAGAAACGTATTGTTTCAACAGGGAACAATGAAAAGTATTTCCAATCTTAAGGGATCTTGGTAAACGTAGCCGAAAGGCAACTGGGTTGACCTTCTTAATAATAAAAAAACGGTCCAATAAATTTGGGTCCCAGTCTAGCCGAGGATTGTCGAAGCCTGATGTTGCGAGTCGACAACCACACCTTATCTCCCACCTTAAAAGTGCAAGGACGTCGGAGCCTGTCAGAAAATTTCTTCTCTCGGAAAGCCGCTTTTCTGAGAGCAAGGTGCACTTTTTTCCAAATTGCTCTGAGATGGGAGGTTAAGGTTAGCGAGGAAACTGGAGAATGATGAAAAAAAGAATTGGCTCTGGGGTGAAAACCAAAAACTGAAAAGAATGGAGACTCTTTAGTGGAGGAATGACAAGAATTATTGTAAGCAAATTCAGCCAAAGGGAGAAACTCGGACCAATCATTCTGGAGTTTGGCTGAATACAAGCGCAAATATTGTTTTAATGACTGGTTGACTCGTTCGGTTTGCCCGTTGGATTGTGGGTGGTAACCGGATGTTAACGACAGTTTCATCTTTAATGAGGCACAAAAACACTTCCAGAATTGTGCGATGAATTGTGGACCCCGATCAGAAACAATATCAGTGGGCAACCCATGAAGCCTGAACACATGGCGGAGGAACAAAACTGCCAACCCTTGAGCAGAAGGCAATCGAGGAAGAGCAATAAAATGAGCCATTTTATTAAAACGGTCCACTACCACCCATATGACTCGGAATCCGGCTGAAAGGGGAAGGTCAACCACAAAATCCATGGAAATATGAGACCATGGCCTGAGAGGAACAGTCAAGGGTATAAGTTGCCCGATGGGCAAGGAACGGGGAACCTTATGCTGTACACAAACCTGACATGAATAAACAAATTCCTTAACGTCTTTAGAAAGACCAGGCCACCATACTGAGCGAGAGACTAACTCCAATGTCTTAGTGATTCCCGGATGCCCTGAAACTTTGTTGTCATGAAATTCAGTTAACACAGTGGCTCTCAAAAATTCAGGGACGTAAAGACGACCAGCAGGAGTAAATCTAGGAGCTTGGTGTTGAAGCTGGTTTAACTGGGTAAATAAATCCTGTGTGAGGCCTGCCCGGATGACCGAAGATGGAAGTATGGGGGTAACAACAGGATTGCTATTGTGAACCGGAAGAAAGCAACGTGACAGGGCATCAGCTTTAGTATTCTTGGAACCAGGCCTGAAAGTGATTATAAATTTGAAACGAGTAAAAAATAATGCCCAACGTGCCTGCCGGGCATTAAGCCGTTTAGCTGATTCAATGTATTGCAGGTTCTTATGGTCAGTCAAAACCGAAATAGTATGTTTTTCTCCCTCCAGCCATTGCCTCCACTCCTCGAAAGCCCACTTTACCGCCAGTAACTCCCGATTACCAACGTCATAGTTGGATTCAGCGGAGGAGAATTTCCTGGACATAAAGGCACAAGGATGTAACTCCAGAGACTCCGGATCCTTTTGAGAAAGGACAGCCCCCACTCCAACCTCTGAGGCATCGACCTCCACAACAAAGGGCAATTCCGGATTAGGATGTCTGAGGACTGGAGCCGAGACAAAGGCTTGTTTCAAGGCCCGGAAGGACAACTCAGCTTCATGCGACCAGTTGGTAGGATCCGCTCCTTTCTTTGTCAGAGCTACTATGGGAGCAACCAGGTCAGAAAAAGAATGAATGAACCTCCTACAATAATTCGCAAACCCTAAAAAGCGCTGAATTGCTTTTAAATTGGTGGGTTGCGCCCAATTAAGGATGGCCTGGAGCTTCTTTGGTTCCATGGAAAATCCCTGAGGGGAAATTATGTACCCTAGAAAAGATACTTCCATGAAGTGAAAATCACACTTCTCCAGCTTGGCATATAAATGATTCTCACGTAACTTTTGAAGAACCAGACGCACCTGGGTAACATGTTGTTCCATCGATTCAGAATAAATCAAGATGTCATCTAAATAAACGACCACAAATTTCCCTAGGAAGTCACGGAGCACATCGTTAATGAGGTCTTGAAAAACTGCTGGAGCATTAGACAGGCCGAACGGCATCACCAGGTATTCGTAGTGACCCGACTGAGTGCTGAAAGCCGTCTTCCACTCATCTCCAGATTTAATTCGGATGAGGTTGTAAGCTCCTCTAAGGTCAATTTTAGAAAAAATCACAACAGAACGTAACTGATCAAAAAGTACAGAAATTAACGGCAAAGGATAGGTGTTTTTTACTGAGATCTTATTCAGGGCTCTAAAATCAATGCATGGTCTAAGCGAGCCATCCTTTTTCTCCACAAAGAAAAAACCTGCACTTAAAGGAGATTTTGATGGTCTAATAAATCCTTTCTCTAAGCTCTCCTGAACATAATCATTCATGGCCGAAGTTTCTGGCCCGGACAATGCATATAATCTCCCCTTTGGCAATGCGGCACCTGGAACTAGGTCAATAGCACAATCATAAGGCTGATTGGGAGGCAGGATGTCTACATTGCCTTTGAAGAATACATCGGCAAACTCCTGGTATTCCACAGGAATGAGCTCTGGAATGATAGCTGCTACTCTGACTGGATACGAAATACATTCCTTAGCACAAAATGTACCCCATTGGGAAATCTCCCCGGACCGCCAATCAATGGTGGGATTATGAAAGGCCAGCCAAGGGTGACCCAGAACAACAAGAACTGCTGGGCAATGTGTTAGGTAGAATTCAATATTTTCGGAATGTAAGGCTCCTACTGTAAGTACTACGGGAGGTGTACGGTGAGTAATTACCCCATTGGAAAGCGAACTCCCATCTAAGCCGTGCATGGTGATACACCTATCCAATGGTAACTGTGGAATGCCTAAGGCCTTAGCCCAAGTTAAATCCATAAAGTTTCCTGCAGCTCCACTGTCAACAAAAGCCGACACCAAAGAACTGAGGCTGCCACAGGAAACCTTAACAGGGACTAAAAGAGAGTTATTCGAGGAGATAAGCTGCAAACCTAGGTGAACCACCTCACAATTCACCTGGTCAAAGCGTTTCCCGACTTGTTTGGACAATTACGAGCAAAATGTCCCTTACCACCACAGTACAAACAAAGACCGGAATTTTGCCTTCTGGTTTTTTCCGCAGGAGACAGCCGGGAGAGACCCATCTGCATGGGCTCCACGACGTCCTCTGGAATGGAATAAACACAAGGACTAGACCTTACAGATGTTCCTTTTTCAGCCCTCCGCTCTCTGAGACGACGATCAATCTTAATAGAAAGCTCCATGAGTTTATCGAGAGTTTCAGGATCGGGGTACTGGAGGAGACTGTCTTTAATGAACTCTGATAAACCGAGGCGAAACTGACTGCGCAGGGCTGGGTCATTCCAGCCACAGTCGTTCGACCAACGGCGAAACTCGGTACAATAAACCTCTGCAGGATTTCTACCTTGTTTGAGAGCGCGCAGCTGACTTTCAGCGGACGCCTCTCTATCTGGGTCATCATACAAGAGCCCTAAAGACTTAAAGAAAGTGTCTACTGACAACAACGCAGGATCCTCCGCTCTTAAACCAAATGCCCAGGTCTGAGGATCCCCCTGGAGTAAAGAAATAATAATCCCAACCCGCTGAGATTCAGTACCAGAGGAAGTAGGTCTTAAACGAAAATAAAGTTTACAGGATTCTTTAAAATTAAAAAATTATTTTCTATCACCAGAAAAACGGTCGGGCAAAAGCATCTTTGGTTCAGGGACTACCTTTGGGGAGGCTCGCAAAAGATCTTCCTGCGACCTCACCCGAAGAGAAAGATCCTGAACCATCTGAGTAAGTTCTTGAATCTGATTGACTAAGAGCTGGCCAGGATTTGGCCCTAAACCTGTCGGATTCATGAGGCCAAAAAACTTTAACAAAAACTGAATGAGAAAAAATTAAACCCTGTTTAATTTTAGTTTTTGGTAAGGCCGGTAATGATGTTATGATTCCAGCACTCTGGTCTGAGGAGATCTTATTGCAAGGACTGGAGCACTGGAACGTAATGCTGGGGAAGGGAGCGGGAATGGAAAATAGCCCCTGGCGCCCTAACTCCGTTGTCTCGCCCGTGCTGTCAGAAATCCCCTGCGAGACTATGGTTGCTTGAGCCCATGGCAGCCGCGTTTGAAGGGCGGATTATGTCTGCCCAACTCCGATGCCCCCTCAGGTCTTAATGGGAGACAAAGGGAAATCCGAGACAGGGTGATAACAAGGGGCCCTCTGACTAAACAACCAGGCCAGGGGCTACAAGCTAACTTAAAACTAGAATATGTGTGGAAAAACCGCCAGGGAAAAGGACAACCAAAATATCCACTTGTCCACTCTCCTACCCGGCACCGCCGAGTTCCGGAGAGGACTTGTGGAAGCGGAACCCTCCGCAAATGCTCCGAAACAGAATATAAAGATAAAGCGGCTGGGCCGCAACACACGGCAGAGCCGCAACTCACGAACACCACTCGATATTCTCTGGTGATCGTTGAGGACAACAGGGGACCAAAATGACTTCTTGGGATGAGATGACAACTCCAAGATACAGGACTTCTGAGGACAGGAATGACCGGACACAGCAGGACTGGAACAGACGTTCAGCAAACCCAAGCAGCATGCAGGAAGCTATTACCGGCGTCTGTGTGAAGCACTGAGAAAGCATTTAACAAAGAGTCCTCCAATCAGAAGTTCTCAGTCTAATTGCCCTAAATGCTGTGCAGCTGCCCTGCTGCATGCCCATAAGACCAGTGTGTAAGTTGTAATTTGACCCTGCAACGGGGAACGCGACCCGCCCATGGCGTCCCCGTTGCTAGGGTCAAGTCGGCTCAGCCGCTCGGCGACCCTGCATTGCTAGGGAGCCGGCGGCTACGCACGCACGGCGTCCCTAGTTGCTAGGCACCGGGCCGCGAGGACATCGCGGACCCCGGCGCCTAACAACTTTACTACTAAAGTTATAAGACATATGCATTCATTATTTCAGTAAACAAAGAGAAAATAAAGCTAACTATTGGGTTTCACTAACAAGTCCATTGGAAGACTTGACTATTGTTGTTAAAAGACATATGCATTCATATTATAGAGCCACAAACCACAATGCAGACTTGTAAAATAAATACATGCTTACATGGTATTCAAACCAATGACAGTCTTAATTTGAAAGAGCAAACCCAACACCTTTACTACTGTGCTAACCAGTCTGCATACCAGTCTCACAATTTATCAGAGATTAAGTAAATAAGCTACTGTGCCCATGGTACTAAACATGATATATTATATTGGGTTTTTGTACAGAACTTTACCAAGGAAGGTAAACAAGAACTCTCCTATAATGGGGCACTCTATTGGTGTTCGAATGCATGTGCTACACCATTGGATCAATAATAGGGAAAGAAAAAAAGGGGGAAAGATAGGAATAGAAAAACAATCTATTAAGACTTACCGGTAACTTTTATTATAGATCAACAATTAAAATAGTTTGGAGACTATACTCTCTTTATCTAAAAAGGCGAAATATAAACACTTTACATACAATACAACATGTAACAAAATAAAAGATACAGGTACTCTATAAACTCCAACGGGCCTTAGCCCTCTCAATTATTGGAGAGTAAATTTATGAATGACACCAGCAGAAAATTAGTCAAGACCTTAAGGCATGTTTCTTGGTTCTGCTGCCTCGTATGTGCTATTGCATTATATACGTAGGTGAGAGACCCTTACTTGTGCCAGTCTCTAGAGTCATAGACAGTGCCAGAGCATCAACAGCAGTGTCTCATTCACTTCTACTTTTGGTTGGTGACCATAAGGTCAGTGCAGCCAATGAGAGAGCTACTGACACTTAACCTGCTCTGGTGTTGAAAAGAGTACAGAGTGTGTGAAAGGCAAGACTATATGGAAAACTTTGTGATTCTGCTACCACGCATGTGCTACAGCATTATATGCGTGTTGTGAGACCATTACTGATGCTAGTCAATGGAAATATAGATTAGGCCAGTCAATATCCACTGTGTCTCATTCGCCTCAGATACTGGCTGATAATACTAAGATCAGTGCAGCCGGTTCGGGGGTTACTGACTCTTTGCTATTGTGGTGTTGAAAATACAGAAGGCACTGTGAATTTCATCTATTATCATCTAATGCATATTATCTCCAGTAAAGATCAACATATACTGTTTGTCACAGAGAGGATGATGTTCTCTCAACACCTATCATAGGTGTTACTCAGAATATATTTCTTATATGCATAGATGAATGGTTCATCAAAGTTGTTGCTTTTTAAACCACTGTTATTTCAATTAAATCTTGCTGGCTTTAATGTTCCATTAGCCTTTGTATCTCATACTCCTATGCTCTGACTGCTATACAGACAATAAAAGTCATCAATCCTCAAAAAAATAACACTTATTTCTATGGTATATACCCTGGCTGTAGAGCACAATGTTTAAATATATATAAACCAGGTGGTCTATTGCCCCCGGCAACAGTGCTCAGTACTTGATTTTTTATACCATGATCCTGAACATAGAAGAATGCCCAGAGTTGATCCAAAATGTATACCCAGTCAAAGAGGATGTTGTTAATCAATTATAGCACATCTATCTCCTAAGTTAATACTTCAGGATTTGTACTATTATGTTTTAACATTAGAGTCATTCATAAAAATTGTAGTGACATAATAAAGTTTAGCATACTCTATTTGTGAAGCACATATATACACCCTATAATGGTCTATCACCCATAGCAACAGTTGTCACGATAGACAGTATTTCACATATCATGCACAGACCGTGCAGGTAGTGGTGTGCTATTCGTTGTGACATCAGACCAGTATGATGCCTTTAACTGGGGGCTTCACAAGGATATTATTTGTCTGATACGACCTGTACCAGGGGGCAGCCCGCCGTGCGCACTGGCAGGGTGCCCACAACGCTCCTTCCTTCAACGTACGTTTCGCCTGTGGCTTGTTCACAAAGGGGAGAACAGCTTCTGATTGATGTCAGTCCAACTTCCTTATAAACCGTTAACCACTCCCCCCGGAGGCGGACACAAGGAACAATGTCCTCTATTCACGGGGGAATCAGTCATTCTCAAGTATATTTAGTAATTTCCATCTAAGTAAAGCCGACTGGCTAGCAGTTTGAATTACTATTAAACATGATAGCCGTGTGATAGCTGCATTGGTATGCGCCTAAACATGTGTTGCTAAATTAATATCAAAGGATCGTAAAAACACAAAAGCACATGAGCTGCACGGATCAGGTGTCTGAATGTTCCAGTATTAAGCCTGTGTTATCTGCAGCTTTCACGGAGATCAGTCAGTATGCTCAATATATTTATCCATTTCAACAGAATCAAATCCGGCTGGCTAGCAGCTCGCATTGCTAATAAACATAATAGCCGTGTAGCAGCTGCGCTGGTATGCGCTTTAACATATGTTAGTAAGTTCTATCAGAAGATCGTGAAAACACAGAAACACAGGGCTGCACGAGTCAGGTGTCTAATTGCTCCAATATTAAGCCTGTGTTGTCTGCAGTCTTCACGGGGATCAATCGATGAACTCAGTACATAATTACCTCTAATCAGAAAAAAGCATATCGCTATTCATTCAAAATAGGAAGAGAAAAAAATATATATAATAAAGATTATACATAAAAATCACAATAAGAGAGAGAAAATGCCTGATGCTTATAGTCAAATACTTAATCTCTTCAACCAATAAATCAAACAAAGCACAGGAACAGAATATTGCGGAAACCAAATAATTGCACCAGATAGATACTGACAATGAGCAAACATGTTGGTATACAAGTAAATAAAGAAAAGAAAAAGGATGAGAAAACTAGGATGAGAAAACTAAATATAGGGAGAATATAATGAATGATATTTGTAAATATCATATTTACTGCTGATAACAAAATAAATTAAATTAAAGGGCGGCCCGTGTCTTCAGTCCTACATTGTGAGAAGCCGCTTTGTATTTCAATGTGTATCAATTACCGTCCATGTTAACTCCGCGTATGAAACTCATATATTAATGTAATTCCTGACGAAAAACATCAGGAATATAGCAGTTGCCTTCAATTAGCCCTAGGCGCTCATTATTGTACAACTACACAGTCCCAATTCTGCATCTAATATAGATTACACTCATGATTTGTGAAGCAGGAAAATGATGACAATTTCAGCCATTTAGTCATCAGTTCCATAAGCTGTTACATTCATATCTTATCTAATGAAATGAGGATAAATAATTCCAATAATGAAATTATTAATGTTGATATAGCCTGTGCATTAGTGTTGTAACTAATAAGTGTAATATAAGTGTATGTGAAGACCAATGTGAAAGTCAACCCTTGTCTACACGGGGCCCTGTCACAAAGGATCGTGTACAGGAAGCTAAGTGATATTTTAATTATGTGTTTTGATGATAATTGCATTACATACCCATGGGGGAGTGCTTGTGTTTACAAATGGTCGGTTACCTTGTTATCCGATTTAATTACCCTGGGGAAAGATGGAATATTCCTTACGTTGGGTCTTATCTAGAACATTGCAGCATGCTGCCGCGAGACTACAAGAGGTATGCCCTGACTCCGAGAAATACTGGAGTATCTTCCCTATGAGGGTGTAACCTGGTTTGGGCAGATACCACTGGTAAGTCTACCGTTTTGAGCTGTGTTCCCTCACAACGGTTGATGACGCATTGTTTGTGGGATGCAGTCATTTTGACCGGTTGGATACCGTTTGTTTTCCCCTTCTTTGCAGGTAGAGGAAGGTGAAAAGGTAAGAGGTCTGCAGCCTTTTCAGGTTCGCAGAAGCAGATATCGTCCTCTGTTTCTACCACATCCACCGTAGGTCGCTGGGTCTATCTTACTGGAGCCCACACCGGTGGGAACTCATCTAATACTCTTCAGTCAGTCCTGGAATGGACTTGACACATTGAGTTAAGAATAAGGTCAAAAGGGGGACTTACTTGAGTTTTCCAGATGTTTCCCCTCACTGATTTTTAAAATAGATCTTACTGATTCTCCTCTGGACTGGGAGGTAGTATGCAACGCCATACAAGGGTTGGTTCAGGATCAGGACATTGTCCTGCTGTCTCTGTCACACACAAAAAAAGGAAAAAAGGAAAAAGCTGTTATTCAAGCTTTTTCGTGCTTCTGAGCCAGACAGCTCGGTCGGAATAATCCCCAAAAGATTTCTACTTAAGAAGTTGAACTACAAGATGAAATCTCTCAGGGCAGGGATCTCCAGCCTGTAAAAGAAGAAACTGGTTTTAAATGCGGTTTCATACGTATTAAGCGTACCTGGGTTTGCTATTCAGGATTGTCATTGTCATTTCACCGGAGTGATGGCAGTAAGATGGGTTTTCTTCAATAGTAAGAGCCATTATTATTCTGTAATGGGACGCTCTCCTGACTACGGCAAGGTCAAGAAACAAGAGGTACTAATCTTTGTTTCTCTCTGACAGTTCTTCAACACAGGAGATCGCTGTTGATCCCAACGACGCAGATGTAGGAGTTGGGAATAAGAGTAGATGCTGACCTGATGAGAATTTTTTTTTTCCTGTGGAAAGAAATTTGAGGATCCAGAGTCGGATCAGATATGTAACAGTGGAAACCCATCAATACGTTCCGTTGATGAAGAAGTTGCAGCCTACGAGGCCATTCGGTGAGTAGGTCAAATACCAGAGTGGTTTGCGGGACCAGTTGGACATGTGGTCCGGGTCTCACCTGCACATGCACCAGAAAATAATCCTATTTTCCAGGATTTCTCTCCTGTGGTGGCTTCACAGTTCTCACCTTCTAGAGGGATGAAGGTTCGGAATCCAAGATTAGATCCTGGTGTCCATGGATATGAGTCTCCGAGACTGGGGAGCAGTTTTTCCAGGGGAAGAAGTTCCAGGGGAAAAGGTCAAGCCGGGAAGCTTGTCTGCAATAAGCATTCTGGAATTAAGGGCTATTTACAACAGAACATCTTCTTTGCGATCTGCCCATCTTAATTTTGTCGAACGACTTAACAGCGGTGGCGTAAGTAAGCCACTAGGGCGGACTGAGGAGAAAAGCGTCAATGGCAGGAGCCAAAAAAGTTTTCCACTGGGTGGAAAGGCATGTAAACGCTTTATTAGCGGAACGGGTATTAGTCAACGGACAAATAGACTTCCTCAGCAGACACGATCTCCATCCAGGAGAGTGGTGTCTTCATTGAGAAGTTTTCACAGAAGTGACAAGTCTTTGGGGAATTCCTCAATTAGACATGATGGTGTCTCGCCTCAGCAAGAAACTTCAAGGATATTCTTCCAGGTCAAGGGACACTCAAGCAATAGCTGGGGACGCCCTTGTGACACCGTGGGTGTTTCAATCGGTCTATGTGTTCCCTCCACTTTCACTCTTTCCGAAGGTGATAACCATAAGAAGAACAAAGGTTCGGGCGATCCTCATTGTTCCAGTCTAGCCATGGAGGGCTTGGTATCCAGTTCTTCAAGACTTGCTCTTGAAAGATTCCTGGCCTCTTCCTCTACGAGAGGACCTGTTACAGCAAGGACCGGGCGTGTATCAAGACATGATGCGGCTGCGTTTGACGGCATGGCGGTTGAACGCCATATCCTAGCCCGAAAGGGTATTTCCGGTAAAGTCATTCCCACATTGCTTCAGGCTAGAAAAGGAGTAACAGCGAAGCTTTAAGGAAGTATGTGTCTTGGTGTGAATCCAAGAAGGCTCCTACGGAAGAATTTCAGCTGGGTCGTTTTTCTCAATTTTTTGCAAGCAGGTGTGGATGCGGGCCTAAAGTTAGGCTCCATTAAAGTGCAGATTTCGGCATTATCAATTTTCTATCAATAGGAATTGGCCACCCTTCAAGAAATTCAGACCTTCGTGAAAGGAGTGCTGCACGTACAACCTCCATTTGTGCTCCCAGTGGCACCAAGGGTCCTTAGCGTGGTGTTGCAGTTTCTTATGTCACACTGGTTGGAACCTTTACGAAAGGTTGAGTTAAAATTTCTCACTTGGAAAGTGATCATGCTATTGGCCCTGGCGTCTGCAAGGCGGGGGTCGAAATTGGCGGCTTTGTCTCACAAGAGCCCCAATTTAATCTTCCAGGTGGATAGAGCGGAATTGAGAATTCGGCAACAATTTCTGCCAGAAGTGGTTTCTGCGTTTCACAGGAACCATCCAATTGTATACCTATGCCTACTGAAGCCTTGGCTGATTCGAAGTCTCTCGATGTAGTCAGAGTTTTGAATATTTATGTTGCCAGAACGGCTCAGATTGGGGACACAGAGGCTCTATTTGTCCTGTATGCTCCCAACTAAATTGGGGCCCCTGCTTCTAAGCGGACTATTGCACGCTGGTTCTGGGATACGATTCGGCATGCTCATTCTACGGCTGGATTGCCGTTACCGAAGTTGGTGAAGGCCCATTCTACCAGGAAGGTGGGCTTTTCTTGGGCGGAGACCCGAGGAGTCTCGACGGTTCAACTTTGCCGAGCTGCTACTTTGTCAGGGTCGAACACATTTGCTAAGTTCTACAGGTTTGATACCCTGGCTGAGGAGGACCTCATTGTTTACTCAATTGGTGCTGCAGAGTCGTCCGCACTCTCCCACCCGGTCTGGAGCTTTGGTATAGACCCCATGGTCCTTTTGGAGTTCCCAGCATCCTCTAGGACGTATGAGAAAATAGGATTTTAATACCTACCGGTAAATCCTTTTCTCTTAGTCCATAGAGGATGCTGGGCGCCCATCCCAGTGCGTACTGGATCTGCAGCTATTGGTTGTGGTTACACTCATGTGGTGTTTCTTTTCAGTTAAGTCTGTTGCTGACGTTATTCATGCCATGGCATGCGGTATGTTATTATTGGCCGTGTTTACACACAGGTTGTGTTACATTTTTGGTTAGCATATTGCTGTATATTTTTCATGCCGTCGGCTGGTGTTCTATTGAATGCCACGTTCTGAGGCATGTTCGAGGTTTGAGCTGGTATGACACTCACCGTGTTAAAACAATAAATTCTTTCCTCGAAATGTCCGTCACCCTGGGCACAGTTCTCTAACTGGAGTCTGGAGGAGGGGCATAGAGGGAGGAGCCAGTTCACACCCATTCAAAGTCTTATAGTGTGCCCATGTCTCCTGCGGATCCCGTCTATACCCCATGGTCCTTTTGGAGTTCCCAGCATCCTCTACAGACTAAGAGAAAAGGATTTACCGGTAGGTATTAAAATCCTATTATTACACTCTTACTCAATTGCAATGACTGTTCTTAAAATTGGTTCATGGAACATAGGGGGCGCGAATACTCCCCAAAAACGTAGAAAAATATTATTATATCTAAACAAACAAAAAATTAATCTCAGCCTCATACACATCAAAAAAGAGAGGAGTGGCAATATTAATTAAGAGAAATATCTCCTATGAAGTGTTTACAACTTAAGTTGATCCTGAGGGTCGTTATTGTCTCTGTGATGCAAAAGTAGCTGGTACTAGGTATCTACTATGTGGGTGTGGTTCATCAAATCGACAGTATCTAGGTCGACAATGTTTAGGTCGACCACTATAGGTCGACAGTCACTAGGTCGACATGGATGGAAGGTCGACAGGGTTTCTAGGTCGACATGTGCTAGGTCGACAGGTCTAAAGGTCGACATGAGGTTTTTGGGGGTTTTTTTTGGTGTTGTTCTCTTCGTAGAGTGACTGGGATCCCAAATTAGTGCACCGCGTCCCCTCGGATGGCTCGCTTCGCTCGCCATGCTTCGGGCATGGTGCCTTTGCTCCGCTACCGCTTCGCTCGGCACAGATTACCGTTCCAATCGTAGTCCACGTGGATCGTTAAGTATGAAAAAAATTTAAAAAAGAAAAAAAATGTGAAAAACTCATGTCGACCAAAATCCACCCATGGTGATTCATCCTTTAAAATTGCCTGATGGAAAAAAACTACCTCTAGTGCACAGATTGCGGAGGTTATGCAAAACTTCTATGGGAAACTTTATGCATGTACAGATAGCAGACCCTCTGATGCAGCTGTGCAGGACTTTTGGGAAGGTTTGGTTGTTCCCCAGGTACCAGATTTGGTGGTGATATCCCTAACCTCTCCGATTATGGAAGTGGAGGTCCATCAGGCAATTAAACTCTTAAAGTTGGGAAAAGCCCCTGGCCCGGATGGCCTCACGGCTGAATATTATAAACTCCTTGATAAACGTATTACACCAATACTCACAACATTGTTTAATGTTATATTGAGCTCTGGTCAGATGCCTTTACACTTTAATTCTGCTATAATCAAAGTGTTGCCAAAGCCAGGTCGGGACCTCAGCAATCCGGGGACATATAGGCCCATTTCTCTGCTTAACGCCGACTATAAATTACTCACAAAAATTTTAGCCAGTCGTCTGAAGCAGATTCTCCCAGGAATTATACATTGTGACCAAACTGGGTTCATAATGGGTAGAACTTCTATAACAAATATTAGACGAGTATTGTCGGCAATTTACGACTCCTCCCGACCTGATGTTAAGTGTGATAGAGCAATAGTGTCCTTGGATGCTGAGAAGGCTTTCAACATGGTGTTGTAGGATCATCTCTATGACACCATGTCGAAATTTGGATTCCCTGCTGAGTTTATAGGTTATATATCCACATTATATACTGACCCCCATACGCAAATATCTTGCAATGGTTATTTATCACAACCGTTCAACATTAAATGGGGTACTAGACAGGGTTACCCACTGTCCCCACTCCTATTCACGCTGGCATTGGAACCTCTGGCCCTTTCTTTGCGTCAGTCCCCTATATTTCAGGGTATAATGATAGGAGATATAGATCTGCGTGTAGCTTTATTTGCCAACGATATGTTGCTTTTTCTCTCTGACCCCTCTCACTCTCTGCCAATTGTTTTTGACCTAATTGATAAGTTTGGAATGTTTCAGGCTATAGGATAAATAAAGATAAGTCGGAGATAATGCCACTATCTGGGAATCCCTCCTTCCTATCCAATATAAAGGATCTTGGTCCTATTAAGATAGTGCGGACTCATTTGAAATATTTTGGGGATACACATACCGATTACCTTGTCTTCTTTATATAAAGTCAATTTCTCCCCGCTTATATTGGCAGTTTCTAAATGACTTGAGGCCTGGCACTTGTTGCCCCTCTCATTATTTGGCAGGGTAGCAGTGATTAAGTCTGTCATATTTCCTAAGATCTCCTATACTATGCAGCTGTTGCCAATTATGCTATCTAAAGCAGATGTAAAGCGGCTTGAATCTATGATTGGTAGATTTTTATGGAAGGGAGGGAAACCCAGAGTGGCGAGAGCCAAACTGTGTCTCAAACGGAAACAGGGGGGACTGGGTCTCACGGATTTTCAGTTGTATTCTCAAGCCTTTTTCTTTCGCTATATTGTTGACTGGTTGTATGAGCGGAGTAACTTTGTCCTGTATGACTTGGACTGTGCATTATTAGCACCGTACTCCCCAAATGCTTTGCTTCACACCCCTAGAACTCACCTACCTCCTCAATGTTTGATGAATTCGTTATTTTCTGACACAGAGTATGGCAGGCGATCGATAAAAAATTTGGGAGACACTCCGGTTATTCTAAACATATTGCACTATGGGGAAACCCGATGTTTCTGCCTGGTATGACGGAAACTACGCTTCTCAGACTTAGACACAAAGGCATACGCTCTACAGCGGATGTCTTTGATCCGGGGGGTAGGATGTATTCTTCTTTTGCATACTTTCAAATTAGGCATTATGTTCATTCACTGTCCCTGTCTTCTGTCACCAAATCTGTCCCAGATTCGTTATCAATACTTATTGATCTTCTTAAGTCTGTCCCGTACAAAACAATATCCCTATATGAAGATCTCCTTAAAAAATCATCTCCTAAAATATGGAGTAGCTTGGAAAAATCATGGCAATGGGATCTTTCCATTACTGATTTTCATGCACAGGTTTTATTCTTCTATGACATGACCATGAAACACTTAAAGTTCTCCTATTTGCAGGAAGCACATTTTAAGACAGTACACAAAGTCTATGCCTCTCAAGATATTTAATATAAATTTCACCCTGATTCCGATGTACATTGTTTGAAATGTAGGGGATCCACTACTGATTTTCTACATCAGTTTTGGGGATGTGGCGTCATAAAGAAACTTTGGAATAAAGTCTTAAGTTTTATAAATAGTACTTTTGGACTTAAATTATCTTTATTGCCATTGCCTCAGCTTTTTGCTAACTATACTGAATGGGTCACTGAGGGCATGTCAAAGGCAATGGTGCCAGTAATGGTCAATATAGTTACTATTGTGAAGAAAATAATTCTGTCACATTGGATCACAAAGGCTTCTCCTTCTGTATTAGAACTTAAGACGTTGCTCTTGAAAATAAGAATTTACTCATTGGTAATTCTATTTCTCGTAGTCCGTAGTGGATGCTGGGTACTCCGTAAGGACCATGGGGAATAGACGGGCTCCGCAGGAGACTGGGCACTCTTAAAAGAAAGATTAGGTACTATATCTGGTGTGCACTGGTTCCTCCCTCTATGCCCCTCCTCCAGACCTCAGTTAGGGAAACTGTGCCCGGAAGAGCTGACATTACTAGGAAAGGATTTGGAATCCAGGGTAAGACTCAAACCAGCCACACCAATCACACCGTACAACTTGTGATAACTATACCCAGTTAACAGTATGAACAATAACTGAGCCTCATTCAACAGATGGCTCATAACAATAACCCTTTAGTTAAGCAATATACATGTATTGCAGAGAGTCCGCACTTGGGACGGGCTCCCAGCATCCACTACGGACTACGAGAAATAGAATTACCGGTGAGTAAATTCTTATTTTCTCTGACGTCCTAGTGGATGCTGGGTACTCCGTAA
Source organism: Pseudophryne corroboree (assembly GCF_028390025.1). Lineage (NCBI taxonomy): Eukaryota > Metazoa > Chordata > Amphibia > Anura > Myobatrachidae > Pseudophryne > Pseudophryne corroboree. The sequence continues at coordinate 710,531,039 of NC_086449.1, read as the reverse complement.
GGACCATGGGGATTATACCAAAGCTCCCAAATGGGCGGGAGAGTGCGGATGACTCTGCAGCACCGAATGAGCAAACTCAAGGTACTCCTCAGCCAGGGTATCAAACTTGTAGAATTTTGCAAAAGTGTTTGAACCCGACCAAGTAGCAGCTCGGCAAAGTTGTAAAGCCGAGACCCCTCGGGCAGCCGCCCAAGAAGAGCCCACCTTCCTCGTGGAATGGGCTTTTACTGATTTAGGATGCGGCAGTCCAGCCGCAGAATGTGCAAGCTGAATCGTGCTACAGATCCAGCGAGCAATAGTCTGCTTTGAAGCAGGAGCACCCAGCTTGTTGGGTGCATGCAGGATAAATAGCGAGTCAGTTTTTCTGACTCTAGCCGTCCTGGAAACATAGATTTTCAGGGCCCGGACTACGTCCAGCAACTTGGAATCCTCCAAGTCCCTAGTAGCCGCAGGCACCACAATAGGTTGGTTCAAATGAAACGCTGATACCACCTTAGGAAGAAATTGGGGATGAGTCCTCAATTCTGCCCTGTCCATATGGAAAATCAGATATGGGCTTTTACATGACAAAGCTGCCAATTCTGACACACGCCTGGCCGAAGCCAAGGCCAACAGCATGACCACTTTCCACGTGAGATATTTTAGCTCCACGGTCTTAAGTGGCTCAAACCAATGTGATTTTAGGAAATCCAACACGACGTTGAGATCCCAAGGTGCCACTGGAGGCACAAAAGGGGGCTGAATATGCAGCACTCCCTTATCAAACGTCTGAACTTCAGGCAGTGAAGCCAGTTCTTTTTGAAAGAAAATAGACAGGGCCGAAAATAAGAATTTACTTACCGATAATTCTATTTCTCGTAGTCCGTAGTGGATGCTGGGGACTCCGTCAGGACCATGGGGTTTAGCGGCTCCGCAGGAGACAGGGCACAATAATAAAAGCTTTAGGATCAGGTGGTGTGCACTGGCTCCTCCCCCTATGACCCTCCTCCAAGCCTCAGTTAGGATACTGTGCCCGGACGAGCGTGCATAATAAGGAAGGATATTGAATCCCGGGTAAGACTCATACCAGCCACACCAATCACACCGTACAACCTGTGATCTGAACCCAGTTAACAGTATGATAACAACGAAGGAGCCTCTGAAAAGATGGCTCACAACAAGAATAACCCGATTTTTGTAACAATAACTATGTACAAGTATTGCAGACAATCCGCACTTGGGATGGGCGCCCAGCATCCACTACGGACTACGAGAAATAGAATTATCGGTAAGTAAATTCTTATTTTCTCTAACGTCCTAAGTGGATGCTGGGGACTCCGTCAGGACCATGGGGATTATACCAAAGCTCCCAAACGGGCGGGAGAGTGCGGATGACTCTGCAGCACCGAATGAGAGAACTCCAGGTCCTCCTCAGTCAGGGTGTGCCCCTGACCAAGTAGCAGCTCGGCAAAGTTGTAAAGCCGAGACCCCTCGGGCAGCCGCCCAAGATGAGCCCACTTCCTTGTGGAATGGGCTTTTACTGATTTTGGCTGTGGCAAGCCTGCCACAGAATGTGCAAGCTGAATTGTACTACAAATCCAGCGAGCAATCGTCTGCTTAGAAGCAGGAACACCCATCTTGTTGGGTGCATACAGGCTAAACAGCGAGTCAGATTTTCTGACTCCAGTCGTCCTGGAAACATATATTTTCAGGGCCCTGACAACGTCAAGTAACTTGGAGTCCTCCAAGTCCCTAGTAGCCGCAGGTACCACAATAGGTTGGTTCATGTGAAAAACAGAAAACACCTTAAGGAGAAATTGAGGACGAGTCCTCAATTCTGCCCTGTCAGAATGAAAAATTAAGTAAGGGCTTTTATATGATAAAGCCGCCCATTCTGACACACGCCTGGCTGAAGCCAGGGCTAATAGAATCTTCACCTTCCATGTGAAATATTTTAATTCCACAGTGGTGAGTGGATCAAACCAATGTGACTTTAGGAAACTCAAAACAACATTGAGATCCCAAGGTGCCACTGGGGGCACAAAAGGAGGCTGTATATGCAGTACCCCTTTTACAAACGTCTGAACTTCAGGCACTGAAGCCAGTTCTTTCTGGAAGAAATTTGACAGGGTCGAAATTTGAACCTTAATGGACCCTAATTTTAGGCCCATATAGACAGTCCTGTTTTCAGGAAATGTAGGAAACGACCCAGTTGGAATTCCTCTGTAGGGACCTTCTTGGCCTCACACCACGCAACATATTTTCGCCAAATGCGGTGAAAATGTTTTGCGGTTCCATCCTTCCTGGCTTCGACCAGGGTAGGGATGACTTCATCTGGAATGCCCTTTCAGGATCCGGCGTTCAACTGCCATGCCGTCAAACGCAGCCGCGGTAAGTCTTGGAACAGACAAGGCCCCTGCTGGAGCAGGTCCTTTCTTAAAGGTAGAGGCCACGGTTCTTCCGTGAGCATCTCTTGAAGTTCCGGGTACCAAGTCCTTCTTGACCCATCCGGAACCACGAGTATCGTTCTTACTCATCTCCTTCTTATGATTCTCAGTACTTTTGGTATGAGATGCATAGGAGGGAACACATACCCTGACTGGTACACCCACAGTGTTACCAGAGCATCCACCGCTATTGCCTGAGGGTCCCTTGACCTGGCGCAATATTTGTCTAGTTTTTTGTTCAGGCGGGACGCCATCATGTCCACCTTTGGTTTTTCCCAACGGTTTACAATCATGTGGAAGACTTCCCGCTGAAGTCCCCACTCTCCCGGGTGGAGGTTATGCCTGCTGAGGAAGTTTGCTTCCCAGTTTTCCACTCCCGGAATTAACACTGCTGAGAGTGTTATCACATGATTTTTCGCCCAGCGAAGAATCCTTGCAGTTTCTGCCATTTCCCTCCTGCTTCATGTGCCGCCCTGTCTGTTTACGTGGGCGACTGCCGTGATGTTGTCCCACTGGATCAATACCGGCTGACCTTGAAGCAGAGGTCTTGCTAAGCTTAGAGCCTTGTAAATTGCCCTTAGCTCCAGTATATTTATGTGGAGAGAAGTCTCCAGACTTGATCACACTCCCTGGAAATTTTTTCCTTGTGTGACTGCTCCCCAGTCACTCAGGCTGGCATCCGTGGTCACCAGGACCCAGTCCTGAATGTCGAATCTGCGGCCCTTTCATAGATGAGCACTCTGCAGCCACCGCAGAAGAAAACACCCTTGTCCTTGGAGACAGGGTTATCCGCTGATGCATCTGAAGATGCGATCCGGACCATTTTCCCAGCAGATTCCACTGAAAGGTTCTTGCGTGAAATCTACCGAATGGGATCGCTTTGTAAGAAACCACCATTTTTCACAGGACCCTTGTGCAATGATGCACTGATACTTTTCCTGGTTTTAGGAGGTTCCTGACTAGCTCGGATAACTCCCTGGTCTTCTTCTCCGGGAGAAAACATCCTTTTCTGGACTGTGTCCAGAATCATTCCTAGGAACATTAGACGTGTCGTCGGAAAAAGCTGCGATTTTGGAATATTTAGAATCCACTCGTGCTGTCGTAGAACTACTTGAGATAGTGCTACTCCGACCGCCAACTGTTCTCTGGACCTTGCCTTATCAGGAAAGCGTCCATATTTCTTTTAGGAAGAATCATCATTTCGGCCATTACCATGGTAAAGACCCGGGGTGCCGTGGACAATCCAAACGGCAGCGTCTGAACTGATAGTGACAGTTCTGTACCACGAACCTGAGATACCCTTGGTGAGAAGGGCAAAATTTGGACATGTAGGTAAGCGTCCCTGATATCCAGTGACACCATATCGTCCTGGTTCGCTATCACTGCTCTGAGTGACTCCATCTTGATTTGAACCCTTGTATGTAATTGTTCAAATCTTTTAGATCTCACCGAGCCGTTTGGCTTCAGTACCACAATATAGTGTGGAATAATACCCCTTCCCTTGTTGTAGGAGGGGTACTTTGATTATCACCTGCTGGGAATACAGCCTGTGAATTTTTTTCCAATACTGCCTCCCTGTCGGAGGGAGACGTTGGTAAAGCAGACTTCAGGAACTTGTGAGGGGAAGACGTCTCGAATTTCCAATGTACACCTGGGATACTACGTGTAGGATCCAGGAGTCCACTTGCGAGTGAGCCCACTGCGTGCTGAAACTCTTGAGATGACCCCCCACCGCACCTGAGTCCGCTTGTATGGCCCCAGCGTCATGCTGCGGACTTGGCAGAAGCTGTGGAGGACTTCTGTTCCTGGGAATGGGCTGCCTGCTGCAGTCTTCTTCCCTTTCCTCTAACCCTGGGCAGATATGACTGGCCTTTTGCCCGCCTGCCTTTATGGGTACGAAAGGACTGAGACTGAAAAGACTGTGTCCTTTTCTGCTGAGATGTGACTTGGGGTAACAAAAGTGGATTTTCCAGCTGTTGCCATGGCCACCAGGTCCGATGGACCGCCCCTTTATACGGCAATACTTCCATGTGCCGTCTGGAATCTGCATCACCTGACCACTGTCGTGTCTATAAACATCGTCTGGCAGATATGGACATCACATCTACTCTTGATGCCAGAATGCAAATATCCCTCTGCGCATCTCGCATATATAGAAATGCATCCTTAAAATGCTCTATAGTCAATAAAATATTGTTCCTGTCAAGGGTATCAATATTTTCAGTCAGGAAATCCGACCGAGCCCCCCCAGCGCTGCACATCCAGGCTGAGGCGATTGCTGGTCGTAGTATAACACCAGTATGTGTGTATATACTTTTTAGGATATTTTTCAGCTTCCTATCAGCTGGCTCTTTGAGGGCGGCCGTATCTGGAGACGGTAACGCCACTTGTTTTTATAAGCGTGTGAGCGCCTTATCCACCCTAAGGTGTGTTTCCCAACTCGCCCTCACTTCTGGCGGGAAAGGGTATACCTCCAATAATTTTCTATCGGAGGAAACCCACGTATCATCACACACTTTAATTTATCTGATTCAGGAAAAACTACAAGTAGATTATTCCCACCCTACATAATACCCTTATTTGTGGTACTTGTAGTATCAGAAATATGTAACACCTCCTTCATTGCCCTTAACATGTAACGTGTGGCCCTAAAGGAAAATACGTTTGTTTCTTCACCGTCGACACTGAAGTCAGTGTCCGTGTCTGTGTCTGTGTCGACCAACTGAGGTAAATGGGCGTTTTTACAAGCCCCTGACGGTGTCTGAGACGCCTGGACAGGTACTAATTTGTTTGCCGGCCGTCTCATGTCGTCAACCGACCTTGCATCGTGTTGACATTATCACGTAATTCCTAAATAAGCCATCCATTCCGGTGTCGACTCCCTAGAGAGTGACATCACCAATACAGGCAATTTGCTCCGCCTCCTCACCAACATCGTCCTCCTACATGTCGACACACACGTACCGACACACAGCACACACACAGGGAATGCTCTGATAGAGGACAGGACCCCACTAGCCCTTTGGGGAGACAGAGGGAGAGTTTGCCAGCACACACCAAAAACGCTATAATTATACAGGGACAACCCCTTATACAAGTGTTTTCCCTTATAGCATTTTCACATATGTAATCATATCGCCAAATAAGTGCCCCCCCTCTCTGTTTTAACCCTGTTTCTGTAGTGCAGTGCAGGGGAGAGCCTGGGAGCCTTCCTCACAGCAGAGCTGAGCAGGAAAATGGCGCCGTGTGCTGAGGAGAATAGGTCCCGCCCCCTAAAACGGCGGGCTCTTCTCCCGGAGTTTGTGAGATCTGGCAGGGGTTAAATACATCCATATAGCCTCAAGGGCTATATGTGATGTATTTTAGCCATAAAAAAGGTATAATACATTGCTGCCCAGGGCGCCCCCCCCAGCGCCCTGCACCCTCAGTGACCGCTGGTATGAAGTGTGCTGACAACAATGGCGCACAGCTGCAGTGCTGTGCGCTACCTTATGAAGACTGAAAGTCTTCTGCTGCCTGTTTCTGGACCTCTGGACCTCTTCAACTTCGGCATCTGCAAGGGGGGTCGGCGGCACGGCTCCGGGACGAACCCCAGGGTGAGACCTGTGTTCCGACTCCCTCTGGAGCTAATGGTGTCCAGTAGCCTAAGAAGCAAATCCATCCTGCACGCAGGTGAGTTTACTTCTCTCCCCTAAGTCCCTCGTAGCAGTGAGCCTGTTGCCAGCAGGACTCACTGAAAATAAAAAACCTAACTTAAACTTTTATTCTAAGCAGCTCAGGAGAGCCACCTAGATTGCACCCTTCTCGGCCGGGCACAAAAATCTAACTGAGGCTTGGAGGAGGGTCATAGGGGGAGGAGCCAGTGCACACCACCTGATCCTAAAGCTTTTATTATTGTGCCCTGTCTCCTGCGGAGCCGCTAAACCCCATGGTCCTGACGGAGTCCCCAGCATCCACTTAGGACGTTAGAGAAATCTGGACTTTAATGGATCCTAATTTTAGGCCCATAGTCACTCCTGATTGTAGGAAGTGCAGAAATCGACCCAGCTGAAATTCCTCTGTTGGGGCCTTCCTGGCCTCACACCAAGCAACATATTTTCGCCATATGCGGTGATAATGTTTTGCTGTCACATCCTTCCTAGCCTTTATCAGCGTAGGAATGACTTCATCAGGAATGCCCTTTTCCATTAGGATCCGGTGTTCAACCGCCATGCCGTCAAACGCAGCCGCGGTAAGTCTTGGAACAGGTCCTGTCGGAGCGGCAGAGGCCATGGGTCCTCTGAGATCATTTCTTGTAGTTCTGGGTACCAAGTTCTTCTTGGCCAGTCCGGAACTATGAGTATAGTTCTTACTCCTCTCTTTCTTATTATCCTCAGTACCTTGGGTATGAGAGGAAGAGGAGGGAACACATAAACCGACTGGTACACCCACGGTGTCAATAGAGCGTCCACAGCTATCGCCTCAGGGTCCCTTGACCTGGCACAATATCTTTTTAGCTTTTTGTTGAGGTGGGACGCCATCATGTCCACCTGTGGCCTTTCCCAACGATTCACAATCAGCTTGAAGACTTCTGGATGAAGTCCCCACTCTCCCGGGTGGAGGTCGTGCCTGCTGAGGAAGTCTGCTTCCCAATTGTCCACTCCCGGAATGAACACTGCTGACAGTGCTAGCACGTGATTCTCCGTCCATCGAAGAGTCCTTGTGGCTTCTGCCATTGCCATCCTGCTTCTTGTGCCGCCCCGTCGGTTTACATGGGCGACCACCGTGATGTTGTCTGACTGAATCAGCACCGGTTGGTTTTGAAGCAGGGGTTCTGCTTGACTCAGGGCATTGTAAATGGCCCTTAGTTCCAGAATATTTATGTGTAGGGAAGTCTCCTGACTCGACCATTGTCCTTGGAAGTTTCTTCCCTGAGTGACTGCCCCCCAACCTCGGAGGCTTGCATCCGTGGTCACCAGGACCCAGTCCTGTATGCCGAATCTGCGGCCCTCGAGAAGATGAGCACTCTGCAGCCACCACAGCAGAGACACCCTGGCCCTCGGGGACAGGGTGATCAGCCGATGCATCTGAAGATGCGATCCGGACCACTTGTCTAACAGATCCCACTGAAAGATCCTTGCATGGAACCTGCCGAAGGGAATTGCTTCGTAAGAAGCTACCATCTTTCCCAGGACTCGCGTGCAGTGATGCACCGACACCTGTTTTGGTTTCAGGAGGTCCCTGACCAGAGATGATAATTCCTGGGCCTTCTCCTCCGGGAGAAACACCTTCTTCTGTTCTGTGTCCAGAATCATGCCCAAGAACAGCAGACGCGTTGTAGGAATCAGCTGCGACTTTGGGATATTCAGAATCCAGCCGTGCTGTTGTAGCACTTCCCGAGATAGTGCTACGCTGACTAACAACTGCTCCTTGGACCTCGCCTTTATAAGGAGATCATCCAAGTACGGGATAATTATAACTCCCTTCTTTCAAAGGAGTATCATCATTTCGGCCATTACCTTGGTAAATACCCTCGGTGCCGTGGACAGACCAAACGGCAATGTCTGGAATTGGTAATGACAGTCCTGTACCACAAACCTGAGGTACTCCTGGTGAGGTGGGTAAATGGGGACATGTAGGTAAGCATCCTTGATGTCCAGCGACACCATAAAATCCCCCTCTTCCAGGCTTGCAATAACCGCCCTGAGCGATTCCATTTTGAACTTGAACTTCCTTATATAAGTGTTCAAGGATTTCAAATTTAGAATGGGTCTCACCGAACCGTCTGGTTTCGGTACCACAAACATTGTGGAATAGTAACCCCGTCCCTGTTGAAGGAGGGGAACTTTGATTATCACCTGCTGGAGGTACAGCTTGTGAATTGCCGCCAGTACTACCTCCCTTTCTCTGGGAGCAGCTGGCAAGGCTGATTTGAGGTAACGGCGAGGGGAGATGGCAGTGCTAACTTTTTTGATAAACGTGTGAGCGCTCTGTCCACCCTAGGGGATGTTTCCCAACGTAACCTGTCCGTTGGCGGGAAAGGGTACGCCATCAGTAACCTCTTAGAAATCACTAATTTGTTATCTGGGGAACACCACGCTTCTTCACATAATTCATTTAACTCATCAGATGGGGGAAAAGTCACTGGCTGCTTTTTCTCCCCAAACATAATACCCTTTTTAGTGGTAACCGGGTTAATGTCAGAAATGTGCAACACATTTTTCATTGCCGTAATCATGCATCGGATGGCCCTTGTGGACTGTACATTTGTCTCATCCTCGTCTACACTGGAGTCAGACTCCATGTCGACATCTGTGTCTGCCATCTGAAGTAGCGGCGTTTTTGAGCCCCTGATGGCCTCTGAGACGCCTGGGCAGGCGCGGGCTGAGATGCCGGCTGTCCCAAAGCTGTTACGTTATCGAACCTTTTATGCAAGGAGTTGACACTGTCGGTTAATACCTTCCACATATCCATCCACTCTGGTGTCGGCCCCGCAGGGGGCGACATCACACTTATCGGCTCCTGCTCCGCCTCCACGTAAGCCTCCTCATCAAACATGTCGACACAGCCGTACCGACACACCGCACACACACACAGGGAATGCTCTGACTGAGGACAGGACCCCACAAAGTCCTTTGGGGAGACAGAGAGAGAGTATGCCAGCACACACCACAGCGCTATGTAATACAGGGATGTACACTATACTGAGTGATTTTTCCCCTATAGCTGCTTATTAACACAGTTTGCGCCTAAATTTATGTGCCCCCCCCTCTCTTTTTTACACTTAAAGTCTGGAAACTGCAGGGGAGAATCCGGGGAGCGTCCTTCCAGCGGAGCTGTGAAGAGAAAATGGCGCTGGTGTGCTGAGGAAGATAGCCCCGCCCCTTCAGTGGCGGGATACTCCCGCGTTTTTAAATAGTTAATGGCGGGGGTTATTGCACATATACAGTTTATTAGACTGTATTATGTGCCTTTTTGCCAATAAGGTAATGTAATTGCTACCCAGGGCGCCCCCCCCCCCCCCCCCAGCACCCTGCACCCATCAGTGACCGGAGTGTGTGGTGTGCTAAGGGAGCAATGGCGCACAGCTGCAGTGCTGTGCGCTACCTTAATGAAGACAGGAGTCTTCAGCCGCCGGTTTTCAACTTTCTCTTCAGTCTTCTGGCTCTGCGAGGGGGACAACGGCGCGGCTCCGGGAACGGACGATCGAGGTCGGGCCCTGTGTTCGATCCCTCTGGAGCTAATGGTGTCCAGTAGCCTTAGAAGCACAAGCTAGCTGCAAGCAGGTAGGTTTGCTTCTCTCCCCTCAGTCCCACGTAGCAGTGAGTCTGTTGCCAGCAGATCTCACTGAAAATAAAAAAACCTAACAAATACTTTCTTTTTTAGGAAGCTCAGGAGAGCCCCTAGGGTGCATCCAGCTCTGGCCGGGCACAAATTCTAACTGAGGTCTGGAGGAGAGGCATAGAGGGAGGAGCCAGTGCACACCAGATATAGTACCTAATCTTTCTTTTAAGAGTGCCCAGTCTCCTGCGGAGCCCGTCTATTCCCCATGGTCCTTATGGAGTACCCAGCATCCACTAGGACGTCAGAGAAAACTATATATACGGATAGACAAACAGCTTTACCTGACCTAGAAAAAGGGGCTATTTCATTTTACAGAAAATGGGGTTCATATATTGACACCCTAGATGAAGCTACCCAAACACGGATGTTTAAACTATTTGACAAAACAAATTGGTGGGCATATCGGTGTATCGATAGAGGGTCGGATACTTTATGTCTCTGGAAACTGAATGGGTCGAATTTGTGAAGATTTTCCTTTGTATAGTTACCCTAAGTTGTTCTAATTAAGGTGCTAAAATTTATTCCACCTCTACTAGGTGAACTATATTGTTCATGCACCACCAGATCGAATGGTTGCTATATGTACATAATCACCCCCCCTTCTCTTCCTTTTCTTTCATATTCTTGTTAATTACTTTTATATTTGTATGGTTATTGTTCCTATTAGAAAATAACCAGAGTGATATGAGACGAACATGGTTTTTGTTAGATAATGTACGTTTGTTACATGAGGATCAATATACCTACTGGGATATACGAATAGTATATATTACAAGCTACGGTTTATGGTATGCTACCTTGATGGATTCAAAATTCCTCTTTTGCCTCTTTTACGAGCTGCTGTATTGTTTACCTATGTACATTTTGTGATACCTGTCTCAATGGGGTATATTTACTAAGGTCCCGATTTTGACCGAGATGCCGTTTTTTCTTCAAAGTGTCATCTCGGTAATTTACTAAGCAAAAATCACGGCAGTGATGAGTGCATTCGTATTTTTTTGGAAGTTCAAGTTTAAAAATATGAATGAATACACCATCGGTCAAAACGCGGCTGTTTAGATATGAATCTCGGTCATTTACTAACCATTCGTATTTGTAATGTCTACCGTGAAAATGCATTTGCGGCCGTGAAAAAATACATTTCGTAAAAAAGTCCTAAAAAAAATCAGACCTGCTTTTGAGAAGCGTGTTTACATGTGTAGTCAATTATCCATTACTCACACCTGAATGTTTGGCCCTATAAAAGGGTCCCAGGCACATTTTGAATATCTCTCACTCTGAAATGGCTGCTGTGGTGTGTGCAACAGATTTTTTGTTTGCTGGGGGATACCTGAGAGTGCTCCATGACTCTTCAAGAAATCTGGGCCAGGTAAGTGTACATGGTCAGCAGGTTGAACAGGTTCCGCGGAGGCTGCGCCAGCCACGTTTGTTTAGGGGACGTTTAAACTTAAACGCATTGTCTGATGATAGGGTCATACAGATGTTTCCCCTAAAAACATCCAACATTTGCCGTCTGTATGACCTTGTCAAACTGGGACTATATCCTGAGACAGCACGCTCACGCTCTGTCTCAGGCTTGCAAAAACTCCTGGCTGTGTATCACTTTATGGCTACTGGCAGCTTGCAGGCTGTGACAGGCGACGTCATTGTTATTTCCCAGCCAACCTTTTCTATATTTTTGAAACAGGTGTGTTGAAAAATACATACACGTCTATGTCTAAGTGTTGCGTCTGGTAGGTCTTAGAACACAGTATTGTTTGTTCTTTATACTGTTGTGTAATTTTGTATTTTAATTTTGTATTAAAACATTGACACTCATTACCCCATTAAACCATACACACATAGCGTGTTTTACAATGTTTGACACGGACACAGGATTTTTGGTGAAGACAATATTTTAATTTTTATTGTGTTACACAAATGTCATGTCAGATTCATTTTTTTTTCTTTTGTGTGCTGGGTGCCGAGGTTTGAGCAGGGTCGCTGGCCCGTGTTCTGGATGATCGTCGAACAGGGGAGGTAACTGGGGTCTGGCTAGGGGTAGTCGTTCCTGAGCTGGAGCTGAGATGTTGTGCTGACATCAGAGTGATGCTTTGGCTCAAGTTATGGATACTGGCATTCAGTTGATTATTACTGGCAGTATGGCTGGCCACAATCCTAGACAAAGTCTCATTTACTACCTGATTGTGTTGGATCACTTGTATCAGGGCTTGTTGATGCCGCTGTTGCTCATCGATGATGCGCGTCAAATTTGCCAGCATTTGCGTGTTGTCCGCCCTGATTTGCTCCATCGATGTCGCAATTCTGCCTACCTGAACAATCAGTCTGCCCGAGTTCCGACTAATGCGCGGAAGATGATGGGGCAGACTGGCAAGGTGTTGTGTGTGTGTGTTCAGGCAGGCAGTGTTTTGGGCCTGTTGTGTTGCCCAACTGGACCAAAAGTCAGCGGACATTTGTTGCTGGGGTGGAGTTGGTATCAATTGTGGACTTAAGGAGGCTTGGGGCATATCCTGCGGCTGGGTTGGCTGGGTAGGATCAACGGGCGTAAGTTGCAGTGTATAGGTTGCCTGTTGGTCTGGTTCCTGCTGGTCATCGTCTCCCATGAAGGTTGGTTCTGTATGGGGTGGCCAACAGGCACTGTTTAGTTATAATTAAATATCTTTGCTTGTCCTAAACATTCCATACTTATTTTTTTTTATTTTAATTTTAAATTTGATGTGTTTTTTTTAAAACTAGGGATCTTTCCTTTACAAACACATATGTGCCATAACAGGCGTGCGCAGAGACTGACTGGCGGGTTCCGCACCGAACTTCCCCCCCTCCACAGCATTATAGTGTTCTCTCACCTCCCCTGTCCTGGATATAGACTTCTCACCTGGACGGACCAGAGGAGCGCATCAGGTAAGCCGTCTACATCCCGGACAGGGGAGGTGTGAGAAGACTATAATGCTGTGGAAGGGGGGGGTGGGTTAAGTCCGGTGAGAAACCCGCTATTCATTTTCTGTGCACGTCTGTGGGCTCAATTTAGTAAGGTGGGTGTTCTATTTAAAATGTGATGTGGCCCATAGCAACCAATAAGACTTTAATTCACATTTATTTGGCACCTTCAAGAAGATAATACCTGGAATCTGATTGGTTGCTACGGGAAACATGCCATCTCACATTGAGCTCACATCATAGTAAATGTACTGTGTCGAAATGTTTGAATGTATTTCTTCTAAGTTTTAACTCACCAGACAGCTGAGGTGATCGTGGCTCATCACTTTGGGGACTAGCCAAAATTGCCTGTGGTGGCTGGGGCAAGACTGCCGATATGCGCCGCCTGGGTGGTGAAGAAGGAGGCGCAGATTCCGACTCCACACGCCGCGTCTTAGTGGACCTCCTAGTTAAAGTCACAGAGCCCTGTGATGGCCGCCTTAGAGGAGGGCGGCTTGCAGAAGAAGAACCTCTGTGAAAATAGCAACATTAATATTTTGTGGTTCTATGTGTTTGCAGAATATGTGACTACACTGATTTCTTACCTGCATTCCCTGCAGCTTCATCAGTTGGCTGTGGCCTGTCTGTGGCGCGTCTCTGGCGTACTGTTGAAAAATTGCAAAAAACATTATGACCATACTTTTAAAACTCATTGTTATCTGAAAAACATTATTGTAATGTAAACATCTCGCACCTAATGTTAAGTTAACTATTTTATGTTTAAGCTATTCTGGATTAATTAATTGGGTGTGTATTCTTAAATTAAGATGATGTTGCACTAAATAATCCAGAAACATAGCTTAATTCGACACAATATATTGCAGATAATTTTAATATAAAATTTCTCACAAACAACATAAAAACCATAATAAAAAATGCAACAATTTATTTAAAAAGTTTAAAAAAAAAAAGGCCATTTGAAAAAACAGTTAGGGACAAGCAAAATCTATGATTATGTATTATAACTACACATACCAGCATGCACTGCAACAGATTTCACATTCACTAATAGCAAAACTCTGGCAATGCATGATGGGCCTTGTAGTTTTGAAACACATTTACAGCTACAGGTTGCACAGGCCTGCACGACATTACCAACACAATGTTTGCATATTTACAAACACAGTAACAATTAGCAGCATTATCATTTTAAAAATAACAAGAGCCAAAAAAATTTAAAATACAACTCACCATCCTGCCTTGGACGGTCCGAATCCCGGACATGAGTCGCTGACACCACTTCTGCAGGAATAAGTGACCGCACAGGCTCCTCCCAATCACGAAAAGTGGCACGGAAAGGGTGTCCACCCCCCGTTTGGCGGGCTGATTTGGCCTCCTTGGCCATCTTGGCCTTGACACGGCGCTTGATGTCATAAAACCTTTTTCTACACGTGTCCTCAGTCCGCCTCACCACACCCTCACTATTGACTGCAGCAATAACTTTTCCCCACAGGACCGACTTCCTACGTGAGGACACCTTGGCAGCATCCTGCCCAAACAATTGGCGATGATGCCTCATCAGCTCCCACACCAAAGCCATGTTTTCAGCATAGCTGAACTTCACATTGCGCCCAGTCTTGGTAGTGGTGCGTGGCTGCGGAGCCACAGCACCATCACTATCACTGGAGAACGCTACAACAGGCACCCCCTCCTCCTCCTCCTCACTAACCTCCTCCCTCTCACTAACCTCCTCCACCTCACTCACCTCCTCCCTCTCACTAACCTCCTCCACCTCACTAACCTCCTCCACCTCACTCACCACCTCCCTCTCACTAACCTCCTCCACCACACTGACCTCTGACTGAGACATAATCCCCACAAACTACACAAAACACTGAGAAAAAAAACAGAAAACACACTCCTCCACTACCACTACACACAACACACACACACTCACTCACTCACAAACAATGACAATAGACTTGAAAAAAAAAAACAATGACAAAAAAGTAGACAAACTTCGAAAAAACTACACAACAAGTATGACAAGACTACTTACACACACAGTACAGCACTCAACAATCGCAAAACTCCGCTCCAAATCCACCAAAAACTCCTCCAAACTCACCAACTCCTAATACACCTTCCTCTCTCCTCTCCACTAGCTAAACCCACGAGGTGCGGACGGTTTGGGGCGTTTTTATAGTAATGTGCACAGACACTCCTCCATCACGAATACAACCAATCACGGACGAGTGACAAAAACGAAACTTAGTAAAAAAACGCGGCCGGAAACGGAAAAACACTGCCGTAACAGACATGTGATGCAGTCGTAAAAAAAAACTAAGAACACGGCCGCAAAACAACAAAATCGGCCGCATTACACATCAAAAAAACACGAATAACATCGACATCGGACAACACTAAAAATACAATTACGACAGCTTAGTAAATTAGTCGTAATCAATTCAAAAAGTTGCAGTTTTACACTTTCGATGTCATTCGTGATGATTCTCTCTCCAAATCGGTAACAATACGAATCTTAGTAAATTTACCCCACTGTCTTCTCGGGAAAAACCCAATAAATATATTTGAAAAAGAAAAAAAAATACTGTACAGCTGGATACCAAACACCACCTCCTAACCTAATTCTGTCCCCTCATATCCTGTAAAGATGAATTCCTTTGTTATTGTACCTTTTAAGCAAGTGTAACTCGCTGGTGTGGTGCATGTAGGCTATGTGTAAATCGTGCACTATGTGAATTAAATATGAAATGTGTCTTTGTGGCTTTTCCATGCAAATACATATGCTACCGTAATTACTCATACCACGCGCTAATACGCACTACAACGTGAGCGGTCATATGCAACTTGCGAATATGCGCACGCACAGCAGAACAAGTATGCGCACGGAGGCCATCTGTGTGGTGTTTGTACGTGATGTGTGTACTATAATATTTTCGACTTCGACAATGTGTTCCCTCCACTTCCACTCATCCCAAGGATTCTCAAACTAATAAAGAGAACAAGTGTTCAGGCGATCCTCAATGCTCCAGACTGGCCAAGAAGAGCTTGGTATGTGGATCTTTTAGAGTTACTGCTGGACGATCCGTGGCCTCTTCCTCTTCGAGAGGACCTTCTGCAACAGGGGCCATTCGCTTATCAAGACTTACCGTGGCTACGTTTGACGGCAAGGAGGTTGAACGCCAGATCTTAGCTCGGAAGGGCATTCCGAACAAAGTTATTCCTACCCTGATACAGGCTAGAAAGGGAGTAACGTCAAAACATTACCATCGGATTTGGAAAAAGTATGTGTCTTGGTGCGAATCCAAGAAGTTTCCTACGGTGGAGTTTCAACTTGGACTGTTTCTCCTCTTCCTGCAAGCTGGAGCTGGGCTCCATAAAAGTCCAGATTTCGGCCTTGAAACAATCGGCTGCCCTCCCTGAGGTTCAGACTTTCTGGAAAGGGGTGTTGCACATCCAACCTCCCTTTGTGCCTCCAACGGCACCTTCGGACCTTAACGTGTTACTGCAGTTCCTGCAATCGGATTGGTTTGAGCCTTTGCAGGAGTTTGAGGTCAAGTTTCTTACTTGGAAAACTGTCACACTGTTGGCATTGGCATCTACTAGATGTGTGTTGGAATTGGGGGCATTGTCCTAAAAGAGCCCCTACTTGATTTTTCATGAAGATAGAGCTGAGCTCAGGACACGTCAGCAATTTCTTCTGAAGGTTGTGTCGGCTTTTCATATCAACTAACCTATTGTGGTGCCAGTGGCTACTGACTTCTCAATTACTTCAAAGTCTTTGGATGTTGTGAGGGCTTTGAAGATTTATGTGAAGAGAACTTCTCTTCACAGAAAGTCGGAGCTCTGTTTGTCCTTTATGATCCCAACAAGGTTGGGTGGCCTGCTTCTAAGCAGACGATTTCTCACTGGATCAGGTTTACTATACAGCATGCTTATTCTTCGGCAGGATTGCTGTGTCTTAAATCCGTTAAGGCCCACTCTACTCGTAAAGTGGGTTCTTCCTGCCCGGGGTGTCTCGGCTTCACAGCTTTACCGAGCAGCAACTTGGTCAGGGTCGAACACGTTTGCTAAGTTCTACAAGTTCGATACTTTGACCTCTGAAGATCTACAGTTTGGTCAATCGGTTCTGCAATAGCCTCCGCGCTCTCCCTCCCGTACTGGGAGCTTTGGTACATCCCCATGGTACTAAATTGGACCCCAGCATCCTCTAGGACGTAAGAGAAAATAGGATTTTAATTACCTACCAGTAAATCCTTTTCTCGTAGTCTGTAGAGGATGCTGGGCGCCCACCCAGCGCTTCGTACTCCTTCAGTTGTTACTTGGTTCGGTACTACCTTGTTCCTTGGTTAAGTACTGCATTGTTATTTGGGTAAGTACTGTTGTTCAGCGGTTGCTGACTAGTTCAAGCTGGTTAGCTTGGTTTGCCTTCTTATGTGTGAGCTGGTGTGAATCTCACCACCATCTGTGTATTTCCTTCTCTCGAGGTAGGTCCGTCTCCTCGGGCACAGTTTCTAAACTGAGTCTGGTGGGAGGGGCATAGAGGGAGGAGCCAGCCCACATTATTAAACTCTTAAAGTGCCCATGGCTCCTAAGGGACTCGTCTATACCCCATGGTACTAATATGGACCCCAGCATCCTCTACGGACTACGAGAAAAGGATTTACTGGTAGGTAATTAAAATCCTATTATTACACTTAATGCACACTGTGACTGCAACTGCAGGAAGGGTACACAGTTGGAGGGCACTCATAAATGACCCAGGCACAGCAGCTATTACACTATAAGAAATTACAAGACTCTAAACAGAAGCGTTTTCCCCTATTAACCACTTATTCAATTGCTTCCATAGCTGATAAAACAATTGTAAATGGAAATAGATGTAATCCTCACTGATCTACTCTACAGGCCACCTGTGATGTGCTCTAATAGAGACAGTCATTTAATAGATTTACTTGTCGTGAATGAAAGTACTTTGTTCTTGTTCTTCTACAACACGTTTAGACCTAGTATGAGTAAACAAAGTGTGCTTTGGGGGCATTTTTACTGTCTATTGGGCAAGTTATGTTGTCGTTTGTTGAGTCAGCAACTGCCATGTGCACGCAGTATGTACTAGTATTTTGGACCCGTCATTTGCTGGGTCTCTAGTTATTGTGTCCAGGGCTGCATTTTTCCTGCTTTTTTCTCCCCCGCATTCTTCACTACATTTCCCCTGTCTCCACTTATTCCTTCTGTCTGTCTCCCCAATTCGTTCTCTTGCTATATTCTCTCTTGCCTCGTATTCTCTTCTTTTCCTCACTCCCCATATATTCTCTCTCTCTATATTCTCTCTCTCTCCCACTCCCCATATTCTCTCTGTACCCCTAGTATCTTTCCCCTCCCCCCCCAGTATATTCTTTCTCCACTCAGTTTATCCCCAGTATATAATCTATTCCCCTCTATTCTTCTCTGTATATCCCCCTCCTCCCCATATTCTTTCTCCTCAGTATATTCTCTCTCACCAGTATATTCTCATTATATCTGCCCTCTGTGTATTCTCATTTTCACTCTCCACAGAATATTGGGGGTCATTCCGACCCATTTGCACGCAGCGGTTTATCGCTGTGGTGAGAACGGGTGCAGAATGCACATGCGCGGCAGCTGCAGTGCACGTGCTCGACGTTGCCCAGTGACAGGGGTCACCGGGTTACGTTGCGTCTTAAGAAAGCGGATGCAGAGCGGACCGCAAAAAAGATGGCAGGAAGAAGACGGACCTGGGCGTCTCCACAGCGTTTGCAGCCATTTTTGGGAGTGGATTGGAAAACGCAGGCATGTCCAGAACAACGGAGGGCGGATGTCTGATGTCAGAGGCAGCTTCAGCTTCAGCATCGCAGGGATCATCGCACAGGGTAAGTAGGTATAGGGCTGGTCTTGTTTTGTGTGAAATTTTTTTAGCTTAGCAGGGCTGCACAAGCGATCGCAGCCCTGCTAAGCTAAAATACACTCCCCCATAGGCGTGCGCTAGTTGATCGCAGCAGCAGCAAAAAGTTGCTGGCTGCGATCAACTCGGAATGACCACCATTATCTCTCCCTCTTTCTACTCTCTCTTCTCTGTATAATCTTTCTTTCTTTCTCCTCTGAATATTCTCGCCTCTCCCCATATATTCTCTATCTTTCCATCTTCAGATGGCATTGCCCTATAGTAGCCTTATTTGTTTGGAGGAAGTCTCCGGCTCCCTCACCGGCATCCCCCCAGTGACGGCTGCATGGCGGTATGCACCAGGCATCCAAACCATATCACACTGCTTCCAGGTTTTTGCCAGGACTGGCTCTTATTGGAGCCTGTCTCCTAGCAAGCGAAACTTCGCAAATATTAATTTAAACTTTACGAATTTATGTGAAAAATGTTTATCACATCAGCATTAAAAATGTGGCCTGTGAAAATATGCTCCTATACACCTTTAGTGAAGCGTGAAGCAGGTTCTGCTCTATGATCTTCCAGAAATGCCACATATTCATATAGAGGGGTAAGTGGAGGGATGTAGTTATGTGGCCGGCGGTCAGGAGACTACCGATCACAATATCCGCACCTACATCCCACCCCCTCACAATCCGACAGTTCATGCCGACTAACATGGACTATTCCCACTTGTGGGTGTCCACGACACTCATACAGCGGGAACAGAACCTGTGGCGAGCACGGCGAGCCCGAAAGGGGATTTGTTGCGCTCGCCGTACCCTTCCTCCCCCCGCCAGGCATCTCAGTGCTGGGATACCGGCGTCGGTATGCTGACCGGCGGTCACGTGATACCAACCCGTAAGTGGAAATGCTTCTTCGTTAGGTAAATGTCCCAGAAAGAAGGAAAATAAAGTGCAAAACAGAGTAATAAGTTATTGGTGTCAGAATTTCCTGCAATAAACTCATTTCAGATACCTCAATAGCATGTTATCTTTATAGCTCAAAGCAATGTGTCCCTCTGGGTTATCCAAGTATCGCCCACGTGGGCAATATACATTCCTCATTAGAGGACAGATAACTGGCACAGGAGTATATAGTGTCCTGCAAGTCCGTTTAATGGAAAAACGCAAAACATGATATACTGTAATGTCCTTACAGCAAATAAATGAAAGTTTATCTGTATGTCACCGGGGACGCAGGGCCTGATTCAGATTAGTATGTAATTCCGATGGTTTACGTGCTAATCCGATGGTGGGTGATCTGCACATGTGCAGAATGGGTCCTGCAATGACACTCACAGTGCCCATCAGGCTGCCGCTGTTTGGGGCGGTGAGGAGGTGGTGTTGCTCGTGTTCCTGAAAATGGGGGCATGTTGCCTCCATTTTTGGGAGTGCTGAGGCCTGAGTCTGCGTCTGCTGACATAGATTTCCTGGCCTCTTTAACAGAGCTGCGATGGTGAGTCTGCGTAACCTGAAGGTGACTCAGGCAGCCGATGGTCCCACAGAGTGATCCGATGCTGCGTCTTCGAATGCATGCAGCAGCTGTCTATGGGGATCCGGTCTTTAGGTCGACAGCACTTAGGTCGACCACTATTGGTCGACATGCATTGTGTCAATAGGTCGACGTGGCAAATGTCGACACATGAAAATGTCGACATGAGTTTTCCACATTTTTTCCCATTTTTTTGAACTTTTTCATAGTTTATGATCCACGCGGGCTATGATTGGGTATAGTAACCTTGCCCGAAGCATGGCGAGCAAAGCGAGCCATGTGAGGGGATACCGTGCACTAATTAGGGTTCCCGGTCACTTTATGAAGAAAACTACTACCACAAAGATGTAAAAACTCATGTCGACCTTTTTCCATGTCGACCTAATGAACTTGTCGACCTATTTCAGGTGTCGACCTAGTCACTGTTGACCAATAGTGGTCGACCTAATGACTGTCAACCTAGTTACTGCCGACCCTATGATCCACACCCCTGTCTATGTACACCAGACACCTCCTGCTGCATTGCATGTTGGCATGGCTGCTGCTTGCAAGGACACAGCAGCAATGCTAACAGCATCCACATCGGAATCAGGCCCCCAGTTAAGTCCAATGTTGGTGCCAAATCCATGTAATAAATACATATATTTAAATGCAAAAGTAATGAAAGGCACGAACCTCATAGAGGTATACAACTAAAATGTCTGAAATCTGGAAACAATATGGAGGAAAGGGCGCCTACTGGTGTCACATAAATTAAATCAATCCATGCCAAATAATGTGTACATACCAAAATATGTGATCTGCCATAGTATCACAGTCTAATACTGAGTGCATATGTAATAGGGGGTAGTGGTGAAGGTGGTGGTGGTGCAGAGCGAGTGAATGCTCCCCTACTGCAGAAGTCTTGAAAACGGTGCCAATCTGAGCGCCAAACAGTGCAGAGCTGCCGGGAGGCTGCCTAACATGTTTTTCTTTTGCTGGGTGTCAGAGACTGAAGGAACCAATGACGTTTGGGTGGATTGGCAGGTGGGTCGGCGGACTGTGGCTGGCCACCATTCAGATGATGCCTATTGCTGCAGTGCACTGCCCATGTCTCCTCTTCAGGTGGTGCGGGCATCGAGCCATATAAAGAGATATATAAGCAATAGGTAAGTGGTGGTGGTGGTGGGGAGCCAGCTGGTGGCAGTGGCGGGGGGGTTTGATGGGTATAGTTTAGGGTAGTTAATAAGTATAAGGGAATATGTTTTAAGTGGGTTTTATTGTGAGGGTGAAGGAGTTAATGATTTAAAATAGTTAATTAAGATGATGGGATAAATTATTTTATTGGGGTTAATTAAGAAGTTTTTTTTATTACGGTCCACAGTTGTAATCAGGGGGCACTTGTGTGTGTGATATTAGCAGCTGCTTCGTAAACATTGGTTTATAAAGGCTTAGTGGCTGCGTTAATGATGTGTGTGATAACTTTATGGTGCAATTATGAGTCTAGTGAGTGAAGATTCAGTGTCTATATATAAATAAAAGGTAATTAAATAATAAAATTATAAATTAATAAAATAGAGGATTACAATGAAATAAAGGCAAGGGGTTCAACAAATTATATACTCTATGGTGGTCATTCCGAGTTGTTTGCTCGGTAATTTTCTTCGCATCGCAGTGATTTTCCGCTTATTGCGCATGCGCAATGTTCGCACTGCGACTGCGCCAAGTAAATTTGCTATGCAGTTAGGAATATTACTCACGGCATTACAAGGTTTTTTCTTCGTTCTGGTGATCGTAATGTGATTGACAGGAAGTGGGTGTTTCTGGGCGGAAACTGGCCGTTTTATGGGTGTGTGTGAAAAAACGCTACCGTTTCTGGGAAAAACGCGGGAGTGGCTGGAGAAACGGAGGAGTGTCTGGGCGAACGCTGGGTGTGTTTGTGACGTCAAACCAGGAACGAAACTGACTGAACTGATCGCACTAGCAGAGTAAGTCTCGAGCTACTCAGAAACTGCACAGAGAAGTCTTTTCGCAATATTGCGAATCTTTCGTTCGCAATTTTAAGAAGCTAAGATTCACTCCCAGTAGGCGGCGGCTTAGCGTGTGCAAAGCTGCTAAAAGCAGCTTGCGAGCGAACAACTCGGAATGAGGGCCAATAGCAGGAATGTCAAACTCTTGGCCCTCCAGCTGTTGTGAAATTACAAGTCCCAGCATGCTTTGACAGCATACCTTACACTGATCAGCTGGTAAAGCTTGCTGGGACTTGTAGTTTCACAACAGCTGGATAACCATGAGTTTGACATGCCTCATCTATAGCAAAGTTTTAATGTAAAAATGATGATGAAATTATACAAATATTATAACATTGTGGTGATGAATGGTTAGGATTGTGCACAAAGAAATACTAATAAACTAGAAGTGAATGTTAGGGGGGTGGATAGAGAGGGTGGGTTGAGATATGGTGGGAGGATGTTTAATGTGGTGTGTATGGCTGCAGAGGTTAGGACAAGAGGGAGTGAGACCCGATGCATGGTGGTATCAGCTGACTGTGATGGATAGAGCAGTGGCAGTGAGCGGGGTATGCTGCTGGTGGAGGGAAGCTAAGGGTGAGTGGAGAGAGGCAGGGGAAGTACAAAGAGGATAGGGAGAAAAGTATGGGAGTGAATAGAAGAAGCGGTGGAGTGACCTCGGGGTCAAATTTTCAGAAACGAAATGGGAGGATATATTCTCAAAGCTCTTAACAGCTCTATCTGTGTACAAGTGCAAGAAACTCAATATAAACTTCTGTTAAGATGGTACAGACACCCTTCTCTTCTCCATGCCATGTACCCCAAGGTGACAGATAAATGTTGGAGATGTCTTCATACAGTTGGCTCCCTGATAAATATCTGGTGGAGCTGCTCATTAATCAAGCCATACTGGGACGACATCATTTCTGTTTCCCAAGATATACTTAACATTACCGTCCCCTCTGACCCGACCTTCTGGCTGTTATCCCACTCCTCTACGTCACTGGCTCAATATAAAACATCTTAGCTCCGCCACTTGTCTAATGTAGCAAAGGCTGTTATTCCTACATTATGAAGATCTTCTACCCCACCCACACGAAAAATTTGGTACACTAGAATCGATTACTATATGAATATGGATAACATTTTCCTAGCCTCAAGGGGCAGACTATCCGAATTCACACCTACTTGGTTTTCTTGGATAGAATATAAATCATCAAAATCGTACAAAGACTATATGTCCGCGAATAAATGAGAAGGGATCTTTTTAAACACTAATTCCCCATCTCCTGCATGTAAATCTCTAGGACTTGGTCAAACTAAATTCTTCTCTCACTTTTTCTTCTTTCTAACACCCACTTTTTCTTCTTTCTAACACCCACTTTTTCTTCTTTCTAACACCTTGCTCCTTCCTTCACTTTCCTGTCTTTTTTCCCCTATATTGTTAATATTACATTCTGTGTTTTGAAAATAGTCAAAAGACGTTGCCACATTTCAATTATGTATTATATTTGAAACATTCCATTGCTCCATAGTAAACTCAACAAGATTGCTTGTTTTTCTACCTACTGTGTCTAGCATATAACTGTCTTATGACATATGCCATTTTGTTGTGCATTTGAATGTACTTTTCAACCTTTCTTCAATAAAAACAGATTATACAGAAGCGGTGGAGTGGGGGAAGACGCTGGGTGTGAGACGGAGCTGTTGGGGATGCTACAGAATTACAGGGGTTGTGTGGAGTGGGGGGTGCTGGGGGAGACATGCGGTGAAAAGGTTAGTAATAGCAGGAGGGAATGAGTTGCGTGAGAAGTACAGGGATCTGAGAGGCAGATGGGGAGTGTAAAAGGAGGGAACAAGATTCCTGAGGAGGCGGTGTTCTGTCAGTGTGCTCCTCTCTGCATTCTTACTCATGGATCATGGGAGTGGATGCATCAGCTAAAGTTGGGTGATGTCGCTCTCCTCCAAGTACAATTTTCCGGACAGTTCACGATAGCAGATGGCTTAGTGTTAACTAAATAGGCTTAGACTTACTTAGACTTAGGGGATATGTATCATTATCAAGCCTTGAAGAGAGATAAAGGGGCTGATTCAGACCAGATCTGGTTCATGCAGATGGACCCAGTGCTGCGTTTCTGGATGCAGCAGCGGATCACAGAAGCCAGCAGGAGGCATCTATTTACACAAGACGCATCCTTCGGCATTAGCATATTATTGCTTGCAAGACGTTAGCATGCATTAGTGGCCAACTCTGAAAAAGGCCCTATATACTGCAACTATTTGGTAGAACATCATCTGCTGCTGCTTCATCCACTTGAGGCTACCGTAATGGTGGTGCTGCTTTCATACAACTGGTTATCAGCGTCTGTAAGCACATACAAACTGGCTCTGGCTCAAGCTGCTTCTGTATAATGCACGGTTGTGTGGTCAATGGGAGCAGGAGATTTTTCAGGAGACCTAATAATAAAATATTCAAGCTTGCTTTGTTTTGTCGTATTCTTTATCTCCTCTAGAATCAATGTGTAGCCATTAAGATCTTGCTCAATGTCACGGACAACCTTAGAGCTACATTCCAAATTAGAGTCATGTCTTATCATGCTATCAATTAATGCATCCTGAAGTTTGATAATCTCCTTATTGTTTACTGTTGTAAATGCCTTTATCTGCACTGGTGGTTTCCTTCATCTTCCTTATCCTCAAGTGTTTTCCAAGTTTATGAGATCTTTATCAGATAGTGACTCAGGGTGGGATTCTAGAAAATCTGTAATATCACGTCTCTATCTCAGTGAAGCCTAGTTCCCTTCGGTATCCGTTTGATAGATAGACAGTGTCTAGTTAGACAGTCAATAGATAGACACCATATGTTAGACAGACATTAGGTCGACAGGGTCAAAAGGTCGACAGGGTCAAAAGGTCGACATGAAAAAGGTAGACAGTACAAAAGGTCAACAGGTCAGAAGGTCGACATTGTCAAAAGGTCGACATGAAAATGGTCGACATAAAAAAAATAGACAATTTTTTTTATGTAACATGTTTTTGGACTATTTCATACTTTCTCTATCCATGTCGGCATAGAGTTGGTTATAAACCTTGTGGCGAGCGCAGCGAGCCACCATGCCCAAAGTATGGTGAGCGAATGCCTTTCTACAATTGGGGGTCCCAAATGACAAAACTATCCACACAAACCACAAAAATGCAAAAAACATGATGTCGACCTTTTTCATGTCGACCTTTTGACCCTGTCGACCTTTTTCGTGTCGACCTTTTGACCCTGTCAATTTAATGTCTGTCTAACATATGGTGTCTATCTATTGACTGTCTAACTAGACACTATCTATCCTTCATACCGGAACCTTCTCTTCCTGGGTAATCACTGATTTCTAGAACTTCATGAACAACATTGTCAACTCCTTCACTTTCAGAGTTATCTGACATGAAATATCAGTAAATGTATGTAACATATAATTATTTAAGCCATAGAGGTAAAGAAGATCAAACTGAAAAAGAGGACAATATGTTATGTCTATCAGTGGACCGGCCACAAAAATGTCTACTTAACCTAAGGTCTGAGGACGCCAAAAGAACACAGGAGGAATATTGAAATGGGAAGTCCAAGGCTCACACTTAAGAAAGAAAATAAACTTCTGTAGGAGTCACCTAGAATGCTAGTCGTGTAGTCCATGATATAAGAGTGCCAAATCTTGTCTATTATCTGCTGGATATCAGGGACTTCCATATACTGTACTTCCATTATACCACATGCTGATAGGTGGCTGTTGATACTACTGTATGTGTCTGATCAACTTAAGTTGGGGATGTGCGGTGTCCTAAAAACACTGTATGTCTAGGGGGCTGGGCAGAGGCGTAACTTGGGTAGGGCGAGCAGGGCACGTGCCCTGGGCGCCGTGACGGGCACAGCTAAGGGGGGCGCCCGCACCGCCGTCCAGGGCATTGCTCCCGCCCACGCACCCACAGCCGCCACCGCCTGACCACCTGCAGCCGTTGCCCGCAGCAGCCGCCACTGCCAGCGCACCTGTACGCTGCCGAGCAAGAAAACTGTGGTGCTCGGCGGCGTTACTGCTGCTGCCGGGAGTGTGACCGCGATGCCAGCGTCACACTCCCTTAACTTCCACCTGCCACTGAGTGCTGAGGAGGGACAGTCTGCTGTTGCGGAGACGGGGTGACGGGCCTGCTGTTGCCGGAGGCACCCACAGACGAACTAATATTCGACTCACGAAAATGGTCAAGACAGGACAAGTCGACACATGAAAAGGTCGATATGGATTTTGTAACTGTTTTTGGTGTCATTTTTTTCCGTAACATGACCTCAATTAGTGAACCGCGTCCCCTTGCGTGGCTGTGGATGGTAAAGTATGAAAAAAATAAGATTTTAAACCTACCGGTAAATCTTTTTCTCGTAGTCCGGAGAGGATGCTGGGGACTCCGTGAGGACCATGGGGATAGTCGGGCTCCGCAGGAGACATGGGCACTTTAAGAAAGACTTTGGATCTGGGTGTGCACTGGCTCCTCCCTCTATGCCCCTCCTCCAGACCTCAGTTAGAGAAACTGTGCCCAGAGGAGACGGACAGTACGAGGAAAATAAGAATTTACTCACCGGTAAGGACCATGGGGAATAGACGGGCTCCGCAGGAGACTGGGCACTCCAAAGAAAGATTTAGTACTACCTGGTGTGCACTGGCTCCTCCCTCTATGCCTCTCCTCCAGACCTCAGTAAAGGAAACTGTGCCCGGAAGAGCTGACATTACAAGGAAAGGATTTTGGAATCCAGGGTAAGACTCATACCAGCCACACCAATCACACCGTACAACTTGTGATAACCTTACCCAGTTAACAGTATGAACAACAACTGAGCAGCACTCAACGGATGCCTCATAACAATAACCCTTTATTAAGCAATAACTATATACACGTATTGCAGAAAGTCCGCACTTGGGACGGGCGCCCAGCATCCACTACGGACTACGAGAAACAGAATCACCGGTGAGTAAATTCTTATTTTCTCTAACGTCCTAGTGGATGCTGGGGACTCCGTAAGGACCATGGGGATTATACCAAAGCTCCCAAATGGGCGGGAGAGTGCGGATGACTCTGCAGCACCGAATGGGCAAACACAAGGACCTTCTGTAATGCCGAGACCCCTCGGGCAGCTGCCCAAGAAGAGCCCACCTTCCTTGTGGAATGGGCTTTCACTGATTTTGGATGCGGCAATCCAGCCGCAGAATGAGCCTGCTGAATCGTGTTACAGATCCAGCGAGCAATAGTTTGCTTTGAAGCCGGAGCACCCAGCTTGATGGATGCATACAGGATAAACAGCGAGTCAGTTTTCCTGACTCCAGCTGTTCTGGATACATAAATCTTCAAAGCCCGGACTACGTCCAGCAACTTGGAGTCCTCCAAGTCACGAGTAGCCGCAGGCACCACAATAGGTTGGTTCAAATGAAAAGATGACACCACCTTTGGCAGAAATTGCGGACGAGTCCGCAATTCTGCCCTGTCCATATGAAACACCAGATAGGGGCTTTTACATGACAAAGCCGCCAATTCTGACACACGCCTAGCCGAAGCTAAGGCCAACAGCATGACCACTTTCCACGTGAGATACTTTAACTCCACGGTCTTAAGTGGCTCAAACCAGTGGGATTTCAGGAAATCCAACACCACGTTAAGATCCCAAGGTGCCACTGGTGGCACAAAAGGGGGCTGAATATGCAGCACTCCCTTAACGAACGTCTGACCCTCAGGCAGTGAAGCCAGTTCTTTTTGAAAGAAAATGGATAGGGCCGAAATCTGGACCTTTATGGACCCCAATTTTAGGCCCATAGTCACCCCTGACTGTAGGAAGTGCAGGAATCGACCCAGCTGGAATTCCTCTGTAGGGGCCTTCCTGGCCTCACACCAAGCAACATATTTTCGCCATATACGGTGATAATGCTTTGCTGTCACGTCCTTCCTAGCCTTTATCAGGGTAGGAATAACTTCATCCGGAATGCCCTTTTCTGCTAGGATCCGGCGTTCAACCGCTATGCCGTCAAACTCAGCCGCGGTAAGTCTTGGAACAGACAGGGCCCCTGTTGCAACAGGTCCCGTCTGAGAGGCAGAGGCCATGGGTCCTCTGTGAGCATTTCTTGCAGTTCCGGGTACCAAGTCCTTCTTGGCCAATCTGGAACCACGAGTATTGTTCTCACTCCTCTTTTTCTTACGATTCTCAGCACCTTGGGTATGAGAGGAAGAGGAGGAAACACATAGACCGACTGGAACACCCACGGTGTTACCAGTGCGTCCACAGCTATCGCCTGAGGGTCCCTTGACCTGGCGCAATACCTTTTTAGCTTTTGTGTTTAGGCGGGATGCCATCATGTCCACCTGAGGCAGTTCTCATCGATTTGCAATCTGCGTGAAGACTTCTTGATGAAGTCCCCACTCTCACGGGTGGAGGTCGTGTCTGCTGAGGAAGTCTGCTTCCCAGTTGTCCACTCCCGGAATGAACACTGCTGACAGTGCTTGCACGTGATTCTCCGCCCAACGAAGAATCCTGGTGGCTTTCGCCATTGCCACCCTGCTTCTTGTGCCGCCCTGGCGGTTTACATGGGCGACTGCAGTGATGTTGTCTGACTGAATCAGCACTGGTTGGTCTCGAAGCAGAGGCTCCGCTTGACTCAGGGCGCTGTATATAGAGATGAGCGGGTTCGGTTCCTCGGAATCCGAACCCCCCCCCCGAACTTCAGCCTTTTTACACGGGTCCGAGGCAGGTTCGAACCTTCCCGCCTTGCTCGGCTAACCCGAGCGCGCCCGAACGTCATCATCCCGCTGTCGGATTCTCGCGAGGCTCGAATTCTATCGCGAGACTCGGATTCTATATAAGGAGCCGCGCGTCGCCGCCATTTTCACACGTGCATTGAGATTGATAGGGAGAGGACGTGGCTGGCGTCCTCTCCGTTTATAGTTACTGTTAGTAGTTAGTTGATCTGATTGCTGCTTAGCTTATTGTGGGGAGGATTGGGGAGAGCTGTTAGGAGGAGTACAGTCAGTGCAGAGTTTTGCTAGTTTTTTTTAATCCGTTCTCTGCCTGAAAAAAACGCTCCATACCATATCTGTGCTCAGCCTCAGTGTGCTGCATGATATATCTATGTATATCTGACTGTGCTGAGTGCTCACTGCTCACACAGCTGAATTGTGGGGGAGACTGGGGTGCAGTTATAGCAGGAGTACAGTGCACACTTTTGCTGCCAGTGTGACTGACCAGTGACCACCAGTATATTGTCTGCCTGAAAAAGTTAAACACTCCTGTGGTGTTTTTTTCTTTTATTCTATAAACGCATTCTGCTGACAGTGTCCAGCAGGTCCGTCATTCATTATATTATATAAATATTTACCTGCAGTAGTGTTATATTTTTTTTGTTCATCTCTATCATCTTTATCATCTCTATATTAGCAGACACAGTACGGTAGTCCACGGCTGTGGCTACCTCTGTGTCGTCAGTGCTCGTCCATAATTGTATACCTACCTGTGGTGGGGTTTTTTTTTCTATCTTCTTTATACTAGTAGTTTAAGAGTCTGCTGACAGTGTCCAGCAGGTCCGTCATTATATTATATATACCTGCAGTAGTGATATATATATATTTTTTTATATCATTATCATCTCTATACTAGCAGACGCAGTACGGTAGTCCACGGCTGTAGCTACCTCTGTGTCGTCAGTGCTCGTCCATAATTGTATACCTACCTGTGGTGGGGTTTTTTTTTCTATCTTCTTCATACTAGTAGTTTAGGAGTCTGCTGACAGTGTCCAGCAGGTCCGTCATTATATTATATATACCTGCAGTAGTGATATATATATAGTTTTTATATCATTATCATCTCTATACTAGCAGACGCAGTATGGTAGTCCACGGCTGTAGCTACCTCTGTGTCGTCAGTGCTCGTCCATAATTGTATACCTACCTGTGGTGGGGGTTTTTTTTCTATCTTCTTCATACTAGTAGTTTAGGAGTCTGCTGACAGTGTCCAGCAGGTCCGTCTATATATTATATATACCTGCAGTAGTGATATATATATATATATTATATCATTATCATCTCTATACTAGCAGACGCAGTATGGTAGTCCACGGCTGTAGCTACCTCTGTGTCGTCAGTGCTCGTCCATAATTGTATACCTACCTGTGGTGGGGGTTTTTTTTCTATCTTCTTCATACTAGTAGTTTAGGAGTCTGCTGACAGTGTCCAGCAGGTCCGTCATTATATTATATATACCTGCAGTAGTGATATATATATATTTTTTATATCATTATCATCTCTATACTAGCAGACGCAGTACGGTAGTCCACGGCTGTAGCTACCTCTGTGTCGTCAGTGCTCGTCCATAATTGTATACCTACCTGTGGTGGGTTTTTTTTTTCTATCTTCTTCATACTAGTAGTTTAGGAGTCTGCTGACAGTGTCCAGCAGGTCCGTCATTATTTTATATATACCTGCAGTAGTGATATATATATTTTTTATATCATTATCATCTCTATACTAGCAGACGCAGTACGGTAGTCCACGGCTGTAGCTACCTCTTTGCATCATGTGCTGTTTTGGGAGTGTTTTTTGGAAGGGCCATCCGGCCTGACACTGCAGTGCCACTCCTAGATGGGCCAGGTGTTTGTGTCGGCCACTAGGGTCGCTTAGCTTACTCACACAGCTACCTCATTGCGCCTCTTTTTTTCTTTGCGTCATGTGCTGTTTGGGGAGTGTTTTTTGGAAGGGCCATCCTGCGTGACACTGCAGTGCCACTCCTAGATGGGCCAGGTGTTTGTGTCGGCCACTTGGGTCGCTGAGCTTAGTCACACAGCTACCTCATTGCGCCTCTTTTTTTCTTTGCGTCATGTGCTGTTTGGGGAGTGTTTTTTGGAAGGGCCATCCTGCGTGACACTGCAGTGCCACTCCTAGATGGGCCAGGTGTTTGTGTCGGCCACTTGGGTCGCTGAGCTTAGTCATCCAGCGACCTCGGTGCAAATTTTAGGACTAAAAATAATATTGTGAGGTGTGAGGTGTTCAGAATAGACTGAAAATGAGTGGTAATTATAGTTATTGAGGTTAATAATACTTTGGGATCAAAATGACCCCCAAATTCTATGATTTAAGCTGTTTTTTAGGGTTTTTTGAAAAAAACACCCGAATCCAAAACACACCCGAATCCGACAAAAAAAATTCGGTGAGGTTTTGCCAAAAAGCGTTCGTACCCAAAACACGGCCACGGAACCGAACCCAAAACCAAAACACAAAACCCGAAAAATTTCCGGTGCACATCTCTAGTTGTATATGGCCCTTAGTCTCCTGACTTGACCACAGCCCTTGGAAGTTTCTTCCCTGACTGACTGCCCCCCACCCTCGGAGGCTTGCATCCGTGGTCACCAGGACCCAGTCCTGTATGCCGAACCTGCGGCCCTCGAGGAGGTGAGCACTCTGCAGCCACCACAGAAGAGATACCCTGGCCCTGGGGGACAGGGTGATCAGCCGATGCATCTGAAGATGCGATCCGGACCACTTGTCCAGCAGATCCCACTGAAAGATCCTCGCATGGAACCTGCCGAAAGGAATGGCTTCGTATGACGCCACCATCTTTCCCAGGACTCACGTGCAGTGATGCACCGATACCTGTTTCGGTTTTAGGAGGTCTCTGACCAGAGTCACGAGCTCCTGAGCCTTCTCCTCCGGGAGAAACACCTTCTTCTGGTTTGTGTCCAGAATCATGCCCAGGAAGGGCAGACGCGTCGTAGGAATCAGCTGCGACTTTGGAATATTCAGAATCCAGCCACGCTGTCGCAACACTTTCTGAGAGTGTGCTACGCTGATCAGCAACTGCTCCCTGGACCTCGCCTTTATGAGGAGATCATCCAAGTATGGGATAATTGTAACTCCTTGCTTCCGAAGGAGCACCATCATTTCCGCCATCACCTTGCTAAATATTCTGGGTGCCGTGGACAGGCCAAATGGCAATGTCTGGAATTGGTAATGACAGTCCTGTACCACAAACCTGAGGTACTCCTGATGAGGTGGATAAATGGGGACATGCAAGTAAGCATCTTTTATGTCCAGCGACACCATAAAATCCCCCTCTTCCAGGCTTGCAATGACCGCTCTGAGCGATTCCATTTTGAACTTGAAATTCTTCAGATAAATGTTCAGGGATTTTAAATTCAAAATGGGTCTGACCGAACCGTCCGGTTTCGGTACCACAAACATAGTGGAATAGTAGCCCCTTCCCTGTTGAAGGAGGGGAACCTTTACCACCACCTGCTGGAGATATAGTTTGTGAATTGCCGCCAACACTACCTCCCTCTCCATGGGGGAAGCTGACAAGGCCAATTTTAGGTAACGGTGAGGGGGCGTCACTTCGAATTCCAGCTTGTATCCCTGAGACACAATTTGTATAGTCCAAGGATCCACCTGTGAGCGAACCCACTGGTGGCTGAAATTTCTGAGATGCGCCCCCACCGCTCCTGGCTCCGCCTGTGGAGCCCCAGCGTCATGCGGTGGATTTAGTGGAAGCCGGGGAGGACTTTTGTTCCTGGGAACTAGCTGCATGGTGCAGCTTCTTACCTTTACCCCTGCCTCTGGCAAGAAAGGATGCATCTCTGACTCTCTTGCTTTTTTGTGAACGAAAGGACTGCATTTGGTAATACGGTGCTTT
This sequence comes from Pseudophryne corroboree, assembly GCF_028390025.1. Taxonomy (NCBI): domain Eukaryota; kingdom Metazoa; phylum Chordata; class Amphibia; order Anura; family Myobatrachidae; genus Pseudophryne; species Pseudophryne corroboree. The sequence continues at coordinate 710,498,237 of NC_086449.1, read as the reverse complement.
CTTGGGCTGTGAGGGAATATATGGCAAGAAATTTGACTTCCCAGCCGTAGCTGTGGAAACTAGGTCCGAGAGGCCGTCCCCAAACATTTCCTCACCCTTATACGGTAAAACTTCCATGTGTTTTTTAGAGTCGGCATCGCCTGTCCATTGCCGAGTCCATAGGACCCTTCTGGAAGAAATCGACATTGCGTTTATTCTAGAGCCCAGCAGGCAAATGTCCTTCTGGGCATCCCGCATATATAGGACAGCGTCCTTGATATGCCCTAGGGTCAGTAAAACAGTATCCCTGTCCAGGGTATCAATCTCCTCAAACAGAGTATCTGTCCATGCTGCTACAGCACTACACATCCAAGCCGAAGCAATTGCCGGCCTCAGTAGTACCAGAATGTGTATAGACAGACTTAAGGATAGCTTCCTGCTTCCTATCCGCAGGATCCTTTAGGGCGGCCGTATCCTGTGACGGCAGGGCCACCTTCTTAGATAAGCGTGTCAATGCCTTGTCTACCCTAGGGGAGGATTCCCAGCGTAACCTGTCCGTTGGCGGGAAAGGATACGCCATCAGTAATCTCTTGGAAATTATTACTTTCCTATCAGGGGAATCCCATGCTTTTTCACATAATTCATTTAATTCATGTGAAGGGGGAAAAGTCACTTCTTGCTTTTTCTCCCCATACATATAAACCCTCTTGTCAGGGACAGGATCTTCCTCTGAAATGTGCAATACATCCTTCATTGCTATAATCATGGCTTTAGTCATTTTAGGCTGCAACTTTGCATCATCGTCATCGACACTGGAGTCAGACTCCGTGTCGGCATCTGTGTCAACCATCTGGGATAGTGGGCGCTTATGAGACCCTAACGGCCTCTGAGCTGTAGGATCAGACACGGGTTGAGACCCTGACTGTCCCAAGGCTTCAGCTTTATCCAACCTTTTATGCAAGGAGCTTACATTATCATTTAACACCTTCCACATATCCATCCAATCAGGTGTCGGCACCGTCGGCGGCGACACCACATTCAACTGCACTTGTTCTGCCTCCACGTATCTTTCCTCATCAAACATGTCGACACTGACGTACCGACACACCGCACACACACAGAGAATGCTCTGACTGAGGACAGGACCCCACAAAGGCCTTTGGGGAGACAGAGAGAGAGTATGCCAGCACACACCCCAGCGCTATATAACCCAGGGACTACACAGTAATTTAGTGTTTACCCAGTAGCTGCTGTATGTAATAATTTTGCGCCTAAATTTATGTGCCCCCCCTCTCTTTTTTACCCTTTTTGCACCTGGATACTGCAGGGGAGAGCCTGGGGAGCTTCTTTCCAGCGGAGCTGTGAAGAGAAAATGGCGCTGGTGTGCTGAGGAAGAAGGCCCCGCCCCCTCAGCGACGGGCTTCTGTCCCGCTTCTATGTGTGAAAAATGGCGGGGGCTCGTACATATATACAGTGCCTGACTGTATATATGTATAAATTTGCCAAAAGGTATCTGAATTGTAGCCCAGGGCGCACCCCCCCCTGCGCCCTGCACCCTACAGAGACCGGAGTGTGAAGGTGTGCTGTGGGAGCAATGGCGCACAGCTGCAGTGCTGTGCGCTACCTTAAGTGAAGACAGGAGTCTTCTGCCGCCGATTTCGATGTCTTCATGCTTCTGCTGCTTCTGTACTTCTAGCTCTGCGAGGGGGACAGCGGCGCGGCTCCGGGAACAGACGATCAAGGTTAGGTACCTGTGTTCGATCCCTCTGGAGCTAATGGAGTCCAGTAGCCTAAGAAGCGCAACCTAGCCGCATTTAGTAGGGTTGCTTCTCTCCCCTCAGTCCCACGTAGCAGAGAATATGTTGCCAGCAGAAGCTCTCTGAAAATAAAAAACCTATACTAAAATACTTTCTTCTTAGTAAGCTCAGGAGAGCCCACTAAAAGCACCCAGCTCTGGCCGGGCACAGATTCTAACTGAGGTCTGGAGGAGGGGCATAGAGGGAGGAGCCAGTGCACACCAGGTAGTACTAAATCTTTCTTTGGAGTGCCCAGTCTCCTGCGGAGCCCATCTATTCCCCATGGTCCTTACGGAGTCCCCAGCATCCACTAGGACGTTAGAGAAAGGATTTTAGTTAATCCAAGGGCAAGATTCATACCAGCCACACCAATCACACCGTATAACTTGTGATATACTATCTAGTTAACAGTATGAAAAAACATAGCATCGGTCCAAAACCGATGAAACTATAACATAACCCTTATGTAAGCAATAACTATAAACAAGTCTTGCAGTAGTAGTCCGCACTTGGGACGGGCGCCCAGCATCCTCTATGGACTACGAGAAAAAGATTTACCGGTAGGTTTAAAATCTTATTTTCTCTAACGTCCTAGAGGATGCTGGGGACTCCGTAAGGACCATGGGGATTATACCAAAGCTCCCAAACGGGCGGGAGAGTGCAGATAACTCTGCAGTACCGATTGAGCAAACAGGAGGTCCTCCTCAGCCAGGGTATCAAACTTATAGAACTTTGCAAAGATGTTTGACCCCGACCAAGTAGCAGCTCGGCACAGCTGTAGTGCCGAGACCCCTCGGGCAGCCGCCCAAGAAGAGCCCATCTTCCTGGTTGAATGGGCCTTAACCGATTTTGGTAACGGCAATCCTGCCGTAGAATGCGCCTGCTGAATCGTGTTACAGATCCAGCGAGCAATAGTCTGCTTTGAAGCGGGAGCGCCAACCTTGTTGGCTGCATACAGGACAAACAGTGCTTCTGTCTTCCTGACTCTAGCCGATCTGGCCACGTAAATTTTCAAAGCCCTGACCACATCAAGGGACTCGGAATCCTCCAAGTCGCGCGTAGCCACAGGCACGACAATAGGTTGGTTCATATGAAAAGATGAGACCACTTTAGGTAGGAATTGAGGACGAGTCCGCAATTCCGCCCTATCCATATGGAAAACCAGATAGGGGCTTTTATGTGATAAAGCCGCTAATTCCGAAACTCACCTAGCCGAAGCCAAGGCTAACAACATGACCACCTTCCAAGTGAGATATTTCAACTCCACCATTTTAAGTGGTTCAAACCAATGTGACTTAAGGAAACTTAACACCACGTTAAGGTCTCAAGGCGCCACCGGAGGAACAAAAGGAGGCTGAATATGCAGTACTCCCTTTACAAACATCTGTACTTCTGGGAGAGAGGCCAATTCCTTTTGAAAGAAAATGGATAAGGCCGAAATCTGAACCTTAATAGATCCTAATGTTAGGCCCAAATTCACTCCAGTTTGCAGGAAGTGAAGAAAACGGCCCAGATGGAAGTCTTCCATAGGAGCATTCCTGGCCTCACACCAAGAAACATATTTTCGCCATATTCGGTGATAATGTTTTGATGTCACGTCCTTCCTAGCCTTTATTAGTGTAGGAATGACCTCATCCGGAATACCCTTTTCCGCTAGGATCCGGCGTTCAACCGCCATGCCGTCAAAGGCAGCCGCGGTAAGTCTTGGAACAGACAGGGCCCCTGTTGCAACAGGTCCTGTCTTAGAGGAAGAGGCCACGGATCTTCTGTGAGCATCTCCTGCAGATCCGGATACCAGGTCCTTCGTGGCCAATCTGGATTGTTCTCACTCCTCTTTTTTTTATTATTCTCAACACCTTGGGTATGAGAGGAAGAGGAGGAAATACATAGACCGACCGGAACACCCATGATGTCACTAGGGCGTCCACAGCTACCGCCTGAGGGTCTCTTGACCTGGCGCAATACCTTTGTAGCTTTTTGTTGAGACGGGACGCCATCATGTCTATTTGGGGCAGTCCCCACTGACTTGCAATCTGCGCGAAGACTTCCTGATGAAGTTCCCACTCTCCCGGATGTAGGTCGTGTCTGCTGAGGAAGTCTGCTTCCCAGTTATCCACTCCCGGAATGAACACTGCTGACAGTGCGCTTACATGATTCTCCGCCCAGCGAAGAATTCTGGTGGCTTCCGCCATCGCCACTCTGCTCCTTGTGCCGCCTTGGCGGTTTACATGAGCTACTGCGGTGACGTTGTCTGACTGGATCAGAACTGGTTGGTCGCGAAGTAATGCCTCCACTTGACGTAGGGCGTTGTATATGGCCCTCAGTTCCAGGATGTTGATGTGGAGACAAGTGTCTAGACTTGACCAAAGACCTTGGAAATTTCTTCACTGTGTGACTGCTCCCCAACCTCGGAGGCTCGCGTTCATGGTCACCAGGATCCAGTCCTGAATGCCGAACCTGCGGCCCTCTAGGAGGTGAGCACTCTGCAGCCACGACAGGAGAGATACCCTGGCTCTGGGGGACAGGGTGATCCGCTGATGAATCTGTAGATGTGACCCGGACCACTTGTCTAGTAGGTCCCATTGGAAAGTCCTCGCATGGAACCTGCCGAAGGGAATGGCTTCGTCTGATGCCACCATCTTTCCCAGGACTCGAGTGCAGTGATGCACTGACACCTGTTTTGGCTTCAATAAGTTCCTGACCAGAGACATGAGTTCTTGAGCTTTTTCTGTCGGAAGAAAAACCCTTTTCTGGTCTGTGTCCAGAATCATGCCCAAGAAGGTCAAACGAGACGTAGGATTCAGCTGCGACTTTGGAATATTGAGAATCCAGCCGTGTTGCTGTAACACCTTCAGTGAAAGTGATACGCTGTTCAGCAACTTCTCCCGTGATCTCGCTTTTATGAGGAGATCGTCCAAGTATGGGATAATTGTGACACCCTGCTTGCGCAGGAGCACCATCATTTCCGCCATTACCTTGGTGAAAATGCTCGGGGCCGTGGAAAGCCCAAACGGCAACGTCTGAAATTGGTAATGACAATCCTGTACCGCAAATATCAGGTACGCCTGATGAGGAGGCTATATGGGAACATGCAGGTATGCATCCCTTATGTCCAGAGATACCATAAAATCTCCCCCTTCCAGGATGGCGATGACCGCTCTGAGTGATTCCATTTTGAACTTGAACCGTTTTAAGTAAAGGTTCAGGGATTTTAAATTCAAAATGGGTCTGACTGAACCGTCCGGTTTCGGGACCACAAACAGAGTTGAGTAGTATCCCTTCCCTCTTTGAAGCAGGGGAACCTCGACCACCACTTGTTGAAGACACAATTTGTGAATCACATGTAACACTATCTCCCTTTCTAGGGGAGAAGTCGGTAGCGCCGATTTGAAAAACCGGCGAGGGGGCACCTCTTCGAATTCCAGCTTGTGTCCCTGAGAAACAATTTCTATTGCCCAGGGATCCACCTGTGAGTGAACCCAGATGTGGCTGAAAAGTCGAAGACGTGCCCCCACTGGAGCGGACTCCCTCAGGGGAGCCCCAGCGTCATGCGGTGGATTTTGCAGAGGCCGGGGAGGACTTCTGTTCCTGGGAACTAGCTGTGTTGTGCAGCTTTTTCCCTCTGCCCTTACCTCTGGCAAGAAAGGACGATCCACGTACTCTTTTGCTTTTATTTGAACAAAAGGACTTCATTTGATAATGAGGCGCTTTCTTAGGTTGTGAGGGAACATAAGGCAAAAAATTCGATTTACCTGCCGTAGCTGTGGAGGCGAGATCCGAGAGGCCTTCTCCAAATAATTCCTCACCCTTGTAAGGTAAAAACTCCATATGCCTCTTTGAGTCGGCATCACCTGTCCACTGTCGGGTCCATAAGACTCGCCTAGCAGAAATAGACATAGCGTTTATTCTGGAACCCAGTAAACTAATGTCTCTTTGAGCATCCCTCATATATAACACAGCATCTTTTATATGCCCTAGGGTCATTAAAATGGTAACCTTATCTAGGGTCTCAATTTCCACTGATAAGGAATCTGTCCGTGCTGCAACAGCACTACAAACCCAGGCCGACGCAATTGCCGGTCTGAGTAAGGTACCAGAATGTGTGTAAATGGACTTCAAGGTAACCTCCTGCTTGCGGTCAGCAGGATCCTTGAGGGTAGCCGTATCTTGGGATGGCAGCGCTATCTTTTTTGATAAGCGTGTCAATGCTTTGTCTACCCTAGGGGAGGATTCTCACCGTATTCTGTCCTTTGGCGGGAAAGGATACGCCATAAGAATCCTTTTGGGAATCTGCAGTTTTTTGTCTGGAGTTTCCCAAGCTTTTTCGCATAATTCGTTCAGCTCATGTGAGGATGGAAAGGTGACCTCAGGCTTCTTTCCTTTATACATGTGTACCCTTGTGTCAGGGACAGGGGGTTCCTCTGTGATATGCAAAACATCTTTTATTGCAATAATCATATATCGAATACATTTAGCCACTTTTGTCTGTAATTTTGCATCATCGTAGTCGACACTGGAGTCTGAATCCGTGTCGGTATCTGTGTCAACTATTTGGGATAGTGTGCGCTTCTGAGACCCCGAAGGTCCCAGCGACATTGGGACAGACATGGTTTGACTCCCTGACTGTTCCCTAGCCTCAGCTTTGTCTAATCTTTTGTGCAATAAATTTACATTAGCACTTAAAACATTCCACATATCCATCCAGTCAGGTGTCGGCGCTGCCGACGGAGACCTTACATTCATACACTCCCCCTCCTCCTTAGGTGAGCCTTCAACCTCAGACATGTCGATATATGCGTACCGACACACCACACTCACACAGGGAAGCTCTTTTCTGAAGACAGGTTCCCCACCAGGCCCTTTGGAGAGACAGAGAGAAAGTATGCCAGCACACACCCCAGCGCTATATGACCCAGGAAAAACACAGAATGTTTACCCAGTAGCGCCTTTATGTATGTATATGCGCCAATTATGTGCCCCCCCCCCTCTTGAAAACCCTCTGTCACCGTGAGTAAGCAGGGGAGAGTCCGGGGAGCTTCCTCTCAGCGCTGTGCTCTGGAGAAAATGGCGCTGGTGAGTGCTGAGGGAGAAGCCCCGCCCCCTCGGCGGTGGGCTTCTGTCCCTCTCAAAATTCTTAAAAACATGGCGGGGGCTCTTTATATACATGTACAGTGCCCAGCTGTACATGTATATATGTACTTTTGCCACAGGAGAGGTTTATATTGCTGCCCAGGGCGCCTCCCCTGCGCCCTGCACCCTTACAGTGACAGATGTGTGTGAGGTGAATGGGAGCAATGGCGCACAGATTCACTGCTGTGCGTTACCTCTATGAAGATCAAGATGTCTCCTGCCGCCTCTGAAATCTTCTTTTCTTCTCATACTCACCCGGCTTCTATCTTCCGGCTCTGCGAGGAGGGCGGCGGCGCGGCTCTGGGACGGACGGCGAGGGTGAGACCTGCGTACTACTACCAATCCCTCTGGAGCTAACGGTGTCCAGTCGCCTAAGAAACAGAGCATTGAAACTCAGAGAAGTAGGTCTGTTTCTCTCTCCTCAGTCCCTCGATGCAGGGAGTCTGTTGCCTGCAGGCTCCTTGAAAATAAAAAACCTAACTAAAATACTTTCTGACAGGAAACTCAGGAGAGCTCCCTGAAAGCACCCAGTCTCCACTGGGCACAGTATCAAACTGAGGTCTGGAGGAGGGGCATAGAGGGAGGAGCCAGTGCACACCCAGATCCAAAGTCTTTCTTAAAGTGCCCATGTCTCCTTCGGAGCCCGTCTATCCCAATGGTCCTTACGGAGTCTCCAGCATCCTCTAGGACGTTAGAGAAATTAAAAATATTTTATTTTATTTTATTCTTTTAAATAGGATTTTAATACCCACCGGTAAATCCTTTTCTCTTAGTCCGTAGAGGATGCTGGGGACTCCAAAAGGACCATGGGGTATAGATGGGATCCACAGGAGACATGGGCACTTTAAGACTTTAAATGGGTGTGAACTGGCTCCTCCCTCTATGCCCCTCCTCCAGACCTCAGTTATAGGAACTGTGCCCAGGGAGACGGACATTTCGAGGAAAAGGATTTTTGTTAACCAAGGGTGAGATACATACCAGCTCACACCACAACACACCGTACAACATGGCATTTAACTAAAACCAGTTAACAGCATGAACCAAAAAATCAGCAACAGGCTGATCGAAACCAAAACACAACCTTTGTGTAACAAAAGCAATAACTATGAACAAGTACTGCAGATAGAGTCCGCACTGGGACGGGCGCCCAGCATCCTCTACGGACTGAGAGAAAAGGATTTACCGGTAGGTATTAAAAATAAGATTTTAAACCTACCGGTAAATCTTTTTCTCCTAGTCCGTAGAGGATGCTGGAGACTCCGTAAGGACCATGGGGGATAGACAGGCTCCGCAGGAGACATGGGCACTAAAAAAGAACTTTAGGAATGGGTGTGCACTGGCTCCTCCCTCTATGCCCCTCCTCCAGACCTCAGTTAGAGAAACTGTGCCCAGAGGAGACAGACAGTACGAGGAAAGGATTTTTGTTAATCCAAGGGCAAGATTCATATCAGCCCACACCATTCACACCGTATAACTCGGGTTATACAAACCAGTTAACAACAGCATGAAACAACACAGCATCAGTCAGAGACTGAACAAAACTGTAACATAACCCTTATGTAAGCAATAACTATATACAAGTCTTGCAGAAGTAGTCCGCACTGGGACGGGCGCCCAGCATCCTCTACGGACTAGGAGAAAAAGATTTACCGGTAGGTTTAAAATCTTATTTTCTGTTACGTCCTAGAGGATGCTGGGGACTCCGTAAGGACCATGGGGATTATACCAAAGCTCCCAAACGGGCGAGCAAACATGAGGTCCTCCTCAGCTAGGGTATCAAACTTGTAAAACTTTGCAAAGGTGTTTGAACCCGACCAAGTAGCAGCTCGGCACAGCTGTAATGCCGAGACCCCTCGGGCAGCCACCCAAGAAGAGCCCACCTTCCTAGTGGAATGGGCCTTAACCGATTTTGGTAACGACAATCCAGCTGTAGAATGAGACTGCTGAATTGTGTTACAGATCCAGCGAGCAATAGTCTGCTTAGAAGCAGGAGTGCCTCTGTTTTCCTGACCCGAGCCGTTCTGGCCACGTAAATTTTCAAAGCCCTGACTACATCACGGGACTCGGAATCCTCCAAGTCTCAGGCACCACAATAGGTTGGTTCATATGAAAAGATGAAACCACCTTGGGCAAGAATTGAGGACGAGTCCGCAATTCTGCTCTATCCACATGGAACACCAGATAGGGGCTTTTGTGGGACAAAGCCGCCAACTCCGACACTCGCCTAGCCGAAGCCAAGGCTAACAACATAACCAACAAGTGAGATATTTTAATTCCACCGTTTTAAGTGGTTCAAACCAGTGGGACTTAAGGAAACTCAACACCACGTTAAGGTCCCAAGGTGCCACGAGGTACAAAAGGAGGCTGAATATGCAGCACTCCCTTCACAAAAGTCTGTACTTCCGGGAGAGAAGCTAATTCCTTCTGAAAGAAAATGGATAGGGCCGAAATCTGAACCTTAATGGAGCCTAATTTTAGGCCCAAATTCACTCCAGTTTGTAGGAAGTGAAGGAAATGGCCCAGTTGGAATTCTTTCGTAGGAGCATTCCTGGCCTCACACCAAGAAACATACTTCCGCCATATACGGTGATAATGTTTAGCTGTCACGTCCTTCCTAGCCTTTATCAGAGTAGGAATGACCTCATCCGGAATGCCCTTTTCCGCTAGGATCCGGCGTTCAACCGCCATGCCGTCAAAACGCAGCAGCGGTAATTCTTAGAACATACAGTGCCCCTGTTGCAACAGGTCCTGTCTTAGAGGAAGAGGCCACGGATCTTCTGTGAGCATTTCCTGCAGATCCGGATACCAGGCTCTTCGCGGCCAATCTGGAACAATGAGAATTGTCTGTACTCCTCTTTTTCTTATGATTCTCAACACCTTGGGGATTAGAGGAAGAGGAGGAAACACATAAACCGACTGGAACACCCACGGTGTCACCAGGGCGTCCACTGCCAATGCCTGAGGGTCTCTTGACCTGGCGCAATACCTCTGTAGTTTTTTGTTGAGGCGGAACGCCATCATGTCTATTTGGGGCAGTCCCCACTGACTTGCAATCTGTGCGAAGACTTCCTGATTAAGTCCCCACTCTCCTGGATGTAGATCCTGTCTGCTGAGGAAGTCTGCTTCCCAGTTGTACACCCCCGGAATGAACACTGCTGACAGTGCGCTTACATGATTTTCCGGCCAGCGAAGAATCCTGGTGGCTTCCGTCATTGCCACTCTGCTCCTTGTGCCGCCTTGGCGGTTTACATGAGCCACTGCGGTGATGTTGTCTGACTGAATCAGAACCGGTCGATCGCGAAGCAAATTCTCCGCTTGACGAAGGGCGTTGTATATGGCCCTCAGCTCCAGGACGTTGATGTGAAGACAAGTCTCCTGGCTTGACCAAAGACCTTGGAAGTTTCTTCCCTGTGTGACTGCTCCCCAACCTCGGAGGCTCGCGTCCGTGGTTACCAGAATCCAATCCTGAATGCCGAACCTGCGACCCTCTAGAAGGTGAGCACTCTGCAGCCACCACAGGAGAGATACCCTGGCCCTGGGGGACAGGGTGATCAACTGATGAATCTGTAGATGTGACCCGGACCACTTGTCCAGTAGGTCCCATTGGAAAGTCCTCGCATGGAACCTGCCAAAGGGAATGGCCTCGTAAGACGCCACCATCTTTCCCAGGACTCGAGTGCAGTGATGCACTGACACCTGTTTTGGCTTCAATAGGTCCCTGACCAGAGTCATGAGTTCCTGGGCCTTTTCTATCGGCAGGTAAACCCTTTTCTGGTCCGTATCCAGAATCATGCCTAAGAAGGTCAAACGAGTCGTAGGAACCAACTGTTACTTTGGGATATTGAGAATCCAGCCGTGTTGCTGCAACACCTTCAGCGGAAGTGACACGCTGTTCAACAACTGCTCTCGTGATCTCGCTTTTATGAGGAGATCGTCCAAGTACGGGATAATTATGACACCCTGCTTGCGCAGGAGCACCATCATCTCCGCCATTACCTTGGTGAAAATTCTCGGGCCCGTGGAAAGCCCAAACGGCAACGTCTGAAATTGGTAATGACACTCCTGTACCGCAAATCTCAGGTACGCCTGATGGAGGTGGATAAATGGGAATATGAAGGTATGCATCCCTTATGTCCAGGGATACCATAAAATCCCCCCCTTCTAGGCTGGCGATGATCACTCTGAGCGATTCCATCTTGAACTTGAACCGTTTCAAGTATAGGTTCAAGGATTTTAAATTTAAAATGGGTCTGACCGAACCGTCCGGTTTCGGGACTACAAACAGGGTTGAGTAATACCCCTTCCCTTGCTGAAGCAGGAGAACTTTGACCACCACCTATTGAAGACACAATTTGTGAAACGCATTTAAAACTATCTCCCTTTCTGGGGGAGAAGCTGGCAGGGCCGATTTGAAAAACCGGAGAGGAGGCACCTCTTCGAATTCCAGCTTGAACCCCTCGGAAACAATTTCTATTGCCCAGGGATCCACCTGTGAGTGAACCCAGATGTGGCTGAAAAGTCGAAGACGTGCCCCCACTGGGGGGGACTCCCTCAGCGGAGCCCCAGCGTCATGCAGTGGATTTTGTAGAGGCCGGGGAGGACTTCTGCTCCTGGGAACTAGCTGTGGTAGGCAGCTTTTTCCCTCTGCCCTTACCTCTGGCAAGAAAGGACGATCCTCGTACTCTCTTGTTTCTATTTGACCGAAAGGACTGCATCTGATAATGTGGCGCTTTCTTAGGCTGTGAGGGAATATAAGGCAAAAAATTTGATTTACCTGCCGTAGCTGTGGAAACCAGGTTCGAGAGACCTTCCCCAAACAATTCCTCACCCCTGTAAGGTAAAACCTCCATATGCCTCTTTGAGTTGGCATCACCTGTCCATTGCCGGGTCCATAGGACTCGTCTAGCAGAAATCGCCATAGCGTTGACTCTAGAACCCAGTAGGCCAATGTCCCTTTGAGCATCTTTCATATATAAGACAGCATCTTTAATATGACCCAGGGTCAATAAAATGGTATCCTTATCCAGGGTATCAAGTTCCGCCGACAAGGTATCTGTCCACGCTATCACAGCGCTACAAACCCAAGCCGACGCTATCGCCGGTCTGAGTAAAGTACCAGAATGTGTGTAAATGGACTTCAAGGTAGCCTCCTGCTTGTGATCAGCAGGATCCCTGAGGGTAGCCCTATCTTGGGATGGCAGCGCTACCTTTTTGGATAAGCGTGTCAATGCTTTGTCCACCCTTGGGGAGGATTCCCACCATATCCTGTCATTATTCGGGAAAGAATCCTTTCGGGAATCTGCAGTTTTTTGTCTGGAGATTCCCAAGCCTTTTCAAATAACTCGTTCAGCTCATGAGACGGGGGAAAGGTTACCTCAGGTTTCTTTTCCTCATACATGTGTACCCTCGTGTCAGGGACAGGGGGGTCCTCTGTGATATGCAAAACATCTTTTATTGCAATAATCATATATTGAATACTTTTAGCCAATTTTGGCTGTAACTTTGCATCATCGTAGTCGACACTGGAGTCAGAATCCGTGTCGGTATCAGTGTCTACTATTTGGGATAGTGGGCGCTTTTGAGACCCCGAAGGTCCCTGTGACATAGGGGCAGACAGGGCTTGACACCCTGTACATTCCCTGGACTCAGCTTTGTCCAACCTTTTGTGCAATAAATTCACATTAGCACTTAAAACATTCCACATATCCAACCAGTCTGGTGTCGGCGTTGCCGACGGAGACACCACAGTCATTTGCTCCACCTCCTCCCTAGGAGAGCCTTCTACCTCAGACATGCCGACACACACGTACCGACACACCACACACTCAGGGAACCCTCTTATCTGAAGACAGTTCCCCCCTAAGGCCCTTTGGAGACACAGAGAGAGAGTATGCCAGCACACACACAGCGCTAATGACCCAGGAAAAAAGACACAATATGTTTACCCAGATAGCGCTGTTTATCCGTATCTGCGCCAAATTATGTGCCCCCTCCTTTTTAAAACCCTCTTTCACCATGTAAGCAGGGGAGAGTCCGGGGAGCTTCCTCTCAGCGGTGTGCTGTGGAGAAAATGGCGCCGGTGAGTGCTGAGGAACATGCTCCGCCCCCTCAGCGGCGGGCTTCGGTCCCGCTGAAAATTTTCAAAACTGGCGGGGGATACAGTGCCCAGCCTGTGTATATCATTTTAATCCAGATATGGAGGTTCTTATTTCTGCCCAGGGTGCCCCCACTGCACCCTGCACCCTTACAGTGCCTGCCGTGTGTGCGTTGTGTGGGAGCAATGGCGCGCAGCGTTACCTCAATGAAGATCTGAAGTCTTCTGCCGCCTCTGAAGTCTTCTTTCTTCACATACTCACCCGACTTCTATCTTCCGACTCTGCGAGGAGGACGGCGGTGCGGCTCTGGGACGAACGGCAAGGGTGAGACCTGCGTTCCGTTCCCTCTGGAGCTAATGGTGTCCAGTAGCCTAAGAAACAGAGCCTAACGTTAAAGTAGGTCTGTTTCTCTCCCCTCAGTCCCTCGATGCAGGGAGTCTGTTGCCAGCAGGCTCACTGAAAATAAATAACCTAACAAAATACTTTCTTTTCAGGAAATTCAGGAGAGCTCCCTGTAATGCACCCAGTCTCCTCTGGGTACAGTATTAAACTGAGGTCTGGAGGAGGGGCATAGAGGGAGGAGCCAGTGCACACCCATTCCTAAAGTTCTTTTTTAGTGCCCTTGTCTCCTGCGGAGCCCGTCTATCCCCCATGGTCCTTACGGAGTCCCCAGCATCCTCTAGGACGTAAGAGAAATCCTATTTTCTCCTTCGTCCTAGAGGATGCTGGGGACTCCAAAAGGACCATGGGGTTTATACCAAAGCTCCAGACCGGGCGGGAGAGTGCGGATGACTCTGCAGCACCGACTGAGCAAACATGAGGTCCTCATCAGCCACGGTATCAAACTTTTAGAATTTTGCAAAAGTGTTTGAACCCGACCAAGTAGCTGCTCGGCAAAAGTTGTAGCGCCGAGACTCCCCGGGCAAACGCCCAAGATAAGTCCACCTTCCTGGTAGAATAGGCCTTCACTGATTTCGGTAACGGCAATCCAGCCGTAGAATGAGCATGTTGAATCGCATTACAGATACAGCGTGCAATAGTCTGCTTAGAAGCAGGAGCCCCAATCTTGTTGGAAGCGTACAGGACAAACAGAGCCTCCGTTTTCCTAATACGAGCCATTCTGGCTACATAAATTTTCAAAGCTCTGACCACATCGAGAGACTTTGAATCAGCCAAGGCTTCAGTAGCCACAGGTACCACAATAGGTTGGTTCATGTGAAATGAAGAAACCACCTTCGGTAGAAATTGTTGACGAGTTCTCAACTCCGCTCTATCCTCGTGGAAAATCAAATAGGGGCTTTTGTGAGACAAAGCCGCCAATTCCGACACCCGCCTTGCGGACGCCAAGGCCAATAGCATGATCACTTTCCAAGTGAGAAATTTCAACTCAACCATTTGTAAAGGTTCAAACCAATGTGACATAAGGAACTGTAACACCACGTTAAGGTCCCATGGGGCCACTGGGGGCACAAATGGAGGTTGGATGTGCAGCACGCCTTTCACAAAAGTCTGTACTTCTGGAAGCGAGGTCAATTCCCTTGATAAGGCCGAAATCTGCACTTTAATGGAGCCTAACTTCAGGCCCGCATCCACACCTGCTTGTAAAAAATGAAGAAACCGACCAAGCTGAAATTCTTCCGTAGGAGCCTTCTTGGATTCACACCAAGACACATATTTTCTCATAATACGGTCGTAATGCTTCGTCGTTACCTCCTTCGTAGCTTTCAGTAGAGTGGGGATGACCTCACCGGGAATACCCTTTCGCGCTAGGATTTTGTGTTCAACCACCACCCCGTCAAACGCAACCGCGGTAAGTCTTGGAACACGCACGGCCCTTGCTGTAACAGATCCTCTCTTAGAGGAAGAGGCCAGGGATCTTCAATGAGTAATTCCTGAAGATCCGGATACCAGGCCCTCCGTGGCTAATCTGGAACAACGAGTATCACCTGAACCCTTGTTCTTCTTATGATCTGTATCACCTTTGGGATGAGTGGAAGTGGAGGGAACACATAGACCGACTGATACACCCACGGTGTCACTAGGGTGTCCACTGCTACTGCTTGAGGGCCCCTCGACCTGGAACAATATGTCAGAAATTTCTTGTTGAGGCGAGACGCCATCATGTCTATTTAATAAATTCCCCAACGACTTGTCACTTCTGCAAAGACCTCTTGATGAAGACCCCACTCTCCTGGATGGAGATCGTGTCTGCTGAGCAAGTCTGCTTCCCAGTTGTCCACGCCTGGAATGAAGACCGCCGACAGAGCGCTTGCCTGTTTTTCCGCCCAGTGAAGAATTTTTGTGGCCTCCGCCATCGCCGCTCTGCTCCTTGTTCCGCCCTGGTGGTTTATGTGCCCCACTGCTGTTATGTTGTCCGACTGAATCAGGACGGGCAGGCCACAAAGAAAATGTTCTGCTTGTAGAAGGCCGTTGTAGATGGCCCTTAATTCCAGAATGTTTATGTGCAGACAAGCCTCCTGGCTTGACCATTTTCCCTGGAAATTTTGTCCCTGTGTGACTGCTACCCAACCTCGGAGACTTGCATCCGTGGTTACTAGGATCCAATCTTGGATCCCGAACCTGCGTCCCTCTAGAAGGTGAGAACTTTGGAGCCACCACAGGAGAGAAATCCTGGCCCTGGGAGATAGGCTTATCTTCCGTTGCATGTGTAGATGAGACCCGGACCACTTGTCCAACAGGTCCCACTGAAAAACCCTGGCATGGAACCTGCCAAACAGGATGGCCTCGTAGGCCGCCACCATCTTCCCCAGCACCCGAGTGCATTGATGAATCGAAACCCTTGCCGGTTTCAGAATCCCCTTGACCATGTTCTGTATTTCCAGAGCTTTTTCCATCGGGAGAAAAATTCTCTGCAGTTCCGTGTCCAGAATCATGCCCAAGAACGACAGCCGTGTTGTTGGAATCAACTGTGACTTTGGCAAATTTAGGAGCCAATCATGTTGCTGCAGAACTGTCAGGGACAGCGCAACGTTTTTTAGTAACTGCTCCTTTGATCTCGCCTTTATCAGGAGATCATCCAAGTACGGGATAATTGTGACACCCTGCTTGCGCAGGAGCACCATCATTTCCGCCATTACTTTGGTGAAAATCCTCGGGCCGTGGAAAGACCAAACGGCAACGTCTGAAATTGGTAATGACAATCCTGAACAGCAAACCTCAGGTAAGCCTGATGTGGAGGATATATGGGGACATGTAGGTAAGCATGCTTTATGTCGACTGACACCATAAAATCCCTCTTTTCCAGACTGGAAATCACTGCTCGGAGAGATTCCATCTTGAATTTGAATCTTTTCAAATATAGATTGAGGGTTTTTAAGTTCAGAATCGGTCTGACCGAGCCATCCGGCTTCGGGACCACGAACAGGCTTGAATAAAACCCTTCCCCCCGTTGTGACGGGGTTACCGTGACAATGACTTGCTGTTGGCACAGCTTTTGTATTGCAGCGCACACCACTTCCCTTTCCGGAAGAGAAGCTGGCAAGGCCGATTTGAAAAATTGGTGTGGGGGAGGGGTAGGGGGCACGTCTTGAAACTCCAGTTTGTATCCTTGAGCCACAATTTCCAGCACCCAAGGATCCAGGCCTGAGTGAGCCCAGACCCGACTGAAGAGCTGAAGACGTGCCCCCACCGGTGCGGACTCCTGCAGCGGAACCCCAGCGTCATGCGGTGGACTTGGCGAAGCCGGGGAGGACTTCTGCTCCTGGGAGCTTGCCACAGCCAGTGATCTAATTCCCCTTCCCTTATCTCTAGCAGTAAGGAAGGAGGACCCTCGTCCTTTTTTGAATTTACTAGACCAAAAGGACTGCATCTGATACTGAGGCGTTTTCTTTTGCTGTGGAGGGACAAAAGGTAGAAAAGATGACTTACCCGCGGTAGCTGTAGATACCAGGTCCGCGAGTCCGTCACCAAACAAAACACCACCTTTATACAGCAGAGCCTCCATAGCCCTCTTAGAGTCAGCATCACCATTCCATTGATGAGTCCATAATGCTCTCCTAGCCGAGATTGCCATGGCATTGGCCCTTGATCCCAAGAGGCCAATATCTCTCGCAGCCTCCCTTAGATAGACTGCAGCATCCCTGATATGACCCAGCCTCAAAAGAACGCTATCCCTATCCAGGGTGTCCAAGTCAGATAATAAGTTATCTGCCCACTTTTCAATTGCACTACTCACCCATGCTGATGTCACTGCAGGTCTGAGCAGTGTACCCGTAATGACATAAATAGATTTCAAGGTTGTTTCCTGCTTACGATCCGCAGGATCCTTTAGGGCCGCCATGTCAGGGGACGGTAGCGCCACCTTCTTGGACAGCCGTGCTAGAGCCTTGTCCACATTGGTGGTCGACTCCCACTTTTTCCTATTGACGAAGTCAGAAAATATTGCAAAACACACATTACATGCAAACACCACATAGGTGGCCTCCGTGTGCGTGCGTGTTCGGCTGTGCATGCACATATTCGCAAATTGCGTATGGTCGTTCCCGCGGTCCTGCGCAGTTTGAGCGTGGTATGAGTAATTACAGTGGAATTTGTACTCTCATGGAAAAGCCACAAAGACATATCATAAATCTAATATATATATTGTATAAATCCCACACTGTCTGCTTTTTCTTCTAAATAGCATGAAGATCAGTCACACATAAATTAAAACTCCCAGAGACTAAAATACAATGGCCTTATTTACACTAAGCTTTGAAATTCTATGAAGGCAAACACCTTTGTTTACTAGGATAGCCGAGTTTCTATTTACAACAATGAGTACTGGATTGTCATTGTCTCACCTGAAGACAAAAACAAACGAAGAGACAGTACCCAGGAACCGAAGCTGTTAGAAAATCAATTAACAATAGCTAACCAAAACACAAAACCAGACATTTAGAAATCTAAGATGTTAACATTCATAGTCTAACCTCATGGAGATGTGTGTGTGTGTTTGTTTGTATATATATATATATATATATATATAATTCCTAACAAATTGTGATAGCAGGAGTATGTGTGTGTGTGTGTGTATATATATATATATATATATATATGAGTATATGGATATATGTGGATATATGTATATCTTGAGGATTGAAATAATCATATCATGTGTGGGATCATATTGTTCAGAGTCACGTAAACATTAATCTGGTGGGAATAAGAACATTGATGTATATTACCACATAAAGTTATTAATATTACCAGATTTATGTATGATTAATGTGATGGGTTTAACTGGTCATGGGGCGGGAACTCAGATGCAAACAACAGAAACCACATCTCAAGTCCTAGCTATTGCCCACTTCTTGAGCTGACCAATGGTCCCCGGTGCACAGGATATGTCCCACCCCCGAACCAATGGAAGAAGAGCACACAGTGTCTATTGTATTATATTTTGATCTACTGTATAAAAAGCCTGCTGCAGCCTGGCCTGACAACAAGACTCTCAACGCAATCAACCTGATAGCGGAGGACCGGGCCGGGTTGCGCAAGCGAATATTCTCACATATGTACATTGACTGTAGCCATTTACTCTGTTGTATTGTAGTGCATAATTTGTATTGTAAACCCCCTTTCAGATATATTACGCTGAGGTGTCGGAGCCCAGTGTTTAACTACAAATCGGTGCTGTGTCCTCTTTTCCCTGCTAGGGTTTAAAGCGTATTACATTACCTAACTGTATAAGGTTTAAAAGTGTATTGATAAGTTGTGTACGCGCTGCGGGTACTTTGTACCGTCAGCGCTGCATAAGGTTTAAGGTTCAACATCATTGCAGTGCTTTGCTGCATAAGGTTTAGAGTGTTATAATATAATTGCATTGCATTACTAATAAGGTTTAAAGTATATCAAGAGTGTGTGCGCACTGTGTGTACTTTGTACCCCCAGCGTGGTGTTTGTACGCTAAGTCCGTACACGGTACGGGACTCTGTAAGCAAATAGCGTACAAAGTACGTAGAGTGCATATTAAGTCTAGCGGACGCAGCGGCTCCATGGTAAATGTGTGTTTAAAGGTATAGCTTTATGGTTTAAGATAATATCAACATTATCACTATCCTCAGAGGGAAACGGGTATGCCATAATAATTTTCTTGGGAATCAGCAACTTTTTGTCAGGAATTTCCCAAGCCTTTTCAAAAACAGTATTCAGTTCATGAGAGGGAGGAAACATTACCGGAGGTTTCTTTCCTTTAAACATACAGACCCTTGTCTCAGGAACAGCACGGTCTTCCGTTATATGTAACACTTCTTTTATTGCAACAATCATGTACTGAATGCTCTTAGCCAGTTTAGGATTCAACCTGGCATCACTATAGTCGACACTGGAGTCCGAATCCGTGTCGGTATCTGTGTCTGCTATCTGGGTAAACAAAAGTTTCTGTGACCCTGAGGGGGGCTGCGTTTGTGACAAAACATCTTCCATGGATTGTCTCCATGCTTGATTCTGATACTCAGATTTGTCTAATCTCTTATGCAACGAAGTCACACTTGCATTTAAGACACTCCACATATCTACCCAATCAGCAGTCGGCGGCGCCGACAGAGTCACTCCCACATTCTGTTCTGCCCCCACACCAGCCTCCTCCTGGGAAGAGCATTCAGCCTCAGACATGTCGAGACACGCGTACCGAAACCCACTATCACATTGGGCTATAGGGAACAGACCCACAGTAAGGCCCTTCAGGGAGACAAAAAAAAAGAAGAGGAAAGAATGTCTCTTTGCTGGCGCACAGATGAAAATTAAACATTAACTTTTAATTGATTTGTCAAAAATTGTCTAACCACGAAATAAAGAAAGTGCAATAAACGTATGTATTATAATTCCCATATCTGGTGAAATGAAAATAAATTGTTAAAATCAAGGTTCGCTACCTGTGTCGTGTCTTTATTAATCCAAATTGAATGTATTCTCAGCAGACTATGCTGTATTCGTACAATTCATTATATCAATTGTGGGCTTATTAATTAACGATGATTAGCCCAATATTAGAATGTTGAATACTTTATAATATTTGTTAATTATTTACTGATAGTTATATCATAAGTTTGGCAATAGTTCTCAATATCATTCATTACAACATTCCTCCAGCAGTAGCTTCCCTCATTTCAAGCCAGTCAGTGTAATCTCCTATAGTAACTGTAGCTATTATGGTAAGGTACCGTGTGGCTACTAAGGAGAGGATGTCAGCATGTAAATAATAAGAATTTACTTACCGATAATTGTATGGTGCTCTGCATTGTCTGCACTGATAGGATCCTTTCCTAGAATGAAGAGATGGCTTGGAAGATGGTAAATGGCTTTGTACCAAAATATCTTTTAAATTCCGTGAGATAGATTGTTACAGTAACGGGGATTCCTTTGGAGAGATTAAGCTGGCACTATTTCTATTCTATATACTGTGCTGCCAGCTAACAAGTTACATTACTGAATATAGACTGACACAGTAACAGAAAGCTCCCTCTGATAATAGGGAGACATCTGAATGATATAAGATTTACTGGCAGCTGCAACAATTGTGTATATCTAAACAAGCTCACACAGCAATCTAATTAATATATAGCTAATAACAATTACAGTCTGCATTAATTACAGCCTTGACATGCTAGTCAAGGGACAACTTACTGTTCAGAACTGTGTGCTCTCTTATACACTAAGCTATCAGTAATAAACAAAATATAGGGATAACCTAATTACTGTATAGTTACCCAGTTATAGGGTTGGCATATAATGATGTGATTTAACAACTACATGGCACTCATTGTAACAAATGCAGTTATTGTGGAAAGATACATTTCCCTCTATTTAAAATATCTACAGTAAAACCACTGTGTTTCCCAGGAGCCCCATTCAGAACATACAGGTGCATGTTTAGTGCACATATATAATCAATATAGTGGGGACACATGAACAGAATACACAGTTTGTATTGTAGAACTTACGAGTACTTTTCTTTATAAGGAGACACATTTGATGCTCCTTCCTTCTTTATGAGAAGCTCTCCCCAGCAACTACACTGTATCCTATGATAATAACAACAGCTACTGTGGGATATTACACTGACTTGTTTACAATAAAGGAAGCTATTGCTGTAGGAGTGATTTATTAGCTACATAGCATTCATTGCAACAAATGTAACTATTGTGGAAGGATATGTCTCTCTCTACTTAAAGTGATCTCCCCAGTAAAAGAACTGTGTTTATTAATAGCCCCACTTAAAACACTTTATAGATATATATTTAACGCACATATACAATTGCTATAGTGGATATATGTGAATAATACACAGTTTGCACTAATTATGAGATATATATAAATGTGCAATATTTATAGAACAGTGGGAGAACTATTAAATATTCCTATGTATTCATATCATTCACTCAATACTCAGCATTTATTTACATGCTGACATCCTCTCCTTAGTAGCCACACGGTACCTTACCATAATAGCTAGAGTTACTATAGGAGATTACACTGACTGGCTTGAAATGAGGGAAGCTACTGCTGGAGGAATGTTGTAATGAATGATATTGAGAACTATTGCCAAACTTATGATATAACTATCAGTAAATAATTAACAAATATTATAAAGTATTCAACATTCTAATATTGGGCTAATCATCGTTAATTAATAAGCCCACAATTGATATAATGAATTGTACGAATACAGCATAGTCTGCTTAGGGTACATTCAATTTGGATTAATATAGACACGACACAGGTAACGAAACCTTGATTTTAACAATTTCTTTTCATTTCACCAGATATGGGAATTATATCACATAAGTTTATTGCACTTTCTTTATTTCGTGGTTAGACAATTTTAACGAATCTATTAAAAGTTAATTTTTAATTTTCATCTGTGCGCCAGCAAAGAGACATTATTTCCTCTTCTTTTTCTTTGTATAATTCAACTCGTCTCTGGTAGCACCCCCGAACGTCCAGTAATTAGTACCTAATTAAACTGACAGACATTTATCGGGGTTTCTCCTTCTTTTTCAAATAACAAAGATTCAGAATTAGTAGCTGGTGCAGAACATATCCCCTTCCCTCTTTTCCCTATATACTCCTTCAGAGAGACAGAGAGGGAGTTTGCCAGCTCACACCCAGCGCCTCACCCGGTCTGAAGGAATATATAATGCCCCAGACCTTGCAGCGCTTTTATATATACAGTTGTGCTCATAAGTTTACATACCCTAGCAGAATTTGTGATTTTCTGGCCATTTGTCAAAGAATATGAATGATAACTCACAAACTTTTCTTTCACTCATGGTTAGTGGTTGGGTGAAGCCATTTATTGTCAAACAACTGTGTTTACTCTTTTTAAATCATAATGACAACAGAAACTACCCAAATGACCCTGATCAAAAGTTTACATACCCCAGTTCTTAAAACCGTGTATTGCCCCCTTTACCATCAATGCCAGCTTGAAGTCTTTTGTGGTAGTTGTGGATGAGGCTCTTTATTTTCTCAGATGGTAAAGCTGCCCATTCTTCTTGGCAAAAAGCCTCCAGTTCCTGTAAATTCTTGGGCTATCTTGCATGAACTGCACATTTGAGATCTCCCCAGAGTGGCTCAATGATATTGAGGTCAGGAGACTGAGATGGCCACTCCAGAACCTTCACTTTATTCTGCTGTAGCCAATGACAGGTCGACTTGGCCTTGTGTTTTGGATCGTTGTCATGTTGTAACGTCCAAGTACGTCCCATGCGCAGCTTCGGGGCTGATGAGTGCAAATTTTCCTCCAATATTTTCTGATAACATGCTGCATTCATCTTGTCATCAATTTTGACAATGTTTCCAGTGCCTTTGTAGCTCACACATCCCCAAAACATCAGCGATCCACCTTCGTGTTTCACAGTAGGAATGGTGTACCTTTCATCATAGGCCTTGTTGACTCCTCTCCAAATGTAACGTTTATGGTTGTGGCCAGAAAGTTCAATTTTGGTCTCATCATTCCAAATGACTTTGTTCCAGAAGTTTTGAGGCTTGTCTCTGTGCTGTTTGGAGTATTGTAAGCGGGATGCTTTGTGGCATTTGCATAGTAATGGCTTTCTTCTGGCGACTCGACCATGCAGCCCATTTTTCTTCAAATGCCTCCTTATTGTGCATCTTGAAACAACCACACCACTTTTTTCAGAGAGTCCTGTATTTCAGCTGAAGTTATTTGTGGATTTTTCTTTGCATCCCGAACAATTTTCCTGGCAGTTGTGGCTGAAATTTTTGTTGGTCTGCCTGACCGTTATTTGGTTTCCACAGAATCCCTCATTTTCCACTTCTTTATTACAGTTTGAACACTGCTGATTGGCATTCTCAATTGCTTGGATATCTTTTTATATCCCTTTCCTGTTTTATACAGTTCAATTACCTTTTCCCGCAGATCCTTTGACAATTCTTTTGCTTTCCCCATGACTCAGAATCCAGACACGTCAGTGCAGCACTGGATGAAAGATGCAAGGGTCTTTCAGGAGTCCAGAAACTCACTGACCTTTTATGCACACACACTGATTACAAGAAAACAGATCACAGGTGAGGATGGTTACCTTTAGTAGTCACTCAAACCCGTTTGTGTCAACTTGTGTGCATGTTATCAGGCCAAAATCTCCAGGGTATGTAAACTTTTGATCAGGGTCATTTGTGTAGTTTCTGTTGTCATTATGATTTAAAAAGAGTAAACACAGTTGTTTGACAATAAATGGCTTCACCCAACCACTAACCATGAGTAAAAGAAAAGTTTGTGAGTTATCATTCATATTCTCTGACAAATGGCCAAAAAAAATAAGAATTTACTTACCGATAATTCTATTTCTCATAGTCCGTAGTGGATGCTGGGAACTCCGTAAGGACCATGGGGAATAGCGGCTCCGCAGGAGACTGGGCACAAAAGTAAAAGCTTTAGGACTACCTGGTGTGCACTGGCTCCTCCCCCTATGACCCTCCTCCAAGCCTCAGTTAGGATACTGTGCCCGGACGAGCGTACACAATAAGGAAGGATTTTGAATCCCGGGTAAGACTCATACCAGCCACACCAATCACACCGTACAACCTGTGATCTGAACCCAGTTAACAGCATGATAACAGAGGAGCCTCTGAAAAGATGGCTCACAACAATAATAACCCGATTTTTGTAACAATAACTATGTACAAGTATTGCAGACAATCCGCACTTGGGATGGGCGCCCAGCATCCACTACGGACTACGAGAAATAGAATTATTGGTAAGTAAATTCTTATTTTCTCTGACGTCCTAGTGGATGCTGGGAACTCCGTAAGGACCATGGGAATTATACCAAAGCTCCCAAATGGGCGGGAGAGTGCGGATGACTCTGCAGCACCGAATGAGAGAACTCCAGGTCCTCCTCAGCCAGGGTATCAAATTTGTAGAATTTAGCAAACGTGTTTGCCCCTGACCAAGTAGCTGCTCGGCAAAGTTGTAAAGCCGAGACCCCTCGGGCAGCCGCCCAAGATGAGCCCACCTTCCTTGTGGAATGGGCTTTTACAGATTTTGGCTGTGGCAGGCCTGCCACAGAATGTGCAAGCTGAATTGTGCTACAAATCCAACGAGCAATAGTCTGCTTAGAAGCAGGAGCACCCAGCTTGTTGGGTGCATACAGGATAAACAGCGAGTCAGATTTTCTGACTCCAGCCGTCCTGGAAACATATATTTTCAGGGCCCTGACTACGTCCAGCAACTTGGAGTCCTCCAAGTCCCTAGTAGCCGCAGGTACCACAATAGGCTGGTTCAAGTGAAACGCTGAAACCACCTTAGGGAGAAATTGAGGACGAGTCCTCAATTCTGCCCTGTCCATATGAAAAATTAGGTAAGGGCTTTTATAGGATAAAGCCGCCAATTCTGAGACACGCCTGGCCGAAGCCAGGGCTAACAGCATTACCACTTTCCATGTGAGATATTTTAAGTCCACAGTGGAGAGTGGTTCAAACCAATGTGATTTTAGGAACCCCAAATCTACATTGAGATCCCAAGGTGCCACTGGAGGCACAAAAGGAGGCTGTATATGCAGCACCCCCTTGACAAACGTCTGAACTTCAGGAACTGAAGCCAGTTCTTTCTGGAAGAAAATCGACAGGGCCGAAATTTGAACCTTAATGGACCCTAATTTTAGGCCAATAGACAGTCCTGTTTGCAGGAAATGCAGAAAACGACCCAGTTGAAATTCCTCTGTAGGGGCCTTCCTGGCCTCGCACCACGCAACATATTTACGCCAAATACGGTGATAATGCTGCACGGTTACATCCTTCCTGGCTTTGATCAGGGTAGGGATGACTTCATCCGGAATGCCTTTTTCCTTCAGGATCCGGCGTTCAACCCCCATGCCGTCAAACGCAGCTGCGGTAAGTCTTGGAACAGACAGGGTCCCTGCTGGAGCAGGTCCTTTCTTAGAGGTAGAGGCCACGGGTCCTCTGTGAGCATCTCTTGAAGTTCCGGGTACCAAGTCCTTCTTGGCCAATCCGGAGCCACGAGTATAGTCCTTACTCCTCTCCTTCTTATGATTCTCAGTACCTTGGGTATGAGAGGCAGAGGAGGGAACACATATACTGACTGGTACACCCACGGTGTTACCAGAGCGTCCACAGCTATTGCCTGAGGGTCCCTTGACCTGGCGCAATACCTGTCTAGTTTTTTGTTGAGGCGGGACGCCATCATGTCCACCTTTTGGTTTTTCCCAACGGTTCACAATCATGTGGAAGACTTCTGGGTGAAGTCCCCACTCCCCCGGGTGGAGGTCGTGTCTGCTGAGGAAGTCTGCTTCCCAGTTGTCCACACCCGGAATGAACACTGCTGACAGTGCTATCACATGATTTTCCGCCCAGCGAAGAATCCTTGCAACTTCTGTCATTGCCCTCCTGCTTCTTGTGCCGCCCTGTCTGTTTACGTGGGCGACTGCCGTGATGTTGTCTGACTGGATCAGCACCGGCTGACCTTGAAGCAGAGGTCTTGCTAGGCATAGAGCATTGTAGATGGCCCTTAGCTCCAGGATATTTATGTGAAGTGATGTCTCCAGGCTTGACCACAAGCCCTGGAAATTTTTTCCCTGTGTGACTGCTCCCCAGCCTCTCAGGCTGGCATCCGTGGTCACCAGGACCCAGTCCTGAATGCCGAATCTGCTGCCCTCTAGAAGATGAGCACTCTGCAACCACCACAGGAGAGACACCCTTGTCCTTGGTGACAAGATTATCCGCTGATGCATCTGAAGATGCGACCCGGACCATTTGTCTAGCAGATCCCACTGGAAGGTTCTTGCGTGGAATCTGCCGAATGGGATTGCTTCGTAAGAAGCCACCCTCTTTCCCAGGACCCTTGTGCATTGATGCACTGAGACTTGGCCTGGTTTTAGGAGATTTCTGACTAGTTCGGATAACTCCCTGGCTTTCTCCTCCGGGAGAAAACCTTTTTCTGGACTGTGTCCAGGATCATCCCTAGGAATAGAAGTCGTGTCGTCGGGATCAGCTGCGATTTTGGAATATTGAGAATCCAACCGTGCTGGCGCAGCACTATCTGAGATAGTGCTACTCCGACTTCCAACTGTTCCCTGGATCTTGCCCTTATCAGGAGATCGTCCAAGTAAGGGATAACTAAAACTCCCTTCCTTCGAAGGAGTATCATCATTTCGGCCATTACCTTGGTAAAGACCCGGGGTGCCGTGGACAATCCAAACGGCAGCGTTTGAAACTGATAGTGACAGTTCTGTACCACAAACCTGAGGTACCCTTGGTGAGAAGGGTAAATTGGGACATGTAGGTAAGCATCTTTGATGTCCAGAGACACCATATAGTCCCCTTCTTCCAGGTTTGCAATCACTGCTCTGAGTGACTCCATCTTGAATTTGAACCTTTGTATGTAAGTGTTCAAGGATTTTAGATTTAAAATTGGTCTCACCGAGCCGTCCGGCTTCGGTACCACAAATAGTGTGGAATAGTACCCCTTTCCTTGTTGTAGGAGGGGTACCTTGATTATCACCTGCTGGGAATACAGCTTGTGAATGGCTTCCAATACTGCCTCCCTGTCTGAGGGAGACGTCGGTAAAGCAGACTTTAGAAAACGGCGAGGGGGAGACGTCTCGAATTCCAATTTGTACCCCTGAGATACCACCTGAAGGATCCAGGGGTCCACTTGCGAGTGGGCCCACTGCGCACTGAACTTCTTGAGACGGGCCCCCACCGTGCCTGAGTCCGCTTGTAAAGCCCCAGCGTCATGCTGAGGACTTTGCGGAGGCGGGAGAGGGCTTTTGTTCCTGGGAACTGGCTGTTTGCTGCAGCCTTTTTCCTCTCCCTCTGCCACGGGGCAGAAATGAGGCGCCTTTTGCCCGCTTGCCCTTATGGGGCCGAAAGGACTGCGCCTGATAATACGGCGTCTTCTTAGGTTGAGAAGCTACCTGGGGTAAAAATGTGGATTTTCCAGCAGTTGCCGTGGCTACCAGGTCTGAGAGACCTACCCCAAATAACTCCTCCCCCTTATAAGGCAATACTTCCATGTGCCTTTTAGAATCCGCATCACCTGACCACTGCCGCGTCCATAAACCTCTTCTTGCAGAAATGGACAGCGCGCTAACTCTTGATGCCAGTTGGCAAATATCCCTCTGTGCATCACGCATATATAGAAATGCATCCTTCAAATGCTCTATAGTCAGTAATATACTGTCCCTATCTAGGGCATCAATATTTTCAGTCAGGGAATCCGACCACGCCACGCCCGCACTGCACATCCAGGCTGAGGCGATTGCTGGTCGCAGTATAACACCCGTGTGAGTGTATATACATTTTAGGATATTCTCCAGCTTTGTATCGGCAGGTTCCTTTAGGGCGGCCGTATCAGGAGAGGGTAGTGCTACCTGTTTAGACAAGCGTGTGAGCGCTTTATCCACCCTAGGGGGTGTTTCCCAACGTGCCCTATCCTCTGGCGGGAAAGGGTACGATGCCAATAACTTTTTAGGAATTATCAGTTTTTTATCGGGGGAAACCCACGCCTCATCACACACTTCATTTAATTCCTCGGACACAGGAAAAACTACAGGAAGTTTTTTCTCACCAAACATAATACCCTTTTTAGTGGTACTTGTATTATCAGAGATATGCAATACATTTTTCATTGCTTCAATCATGTAACGTGTGGCACTAGTGGAAGTCACGTTTGTCTCCTTTTTCTGTAGTGCAGGACTGCAGGGGAGAGTCAGGGAGACGTCCTTCCAGCGGAGCTGTGATGGAAAATGGCGCTCGTGTGCTGAGGAGATAGGCTCTGCCCCCTTCTCGGCTGCCTTTTCTCCCGCTTTTTGGTGAGTTCTGGCAGGGGTTAAAATACATCCATATAGCCCTGGGGGCTATATGTGGTGTATTTTTGCCAGCCAAGGTGTTTACATTGCTGCTCAGGGCGCCCCCCCCTAGCGCCCTGCACCCTCAGTGACCGAAGTGTGAAGTGTGCCTGAGTAACAATGGCGCACAGCTGCAGTGCTGTGCGCTACCTTGTTGAAGACTGATGTCTTCTGCCGCCGATTTTTCCAGACCTCTTCTTGCTTCTGGCTCTGTAAGGGGGCCGGCGGCGCGGCTCTGGGACCGAGCTCCGAGGCTGGGCCTGTGTTCGGTCCCTCTGGAGCTAATGGTGTCCAGTAGCCTAAGAAGCCCAAGCTGGCTGCAAGCAGGCAGGTTCGCTTCTTCTCCCCTTAGTCCCTCGATGCAGTGAGCCTGTTGCCAGCAGGTCTCACTGAAAATAAAAAAAACTAAAACTAAACTTTCACTAAGAAGCTCAGGAGAGCCCCTAGTGTGCACCCTTCTCGGCCGGGCACAAAAATCTAACTGAGGCTTGGAGGAGGGTCATAGGGGGAGGAGCCAGTGCACACCAGGTAGTCCTAAAGCTTTACTTTTGTGCCCAGTCTCCTGCGGAGCAGCTATTCCCCATGGTCCTTACGGAGTTCCCAGCATCCACTAGGACGTCAGAGAAAAATGCTGAGTATTGAGTGAATGATATGAATACATAGGAATATTTAATAGTTCTCCCACTGTTCTATAAATATTGCACATTTATATATATCTCATAATTAGTGCAAACTGTGTATTATTCACATATATCCACTATAGCAATTGTATATGTGCGTTAAATATATATCTATAAGGTGTTTTAAGTGGGGCTATTAATAAACACAGTTATTTTACTGGGGAGATCACTTTAAGTAGAGAGAGACATATCCTTCCACAATAGTTACATTTGTTGCAATGAATGCTATGTAGCTAATAAATCACTCCTACAGCAATAGCTTCCTTTATTGTAAACAAGTCAGTGTAATATCCCACAGTAGCTGTTGTTATTATCATAGGATACAGTGTAGTTGCTGGGGAGAGCTTCTCATAAAGAAGGAAGGAGCATCAAATGTGTCTCCTTATAAATAAAAGTACTCGTAAGTTCTACAATACAAACTGTGTATTCTGTTCATGTGTCCCCACTATATTGATTATATATGTGCACTAAACATGCACCTGTATGTTCTGAATGGGGCTGCTGAGAAACACAGTGGTTTTACTGTAGATATTTTAAATAGAGGGAAATGTATCTTTCCACAATAACTGCATTTGTTACAATGAGTGCCATGTAGTTGTTAAATCACATCATTATATGCCAACCCTATAACTGGGTAACTATACAGTAATTAGGTTATCCCTATATTTTGTTTATTACTGATAGCTTAGTGTATAAGAGAGCACACAGTTCTGAACAGTAAGTTGTCCCTTAACTAGCATGTCAAGGCTGTAACTAATGCAGACTGTAATTGTTATTAGCTATATATTAATTAGATTGCTGTGTGAGCTTGTTTAGATATACGCAATTGTTGCAGCTATCAGTAAATCTTATATCATTCAGATGTCTCCCTATTATCAGAGGGAGCTTTCTGTTACTGTGTCAGTCTATATTCAGTAATGTAACTTATTAGCTGGCAGCACAGTATATAGAATAGAAATAGTGCCAGCTTAATCTCTCCAAAGGGATCCCCGTTACTGTAACAATCTATCTCACGGAATTTAAAAGATATTTTGGTACAAAGCCATTTACCATCTTCCAAGCCATCTCTTCATTCTAGGAAAGGATCCTATCAGTGCAGACAATGCAGAGCTTGCCAGTACATGATATCAAAAGAGCATTACAGGGACAGATGTGGAAGAAAATGGACTATCGATGGATACATTGATTGCAAGTCAGTAGGGATAGTCTATCAACTCACCTGTCCATGTGACAAACTATATATTGGCAAGACTATACGACCATTTAAAACTAGGCTTCTCGAACATGTAGGAAGCATAAGGAATGCCAGACATGATAAACAAAGATTTAGAACATTATCCCCAGTGGCCAGTCACTTCCTGTACCATCATGAGGGCAACCCTAAAGGGTTAACTGCATTTGGTATGAAACAGATCAAACCAGGCATAAGAGGATGTGATGTGGACAAGGAACTGTTGAAGTTCGAGACGAAAATGATTTTCTTGATGGACTCTCAGTTTCCAAAAGGATTGAATGAGCAGAACAGCTATGCCCTGTTTCTGTAATCATTGCTACTGATCCTTTGCTGATGGATCATGGATGCCGCTAATTTAGATGAGAACTCATCCTAACAGCTGGAAGATATATTATATTTATTTTATTTGGACTAACATCATCATCCTCTATTATCTAAACGTACAACTGTTGCATTTTTGCTCCATTAATCAGTCTAACATCGATGATTGATATACCCCGACCCTTACCTTTATTGACCATACTTACCTGTCTGGGTTTACTCAGATGGAGCCATCTGCTACTTAGTTGATTATAAACTGATGAAACATTATGAATAATTTGATAGATCATACTTATCTTAATTGATAAGTTATAGTATTTGAACTAATGGATGGCCCACAACTAATTTGACACTGAGAATTGATACACTCCGACCTTTATTTTATACTTACCTTTTAGGTTTATCGAGATGAATTTCTCGCCTATGAACTGGAATATTAGGATTTATAATCTAGGATCACTAGACAGTCTTTGTCTGTTATTTAAAGATATTAGATTGACGAAACGTAATGCCAATCATATTTACCTCTAAAAGTTAAAGATTCAATATCTGAATCAATGGATGGTCCATATGATAAAGTACATAGTACAATCCGTGTACTAGATGTTATGCCAGATCTACTAATTGATCATTACCAATGTAGTTAGGCAATAGGGTTTATGCTATTGACTACTGTATCACTAGTCCACATTTTCTTTATTTCTTTTTCCTTTCTCCTTGCACTGCTCCAATCTGGGGAGGTTAATTCCCCTCATAAAATATTGATGCTATCACGTTTGTTATGTTTCACATTTATAATTATTTGGGTTATTTTCACATTTTTTGGATTGAGCACAATTGTTCATATCAATATTTTATCACATCACACTATACACGCATCTGTGTATTTACATATATACACAGATATAATAATTTTGGGGTGACATATCCCATCATCCAGTCACGTTTATATCACTTAATTTAATAGCACATAAATACTGTTAATTAAGCATATCTCTATAGGATATCCTTTGGCGCATATAACTAAACTTATCTATCGATTATTATCAAGACCTATTATGGACTTTATCAATTTTGGATACCAATGGACCAATTGTATTAAGGATAAAATCTAAAGCCATTGATACTGGAGTATTAGAATAATAGTTATATGATTAAAGCATATAAATTATAACCATATTATTTAATATACTGCAGAAGAATGTAAAATGAAATCATGTTTACTTTTTAGGTCTGACTCAATGTCAACAGTCTATTATAACACAAGTAACAGATGGGTATACCTATGAATATCATAGTGCTGAATCAGTTTATTGTAACACAGGCAGATGAATATATCTATGAATATTATAATAAGGGTCATGGCAATAGATCATCATTCATTTATTTATTTAATAGGAGTGATACTACCAGCTGATATATAAAAATAAAAAATATA
Source organism: Pseudophryne corroboree (assembly GCF_028390025.1). Taxonomy (NCBI): domain Eukaryota; kingdom Metazoa; phylum Chordata; class Amphibia; order Anura; family Myobatrachidae; genus Pseudophryne; species Pseudophryne corroboree. Next base: position 710,466,235 of record NC_086449.1, on the reverse strand, counting down.
TATTCATATTTAGTTTAGCAATGATTAACACATAAATTTTGTCATCAACTCCCTTTTCTATTGCGCTATGTAAACAATGTATCTACCTACGATGTAGTATAAGTATCCACACAAGCGGGACACTTGTTTTTCTCTATCTCCAGCATTAGAAACAGTCCATTGGCCGCGGGATACCATGTGACGTTCCTTCTATGTTTAACATGGGAGGATCGTCATTGGCCGATTAAGTCACGTGACTGACGTGACGCAAGGGAAAGGGAACTGTGGGCAGGAAGTCCTCAACGCGTCTCCTATGTTTAACATAGGAGACGCGCGATTGGCCACATGGATCACATGACGTATTAGCAAGAAACAGATTGGATACTGGTTGCCAATATAGGGTAACCAGGGTATACAATCGGGTTAGCCCTGAAAAAGTCTAAAGCACGAAACACCATACTTGCCTACCTGACCCTCTCCATGAGGGAGAAAATGCTCTGTTCCTGGACTTTCCTGGTAATGTATGATTGCCATCACCTGTGGTGAGCTAGGTAATTGATAAGAAAGGTGTTTCACCACAGGTGATGGCAATCATACATTACCAGGAAAGTCCAGGAACAGAGCATTTTCTCCCTCATGGAGAGGGTCAGGTAGGCAAGTATGCGAAACACGTGTCGGCGGCGTCATGGCCGCTACCTGGTCCTACTATACTTAATAATAATGAATGTATCTAGATTTAAGCAGAACTAGTTTATGGCATAAAAAGTTCATGTATTATAGAAAAGGAATATTGAATTTAGGCTGGGTATCATGGTGGTGAATGTGTAGCACTGCATGTGGGAGATACTGCACACAGAGTGTCACTGCAAGAGAGGTTCTCTTTGGAAAGTAATGAGTGATCAGACTAGTATCAGTTTAACCCAACCCTGAGTGTTATACAAGAGATAGATTGTTACAGTAACGGGGATCCCTTTGGAGAGATTAAGCTGGCACTATTTTTATTCTATAAAGTGAAGGTTCTGGAGTGGCCATCTCAGTCTCCTGACCTCAATATCATTGAGCCACTCTGGGGAGATCTCAAATGTGCAGTTCATGCAAGATAGCCCAAGAATTTACAGGAACTGGAGGCTTTTTGCCAAGAAGAATGGGCAGCTTTACCATCTGAGAAAATAAAGAGCCTCATCCACAACTACCACAAAAGACTTCAAGCTGGCATTGATGTTAAAGGGGGCAATACACGGTATTAAGAACTGGGGTATGTAAACTTTTGATCAGGGTCATTTGTGTAGTTTCTGTTGTCATTATGATTTAAAAAGAGTAAACACAGTTGTTTGACAATAAATGGCTTCACCCAACCACTAACCATGAGTAAAAGAAAAGTTTGTGAGTTATCATTCATATTCTCTGACAAATGGCCAAAAAAAATAAGAATTTACTTACCGATAATTCTATTTCTCATAGTCCGTAGTGGATGCTGGGAACTCCGTAAGGACCATGGGGAATAGCGGCTCCGCAGGAGACTGGGCACAAAAGTAAAAGCTTTAGGACTACCTGGTGTGCACTGGCTCCTCCCCCTATGACCCTCCTCCAAGCCTCAGTTAGGATACTGTGCCCGGACGAGCGTACACAATAAGGAAGGATTTTGAATCCCGGGTAAGACTCATACCAGCCACACCAATCACACCGTACAACCTGTGATCTGAACCCAGTTAACAGCATGATAACAGAGGAGCCTCTGAAAAGATGGCTCACAACAATAATAACCCGATTTTTGTAACAATAACTATGTACAAGTATTGCAGACAATCCGCACTTGGGATGGGCGCCCAGCATCCACTACGGACTACGAGAAATAGAATTATCGGTAAGTAAATTCTTATTTTCTCTGACGTCCTAGTGGATGCTGGGAACTCCGTAAGGACCATGGGAATTATACCAAAGCTCCCAAACGGGCGGGAGAGTGCGGATGACTCTGCAGCACCGAATGAGAGAACTCCAGGTCCTCCTCAGCCAGGGTATCAAATTTGTAGAATTTAGCAAACGTGTTTGCCCCTGACCAAGTAGCTGCTCGGCAAAGTTGTAAAGCCGAGACCCCTCGGGCAGCCGCCCAGGATGAGCCCACCTTCCTTGTGGAATGGGCTTTTACAGATTTTGGCTGTGGCAGGCCTGCCACAGAATGTGCAAGCTGAATTGTGCTACAAATCCAACGAGCAATAGTCTGCTTAGAACTTAGAAGCAGGAGCACCCAGCTTGTTGGGTGCATACAGGATAAACAGCGAGTCAGATTTTCTGACTCCAGCCGTCCTGGAAACATATATTTTCAGGGCCCTGACTACGTCCAGCAACTTGGAGTCCTCCAAGTCCCTAGTAGCCGCAGGTACCACAATAGGCTGGTTCAAGTGAAACGCTGAAACCACCTTAGGGAGAAATTGAGGACGAGTCCTCAATTCTGCCCTGTCCGTATGAAAAATTAGGTAAGGGCTTTTATAGGATAAAGCCGCCAATTCTGAGACACGCCTGGCCGAAGCCAGGGCTAACAGCATTACCACTTTCCATGTGAGATATTTTAAGTCCACAGTGGAGAGTGGTTCAAACCAATGTGATTTTAGGAACCCCAAAACTACATTGAGATCCCAAGGTGCCACTGGAGGCACAAAAGGAGGCTGTATATGCAGCACCCCCTTGACAAACGTCTGAACTTCAGGAACTGAAGCCAGTTCTTTCTGGAAGAAAATCGACAGGGCCGAAATTTGAACCTTAATGGACCCTAATTTTAGGCCCATAGACAGTCCTGTTTGCAGGAAATGCAGAAAACGACCCAGTTGAAATTCCTCTGTAGGGGCCTTCCTGGCCTCGCACCACGCAACATATTTACGCCAAATATGGTGATAATGCTGCACGGTTACATGCTTCCTGGCTTTGATCAGGGTAGGGATGACTTCATCCGGAATGCCTTTTTCCTTCAGGATCCGGCGTTCAACCCCCATGCCGTCAAACGCAGCTGCGGTAAGCAGGTCCTTTCTTAGAGGTAGAGGCCACGGGTCCTCTGTGAGCATCTCTTGAAGTTCCGGGTACCAAGTCCTTCTTGGCCAATCCGGAGCCACGAGTATAGTCCTTACTCCTCTCCTTCTTATGATTCTCAGTACCTTGGGTATGAGAGGCAGAGGAGGGAACACATATACTGACTGGTACACCCACGGTGTTACCAGAGCGTCCACAGCTATTGCCTGAGGGTCCCTTGACCTGGCGCAATACCTGTCTAGTTTTTTGTTGAGGCGGGACGCCATCATGTCCACCTTTGGTTTTTCCCAACGGTTCACAATCATGTGGAAGACTTCTGGGTGAAGTCCCCACTCCCCCGGGTGGAGGTCGTGTCTGCTGAGGAAGTCTGCTTCCCAGTTGTCCACACCCGGAATGAACACTGCTGACAGTGCTATCACATGATTTTCCGCCCAGCGAAGAATCCTTGCAACTTCTGTCATTGCCCTCCTGCTTCTTGTGCCGCCCTGTCTGTTTACGTGGGCGACTGCCGTGATGTTGTCTGACTGGATCAGCACCGGCTGACCTTGAAGCAGAGGTCTTGCTAGGCATAGAGCATTGTAGATGGCCCTTAGCTCCAGGATATTTATGTGAAGTGATGTCTCCAGGCTTGACCACAAGCCCTGGAAATTTTTTCCCTGTGTGACTGCTCCCCAGCCTCTCAGGCTGGCATCCGTGGTCACCAGGACCCAGTCCTGAATGCCGAATCTGCTGCCCTCTAGAAGATGAGCACTCTGCAACCACCACAGGAGAGACACCCTTGTCCTTGGTGACAAGATTATCCGCTGATGCATCTGAAGATGCGACCCGGACCATTTGTCTAGCAGATCCCACTGGAAGGTTCTTGCGTGGAATCTGCCGAATGGGATTGCTTCGTAAGAAGCCACCCTCTTTCCCAGGACCCTTGTGCATTGATGCACTGAGACTTGGCCTGGTTTTAGGAGATTTCTGACTAGTTCGGATAACTCCCTGGCTTTCTCCTCCGGGAGAAAACCTTTTTCAGGACTGTGTCCAGGATCATCCCTAGGAATAGAAGTCGTGTCGTCGGGATCAGCTGCGATTTTGGAATATTGAGAATCCAACCGTGCTGGCGCAGCACTATCTGAGATAGTGCTACTCCGACTTCCAACTGTTCCCTGGATCTTGCTTTTATCAGGAGATCGTCCAAGTAAGGGATAACTAAAACTCCCTTCCTTCGAAGGAGTATCATCATTTCGGCCATTACCTTGGTAAAGACCCGGGGTGCCGTGGACAATCCAAACGGCAGCGTTTGAAACTGATAGTGACAGTTCTGTACCACAAACCTGAGGTACCCTTGGTGAGAAGGGTAAATTGGGACATGTAGGTAAGCATCTTTGATGTCCAGAGACACCATATAGTCCCCTTCTTCCAGGTTTGCAATCACTGCTCTGAGTGACTCCATCTTGAATTTGAACCTTTGTATGTAAGTGTTCAAGGATTTTAGATTTAAAATTGGTCTCACCGAGCCGTCCGGCTTCGGTACCACAAATAGTGTGGAATAGTACCCCTTTCCTTGTTGTAGGAGGGGTACCTTGATTATCACCTGCTGGGAATACAGCTTGTGAATGGCTTCCAATACTGCCTCCCTGTCTGAGGGAGACGTCGGTAAAGCAGACTTTAGAAAACGGCGAGGGGGAGACGTCTCGAATTCCAATTTGTACCCCTGAGATACCACCTGAAGGATCCAGGGGTCCACTTGCGAGTGGGCCCACTGCGCACTGAACTTCTTGAGACAGGCCCCCACCATGCCTGAGTCCGCTTGTAAAGCCCCAGCGTCATGCTGAGGACTTTGCGGAGGCGGGAGAGGGCTTTTGTTCCTGGGAACTGGCTGTTTGCTGCAGCCTTTTTCCTCTCCCTCTGCCACGGGGCAGAAATGAGGCGCCTTTTGCCCGCTTGCCCTTATGGGGCCGAAAGGACTGCGCCTGATAATACGGCGTCTTCTTAGGTTGAGAAGCTACCTGGGGTAAAAATGTGGATTTTCCAGCAGTTGCCGTGGCTACCAGGTCTGATAGACCTACCCCAAATAACTCCTCCCCCTTATAAGGCAATACTTCCATGTGCCTTTTAGAATCCGCATCACCTGACCACTGCCGCGTCCATAAACCTCTTCTTGCAGAAATGGACAGCGCGCTAACTCTTGATGCCAGTCGGCAAATATCCCTCTGTGCATCACGCATATATAGAAATGCATCCTTCAAATGCTCTATAGTCAGTAATATACTGTCCCTATCTAGGGCATCAATATTTTCAGTCAGGGAATCCGACCACGCCACGCCCGCACTGCACATCCAGGCTGAGGCGATTGCTGGTCGCAGTATAACACCCGTGTGAGTGTATATACATTTTAGGATATTCTCCAGCTTTCTATCGGCAGGTTCCTTTAGGGCGGCCGTATCAGGAGAGGGTAGTGCTACCTGTTTAGACAAGCGTGTGAGCGCTTTATCCACCCTAGGGGGTGTTTCCCAACGTGCCCTATCCTCTGGCGGGAAAGGGTACGATGCCAATAACTTTTTAGGAATTATTAGTTTTTTATCGGGGGAAACCCACGCCTCATCACACACTTCATTTAATTCCTCGGACACAGGAAAAACTACAGGAAGTTTTTTCTCACCAAACATAATACCCTTTTTAGTGGTACTTGTATTATCAGAGATATGCAATAAATTTTTCATTGCTTCAATCATGTAACGTGTGGCACTAGTGGAAGTCACGTTTGTCTCCTTTTTCTGTAGTGCAGGACTGCAGGGGAGAGTCAGGGAGACGTCCTTCCAGCGGAGCTGTGATGGAAAATGGCGCCCGTGTGCTGAGGAGATAGGCTCCGCCCCCTTCTCGGCGGCCTTTTCTCCCGCTTTTTGGTGAGTTCTGGCAGGGGTTAAAATACATCCATATAGCCCTGGGGGCTATATGTGGTGTATTTTTGCCAGCCAAGGTGTTTACATTGCTGCTCAGGGCGCCCCCCCCCTAGCGCCCTGCACCCTCAGTGACCGAAGTGTGAAGTGTGCCTGAGTAACAATGGCGCACAGCTGCAGTGCTGTGCGCTACCTTGTTGAAGACTGATGTCTTCTGCCGCCGATTTTTCCAGACCTCTTCTTGCTTCTGGCTCTGTAAGGGGGCCGGCGGCGCGGCTCTTGGACCGAGCTCCGAGGCTGGGCCTGTGTTCGGTCCCTCTGGAGCTCATGGTGTCCAGTAGCCTAAGAAGCCCAAGCTGGCTGCAAGCAGGCAGGTTCGCTTCTTCTCCCCTTAGTCCCTCGATGCAGTGAGCCTGTTGCCAGCAGGTCTCACTGAAAATAAAAAAAACTAAAACTAAACTTTCACTAAGAAGCTCAGGAGAGCCCCTAGTGTGCACCCTTCTCGGCCGGGCACAAAAATCTAACTGAGGCTTGGAGGAGGGTCATAGGGGGAGGAGCCAGTGCACACCAGGTAGTCCTAAAGCTTTACTTTTGTGCCCAGTCTCCTGCGGAGCCGCTATTCCCCATGGTCCTTACGGAGTTCCCAGCATCCACTAGGACGTCAGAGAAAAATGCTGAGTATTGAGTGAATGATATGAATACATAGGAATATTTAATAGTTCTCCCACTGTTCTATAAATATTGCACATTTATATATATCTCATAATTAGTGCAAACTGTGTATTATTCACATATATCCACTATAGCAATTGTATATGTGCGTTAAATATATATCTATAAAGTGTTTTAAGTGGGGCTATTAATAAACACAGTTATTTTACTGGGGAGATCACTTTAAGTAGAGAGAGACATATCCTTCCACAATAGTTACATTTGTTGCAATGAATGCTATGTAGCTAATAAATCACTCCTACAGCAATAGCTTCCTTTATTGTAAACAAGTCAGTGTAATATCCCACAGTAGCTGTTGTTATTATCATAGGATACAGTGTAGTTGCTGGGGAGAGCTTCTCATAAAGAAGGAAGGAGCATCAAATGTGTCTCCTTATAAAGAAAAGTACTCGTAAGTTCTACAATACAAACTGTGTATTCTGTTCATGTGTCCCCACTATATTGATTATATATGTGCACTAAACATGCACCTGTATGTTCTGAATGGGGCTGCTGAGAAACACAGTGGTTTTACTGTAGATATTTTAAATAGAGGGAAATGCATCTTTCCACAATAACTGCATTTGTTACAATGAGTGCCATGTAGTTGTAAAATCACATCATTATATGCCAACCCTATAACTGGGTAACTATACAGTAATTAGGTTATCCCTATATTTTGTTTATTACTGATAGCTTAGTGTATAAGAGAGCACACAGTTCTGAACAGTAAGTTGTCCCTTAACTAGCATGTCAAGGCTGTAACTAATGCAGACTGTAATTGTTATTAGCTATATATTAATTAGATTGCTGTGTGAGCTTGTTTAGATATACACAATTGTTGCAGCTACCAGTAAATCTTATATCATTCAGATGTCTCCCTATTATCAGAGGGAGCTTTCTGTTACTGTGTCAGTCTATATTCAGTAATGTAACTTGTTAGCTGGCAGCACAGTATATAGAATAGAAATAGTGCCAGCTTAATCTCTCCAAAGGGATCCCCGTTACTGTAACAATCTATCTCACGGAATTTAAAAGATATTTTGGTACAAAGCCATTTACCATCTTCCAAGCCATCTCTTCATTCTAGGAAAGGATCCTATCAGTGCAGACAATGCAGAGCTTGCCAGTACATGATATCAAAAGAGCATTACAGGGACAGATGTGGAAGAAAATGGACTATCGATGGATACATTGATTGCAAGTCAGTAGGGATAGTCTATCAACTCACCTGTCCATGTGACAAACTATATATTGGCAAGACTATACGACCATTTAAAACTAGGCTTCTCGAACATGTAGGAAGCATAAGGAATGCCAGACATGATAAACAAAGATTTAGAACATTATCCCCAGTGGCCAGTCACTTCCTGTACCATCATGAGGGCAACCCTAAAGGGTTAACTGCATTTGGTATGAAACAGATCAAACCAGGCATAAGAGGATGTGATGTGGACAAGGAACTGTTGAAGTTCGAGACGAAAATTATTTTCTTGATGGACTCTCAGTTTCCAAAAGGATTGAATGAGCAGAACAGCTATGCCCCGTTTCTGTAATCATTGCTACTGATCCTTTGCTGATGGATCATGGATGCCGCTAATTTAGATGAGAACTCATCCTAACAGCTGGAAGATATATTATATTTATTTTATTTGGACTAACATCATCATCCTCTATTATCTAAACGTACAACTGTTGCATTTTTGCTCCATTAATCAGTCTAACATCGATGATTGATATACCCCGACCCTTACCTTTATTGACCATACTTACCTGTCTGGGTTTACTCAGATGGAGCCATCTGCTACTTAGTTGATTATAAACTGATGAAACATTATGAATAATTTGATAGATCATACTTATCTTAATTGATAAGTTATAGTATTTGAACTAATGGATGGCCCACAACTAATTTGACACTGAGAATTGATACACTCCGACCTTTATTTTATACTTACCTTTTAGGTTTATCGAGATGAATTTCTCGGCTATGAACTGGAATATTAGGATTTATAATCTAGGTTCACTAGACAGTCTTTGTCTGTTATTTAAATATATTAGATTGACGAAACGTAATGCCAATCATATTTACCTCTAAAAGTTAAAGATTCAATATCTGAATCAATGGATGGTCCATATGATAAAGTACATAGTACAATCCGTGTACTAGATGTTATGCCAGATCTACTAATTGATCATTACCAATGTAGTTAGGCAATAGGGTTTATGCTATTGACTACTGTATCACTAGTCCACATTTTCTTTATTTCTTTTTCCTTTCTCCTTGCACTGCTCCAATCTGGGGAGGTTAATTCCCCTCATAAAATATTGATGCTATCACGTTTGTTATGTTTCACATTTATAATTATTTGGGTTATTTTCACATTTTTTGGATTGAGCACAATTGTTCATATCAATATTTTATCACATCACACTATACACGCATCTGTGTATTTACATATATACACAGATATAATAATTTTGGGGTGACATATCCCATCATCCAGTCACGTTTATATCACTTAATTTAATAGCACATAAAATAAGATTTTACTTACCGATAAATCTATTTCTCATAGTCCGTAGTGGATGCTGGGGACTCCGTCTGGACCAAGGGGGATAGCGGCTCCGCAGGAGACAGGGCACAAAAGCAAGCTTTTAGGATCACATGGTGTGTACTGGCTCCTCCCCCTATGACCCTCCTCCAAGCCTCAGTTAGGTACTGTGCCCGGACGAGCGTACACAATAAGGAAGGATCTTGAATCCCGGGTAAGACTCATACCAGCCACACCAATCACACCGTACAACTTGTGATTTGAACCCAGTTAACAGTATGATAACAATGAAGTAGCCTCTAAAAAAGATGGCTCACAACAATAATAACCCGATTTTTTGTAACAATAACTATGTACAAGTAATGCAGACAATCCGCACTTGGGATGGGCGCCCAGCATCCACTACGGACTATGAGAAATAGATTTATCGGTAAGTAAAATCTTATTTTCTCTAACGTCCTAGTGGATGCTGGGGACTCCGTCAGGACCATGGGGATTATACCAAAGCTCCCAAACGGGCGGGAGAGTGCGGATGACTCTGCAGCACCGAATGAGAGAACTCCAGGTCCTCCTCAGCCAGGGTATCAAATTTGTAGAATTTTGCAAACGTGTTTGCCCCTGACCAAGTAGCTGCTCTGCAAAGTTGTAAAGCCGAGACCCCTCGGGCAGCCGCCCAAGATGAGCCCACCTTCCTTGTGGAATGGGCATTTACAGATTTTGGCTGTGGCAGGCCTGCCACAGAATGTGCAAGCTGAATTGTACTACAAATCCAACGAGCAATAGTCTGCTTAGAAGCAGGAGCACCCAGCTTTTTGGGTGCCTACAATATAAACAGCAAGTCAGACTTTCTGACTCCAGCCGTCCTGGAATTATATATATATATATATATATATATATATTTTCAGGGCCCTGACAACGTCTAGCAACTTGGAGTCCTCCAAGTCCCTAGTAGCCGCAGGCACCACAATAGGTTGTTTCAGGTGAAACGCTGACACCACCTTAGGAAGAAACTGGGGACGAGTCCGCAGTTCTGCCCTGTCCGAATGGAAAATCAAATATGGGCTTTTGTAAGACAAAGCCGCCAATTTTGACAATCGCCTGGCCGAGGCCAGGGCCAACAGCATGGTCACTTTCCATGTGAGATATTTCAAATCCACAGATTTGAGTGGTTCAAACCAATATGATTTGAGGAATCCCAACACTACGTTGAGATCCCACGGTGCCACTGGAGGCACACAAGGGCTGTATATGCAATACTCCCTTGACAAACGTCTGGACTTCAGGAACTGAAGCCAATTCTTTCTGGAAGAAAATCTATAGGGCCGAAACTTGAACCTTAATGGACCCCAATTTGAGGCTCATAGACACTCCTGTTTTCAGGAAGTGCAGAAATCGACCTAGTTGAAATTTTTTCGTGGGGCCTTCCTGGCCTCACCCACGCAACATATTTTTACCACATGTGGTGATAACGTTGTGCGGTCACCTCCTTCCTGGCTTTGACCAGGGTAGGTATGACCTCTTCCGGAATGCCTTTTCCCTTAGGATCCAGCGTTCAAACCGCCATGCCGTCAAACGCAGTCGCGGTAAGTCTTGGAACAGACAAGGTCCCTGCTGGAGCAGGTCCTTTCTTAAAGGCCGATGCCACGGTTCCTCTTGGAACAGACATGGTACTTGCTGAAAGCAAATCCCTTCTTAGCTCCCGAGGCCATTAGTCCTCTGTGAGCATCTCTTGAAGTTCCGGTTACCAAGTCCCTCTTGGCCAATCCAGAGCCACGAGTATAGTTCTTACTCCTCTATGTCTTATAATTCTCAATACCTTGGTTATGAGAAGCAGAGGAGGGAACACATACACCGACTGTTACACCCACGGTGTTACTAGGACGTCCACAGCTATCGCCTGAAGGTCTCGTGACCTGGCGCAATACCTGTCCCATTTTTTGTTCGGGCGGGACGCCATCATGTCCACCTTTGGTCTTTCCCAACGGTTCACAATCATGCGGAAAACTTCCCGATGAAGTTCCCACTCTCCCGGGTGGAGGTCGTGCCTGCTGAGGAAGTCTGCTTCCCAGTCGTCCACTCCCGGAATGAACACTGCTGACAGTGCTATCACATGATTTTCCGCCTAGCGAAAAATCCTTGCAGTTTTGCCACTGCCCTCCTGCTTCTTGTGCCGCCCTTTCTGTTTACGTGGGCGACTGCCGTGATGTTATCCCACTGGATCAATACCGGCTGACCTTGAAGCAGAGGTCTTGCTAAGCTTAGAGCATTATAAATTTGCTCTTAGCTCCAGTATATTTATGTGGAGAGAATTCTCCAGACTTGATCACACTCCTTGTGTGACTGCTCCCCAGCCTCTCAGGCTGGCCTCCGTGGTCACCAGCATCCAATCCTGAATGCCGAATCTGCGGCCCTCTAGAAGATGAGCACTCTGTAATCACCACAGGAGAGACACCCTTGTCCTTGGATATAGGGTTATCCGCTGATGCATCTGAAGATGCGATCCGGACCATTTGTCCAGCAGATCCCACTGAAGAGTTCTTGCGTGAAATCTGCCGAATGGAAGCGCTTCGTAATAAGCCACCATTTTTACCAGGACTCTTGTGCAATGATGCACTGACACTTTTCCTGGTTTTAGGAGGATCCCGATTAGCTCGGATAACTCCCTGGCTTTCTCCTCTGGGAGAAACACCTTTTCCTGGACTGTGTCCAGAATCATCCCTAGGACCAGCAGACGTGTCGTCGGAACAACTGCGGTTTTGGAATATTTAGAATCCACCCGTGCTGTCGTAGAACTACTTGAGATAGTGCTACTCCGACCTCCAACTGTTCTCTGGACCTTGTTCTTATCAGGAGGTCGTCCATTTTCTTTGAAGACGAATCCTCCTTTCGGTCATTACCTTGGTAAGGACCCGGGGTGCCTTGGACAATCCAACGGCATCGTCTTGAAACTGATAGTGACAGTTCTGTACCACGAACCTGAGGTACCCTTGGTGAGAAAAGGCAAATTTTGGGACATGGAGGTAAGCATCCCTGATGTCCCGGGACACCATATAGTCCCCTTGTTCTTTGCTATCACTGCTCTGAGTGACTCCATCTGGATTTGAACCCTTGCAAGTGTTCAAATTTTTCAGATTTAGAATAGGTCTCACCTAGCCTTCAGTACCACCATATAGTGTGGAGTAATACCCCTTTCCTTGTTGTCGGAGGGGTAATTTTATTATCACCTGCTGGGAATACAGCTTGTGAATTGTTTTCAATACTGCCTCCCTGTCGGAGGGAGACATTGGTACAGCAGACTACAGGAACCTGCGAGGGGGGAAACCTCTCGACATTCCAATCTGTACCCCTTGGATACTACTTGTAGGATCCAGGGGTCCTGTACGGTCCCAGCGTCATGCTGAGAACTTGGTAGAAGCGGTGGAGGGCTTCTGTTCCTGGGAATGGGCTGCCTGCTGCAGTCTTCTTCCCTTTCCTCTATCCCTGGGCAGATATGACTCTTATAGGGACGAAAGGACTGAGGCTGAAAAGACGGTGTCTTTTTCTGCAGAGATGTGACTTAGGGTAAAAAACGGTGGATTTTCCAGCAGTTGCCCTGGCCACCAGGTCCCATGGACCGACCCCAAATAACTCCTCCCCTTTATACGGCAATACATCTTTGTGCCGTTTGGAATCTGCATCACCTGACCACTGTCGTGTCCATAAACATCTTCTTGCAGATATGGACATCGCATTTACTCTTGATGCCAGAGTGCAAATATCCCTCTGCGCATCTCGCATATATAGAAATGCATCCTTTAAATGCTCTATAGTCAATAAAATACTGTCCCTGTCAAAGGTATCAATATTTTTAGTCAGGGAATCCGACCAAGCCACCTCAGCTCTGCACATCCAGGCTGAGGCGATCGCTGGTCGCAGTATAACACCAGCATGTGTGTGTATACTTTTTAGGATATTTTTCAGCCTCCTATCAGCTGGCTCCTTAAGTACGGCCCTATCCGTAGATGGACTGCCACTTGTTCTGATAAGCGTGTGAGCGCCTTATCCACCCTGAGGGGTGTTTCCCACCACGCCTTAACTTCTGGCGGGAAAGGGTATACCGCCAATAATTTTCTATCGGGGGAAACCCACGCATCATCACACACTTCATTTAATTTATCTGATTCAGGAAAAACTACAGGTAGTTTTTTCACCTCACACATAATACCCTTTTTTGTGGTACTTGGAGTATCAGAAATATGTAACACCTCCTTCATTGCCCTTAACGTGTGGCCCTAAAAGAAAATACGTTTGTTTCTTCACCGTCGACACTGAAATCAGTGTCCGTGTCTGGGTCTGTGTCGACCGACTGAGGTAAATGGGCATTTTACAGCCCCTGACGGTGTTTGAGGCGCCTGGACAGATACTAATTTGTTCGCCGGCCCTCTCATGTCGTCAACCGGCTTGCAGCGTGTTGACATTGTCACGTAATTTCCCTAAATAAGCCATCCATTCCGGTGTCGACTCCCTAGAGAGTGACATCACCATTACAGGCAATTTGCTCCGCCTCCTCACCAATATTTTCCTCATACATGTCGACACACACGTACCGACATACAGCACACACATAGGGAATGCTCTGATAGAGGACAGGACCCACTAGCCCTTTGGGGAGACAGAGGGAGAGTTTGCCAGCACACACCAAAACGCTATAATTATCCAGGGACAACCTTTATATAAGTGTTCCTTTTATAGCATTTTAATATATATACATATCGCCAAATCAGTGCCCCCCCTCTCTGTTTTAACCCTGTTTCTGTAGTGCAGTGCAGGGGAGATCATGGGAGCCTTCCCACCAGCCTTTCTGTGAGGGAAAATGGCGCTGTGTGCTGAGGAGAATAGGCCCCGCCCCCTTTTCGGCGGGCTTCTTCTCCGGAGTTTTAGATATCTGGCAGGGGTTAAATACATCCATATAGCCTCAAGGGCTATATGTGATGTATTTTTCGCCATACAGGTATTATACATTGCTGCCCAGGGCGCCCCCCCCCCCAGCGCCCTGCACCCTCCGTGACCGCTGTGTGAAGTGTGCTGACAACAATGGCGCACAGCTGCAGTGCTGTGCGCTACCTGATGAAGACTGAGAGTCTTCTGCCGCCTGGTTCCGGACCTCTTCATCTTCAGCATCTGCAAGGGGGGTCGGCGGCGCGGCTCCGGGACGGAGTGTTCCGACTCCCTCTGGAGCTATGTCCAGTAGCCTAAGAATCCAATACATCCTGCACGCAGGTGAGTTGAAAATCTCTCCCCTAAGTCCCTCGATGCAGTGAGCCTGTTGCCAGCAGGACTCACTGAAAATAAAGAACCTAAAAACTTTTTCTAAGCAACTCTTTAAGAGAGCCACCTAGATTGCACCCTTCTCGGCCGGGCACAAAAACCTAACTGAGGCTTGGAGGAGGGTCATAGGGGGAGGAGCCAGTACACAACATGTGATCCTAAAAGCTTGCTTTTGTGCCCTGTCTCCTGCGGAGCCGCTATCCCCCTTGGTCCTGACGGAGTCCCCAGCATCCACTAGGACGTTAGAGAAATACTGTTAACAGACCCTCCAACATGACCCGCCCCACTAGGTACAAAATGCTCTGTTTCTGGACTTCCCTCTTAATTTATGATTTCCATCACCTGTGTTGAACTAGTTAGATGATAAGAAAGCTGTTTCTTCACAGGTGATGGCAATAATAAATTAAGAGGGAAGTCCAGAAACAGAGCATTTTATACCTAGTGGGGCGGGTCATGTTGGAGGGTATGTGTTAATTAAGCGTATCTCTATAGGATATCCTTTGGCGCATATAACTAAACTTATCTATCGATTATTATCAAGACCTATTATGGACTTTATCAATTTTGGATACCAATGGACCAATTGTATTAAGGATAAAATCTAAAGCCATTGATACTGGAGTATTAGAATAATAGTTATATGATTAAAGCATATAAATTATAACCATATTATTTAATATACTGCAGAAGAATGTAAAAAGAAATCATGTTTACTTTTTAGGTCTGACTCAATGTCAACAGTCTATTATAACACAAGTAACAGATGGGTATACCTATGAATATCATAGTGCTGAATCAGTTTATTGTAACACAGGCAGATGAATATATCTATGAATATTATAATAAGGGTCATGGCAATAGATCATCATTCATTTATTTATTTAATAGGAGTGATACTACCAGCTGATATATAAAAATAAAAAATATATATTCATATTTAGTTTAGCAATGATTAACACATAAATTTTGTCATCAACTCCCTTTTCTATTGCGCTATGTAAACAATGTATCTACCTACGATGTAGTATAAGTATCCACACAAGCGGGACACTTGTTTTTCTCTATCTCCAGCATTAGAAACAGTCCATTGGCCGCGGGATACCATGTGACGTTCCTCCTATGTTTAACATGGGAGGATCGTCATTGGCCGATTAAGTCACGTGACTGACGTGACGCAAGGGAAAGGGAACTGTGGGCAGGAAGTCCTCAACACGTCTCCTATGTTTAACATAGGAGACGCGCGATTGGCCACATGGATCACATGACGTATTAGCAAGAAACAGATTGGATACTGGTTGCAAATATAGGGTAACCAGGGTATACAATCGGGTTAGCCCTGAAAAAGTCTAAAGCACGAAACACCATACTTGCCTACCTGACCCTCTCCATGAGGGAGAAAATGCTCTGTTCCTGGACTTTCCTGGTAATGTATGATTGCCATCACCTGTGGTGAGCTAGGTAATTGATAAGAAAGGTGTTTCACCACAGGTGATGGCAATCATACATTACCAGGAAAGTCCAGGAACAGAGCATTTTCTCCCTCATGGAGAGGGTCAGGTAGGCAAGTATGCGAAACACGTGTCGGCGGCGTCATGGCCGCTACCTGGTCCTACTATACTTAATAATAATGAATGTATCTAGATTTAAGCAGAACTAGTTTATGGCATAAAAAGTTCATGTATTATAGAAAAGGAATAATAGGATTTTGGTACTTACCAGGTAAATCCTTTTCTTTGAATCCATAGGGGGCACTGGAGTACTCTTGGGATATGGACGGGCTTCCGTGGGAACAGCACTGAATATTTAAATTTAGAACACTCCACCCCTCCATATCCCCGAGTACCTCTCAGTGTTTTTTACTGAGCCGAACAGGAACTATAGAGATGTTGACAATGGAGTATTACATATAACATAACTGACAATAACGAAGTTAACACATAACGTTACTGACAACTAAACAGTTGACACCCTAACCAGCACTTGTAATTTGAACCAGTCGGTGAAAGTGTGTTACCATAAGATCCTCAGAACTCACCACAACTAGGTAAAACTGCTCTGGGTGGGCGTCCAGTGCCCCCTATGGATTCAAAGAAAAGGATTTACCTGGTAAGTACCAAAATCCTATTTTCTTTATCATCCACTAGGGGTCACTGGAGTACTCTTGGGACGTACCAAAGCTTCCCCCGTGGGCGGGAGAGCTGTTTGGCACTTGTTAAACTAGGCGGCCAAAGCTAGATGCTGATGCCGCAAACGTATCAAACTTGTAAAAGCGCACAAACGTGTGCACTGAAGACCATGTAGCCGCACGGCAAAGCTGCGTCGTAGAAGCTCCCCGACCCGCTGCCCATGAAGTTCCCACAGAACGTGTGGAATGAGCGGTTACTGACGTAGGCGGTTGTAACCTAGCATGAAGGTAAGCCTGACGTATGGTCAGTTTTATCCATCTGGATAAGGTTTGTTTAGACGCTGGCCAACCCATCTTGGCCGCATCATAGAGAACAAACAACGTATCCGTCTTACGAACTGAAGACGTTCGGGATACATAAACGCGTAATGCGCGTACCACATCCAGAGTTCCAGAATGTGCTGTCAACACAGGAACTACTATTGGTTGATTGATGTGAAAAGATGACACTACCTTTGGTAAGAAAGCGGGATTCGTCCGAAGTTCCGCTCTGTCATCATGAAACACCAAATACGGTGACTTGCATGACAAGGCACCCAAATCCTAAACACGCCTTGCCGAAGCTAAGACTAGAAGAAAAATTGTTTTCCAAGTGAGAAACTTTATATCCACTTGCTGTAAGGGTTCAAAATATGAAGACTATAAGAACTCTAAAACCAGATTCAAGTCCCATGGCGCTGTAGGTGGAATGAATGGAGGCTGTACTCTGAGGACACCTTGGAGAAAAGTGCGTATAGACGGCAATAGAGCCAATCGTCTTTGAAAGTAAATTGACAAAGCAGATACCTGCACCTTTAGTGTAGATAAACGCAGTCCTCCATCTAACCCTGTTTGTAGAAATAACAAAAGGCGGGATAACTTGAAAGAGGATGTCGGAAACTTCCGAGCTTCACACCAACCTATATAGGCACGCCATATTCTGTAATAATGAGCTGCCGTAACCGGCTTCCTAGCTCGTAACATGGTTGGTATAACCGAATCTGGAATGCCCTCTCTTCTTAAGAGGGCGGTCTCAACAGCCACCCCGTCAAACGCAGCCGCGCTAAATCGGGGTAAAGGAACGGACCCTGTTGTAACAGGTCTGGACGCAGTGGGAGCGGCCAAGGATCGTCTGCGAGTAGTCCTCGGAGATCCGAGAACCAAGCTCTCCGAGGCCAATGAGGCGCCACTAGTATGACTGTGACCGACTCTCTTTTGATCCGTTTTAGCACCAAAGGGAGCAACGGAAACGGTGGAAACAGATACACAAGACTGTACGGCCACGCGACAGTGAGAGCATCCACCGCCACTGCCTTTGGATCTCTTGTTCTGGACACATACTGGAACGTTTGGTGATTGTGTCGAGACGCCATCAGGTCCACCTGAGGATAACCCCATCGCTGAACCAACATGTGAAACACTTCTGGATTTAATGCCCATTCGCCTGGATGAAAATCCCGACGACTGAGATAATCCGCTTCCCAGTTGTCCACTCCCGGAATGAACACGGCCGACAATATCACCTGGTGGCATTCCGCCCAATTGAGGATTCGAGCTACTTCCCGCATTGCCATGCGGCTTCTCGTTCCTCCTTGTTTGTTGATGTATGCGACCGCCGTCGCATTGTCTGACTGCACTTGGACAGGCTGAGAGCGAAGCATGTGGACTGCTTGTCGTAGCGCATTGTAAATTGCGCGGAGTTCCAGGACATTTATAGACAGCAATTTTTCGTGATCCGCCCAGAGACCCTGGAGCTGACAATTTTGAATTACCGCTCCCCATCCTCTGAGACTGGCGTCCGTAGTTAGAATTATCCAATTCCAGCCTCCGAACCGTCTTCCTGCGGTTAAATTGTGTTCCTTGAGCCACCAGAGCAGAGATACTCTTGCCCTTGGCGACAACCTCACCCTGTGGTGAATCTGCAGATGCGAGCCCGACCACTGGGCGAGCACATTCAGCTGAAATGGACGAGAGTGAAATCTTCCGAACTGAAGCGCCTCGAAAGCTGCCACCATTGTGCCTAAGAGGCGAATGCACAAGTGTACCGACACTGTGCGTGGCTTGAGCACTAATTGTACTAGATGGCGTAGAATTTGTACTTTCTGCTGTGGTAGGTAAATTCTTTGATTGACCGTATCGAGAATCATACCTAGGAACTGAAGGCGTTGAGACGGAATTAGATGTGATTTTTTGAAGTTGACAATCCAACCGTGGTGAACCAGTACCTCGTATGTTAGCAGCGCATGTTGGAGAAGTATCTGTTGAGACGGAGCTTTGATGAGCAGATCGTCTAAATATGGAACTATTGTCACTCCCAGGGATCTGAGATGAGCTATCATGACAGACATCACTTTGGTGAATACCCGAGGCGCTGATGACAGGCCAAACGGTAGAGCCTGAAACTGGTAATGGTTCTGGCGTATTGCAAACCGTAAGAATTTCTGATGAGGCTGCCAAATTGGAATGTGTAAGTACGCATCCTTGAGGTCTAGCGCAATCATAAATTCCTTTGGCTCTAAACCCGCAATCACCGAACGCAGAGACTCCATCTTGAATCTGTAATAAGTTACGTACTGATTGAGACCCTTTAAGTTCAATATTGGTCTGACTGAGCCATCCGGCTTCGGTACCACAAAAAGACTTGAATAATAACCCTGACCCTGTTGGTGTACAGGGACCGGAATCAAAACTGCCGAATCCAGTAGGGACTGAATGGCAATTTGCAGAACCCTCCTCTTGTCGTCCGACAGAGGCAATCCTGTCTTGAAAAACCGCAGAGGCGGAAGACAGTCGAACTCTATTTTGTAACCTTTTAACACTAAATTGCGGATCCACCCATCCGCGGATGTGTGGAACCACGCCAAATGGAACGTCTGAAGGCGTGCTCCCACAATCGGAGAACCGAGATGGGCTGGTAGCCCGTCATGCCACTGGCTTGTCGGTAACCTTAGCGTCCTGGCGAGTTGTGTTGGTTTGTTGGAAACCACGTCCGCGACCACGTCTAGCAGGCGTGGCTGATCCTCTGCCACGTCCTCGAAAGGGCTGAGGTCTAAAGGATTTGAACGAAGGTCCAGCGTATCTTCTTCTTGATACCGGTGGAGGCAATGGTAAGAAAACAGACTTACCTCCCGTAGCCTCAGCAATCCATGCGTCCAATTCAGGACCAAACAACTTCTTGCCATCGTAAGGCAACGCCTCTATACCTCGTTTGACCTCTGCCTCCGCATGATAAGCACGCAGCCAGAGTGCTCTTCGTGCCGTAACTAGCGACGATGAAATACGAGAAGTGAGCTGACAGACGTCAGTAGACGCTGTACAGAGATACTCCACCGCCTCAATCATTTGATTTACAAGAATTATCAGATTTTCATCATGTAAAGCAGATTTGAGTTCTGTAAGCCATATTATGAGTGCCTTAGTGACCCAAATGCCAACCAATCCAGGTCTTAGCATCACACCTGCTGCTACATACATGGATTTTAGCATAGTTTCTATCTTGCGATCTGAAGGGTCTTTAAGCGTAGTAGCTGCTGGCACTGGTATGGTTAATTTCTTGGTAAGCTTGGACACTGAAGAATCAACTATTGGTGGATTCTCCCATGTACATGTTACCGAGTCTGGAAACGGGTAACTAGACTTAAATCTGCGAGGTATAGAAAACCGTTTATCTGGATTCTGTCGTGTTTCTACTAACATCTGATTAAGAGATTCCGACACAGGAAAACTTATTGGAGTTTTTTGTCGTTTAGTAAATACGACCTGATCATTTGTGAGAGGCTCCTCAGTTTCAGTAAACTTCAGAGACTGACGTACCGCTCTGATGAGATCATCAATGCCGGAACTGTTAAAATCCTCGCCATCTGACTCCACTTCGCCCTCCTCACCCTCATCTTGTTCCGTGAGGTCTGGCATGGAATCGTCAGAATGCAACATAGCAGACACTGGAAAATCATAAGACATATGAAATTTATCCCGTTTACCCAAAATGGATTTGGACCTTACGCAAGGCTGAGACGCCTCCGGTAGTTCTGGCGGTCTCACCCTAGACTCAGATCTTACCGTTTCCCGCTCCTGACGAGCGGCGGTCAATTCTGATTGTAACCTATCCAGTACATTTACTAACATACCCCACGGAGGGTCCGGTGAGGAAATTGGTTGTAAAACAGGAGCAGAAATGGTATTCTGAACCGAATTCACAAAACATACTGTACATGTGGTAGATCCATCCGGTAATACACTGTTACAGACTTTGCAATTATGCTTTTTAGTTTTTGCTGGTGCCTTACTCATTATGGCGACAGACAAAACAATACACAAACACAGACACTTGCACGACTCAGTAAAATAGCAGTAAGGTGTCTCTGTATATAAATCTGGCCAAGTGCAGTACACGTGGCCAGTACTGTGAAATGTGATCCCAAATTCCCACTAACACCCCTGCGCCTCCGGTGGAGTAGAGATGTAGTACTGGAACGTTCTGGAATCACAGAGGAAGACACAGGAAGCATGGTTAAAATGGCTACCATGCATGCTTACACATATAATCCTAGTGCTGGTTACAAACTTTCACTGATTATAACCCTGCAAATATCCCTGCAGCCTATCATCTGGTGCTGCA
This sequence comes from Pseudophryne corroboree, assembly GCF_028390025.1. NCBI lineage: Eukaryota > Metazoa > Chordata > Amphibia > Anura > Myobatrachidae > Pseudophryne > Pseudophryne corroboree. The sequence continues at coordinate 710,444,992 of NC_086449.1, read as the reverse complement.
GTATTTCTTATGCCGCTTATTGCCCCCTTATTTATTTATTTATTGCCCCCCCCTGCCTCACCCTTGTGTAATGGCTGCCTGCTCTTTCCGAATCAGAGCAGCGGCAGCGCAGCGTGTGGGGCCCCAGCGGGTATCGCCGAGCGCTGTGTCTGAGCCCGGGTGAGCAGCTCGTCAACCAGCGGTGGGACCCGGAGCAGTAGCGGAGGCCGGCTCCGTGAGCGAGAGAGCTGCGGCGCCGGCACCCTCTGAGCGGCAGATCAGCGGCGGCCTGTGTGCGGAAGAACTGCTGTGGCCGTCGCCATGTGGGGAGGGCGGCTGAGTGGGGAGAGCAGCGGCGGGACGGGCGGCTAAGTGGAGCGAGCAGCGGCGCTTAACAATGTCCCCACACCTCGGGGCGGCAGCGGGAGCTGACCGCCCCGTTCACATACCTTTATCCTGCAGCTTGTGAGGAGGCTCCGGCCAGCCTGTGCAGGAGGATCTGTGTGTGGCTGTGAGGGAGCTCTTTCAGAGAGGCCCGACACGCCCCTGCTGCTATCAGCAGCTGTACTATCCCTGACCCTGCCTTTTGGAAGGGGGAAAGGGATGTAAAATAGAAAAAAATAAAATCAAATAAAAAGAAAAATTCTTCAAAGTAATCGTGACTTGTGTCACAGAGCTGTTGCTACGTCGAGCACAGAAAAAACACTGAGAGGTACTCGGGGATATGGAGGGGTGGAGTGTTCTAAATTTAAATATTCAGTGCTGTTCCTACGGAAGCCCGTCCATATCCCAAGAGTACTCCAGTGACCCCTAGTGGATGATAAAGAAATTGAATTTAGGCTGGGTATCATGGTGGTGAATGTGTAGCACTGCATGTGGGAGATACTGCACACAGAGTGTCACTGCAAGAGAGGTTCTCTTTGGAAAGTAATGAGTGATCAGACTAGTATCAGTTTAACCCAACCCTGAGTGTTATACAAGAGATAGATTGTTACAGTAACGGGGATCCCTTTGGAGAGATTAAGCTGGCACTATTTCTACTCTATATACTGTGCTGCCAGCTAATAAGTTACATTACTGAATATAGACTGACACAGTAACAGAAAGCTCCCTCTGATAATAGGGAGACATCTGAATGATATAAGATTTACTGATAGCTGCAACAATTGTGTATATCTAAACAAGCTCACACAGCAATCTAATTAATATATAGCTAATAACAATTACAGTCTGCATTAGTTACAGCCTTGACATGCTAGTTAAGGGACAACTTACTGTTCAGAACTGTGTGCTCTCTTATACACTAAGCTATCAGTAATAAACAAAATATAGGGATAACCTAATTACTGTATAGTTACCCAGTTATAGGGTTGGCATATAATGATGTGATTTAACAACTACATGGCACTCATTGTAACAAATGCAGTTATTGTGGAAAGATACATTTCCCTCTATTTAAAATATCTACAGTAAAACCACTGTGTTTCTCAGCAGCCCCATTCAGAACATACAGGTGCATGTTTAGTGCACATATATAATCAATATAGTGGGGACACATGAACAGAATACACAGTTTGTATTGTAGAACTTACGAGTACTTTTCTTTATAAAGAGACACATTTGATGCTCCTTCCTTCTTTATGAGAAGCTCTCCCCAGCAACTACACTGTATCCTATGATAATAACAACAGCTACTGTGGGATATTACACTGACTTGTTTACAATAAAGGAAGCTATTGCTGTAGGAGTGATTTATTAGCTACATAGCATTCATTGCAACAAATGTAACTATTGTGGAAGGATATGTCTCTCTCTACTTAAAGTGATCTCCCCAGTAAAATAACCGTGTTTATTAATAGCCCCACTTAAAACACTTTATAGATATATATTTAATGCACATAAACAATTGCTATAGTGGATATATGTGAATAATACACAGTTTGCACTAATTATGAGATATATATAAATGTGCAATATTTATAGAACAGTGGGAGAACTATTAAATATCCCTATGTATTCATATCATTCACTCAATACTCAGCATTTATTTACATGCTGACATCCTCTCCTTAGTAGCCACACGGTACCTTACCATAATAGCTAGAGTTACTATAGGAGATTACACTGACTGGCTTGAAATGAGGGAAGCTACTGCTGGAGGAATGTTGTAATGAATGATATTGAGAACTATTGCCAAACTTATGATATAACTATCAGTAAATAATTAACAAATATTGGCCCTCATTCCGAGTTGTTCGCTCGCAAGGCGAATGTAGCAGAGTTACACACGCTAAGCCGCCGCCTACTGGGAGTGAATCTTAGCTTCTTAAAATTGCGACCGACGTACGCGCAATATTGCGATTACAAACGAGTTAGCAGTTTCAGAGTAGCTCCAGACTTACTCTGCCTGTGCGATCATTTCAGTGCTTGTCGTTCCTGGTTGACGTCACAAACACACCCAGCGTTCGCCCAGGCACTCCCACCGTTTCTCCGGCCACTCCTGCGTTTTTTCCGGAAACGGTAGCGTTTTCAGCCACACGCCCCTGAAACGCCGTGTTTCCGCCCAGTAACACCCATTTCCTGTCAATCACATTACGATCGCCGGAGCGAAGAAAAAGCCGTGAGTAAAAATACTTTCATCATAGTAAAGTTACTTGGCGCAGTCGCAGTGCGAACATTGCGCATGCGTACTAAGCGGATTTTCACTGCGATGCGATGAAAAATACCGAGCGAACAACTCGGAATGAGGGCCATTATAAAGTATTCAACATTCTAATATTGGGCTAATCATCGTTAATTAATAAGCCCACAATTGATATAAAGAATTGTACGAATACAGCATAGTCTGCTTAGGATACAATCTATTTGGATTAATAAAGACATGACACAGGTAGCGAACCTTGATTTTAACAATTTATTTTCATTTCACCAGATATGGGAATTATATCACGTAAGTTTATTGCACTTTATTTATTTCGTGGTAAGACAATTTTAACGAATCTATTAAAAGTTAATTTTTAATTTTCATCTGTGCGCCAGCAAAGAGACATTCTTACGTCTTCTTTTTCTTTGTATAATTCAACTTGTCTCTGGTAGCACCCCCGAACTTCCAGTAATTAGTACCTACTTAAACTGACAGTATACCCCTTCAGAGAGACAGAGAGGGAGTATGCCAGCTCACACCCAGCGCCTCACCCGGTCTGAAGGAATATATAATGCCCCAGACCTTGCAGCGCTTTTATATATACAGTTGTGCTTATAAGTTTACATACCCTAGCAGAATTTGTGATTTTCACAAACTTTTCTTTCACTCATGGTTAGTGGTTGGGTGAAGCCATTTATTGTCAAACAACTGTGTTTACTCTTTTTAAATCATAATGACAACAGAAACTACCCAAATGACCCTGATCAAAAGTTTACATACCCCAGTTCTTAATACCGTGTATTGCCCCCTTTACCATCAATGCCAGCTTGAAGTCTTTTGTGGTAGTTGTGGATGAGGCTCTTTATTTTCTCAGATGGTAAAGCTGCCCATTCTTCTTGGCAAAAAGCCTCCAGTTCCTGTAAATAGTTCCTGTAAATTCTTGGGCTGTCTTGCATGAACTGCACATTTGAGATCTCCCCAGAGTGGCTCAATGATATTGAGGTCAGGAGACTGAGATGGCCACTCCAGAACCTTCACTTTATTCTGCTGTAGCCAATGACAGGTCGACTTGGCCTTGTGTTTTGGATCATTGTCATGTTGTAACGTCCAAGTACGTCCCATGCGCAGCTTCCGGGCTGATGAGTGCAAATTTTCCTCCAATATTTTCTGATAACATGCTGCATTCATCTTGTCATCAATTTTGACCAAGTTTCCAGTGCCTTTGTAGCTCACACATCCCCAAAACATCACGAGGCTGAAGTTAGCTTCTTATTCGGCCAGCTTCTTATTCACTTCTTATTCAAGCTCCAGCTTCTTATTCACTTCTTATTCGAACGCCAACTCCTTATTCAGTTCATTCAGTTTTGCAAGGGTTAATGAGTCTTGGGTCACAAATTTGACACCTGAAATCAACAGAGTAGGTTCACTTACATATCACCCACTTGTATTTTGCCTGGCCCAACGCTGTTTTGGGCATGAAATACACTGGCAAAGTGGGCACACACACACACCATATTTTACCATTTTGAATAAGTAGCTTTAGTTTTACAAGGGTTAACCAGTCTTGGGCCACAAATGTGACCCCCGAAAACAACAGAGGGTGGTCACTTGCATGTGACCCACTTGTATTTTGCCTGGCCCAACGCTGTTTTGGGCATGAAATACACTGGCAAAGTGGGAACACACACCATATTTTACCATTTTGAATAAGTAACTGTAGTTTTGCAAGGGTTAACCAGTCTTGGGCCACAAATGTGACCCCCGAAAACAACAGAGGGTGGTCACTTGCATGTGACCCACTTGTATTTTGCCCGGCCCAACGCTGTTTTGGGCATGAAATACACTGGCAAAGTGGGCACACACACCATATTTTACCATTTTGAATAAGTAGCTGTAGGTTTGCAAGGGTTAACTAGTCTTGGGCCACAAATTTGACCCCCAAAAACAATAGAGGGTGGTCAGTTGCATGTGACCCACTTGTATTTTGCCTGGCCCAACGCTGTTTTGGGCATGAAATACACTGGCAAAGTGAGCACACACACCATATTTTACCATTTTGAATAAGTAACTGTAGTTTTGCAAGGGTTAACCAGTCTTGGGCCACAAATGTGACCCCCGAAAACAACATAGGGTGGTCACTTGCATGTGACCCACTTGTATTTTGCCTGGCCCAACGCTGTTTTGGGCATGAAATACACTGGCAAAGTGGGCACACACACCATATTTTACCATTTTGAATAAGTAACTGTAGTTTTGCAAGGGCTAACCAGTCTTGGGCCACAAATGTGACCCCCGAAAACAACAGAGGGTGGTCACTTGCATGTGACCCACTTGTATTTTGCCTGGCCCAACGCTGTTTTGGGCATGAAATACACTGGCAAAGTGGGCACACACACCATATTTTACCATTTTGAATAAGTAGCTGTAGTTTTGCAAGGGTTAACCAGTCTTGGGCCACAAATTTGACACCTGAGACTGGAGGAGGCTGCACAGGAGAGAGCTCTTAGGCCCTGGTCCTTTTCTAAAGCCTGCAGTGTTTCCCCTGGGAGCCTCCCAGGGGAGGATGGATCCTCCTGGGTAGGACGATGATGGCGAGTCCCGGGCTGCTGGGCCCGGAGATGGCCCCGGGATTTCTGGCCTGCATACAGCCGTGGAAGTTCCAGCATTGGGAGATTCGGTCAGTGTGGCAGCCCCAGTGATTGTGGACCCTGTGAAGAAACAGGATCCCCAACTGGTGACCCCCAAACCACGGGACTCTGGCTCTCCAGGTGAAGAAAACCGGGGGGGTGATATGGCGGTTACCTGCCTTTGGTGAAGCGGGGGATGCTGTGGTCTTTGATAGCAGCTCAGAATCCTCTATGGATAAATATGTGAATATGAGCCTGGAAGAGTTAAAAACGAAGCAGTCTCGTTTAACCTCTCGTCTTTCCCTCAAGAGAAGGAAACAAAATACTTGTAGCAGTCGTGAGAGAGCTCTCCTAAAGGATGAGATTTGGGAGCTAAGCACTAGCCTGGCTGCAGTAAAGGAAAGAATTAAAGTGTTATGTAATCTGGCTCTTTCTCAGGAGAAAGAAGTGTTGATAAAGTCCTTACCTGAGCAGGATTGTGGGGGCAGTAGCAGGTCGGTCCCAGCAGTTTCTGTGGCTCCGTCGGCATTGTGTCGTCAGGTTCTGTCTCAAAGGAAAAATGAGTTGCAGGAATCTCTGCCTGAACAGGATAGCGGTGGCGGCTTGGTCCTGGCAAGTTCAGTAGCGGCATCAGAGCCTCCAGTGGAGTGTATGGAGGTGGGAGTCCAGCCTATGGAGAAGGAAGTGGCTGTCGGTAGCTGTGATGGAAGTGATGTTTCTAAGATCGTGCATGATGCTGCAGATATCGTGGAAAGGCCAATGATGGCAGTATCTGGTGGCTTCCAAACGGGGGAGGCGTCTCTCCTGGAGGGAGTGCGGGGTGGTGACGGTGCGGGGGGCGTGGCGGTTGCTGGGGTCTTGGCGGATGCTGGGACTCTTGTGACTGTCGCTGCTCCCTGTGGACTTGTCCCCGAAACGCTCGCCTCTAAAGTTGCAAGTGTGGGTGCGGCGCGGGCCGTGGTTGATGCTGAGGCTGGCCATCCCTGTAAGCCTGCGGTGGCTGGCTCTGGCTTAGTCGCCGTGGTGGCTGAGGGGGGCGGGGCCAAAGGCGCATCAGGTATGACATCGCAGGTGACATCATTACCCACATCGATGGGTGTTTCAAAGTATGAAGCCATGCCGAAAGAGGGGCAGAGATTGGCTCAAGGACTGCCAGCTGTAGATAAGAGCAAATTAACCCCTGAAGAAATTATGTTAGTAGATACTGTATATGGTAACATGGATATGCTGGTGAGGGCTCTAGCAGCTGTGAATTTGTTTCAGGCGAACCAGGTCAGGATGACTGGTGGGGTGGGGAATGTGGGAATAGGAGCTTGTAGTGGTCTGGCACCTGAAGGGCTCCCTGTAACTACCTCTGAGGTTAGGCCGGGTGCTGGTTCATATGCTAATTCTTTGGCGGCTCCTGGTAGGCCGAGTGCTGGTCCTTAGTTCGGGGTGAGTGGGGGTCAGCCCATAAAAAGAAGAAATGTGGTGCAGTTCAAATGGGTAGGGGATGGGGAGGCTCCTTTGAAGTCGGAGTTCTTAGGTATGATCTTCTCACTGGGGTTTGAGGCTGCAGATCTTTTTGCATGCATTCACCCAGTGAGAACTCCAGATTTCGACCTGAGCTTCCGCTCCCTGAATGGCCTGCAGGCCTTTGGCTCCCGTTGGGAGAAAAACAAGATGAAGGAACCATATTGTTTTTTCAAAGCCAATACCATCACGAGGCAGGACAGGGTTAAGATCACTGTGTTGGTGCGTAACGAATCACTGCCCCCTGCTGATATTATATATTGGTTGTCTAGGTCTTGTACAGTACTCTCTCCTTTGGTAAAGTTTGATCATACAAGGGGGGTCTGGGGTGGTGCCTATTCGGCCTTTGTGAGGTTACACCAGGTAGGGGCTGAGACTAGACACATACCTTCCGCCGCTTACATTGGCCGTGATCGACTCCAGTGTTTTTACCCTGGGCAACCCAGAACCTGTCATAAGTGTGGTGACTTCCGTCACCTCAGTAGCGATTGTGGGGTGATTAAATGTGCTTTGTGTGGCCAGTTGGGGCATGAGTCCCGGGAATGCAGCAAGGTCAGGTGTAATCTTTGCGGTACAGTTGGTCATCCCTACAGTCGATGCCCTAAGGCTTAGCATAATTATAGTGGAGGGGTGGAAGAAATGGTGCCGGAGGTTGGTCCTGGTCGAGAAAGTAGCGTACCGGTTACTGTGCAGCATCAGGACATCTCAAAGAGAATAGAAGATGGTGGGAAAGAGAAGGTACAGCCTGAAAAGGGGGAGGCATCCTTTCAGATCGTCAATAAAGGGAGGAGGAGGAAGCCTAAAAAAAAGGAGGCAGATTTTATTTGCTCAAATAGGTTCGATGTCCTGTCTTCTTCTGATGATGAAGAAGAGGGGGAGGTGGTCATGGTTGGGGGAAAAGAATTAGTTTTTGTCCCAAATGTCTCAAAAAATAGAAAGCCAAAGCAGGCCTCTAATCTGTCAGTTGCTGGGAAGGAGGTTGTAGCTAAGGATAAACAGGGAAAAGTGGGACAAGGTAAAGCCCAAAGCAAAACTAAGCACTTAGAAAGAAATGGTTCTCAGGGGGAGCTGGAGTTGGACCCTGTGGGGATAGAGTTGAGCCAGGCTGTAGGATCCCTTTTAGACATGGTTGAAGTAGCTCAGTGTCCAGAAGGGGAAGTCCCTCATTCTTCAGATGAGGTGTTGGTGGTTGATGAAACTCCTGGGTCCCCTGGTGGGGGTGGTCCCGGAGGCAGCTCCTTTATTAGTAACCCAAAGGCTCCTGATCCGGATCCTCCCCCGGACGAGGTGGTAAAGGTGGAGGGGTGTGTTGTTGGGGAGGGGATTGGTAGGAAGGGGTCCGAGAGTCTACTTAGTGAGACTGTGGTCCCTGTTGCTGATAGTGTGAGTGAGGAGGAGGGGGAGGAGGAAGAGATCTCCCTGTCTGATGAGGATGCTATCCCTTTTGGGGTGGCATGTAAAAGAGTTGGATCCTCAGATGAGGACTCTAAAAGACAAGCAAAGAAAAAGTGAATGGGATCCTACTTCTATAATCCAAGAAACATGGATCCCCAACCTATGCGATGTGCCACCATTAATGTGGCTTTCGTGTTTTCAAAACGTGCTCGTTTCTTGGCCTTTGATTTTTTCAACACGGTTGATGTTGATTTTTTATTTTTGCAGGAGACCAGGATAGGTGACATGGCCACACTTCATCGGGCCAAGGGTCAGTGGAGGCGTGGGCCTTCCTTCTGGTCTCTTGCGGCCGAGCCGTATGGTGGGTTGGCAGTGCTTTTTACTGATATGGTAAATGTGCACAGGATTATAGAATTACAAGTAGGTAGGTGCATGGTTTTGGATGTCAACCTGAGAGGACATGACCTGAGATTAATAAACATCTATGGGCCCCAAACAGCTTGGGACAGGAAATGTCTTTTCAGGGAGATAAAACCGTTTCTCTTTACGGCCCGGCAGATCATCTTTGGCGGTGATTTTAACACCGTCATTAGGCCAAAAGATAGTGGAGTCACAAAGATGACCCTGGGCTATGATTCCAATTTTTTAGTTAGCATGATTAGAGAGGCTGGTCTGGTCGATGTGCATGTTCGCCATTTCCCAGACCTCACTGGTTTCACCTATCATTGTGGTAGCCGTAGTTCTAGGATAGACAGGTTTTTTGTTAAGGAGTCCTCGAAAACTTTGCCTCCTGAGACAAAGCTAGTAGAGTTCTCCGACCACGTTTTTCTGTGTGTTGCTTTGAACGTCTCAGAAACCCCTCAGAAAGGGCGGGGCCTTTGGCGTTTGAATTCTGGGCTCCTGAAGGAGGAGGGAGTTAGACAGTCCTTTAGAGACTTTTTTCAACTGCAGGAAACACTTCTGGAGGCTGGTTGGAGTAGATCTGAGTGGTGGGAGGAGTGTAAAAAGAGGACTCAAAGGTTTTTTCAAAGGCTGGTAGCCAGGAGAAACTTGACAAAAAGATGTATCTACCGGAGCCTGAGAAAGGAACTAGATTTCTTGATCTCTGGGCGTGGGGATTGTGGGGAAATCTCCCGGGTGAAGGCTCAGATGAGAGAATATCAGTATGATCGTCTGGCTTCTTTGATTTTGGAAAGGGATTATGGAAAATACCACTCGCCTGATCCCTACCAGAGTTGCAGAAAATCAGTTGATTTGAGGGAGGTCCGGGGCCTGTTTGATGACCAGGGTACTCTTCATGGAGACAGGGAGGGAATTTTGGGAGTCATCAGGTCTTATTACTCCGACCTTTTGTCTGAGCAGCCACTCATTAGAGAGAGGATGGATCGGTTCCTGGGGGAGACACCGGGGCTTGAGCAGCTTGATCCTTCTTTTGACTCTTTGGGGAATGATGTGACAGTGGAAGAGGTCAAGAAGGCTATAGACGGTTTGTCTATAAAAAAATCTCCAGGCCCAGATGGGTTAACATCTGAATTTTTTAAAGTTTTCTCAAACATCTTGGCTCCTCATCTTGTAGAGGTATTTAATGAAAGCCTGGGTGAGGGAGTGCTCCCTCCCTCTATGAGATCCTCTGCTCTCATATTATTGTCTAAAGGTAAGGACCCAGCCCGTATTGAGAATTGGCGCCCCATCGCTCTTCTCAATACGGACAGAAAGATTCTGGCAAAGGTACTCTTTAATCGGCTGATGGAAGTTTCCGGGCTGTTACTTTCCCCGTCTCAGCATTGCACTGTAAAGGGTCGAAGCACCTTTAGTGCTGTCCTTGGCATCCGGGAGGCCGTGGAGCAATGTCGTGCTGAAAAATGGGGTAAGTATTTGCTGGCATTGGACCAGTCCAAGGCTTTTGACCGGGTTAATCATCAGTACCTGTGGGCTGTGCTGGAAAGGTATGGTCTTCCAGTAAGGGTGGTAGATTGGCTACGTGTCATTTACAATCAGGCTGAGAGCTTCCCGCTTGTCAATGGTTGGGTTGGGCCCATGTTTTCGGTTGACTCGGGTGTCCGTCAGGGGTGTCCCCTGAGCCCCCTTCTGTACGTATTTGCAATTGACCCCTTTGTGCGGAGGATTGAGTGCGGTACTGTTGCAGGGGTGCAGCTGGGCCCTGGGCTACCACTGAGGGTGGCGGCCTACGCGGATGACGTTACTGTGGTCGTGTCGTCTGTGGCAGAGGCGCGTGACATGGAACATCTTATCTGCGAGTATTCTGAGGCTTCGTGCTCCAGGATCAATCAGGACAAGTGTGAAGCTTTCTGGATGGGGGAGGAAGGTGACGAGTTTGCCCTTCCAGATAGTCTCCCCCGCGCCAGTCCAGAGATAAAAGTTCTAGGTATTAAATTTGTCCGTGATGATTATGCCACTCAAAATTGGGATAAGAGGCTGGAAGATGCTACTAGAAAGGTGCAGTCCTGGAGAGGGTGGCAGCTCTCTTTCAGGGAAAGGGTTGATTTGTGCAAAACCTACTTGGTTCAACTTTTCTTGTATGTCAGATATGTGTGCTTTTTGCCACAATCTTTGTGGACGAAGATGTATTCTTTATTCTTCCTGATGTTATGGGGGAATAGAATGAATCTGGTCAAGAGAGGGATCACCTACAGATCGAGGGAACAAGGGGGGCTGTGTATGGTCAACCTTGTAGTGTTTTACGCTACAACTTTTTTAAAGCTAAATCTAGGGAGTTTGTTTCTAGAAACTCCCCCTCGATGGGTAGAAAGGTTTAGGGCGTGGGTGTCTCCCTTCCTCGGGTTATGGATGGATGGTGGCCGAGTAAAAACCCTTGGAGTCCGGCATGGCTACCTCCCGATCTACGTTATACTGTGCTTGAAGATGACAAGGCTTTGGGGGCTGGAGGTGGGTGAAGTCAAAAACTTCTCTAGAAGGGAGTTGGAGAGAAGAATTTTACAGACTCACTTCTATGCTCCGCTGTCGTTAAGGGACTGCCCGGGCAGTGTCTGCCCAGATGGGTTGTCTCTGATTAATTCTCAGAGAATCCCACTGAAATTCAGAGATATTGCCTGGCTTTCCTTCCAAGGGAAACTTTATGTGCGGGGTAATCTCAAGTGCCGATGATCGTGGTTGCCCACGTGAGGAATGTCTAGGGGTGGAGGAGACAATGGACCACTTCCTCCTTGAGTGTCCCTTCAATATAAAGGTTTGTAAAGCGGTTTCAAGGGCCTTACGCATCCCGTGCCTTTCGGGGCATATTTACCCTGAGTGGGTTTATGGAACGTTCAAGAGGTATAAAGGATATGATTTAACCACAATTTTTTTAGTTAGTTTAGCAGTTAGGTTTCACACATGGGGTGCACGGTGTCAGGTTTCCCTCAGAGCAAAGGTCCTCCCCTGTGAAGTAGTGGTGGGAAATATTCTACACGAGATTAGGGGGATGATGGATATGGACAGGAGGAGGTTGGATGCTGTCGAGTGGTCCAGGCTCTGGCGCCACTTGAAACCCCCTTGAGTGGGTAGCAGAAATACTTTTCTTGTTCATCTTTTGGCTTTCTGTTCTTCACCTCCCCGTAGATTTTCTTTTTTTGGTTCTTTTGTTGAGACGGTTTACATGTGGCTAAAAGGTTTCATTCATTTTTTCATTTTACCATATTTATATAATATATGTTGCAATTTTCTTAATAAAAAGATACCCAGAGTGGCTCAATGATATTGA